>NW_026562390.1:9290000-9890000 GCF_027474105.1 Poeciliopsis prolifica | reverse complement strand
AAAGACTATTGCCTTTTGAAATGGTGTTTTGGAGTACAGGACTTAAAATGCCTGGAGTTATCGGTGTACCAGTTTGTTTGGATAAGGCCAGAGAGAAATGGAGATCAGTAATGCTTTGACCATTTTGTTGCCACAAGACCAGACAATGATCACCTCATTGCTGAACAATCTTCTGTACTACATCTTGTTTGATTCAGCTGAATCCTCAGTTCTGAGAACACAATTGAACATTAGACAGTGGTAAGGGTTAAAATGTTAAATCGTAATCCTTGGAAACGTAGAAGGAATACTGCATGCAAGCCAGTCTGTGTCCACTGTCTGTTAAAGTGGCTCTTTCTTCACCTCTATCTCACTTTCTTAAGTCTGCTCGTCTTTCCTGTATCCCTCCCAGCCTCCTGACAACTGTAGGAGACTTATTAACCATGTTGACATGGTCACAGCTAACACTGGCTTTGTGCTGCTCTAAATGAATCCTGTTCATTATCAGAGCACAGTCTACGGCTGAAATAAAGGAGACCTGCTGTGTGATATTGCTGCTGGCACTTAAGAGCTTGGGTACGAGGGATGTTTGTCGTTCCCACACTGAACTTGGCATGGATTTGAAAGTAGTGAAGGAACTTGTGAGAAGAGAAAACACTGTTGGATTGATTTTCCTGGTTTTGACATGCCTCACACAAAAGATGTCATGAAGCAGTCTCAAACGTCACTGACCTAACTTGTTTGTCATATAGTCAACAGAAAATGACTCTAAAGGAGCCTAGTAAAAGACTAGCAGGAGGCAAGATGTTTTAAGTACTTCAAGTGGTAAATATTGACTGAAATTTTGAACATGACAGAGCAAAGCCTTTGAAGATTAATTACTTTGGGCAACAAAAATAATTGGATTTTTTGTTGCTTTAGTATTTATTTAAAAACTGTGTCAAGAAGATAAGCAACACCACTGAATGTCAGTGCTTTTGCAATTCATTTCCCTTTAAATTCTTTGAAATATTTTTTTCCCCTCAGATATGAATTCAAAGGTAAGTGATAGAGACAAGAGCTACTGCCACAATAGGGTCATGAGACAGAAAGCAACAATCTCCATAGATTAACCTCAATCTGGGCACATACAACTGCAGATGAATCCTACTACTGACATATAAATATGAGGCACCTGAGGAGTTAACTAGAATATTTCCTATCAGAACCAGACATCGGAAGAGAAACAAGCTTTAGTTTTAGAATGAAGGTGATCTGTAAGAGCAGGTCCTGATGTTTTGGAAGGATGAGATGCACCATCTGAGGGATATCAGATAAGACAGTGGCATCAGTCATGATGTGCATGAAGACAGGCTGTTCCGACCCCTGCAGGTTTCTTGTGGTGAGGTTGGGCATTTAACTTTTACATGCAACACTGATTACTCATATGGGAAACCTGATAATCTGCTAAGGCCCTTAATTATCATTTTCTTTTAATCTTCAGTGCCAACTAGCGCATCTTTGTTTACTCCACACATATACTAATGATTTCACAATTCATATTAGAAACACATAAGTTTAAGTTGAACATTTATATTTGAGAAACTCGAACACATTGTGCATCTCAATTTTTGTTTTGGCCTTTGAGGTCAGTCAAACTTACCTTTTAATAGAGATCAAGGGGGCATAGTTTGAAGCACAAAACATATAAAATAAATCTAGCAACAATGTCAAACAACCGAACAAAACCCAGCTCTGCATAAAAGTTTTCACATGTTCAGGGTTTCACACATGACTTGACAGAAAGAATGATAGCAATAAATTTCAGGGTCCCTAAGGCCATGTCAGTAAACACAAATCTCCCCCTTCTGATTGAAAATAAAAATCTGTATCTAAAAAAAAATAAAAAGTACCATTCCTTGGCTCCCTATGTGGCAACAAAATGGCCAAAAACAAGAAAATAAAAAATTGCTACCACAGTTACCATTTAAAACAGGAAATGAAACAGTTCCACAAAACAATATCTCTCACGGAGTTTCTCTCAGTACACAGGTTTAAGCTTCACAGCCAACCACATCACAGATGCCCAAGAGGAAAGAGAATGGTAATCAGTGACCGAAGATTTTATGTGGTCCGACAACGAGGAAGAAGTGACTTCAGCTGTGCATCAAGGTGTGATATACTAAAATGCTAACGCCTGCTAATTTATACTAAAATACCTCTCACTGTGCTGATTTGTTTTTACAGTGCAACATTCTTACAATTTGGGAAAGTAAGAGTCCTAGGACAGAGCTGGCCTTCCTGATGAGCTTATCCAGCTGCTTCCTGTCAGCTCTAGATAAACTGCTGTAATCACAAATTCTAAAAAGAGCGCCCCCTGCACTTCAAATAACCTCAGCCTCCTCAGCAGGAAGAATGCTCTGACCCTGCCTGTAAAGGTCTCCAATGCTGTAGCCCAACTTATGGTTAGTCCACGATCTTAGTGCAAGTTCCCTGGATGTTCACCAGTGCTAATGTGGTGGCTTGGTTTTCTCTGTGTTAATTAGGAGATGGTTCTGCTGGTACCAGTCCATCTCTACAATGTTCATCTACACATCTGTTCGTTTAAACAGATGTGTAGATGTTCATCTACACATCTGTTCGTTTAAACAGATGTGTAGATGAACATTGTAGACTGATCTTATAATGCTTCAGTAACCAGAAATATATCTGGGTGTTTTTTTGTTTGTTTTTTTGCTTCATCACTTAATAAGTAAAATACAATAAATGACAGATTTGGAATAAATGAAACATAATTTAACTATAATCACCAATCAAATGGTTAGGAATGAGAGAACTCTTATTGTGGGAATTATGCTGCGTATGTGTGTCTCTCTTACACATCGCCCTAATTCTGTCTTCTGTCTTTCATACTGATTTGTTACATTTACATTTGAAAAAAATCTTTACCCCAAAAGGATCCGGTAAAGCCAGTCCAGAGGACACTGACTGTCATTATGTGACAGTTTACCCAACCATTATCAAAGAGGACCCAGGAAAAAAAAAAATGAGTTAATCCCTGTTCTGAACCTTTTTCTTCAAGAACAGGAGGCTGTTTGAAAAGTTGGGAAACTGCTGTGTGTAGGATTTAAAAGTTCTCATCTGGGGCGAGTGCCAATTCATCCCATTTGATCCAGGGTGGAACAAAGAAGAGATTTGATGAGAGGCACACAAGGTGTCCTCGCTTCCCTTCATTGAATTTCTTCTAACAAGCTTTTCATATAACGTCCAAAAAACTCATCCCCTTCCATGCAGGCGTCCAAAACCAGTGGAATGCAATTCTTATAGGTTTATTTAATCAGGGCAGTGGATCAAATTTATTCTCTCCATTTAATCCAGAGCTTGTATGTCAGATGCCAGTATGTTTAACAGAAAGAGCAGAGGATAATTTGTGTCTAGTAAGCTGCACATCTGCCTTTGATAGATGAACTTGGCATGTTTAACAATACCCTGGGTTTTATCAATACCTATGCACTTGCATCATGGCACCATGTGCATTGCCCTTTAATCCATAAAGACTTTCAGGCAATTCCTAGAAAGAAAGGTGAAGACGACAAATGTTTGACATTATGGCAGCAAAAGAAACATTAATTTAGTGGAAAATAATGGAGGAGAAATTATGTTTTTCCTAAATGAAAAACTACTGGGATGCAACAGGATAACCACTTTGCATCAGTGCAGCCACTTTGTGTAAACCAAAACATCTGATTATTTTAAAAATAATTGTTAAATATTTTTTTAAACTTTTTAAAAAATGTCATGTTGTTTCCCACACAGTACAAAAATATTACAAACTTGACTGTTGTGCAGCAGACAGTCAAAAATAACCGTCAATGAGGAAGTAAGCTGCAAAAGAAAACGAAAGTTAAGGATTGCAGCTGCAGTCAGTGCTTTAAGAGCTGCCACACAGACATATCCAGGAGATATGATACAACTATTGGATTTCTTCTGTTAAGGTGCTTTTGATCCAGAGATATAGCAGAACCAACCAACCTTAGCTACTGCACTTTTGCTCAGTGCTCCAAGGTCTTCTTTTTAGACCAAGGCAGATTTTAGAAATTAAGTCCCAGAGTCTGAAGGATGTGCCGCTGGAGGTCCAGAGTGACATCTCCACAGTCAGCCTGTAATCTGTGTTGGTTCTTTCTCGTCATTGGAGACATCTGCCAGAAAAGTTTAGATTATATTGTGTTTTACTTTTGCTGACAAGCTTCATGATGATTATGATTTAATTTCCAGGACCTGGGAAATGAAATTCCAGGTCCTACTAGGACCAAAAGTGTGTTTTTTTGTGCCTGTCTGACAAGTAAACTCGCCTGATCTGAATCCAATAGAAAGACTCTGTGGTAAAAAAAAAATAAAGAAAGAAAGAAAGGAATAAATGAAGTTGCAACAAAGTAAACACTGCTACTAACACAACTTGGGACAAATAACATTTTAAATAATATTCTAAAAGACTAACCTGGTAAAGAGGAGGAGAATTTGACAGATGGAGCAAACACTGTGCAGCAGAAAAGAAGAATAATTATGCAATGACTATAATCTTTTCTGTGCTCTTGTCTGTACAGCTGCAGGGTTGGTTTGTTTGTCAGATAAACAAATACTTTAACATATTTTTGACTAGAGATTCACTCTAGAACAGAGAAAATACACAGCAGAGAATCCACAAATCCACAGAGGAGGAGAGAACATTAGGTCTTCACTTGGTTTAAGGCTCTAAATTACTCCTTGGCAGCAAAAGAAAATGCTCTTAGGGTTCAATAGGCACACTGTACCAAACAAAAGCTTTCTGAACGCTCATAGAAAAACTTGACCCAGTTTTTAAAGGCCACATGTCAAATTGGACTAAAATAAGGTCCGAAGTAGAAAGAGCAAGCATTTCATAACAGCGTCGTAAATTTTACAAGCTTTAACATTTCAGGCAGTAAAATTGATGTTAGTGGTAACATAATAATTTACATTTCTGGTTAGGATTTATTTTTGATAAATGCTGGTGTTCATTTGTTTATCCAATTTGCACAAACTATTAAAGATAACAGTGAGTTATTAAAGATAACAGTGAGTTATCTAGGTGAGGGGAAGCTTCCAAGAAGACGTTTGGACTGAACATGAACAGCTCAAATGTACAGTATGGACCAGAAGTGCTAAAACAACTAAAAGGCAGAAACTAGTTCCTATTTAAGTAAGCCTTCTTTGTTGAAACTTCTAAAAGGGAATTTATAAAATGACAGGTACTCCTGATGGAAAGTTCACAGTAGTAAGAACTAAATCCCTATTTTTAGTCAATACTACTCATTTTGAACTCAAAATTATCTAATATTGAGCCCAAATTCAGTTTATAGGAATTTACAGTTTATAGGAATTAAAATTTTTAATTCCAATAAACCCTGAAGCTTGGACAGCAATAGAGCTCCTTCACTGGGTCATTCTGGTGAAATGCCAAAAACATAAAAAACATGAATCTGCACTATGATTCATCTTTCTCAATAAAGAGATACAGAAATATTTGTTCTTCGTTGAATTAAAAATATGAGTTGTTTCACTGTAATATTTTCATAGTAAATAACAGAACCAGAACACTCATGACCTCTTCCTCACACATTCACACCAACATCCCATGCACAAAATACCCAAATTAACCTCTGTAATGTGGCCACACCTCTATAATACCTTATTTATATTCATTTATCCCTCCTGATAAATACTAGATTATGAATGAGGCTTCAGTGTCAGTAAACAGTGAAGGTGCATCCTTCCTTGGTTTGGATAATACCCTCAATAAATAATTCAATGCATCACCAGATAAAGAGGAGAGGCCTCATTACCAGACCACTCAACTCTACTAGTTGTCGTGTGGGATATGATTCTCATCCTTATAGACACACTGCAGGATTGAGTGTCGTCAGCATCAGATCTTCAAGACACAAGAGCTTACTTAACATCGAGAACATGGCTTTACGCTCAATGACGGAGAAACAAAATACTTATTTTACTGAAATGTGCATGATGAGTCTTGCATTTTTTTGGATTCACACAAATAGGCTGCAAAGCTCACACAACATAAACACATAATTTTGACAGCATAATTTACGTCAAAATAAAGGAAAGAAAATTATTCTTACCATATGACTTGATGACCAAAGAAGATGTCTCAGGAGAGTTATCAGGGAAGTTCCGAAGGTAAACTGTAAGACAAGTCATCTTGGATAGAGCCTGTGTGCTTCTTGTGTAGACGGGTTGATTTCAGCCTCAATAAACAGGACAGGGAAGAAACACGATGCCTGTTTGTGCATGCTTGAGTGTGCAAACATACAGCATATAATTACAAGATGCATCCACAGTTGTGGAAATAAATATAATCATATAATAATCAGTTGGTTTTACCAAAGTAAAAATATCTTTGTGATTATATAATACAAATGTTTGTAATTAAAATGTAATATTCATAGGATAGCTGATGTGTTCGCATTTGAAATTTAGTCAGTATTAGTTTAAACTATTGTATTTTGGGGGGAAAAATAACTTTTCAATACTTGTGAATCAGAAACAAAATTTTGAGGAAAAACAGCACTCTCAATTAGCAATATATGCATACATTTTTAAAAGACCTGGAAACAAACACAGGACAAGAACAGTGGCTGAGAATTTTGGAAGATTGTGGAAATATGTAGAAGTCACAATGAGGGAATCATACGCAGATATTATACTTCTGTGAGATTACACAGAATAAAACTGAAAAGAGATTATATCTGATGGAAATGGAAATCATACGGTACAACATTGTTTATGGGACTGCAAATCTGTTAATCTGTTTTGGGCGAAAGTAGTAGAAAGGCTCAATAATCTCTCCGACTCCTGTTGTATGTTTGTTATGCAGATCCCAAATCCTAAATGTCCCCAAAAGAATACTTTTTGTTAAGATGGTCATTTTAGTTACAGCTTCCAGGATTATTTTAAAACACTAGAAATCAGTTCTGTCAACAAATCTGAAAGAATGGACAGTCCCCAGGATTGTGTCTTATGAATCTGAATGTGTTACACAGACTCAGGGGCTGCAAGGGGGAGGAGGATTGTCAAGAGCCCATGAGACCTTGTATGGGTCAGCAATGGATAGTATTTCATACCGCAAATCAGATTTCCTATGGATTAAATGACCTTTTACGGATGCAGGCTAGATTTCCCCTCATTTCTTATATCAGTTTTCTCCTCTTTTGCCTTATTGTTTTATGCTTTAACAAATTCTGATTAACACAATTAATCTGTACCTAAAGGCCAAGTCCTATCTACATATTTGCTATATTTGTTCATTTGTTCCAATAATGTAAAAAAATGCACTATAAATTGTAACGAAAATATAAGTATTTAGTACATTTTCAGAAGACATTCATGGTGTTGTTTACCACTGCAATAGTCACTAGAAACCATTATTTGTGAAAGCAAAAGTTGGCTTATACCAAAGCACACTCAGATTTTGCCTTTAATTGCTCCGAGAGGCAAATAAGAGCTTTCAAGATTTCTTCAAAAGCTAGACATATTTTAATTAAACACTGAAACTCTTTCTGGATTATGTTCAAGGACATTTTGAAGTATTTATTTTAAAGAATAAAGAATATAATTCAAATTCCTATTCATTCAAATCTAGAAAAGATAAAAAAACATCAACAGACCTTCGGAGGAAGCAGCAACGACAACAATCCAACAGTTAATACTCAAGTTGAATAATCTGCAAACGTGTTTAATACGAGAGAAAACACAAACAATACAGAATCGTGTTAATGCAGCAATAATCCAGATTACAGTACATCATGATTTAAAACACCTCAAGGTGAAATGTGACACAACAGTAATATCGGCATCACACTGTGTGGACATGTTGCTGAGCAGCAGTGCACCAGTAACCCAAGGATGAACTTTCAATATTAATCCTGATTACCAGTTGACCCGATTACCAAGAAAGCACCAAAATCAAAGCCTAAGTCAAAAGAGATGCACAGATCTGCCAGAAAGTGACACTGCTGCTTGGCCAATACAATCTATGTCAGCACAATGCTCACAATGATAACGAATCCGCAATTAGACTATTTTAGGCTGATGAAAATCCTATGTCCAGTTATCTCTCTATCCTGTCTCTTGTCTGTTTCTCAGGACTTTGAAAACTCATGATCATTCACTTTTTTCCCCTCATTCTGATTTGCCAGGGGGAAAAAAATCCCTGATTCAATAGGTCTTTATCAGCTCAAAGGAAAAGAAAACAAAGGAGTTCTCTGAAACTCCTACATAGCTTTCCCAAACGGGAAGCAGAACAGGACTTCCACATGTCAGTCATTTACGAAGACAAACTCATTCGATAACAAATGTTCTACATTTTCAGCTGACATGTAGTAACTATTAATACCTCTGGAGGTTTGACACATTTTACGTGTTCAAGCCAAAAACAACCTTCTTTCGGTTCTGTTAACACTGTGTGAATATTTATAGGATCACCTATAAAATACTGCTACATGTCACTTGGGATATGTCTGCCAACTTTTAGACAAGATTTCCTGTTAATGTTTCTTTTAGAAATAGTTCAAGCTCAGGCACCACCAGGTGTCACCTGACCAAAACACTCTCTTCCAGAGTAATGGCTCATAGCAAACTGCAAATTGAATTTCCAATGACTTTCTGTCAATAACAATTTTCTTCTTGCCAATTTTTTTATAAACCTAAGATTTGTGGAAACATTAGTTGTCAGAAGTTGCAGGTTTCTGCAACTCCCCCAGGGTCATCATGTGCTTCTTGCCTGTGTTTCTGTCTAACTCTCTCCTTTCTCAGCCTGTTGGCTTAGGTGGGCAGCCATGTTTTGGTAGGCTTGCATTCACTCATACTCTAAGATGATGGATTTAACGGCTGATGTTTAAACCTCAGGATGCCGTGATATTACCTGCAGCAACTTCCAACGGATTTGCAACAACAAAAATACAAGCATACAGATGTTTTAACTCTTGAATCGTTAGTAACAAGAGCTAGAGAACCTTCACCTGAAACCATAGTTGTCGTATAAAACCCAGACAATCTATGTTTTTTAAAAATATGTGCGGTAAATTACATATTATGAAAGAACAGCACCTGAAAAAAATAGGAGAAAAAACAAAGGCAAGAGTGACAATTAAGATACAATAGAGAAGAAGGCAAGTTAACAGAGTTACACTAAAATTAAATCAGGTAAATATGTTGGCCAGTAGAGAAAAGTCCCACCTAGATGGGTAATAATATTGCTCATGAAATCTGTTCTTCTGAAATTTGTTTTACTATACTGTAATACAACTGCACAGCCTAGTGGATTCAGTGTGAATTGCAATTAGTGTTACATCATCAATGTTGATTTGCACAAACTGTGACTCAATAATTAACAAAACTGGCAGAATAAATAGTATTTTACTTTAAAATAGGAAAACATCCAACAAAATATAATTTTTGTTTTCCAGAAGAGACAATAAAATATATTTTGTTCTGTTCCAAATATTCTGTTGAGAGAAGGGAATTAGTATGTAAACTACAAGACAATAAATTACAGTAAAATATACAAGATATTTGGAAAAAAAATTCCACTTCAGAATATTTTTGTTCTCTATTGAGAAGACGAGAAAATTAATAGAAAGGATAACGAGAATTTGTTTTGTTTTGTGTGGGATGAAATACATCCCACACTCCACTCCAGTGGATGGCAGTAATGCACATCAATAATTGCTTTCCAACTGCCATAGAAGAAGAAGAAGAAGACGCAGAGAGAAGCAGGAAAAGAGCGAAGCAATTAACAGAGCATGCGCGCCACGAAACCATGACAAATACGCCTGAATCAGACCAAATAGCGCAGCTAACGCAAAAATCTACGCATAATTTTTTTCCTAAAGCTCGTACCTCATTTGAATCAGGATATTTACGCTGGTGAGTAGACGACTTAGCTTCACTAAACTATGTAAACAGCATGACGTAATGAACAGTGTCGGAGAACTGTTAAATGATCTCGATTACTAGTTTGTTCTCATTTTATTCCGCAGTTAGGTGTGGAGGAAATGCTTCACGTGCTAAGTTTGGTAAAGCTCGTGCTGTTGTTCCTGTCTCCACCTGGAGATTTCTAGCTAAACGAAGTTTATTTCAACAGTGCTTTAAAGTTGATATACAATTCGTGTTTTGAAAAGAAAAAAGAACATTTAAAAGCCAGTCATTTTTTCGCTTTTTGTTTTGTGCTAAGTTTTTACGTAAGAGCAAACTGTGAATGTTTCCTCCAACGTTAAACAAAGGTGATGTTGCCATTATTGTCCTAGTCAAAGCAGACATGAAGAATAAATAACGCCAGATTGACTTAACTTCGCCTTTGTGTGCCATGGAGTTTCTCCCAGTGCTTGACCCGCTTGATAGACCTAAAGAAGGAATCTGGTATGTATAGTAAAAATGTATCATTTATACTATTTATGAAAGGATAGAAATGATCTCTTGTTTTTTTTTTTTTTTTCTTAACCCCTTTTTGTTGTCAACAGGTATTCATTGATACCAAGTGGAAGCACTCCAGGAGTTAGTGTAGGTCATACCTGCACATTTGTTCCCTCTGAAGATGGAGGAAAAGGAAGAATCGCTATTGTAGGGGGAGCTAATCCCAGTGGCAGTTTTTCAGAGTCATATGCTATAAATCTAGGTAAAAAAAATATCCACAAACAGTTTTTAAATGTGTAGACGTGTTAGATATGAGTCTGGATTTGTATGTTTGTTCTTCTTTACCAGATAATCATGAATGGATCACATCTGACTGGAAAGGTTTAGAAGCCCGATATGAACACTGCAGTTTTGTGTCAGAAAGCTGTCCACAGTGCCTGTGGGTGTTCGGTGGGGCACAGCAGACGGGGAATCGCAAATGTATCCAGAAACTACAGCTTTCTGGTAAATATTGTCTTAAGATTTTCTTCTAATCAACAGTTGTTCATAATTCCTATAAAAACAGTAAAGTCTATTTTGTTTCCAGACAAGGAGCCTCAATGGAAAAATGTGGAAGCAAAAGGGGAGCTTCCCAGTCCCAGGACATACCACACCAGCTCAGCCTGCTTAGGAGACAAACTGTATGTGTTTTCTGGTGGGGAAGCAGGCGCTACACCTGTCTCAGACACCAAACTTCACGTGTTTGATACAGGTTAGAGACCAAAGAACCTTCTTTGTAAGATAATCCTAATAAGCAGTGTTTTTGCAATGAATGCTGAGGAATATATGAAATAATGCTGAATGAATCCAATAAAAATTACAAACTTTGTAAAAAGTAAAAAATTGCTAACTTCTTTTGGAGGAGTCTAGGGAGGATCCATGTACAGATTAAGGTTTTGCCAAATTCTGATTAAAAGTGGATGAAGTGGATCTAATTATCATAATAGTAGTATGGAATGAAAGAAGGTTAGGTGTGCAGTTTTTGGCTATAAAGGAGAGAAAGTCCTCCTTAAGCTTTGTACAAAGTTGAATATGCGTCCAAGGTACATAACATTGCTCAACTCCCTCTAATAACCACCTTGCTGCATTTAGTCTTTTCAACAAAAAGGAAGGTGTATTCATATAAATAGCATTGCTGTCATCCATTACAAAGAGAAAGTGACATTGGACAGGTTTCATAATAGCTACTTTTTGAAACTAAATGAAATATACAGGCTAATTGTTCAAGCCAATTTAAGTATTTATATGACACTATCTTCTAAGCTATGTGGTATGACAATTGAGGAATCAACTGTTTTAAGATTGACAGGAGAGAATAGAATAAATTCAGTCCGCTTTGAGTTCAGTTATTGTTTTACTTTCAACAGACATTGCTGCAGTGACTGTGGAGCTCTTTCTAAAAGCTCTACAACTTGATCTCAGCAGTGTGTGTAAATGTACAGTACGAAAGACAGTTCCTCAAAAAACATTGTTTCAATGGTAACAAATTCAAGCAAAGATTCATGCTAATTTAATGCCTTGCGTGTGAATGTTTTCCAGTTTCTTCCACTTGGTTTCAGCCAGAAACACAAGGTAGGCAACCGGCATCCAGACACGGACACGTCATAGCTGCTGTTGGCTCGAAGATTTATATTCATGGAGGCATGGCTGGAGATAAGTTCTTCAATGATATGTATTCTCTTGACTCAGGTAAGTCTCTTACCAAGGTAAAGCATAATATCTATGGAAATTCTGGCTAATCTAATATTGGACTCCATGTTTACAGGGATCATGAAGTGGGAGAAAGTGCAGTCAAAAGGAGACATCCCACCAGGCGTTGCAGCCCATTCGGCTGTGGTACAGGGGGCAAACATCTATATATTTGGAGGGCTGACTGTAGATGGTGCCATCAACTCAATGTACAGATTTAATACAGGTACACTACCTTTTCCTGGTTTTCATTTTCTTTAACCCATGTTTCTTAAGACGAGATATGTCATGCTGTTTTCTGTGTTTGCAGAGAAGAGCAGATGGACCCTAATGAAATTTGAAGGAGATTTGCCACCAAACCGCCTGGACCACTCCATGTGTTTATTGCCATGGCAGCTGCATAGGGAGAGGAATGCAGATGGGACGCAGACCAATGGTCCAGACTTTGAAACGATCAATCTGGCTTTTGCATTTGCAGGAATGGACACTCATGGCGTTATTTATAATGACTGCATTGTGACTGTTGTCAAGTGAACTTTTATTGCAATTCAAGGTTCGTGTCAGTTTCCCCTGTATGTTTAACTGACAGCTTATTACAGAGTGACAACTTTTACAAGGTCTCAAATTTCAATGTTCAACTTTCAGAGTTAGTAGAACCCTTTTAAACTATTTTCACTATTAAAATTCTCATTTTCTGCAGGATGAGTTTTAAAGTAGAATTGTATTCAGTTGCAAATGTCAGTTTTAATCACATTGATCCTATTATGTAAAATTTGGGCAAATGAGATTAAAATCATAAATTAACACTTTGTGCTGCCTTTTGTGTTGAAGCAAATCTTGAATTTTGTGTTGAAGCAAATGTTATCCAACAAATATCAAATTAATGCAGTATGAGGCCACCAGCTTAGTTTGTATGAAACATTTATTTCAGTGTCTTTCCAGAACAACAATAAATAACTGATCATTGCCTGGGAACAGAACCATTGATCCCGGACAACATCCTAAGTGTACCCATCATTAACTTTCCCACCCAAGTAAGCCCCTCCCCTTCACAAAACCCCCCATCAGGACTGCCTGAGAACAGCAGCAACAAGCCTCATCTGGGCTGACGAATCTCCGCCTTGCAGCGAAGGACATTTCTCACACTGAAGTTTATTTTCAAGTCTTTTAGAAAATTCAGTATGGTTGCTTGTTATCGTCGCTCCTTCCCTGCCATTCCTCTCACAATTGAGTCCCATCAGTTCAAATTCACATCAATAACCACCTAAAGGGAAAAGGGCAACCAAAGACTTCAAGCCTGCCTACAACTCATCTTTTTCTTGCTCCTCAGCACCCTCTGGTGGAGGTCCACCTGCACTACCGTAGAGCTTGCTGATAATAGGCTGAACGACTTCCTCCAACTCCTTCTTCTTAGCCTGGAAGTCTTCCAGATCGGCATCTTGGTGGGACTCCATCCACTCGATCTTCTCTTCAACAGCCTTCTCAATGGCCTCCTTGTCCTCATCTGACAGTTTGCCGCCAAGCTTCTCCTTGTCGCCGATTTGGTTCTTCAGAGAGTAGGCGTAGCTTTCCAGTTCATTGCGGGCGTCAATCCTCTCCTTCAACTTTTTGTCTTCGTCAGCAAAGCGCTCGGCGTCGTTCACCATCCTCTCGATATCTTCAGGGGTCAGGCGGTTCTGGTCATTTGTGATGGTGATCTTGTTCTTGTTGCCTGTTCCCTTGTCTTCCGCAGTGACACGCAGAATGCCATTGACATCAATTTCAAAGGTGACTTCAATCTGTGGAACTCCACGAGGGGCGGGGGGGATGCCAGTCAGGTCGAAGGTGCCCAGCAGATGGTTGTCTTTTGTCAGAGGACGCTCACCTAAAAAAAAATAAAGAATACAAAAAAATGATTAGGCATTTATAACATTTTGCATTCATGATCAATTTTAAAATTTCGTATTAAGCCTCTGGAGTGCTGCCCAATTCGTACCTTCATAAACTTTAATTGTGACAGTAGGCTGGTTGTCGGAGGCTGTAGAGAAGATCTGAGATTTCTTTGTTGGTACCACAGTGTTCCTGGGAATCAGTTTGGTCATGACTCCTCCAACAGTCTCAATACCAAGGGTCAGAGGGCACACATCCAGAAGGACCACTTCTCCTGCAAGGACAAAGTTTTTTGATAAGCAAACACTTGCCATTTTAATTATGTTTAACAATTTCAACTAAGCAAAGAAGACTTACCAGTATCTTCTTCTCCAGAGAGCACTCCAGCCTGGACAGCAGCTCCATATGCCACAGCCTCATCAGGGTTGATGCCCCTGGATGGCTCTTTGCCATTGAAGAACTCCTTCACCAGCTGCTGGATTTTAGGGATACGAGTGGAGCCTCCAACAAGCACAATCTCGTCAATGTCAGGCTTCTTCAGGTCCGAGTCTTCCAGGACTTTTTGTACAGGTTTCATTGTAGCACGGAACAGGTCCTGGATTTTAAAAAGAAATGAAAGTTATAAGCCACTTTAGAGAAACCTTGTTACATTACTGTTGTGCAATTTTTTAAGAAGACTAAACTTACCATGTTCAGCTCTTCAAACTTGGCACGGGTCAGGGTCTCGGAGAAGTCTTCTCCTTCAAAAAAGGACTCGATCTCAATACGGGCCTGGTGCTGGGCAGACAGAGCCCTCTTTGCCTTCTCAACCTCACGACGGAGCTTCTGCACAGCACGGTTGTCTTTGCGCACATCCTTGCCAGTCTTTTTCTTGTACAGCTTGATGAAGTGCTCCATGACACGCTGGTCAAAGTCCTCACCTCCCAGGTGGGTGTCACCGTTAGTGGCGACCACTTCAAACACACCGTTGTCAATGGTCAGAAGGGAGACATCAAAGGTACCACCGCCCAGATCGAACACAAGGATGTTCTTCTCGCCATCTTTCTTATCCAGGCCATAAGCAATAGCAGCAGCAGTACTAAATGCAAGTAAAAACAGAAGTTATTATACAGCAGGAAGGAAAATATTTATACAATAACAGTCTCTTATTTAAATACTTACGGCTCATTGATGATTCTCATGACATTCAAACCAGCAATGGTGCCAGCATCCTTAGTGGCCTGGCGCTGAGCATCATTGAAGTAGGCAGGGACAGTGACCACAGCATGTGTGACCTGAGCACAAAAGAAAACAATTTTTGTAAGTTTCACAAATTTATTAGAAACTAGAATTAAATCAAGTGGTTTGTGGAAACATTTCTTACCTTCTTGCCAAGGTAAGCTTCAGCAGTCTCCTTCATCTTGGTCAGGACCATAGCAGAGATCTCCTCTGGGGCAAAAGTTTTGATCTGGCCACCACCAATGTCAACCTGGATGTGGGGCTTGCTCTTCTTCTCAATAACCTAAAACACAGCATGAATGTTAAAAAAAAAAGATAATCTGGAGAACATAAAATAAAAACCCTTCAAGTATGTCCACTACTGCAACAGCTAAGAGTCGTAGCTCACCTTGAAAGGCAGGTATTTGATGTCCTGCTGCACAGAGGAGTCGCCCCATGTGCGACCAATCAGCCTCTTGGCATCAAAGACTGTGTTCTCCGGGTTAGAGGTCAGCTGATTCTTAGCAGCATCACCAATGAGACGCTCACCTTCACTGGTGAAGGCCACGTATGAGGGGGTGATGCGGTTACCCTGGTCATTGGCAATAATCTCCACACGTCCATTCTTGAAGACTCCAACACTGAAAATTAGAGAGGTGAGTTGAGTACTCTTCTTGGCATCAATGAAGAAAAAAAAATTCAAATGGTGTCTGAAATTTTGAATGCGACTTTATTCCTTACCATGAGTAGGTTGTTCCCAGGTCAATTCCTATGACAGTGCCCACACTGTCCTTCTTGTCGTCGTCATCAGCACGCACGGTGCCGACCACAAGCACTACAAGCCACAACAGCTTCATCTTTGCTTCTCTTTTGCTGGACGCAGAAATGAGGAAAACCTACAAAAGACAAAATAAGACTGTTCAAGTATCCAGAATGCACCACGAGGCCTCCTTCCTTAACCGATCAGTAGAAGTTTGTCGTGGTTGCCCACCATTTAGAGACAGGAAACAAGCATTAAACCAAATGCATGGGGGGAAAAAAACATTAAGTAAAATTACAATATTGAATAACAGGATACATAGTCTTAATCTCCAACAAATATTAGCATTAATGTCAGTTATTAGAATATAAGTCAATTTTATGGAAGAACGAAGACCGAATAAAAATGTAAGGAAGTCATCCTGCATTCAAACTACGTTTTTAAATGGCAACCGCAGTATTAAAAAAAAGAGACCGTATTGTTGTCAATGCTTTGCTAGCGTTATACATTGGTTACATGAAACGATCTGGAAAACACTTATGCTAAGTTGAAAACAAAATGTCACAATATTTTACAGTAATATTTACACAGGTTTATGTACTTACAGTTACTACAACGTTATCAACGATTTAAAGGCCTCGACAATGAATTAATCCAGTCAAGTTCCCTCCAAATGAGTTGCGTATCTTCTTATGTATCCTCTATGATCTTGCCTGTTCTGAATGATGCTGAAAGAAGTGTGCTTTCTCCATATATAAGCCGTCGTTGCTTTTCTATCGTGGAGGCCTGCTATTGGCTGAGTAGCTGTTCGCTGGAAGGCGCTGATTGGTTTCATTCAGCACGCTGTCCGCCACTGATTTGCACACATCAGTTTGAGGCAACGTCATCGCCTTGTGCACCACTCCGCCGACGCCGATTGGCTCAGTCAGCAACGCTGATGAATGCAGTTGGTGCAATGACACGCCGCTCTACATGCCGGCGAAAAGGCGTTGCATCGTCTCATTTCATACATTTTGAAGTTTGGGTAGCGTTTGCTTTTCTAGAACATTCTGATATGTTGTAGAATCCTACAAATAAGCTGCAATATGAATGCAAGTAATTCTGTGGATGCTACTCTAGTATCATGCATTGTAATCATGGCTGCCTTGATGAGACGTGTTATGACTTAAAATAAACAGCAAGTTTCATGAGATGAGCTGACTGTCAGGATGATTCATTCATAGGTTTGTCTGTTTTGATATGAGACCTGCACATATGATTGTTCACTTCAGCATGAAGTGAACAATCATTCCATTCCGTCATTGCAAATATACAATTTGGAAAATAAATTACAATATTCAGTAAGTGATGGCTTTCTTTCTTCTTGATTTAAACCACACTGATTTCTACATCATTAATAAAATAGTGTGTCTATGAGTACAGAAGGGCAGAGGATACCTCAACATTTTTCTAGAAACAGTATGAAAATGTAAGAGACTGATAAAACAAAGACCAACCTGTAAATCTATGCAAAAGGTCAGTCACTGCAGGTACGCATATCAAACTACATTGAACTTAACAGAATTAATTAAATTTATTTTATGGCATTTGGATAAGTATCTATAAACAGATTGACCTTGTGGACATTTTTAGAAATTAACTATAAACTATGATTTGTTGTTTTTCTTTAATTAATAGGCGACACATTGTTTGTTTGTTTGTTTTTAATTAAACTAGAACATGCTTTATAAAAACCAGATCCTCGAGTTGGTGCACTAATATTTAGCTCACTAGAAAGTAAATCTATTTCTCTGAGGATCACTCATTTCCTCCTTTTCCTTCTACAGCTATAAGGAGCTTCCAACACTAGGGAGAGCTATGTTACTCAAATCTAATAATATAACCAGGAAGTGAAACTGGTTGTGAGATTTGCTCTGCTTTTTCAGAGCAAATCTTGCAGGTGAACCAAAGACCACTCTCACTTTCAGACTTTGTGTTCATTCTAAACATTTACATATTTTACATTTACAGCTATGAAGAACAGAAGATTTTTATTTTGGAAATCAATGCTATATCCATCATATTTAATAAATTACAAATATTTTTATTGTATTTAATTATTTGAACCCAAAAGGTGTAGTTGTTTAAGGGGCATCAAGTTACTATATCTATTACACTAACGATGAACTCTTCACATGCGTGGTATTCTGTTCTATGAACCAGTCCCATATCCCAAGATTTAGGATTAAACTGTCAATATTTGCAACAATATTGACAGTTTAATTGTCTTTAATTTTGCTGTGAAAGTGACAAATCAAATCTACCCAAGTAAAATATAGCAAAATATCAGACGATAAGGTTCATCTATTTAATTTTACTTTAGCTCCAATATGACAGCTCAAAATTGTGTAGAAATGAATTAACATTACTTCATTTCATTGTTAAACCTGGTAAAAATGTTTTGTGTTTTGTCATACATAAGGCCTGGCATTAATTTACTTGCCATGTCTGTTTTAATGTGATTATTTAATTTAATTTATTCTTTTATGGATGCTGCACAGCACTTTGCTGCAGTTTATATCAGGTCCAACTCAGAGGGACTTGGAGGCCGACTCAGATGCAGGTATCGACTCTGAGGCCGGTCCCGGGTCGGAGGCCAGTCCCAGCTGGACGAGGCTCAACATTTGGTCCATTCTTAGATGGTTCCCAGGTCTGAACGTCTGTATCATATCGACTCAACATCAAAGAAAAAAATAAGAAAAATAAAATTGCAAATAAAGATTGCTTATAAACACAGAAGAGAAAGAACTTGTAGTGTAATAATAATGAAATCCACAGTCACGTCTATTCCCGATTTTATATCACAAATCGACGTTTATCTAAAACTGGTTGCGCCCTCTAATAACGAGGTATTTGCGCCCCCTACCGATAGAAGGATAGAAGGATCTATTAGCATTTTACTGATGACGTGGTTCGGTCGCTTGACCACCAGAGCAGCAGGATGGCCGACCAGAGTAGGCAAACAAAACTCGCTGCAGCTAAGAAAAAGGTAAAGTGCTTTAATAATGGCTTTCCTTAATTTCACATTATATACTCATCATTTATTTAGCCAGCAAGTTTAATTCAACCGTGTTTCTACTTGTTGTATTATAAATTCCATGACAGAGCACGGGTGTTGTCATTACACGTCGTCCGACCTCTGCGCTGTCGCACGTCCTTCCTCTCGCACTCATATCGCGGCTTCAATGAGCAGGAAAGACCGGTGCCTGTCTCCTGGCCTCTACTGATAGCCTTAACCTTCGTCTGTTCTTAGTTGGAAGTTGTTTTCACGACATCCTATTCATCATAGTGTCTCAACGAGTAACTCAACTGTGGGCCAAAGGTTTACTCGTCTTTCAAGACAAACGTAAATGTAGTCATTGGCGAAATCTCAACGTGCTAAGCAAAGTTAACATTAGCAAACAAGCTCAAAAGCTAACGAATAAATTGCTACAGATGAGTGGAAGTACCATAACACAGAAGCTTGACAACCTTTTGACTCGTTTGCAAAAAATATTAGCATTAGAAATGAGGTTACAAATAGTAATTTTTAGAAAATATAAAACTGAACTCCAGAAAATTAGCTTGCTAGCATAGTGAACTGGATTGAATTAAGGGGACTGTTTTGACAGCTGACACCCCTCTTCTCGGACAGAAGAAGAGCTATTTTGGAGTTTTGCAGAAGGATGAATGCATTTCGACGACTGTACTCCTCAATATTTAATCTTTGGCTCATATATTTTGTAAATAGGTGGTCATAAATTTGAAACACCATTTTAAAATTGATTAGTCACTTGATTTCCTTATTATTCCTCCTGTTACTTTTCAAGGCCTTGCGCCTAAAATGTTATTTTTCAACTCAAGTATTTTAAAACATCGTCTCTGTTTTTGTTTTTTTTGTTTTTTTCAAGATTGAAAATTTATTTTTGTGTTTGTTTTAAACAGCTTCTGTTGTTTGAGAGGCATAGTTTTTGGTTTGTTGTTTTTTTTTAGAATAAGTGGATTAAAGGTGCATTAGTAGAGATTGCTTTGATGTTGCTTCATGCCAGACAAAATTAAACTTGAGAAACCTGCTTAATATCAATTGTTGACTTTTGGGGAGTAGCTGCAGAGAGGCCTAGTGTTAGATCTAAAAATATGCAAATGTATATTCATCATTTTAAATTAATATGTGCAGCATTTTATACATATACATATGGTAAACAGTGGTTGGAACAATAGCAAAAGTAAGGATATGAAAGCAATTCATTACTTTAACATAGTTAATGTTGCTGTAAAGTTTGAGAGTTTTTTAATGTCCTACTAGCCCTCTTTATATTTTGCAAGTTGTATAAAACATGTATATCCAAAGTAAGACTTGAATGTTTTGCAAACAGAGAATGTAAAAGGCTCTCTTTGCATCCTGTTAATTTTTGTATTGTGTTGCTCAGCTGAAGGAGTTTCAACAGAAGAGCTCTCCTGCTTCTGTGGGAGGAGAAAGGGGAGGAGGAGGAAGTGGAACAGGATCCAAGAAGAAGCGAAAGGTGAAGGAACTGAACCAACTTGATGCAGACAGAGAATCCCCAGACAATGTGAGTTTTTCTATAACTTTCTGTTCATTTAGTCTTTTTTTCTTGTTTTTGTTGTTGGATTAGATTGCCTCCTAATGCTACATGCGCATTTTACCCCTCTATTTCGTCTTTTGTATTTTGTGCACTAATTATGTTGATAGTTTCAAAACTATGTGACTAATTTCACAAATTTCAATTTCTTGGCATAGATTGCTAGCAGAGTAGTTCTGTTTGATATTGTCTTAAATATGCTCAGAAATAGAAAATGTCAGATGGTATAGAAAAGCTTTGTGATCATTGTCAGCCATAAGAAAGGAAATGTATAATAGACTTTATACAGTAGTTCTAATAATGCTGGTTACTATACCAGTTATTGTAAACACACGTTTTGTTTTTTGACAAAAGTATAATTGAAGCAGCATATCGACATCAAGCATTGCCTCTTGCTTTGTGTTCCAATTTCAACAATCTGTGATCATATTAAAAAGGCTAATGAGGACGTGTGTGTGGTGCTACTTTCAGACAGCACATGCGCATAACTTGGCTCTGCCTCATGACATTTGACCTTACAGCCGTTCTTTAGACAGCTGTCGACGTTCTTCTCACCGTTACAATAACAGTGACTTCACTCTGCAGCAGTCACAAACATGACCATTGACTTAAAAATGCCATTTGTATTGTTTTTCAAATATAAGCATCTTTTCACCTTTCCTTTTTTTCTTAAATTCTCCTCTCTCACAACATATCACTTATTAATTTTAACAACTCTTTGGTATGATTGGAAAGCCTAAACTTATAAGTGTAAATTATAAATTTAATTTCAGTTTCTTGCATAGAATTCATATTGAAAAGTTTAAGAAGCTTAGTGATAGTTCAAATACAGTTTAATTTAGGGCTAATTACGACTAAACGGAGAGGAAAAAAGAGCTTATAGACATGATGGCAACATATCTTGTGGTCGCTTTATTCTTGTCACACACTAACCTCTGCAGCTCTTCCTTGTTAAAACTGCTTCTATCATTTATCTCTCTGTGACTTTGAGTTGTTTTCTGCCCTGTCACTCTTCTCTTTCTGTCTGCTGCTGTTTCTTTTTGCTGTAGTTTGACAGTTTTCTGAAAGCACTTAGTCAAAGCAATGGAGTAGTCATCCCACCTAATGGCAACTGTCAGGTGAGCCTTTGTCCCTCTCTTTCTGCTTTACCCTTGTCCTCTCCCCTCTCTGCACTTCTTTCTGTAAATAGCTGTTCCTCATTTTTGGTGTATAAGATTATGCCTTGTCTGCTGTTCACATTCTTTCACATTGACCAAAACACACAATCAATTAAAGCCCAAGTCTTGTTTTGCTTTTGTAAGCTCATGTCAAGAAATTTTATAAAGAATTTCAACAGCTGGAGTGTGGAGCATTCTTTGCTTATTGCATGTCAGTACATTGTTGTTTTTTCTTAAGAAATGTTGATCTTATGTTTAGTGTTAGTGGTTGGTATTTGCACATTCTTTAGCTAAACATAGCTGTGATTCCTGTTGCTTAATGATCAATGCAGATGAATATCTAGGTGAACAAGAACGGCGCTCACTTTTCAGCTTGTTTCTTTTTTCTTTGATGTTGAGTGTGTCTGCTTTTGAAATATGCCTATTTTCATCACCTCAAACACATTAACATTCAAACACTAATAAGACTGCAATGTGTTCATAGTGCAGTTCACAGTTACACATAATTGCAAGAGTTAGTTACTAAACCATTTAACAGCATATGTTTGAGGATTACACTTTTTGTCCTCTAGTTTATTTAGTTAATATTTAGATATAAACTGTAAAGTGCATTAACATGACAGGTTTTTATGTCCCAATACTTGTAAACACTTGTCATCTTATATTAAAAGTGAGCTGGCATTTTTGTGTATGTTACCTCAGACCTTTGCTGACATGGAGGCCATGGGGTCCCCTGTTCCTCAGCTGCCAGAGGAGCTGCACAGCGAGTCTGGCAGAGACTCGTCTGTGTCTCACTCTGCTAGTGCTAATGCTGCTACTAACTCTGAGCTTGTCAGTCACAACACTGAGTTGCAGGTGTGTCTTGTTTTCTGTCTGCATGCTTGTTTTATCGTTTAAAATTCACCTAAGCTGCCATAATAGGTCATGTTAACATACAACATTTTCAGCCTAAGAATTTGTGAACTTGTCTGAAGTTAAGATAAGTAAGATTTTTGGCATAGTTATAGGAAAATCCCAAAATGTATATATATATATTTTGTGATATTTTGAAGCGCCGTTGCAGCACACTAATTCACCTGTGTGTTTGCTGACTCTCCTCTGCTTCTAATTTTTCTCTCTGTACAGGATTTTCCAGATACCAATGGTAACCGTAGTCTAAAGGAGGAAACTAGGTGCGTTTTTAATTTTCAGTGATGTCATTTAACTTGTTTTATTCAGTCATCTCACACAGAATATTTGTTTTTACTTTAGTAGATGTACCTTTTATTTGATATTTGTTGTAATCTGTCTTTTAAGGATTTGTTTTTATGTTTTGACTTATTTAGTCTTTTTGCTGGGAGTTATCTTTTCTTACCTTTTTTTCTACTATATGTGAAAAACTAGCATGTCTTGTACTTTTAATATGGTTTCTTCTGGACTATTTGGTCCTTGTTTCAACTTTCAGTGCTTTTACAAAGTAAAGTTAGAGAGGTGAAGGTTGTTTTATTTTTGTGTTTGAAGTCAGTGGTTGTACTTCACCTTTGCAATAACTGAATGCTGATCTATTACTCAAACACACTGCTGTGCCGCTGCTCAGTTTAGCTCCATGTCAATAATTTTTGGGCGTTCTTTCAGCATATTTGCTTTTTCATAATCACTGCTCAAAATTGACTATCAACATTCATAACTTATTTGAGTTTCTCAGACACTCTGTAAAAGCAATGCTATCTTTTCTCCACTGTTATTTTGAGTGGACCCATGTTGCTGCTTGTAGCATAAAAAAGGAAAGTTTATAATTTGTGTTCATCTGGCACGTCTATTTTTGCAGACCATTGTCTTCCACTGAGAGCCTGCGGCAACTCTCGCAACAACTAAATGGTCTGGTCTCTGAGGTAGGGTGTTACAGACATCACTATCATGCCATGCCTTTCCATCTCTCACTCTTTCTGCCTCACACTTTGTCGTGCTGTGTTAGGGTTTTAACAAAACACCCTGCCCGTCTACATTTCCAACCAGTGTGTGTGTGTGTTGCATCTATTGTTTGCAAGAATGCACTGGAAGCATTTTCAGCTCTGCCAGTCCTAGCATACTGACACCATCACCTTGCATTCTTATCAGATATACAGTATCCTTCCTGAGCTTTGTTTGGTACTGGAAAACAGTACACAACAGTTAATATCACAGTGTGTTTTATGTTAAATTTGCTCAGTTCTGAGAAAGATTAATTGAGTAATCATCTCACCTTTGTAAAGATAATGTTGCTATCCAAAATATGAGAAAACAAATGTGATTAAATTAATTGGGATTGTTGTTTGCTGCACAACATTTGAGGGTGTAATATAGTTTTTGAATTAATCATTTTATCCATTAATATTCCTGCTGAGATAGACTGTATGGGGAGATGTTGTTCTCACACTGTCTTTTCGATCGCAAATATGTAAAGTGTGTCATCAGTTCTGTTGCAAAGCTCATAAATTGTGATTTTATTATCATTCCAGTCAACATCTGCTCCATATGTGAATGGGGAAGCTGCACCTTCTGAAGAACTGGAGGTAAGATGGAAAACTTTTTTTTTTTCCACTTTGGATTTGTTTAGTATATTTTTACTCCTGAGCTTCTCCTACACAATTCAGAATAGGATCTACTTTCTCCAAGCTTAGTCCAATTGCCTTCAAAATATTTTAAAACTAGCCTTTTTTTATTTCAATCATCTGGCATTTTCCATCATTGAAAGCATATTACCCACCACTTGTAACAGTAATATTATTTGCCTCCATGTTAATATTTCACTTTTAAATATTTATCTTCCTCCCCTGTGTTCTCTGTTTGACTTTTGTTCCTTCACCTTATTCATGTCTTTATATTTATTATTTTCCTTTTTTTTTTTTTTTTTTTTTTTTTTTGTTTCCCGGATGCATGTGTGCACGTGATAGAGTCGGAACCAGGAGCTGGCAGCCGCCCTGGAATCTAGCAAGCTAACAAACTCTCAGCTCAATACCAAGCTAGACCAGCTGGTAAGAAGCTGTGTGTATGCATACCTGTGTGCCCTTACTTTTTGCATTGTTTCTCCAACCTCCCTTTCAGTTATTTATTTGCATTACGCTTTGGATTGTAATGCATTTTGCATGCTATCATAACCACCAAGCCATCACGCTCATCTTTTGTTATCTCTCTCATTTTTATCTGTTGCTCAGGTGGATTAGATGCATTCTCCACCTCTAAATATAGCATAAGCACCCCATTGGGTGCACATTTTAATCAGGCATCTTAACACTTGTAGTTGCATGATGTTCAGGGCTTATTGAGCCAGTGGACTATTTACAATAACATTAAAGCAAACATTAAATAATATAACACATTAGGAATTACCAAACATGTCTATTATTTTTGTTCTTTGCACAGTAGTTGTGTGGCTGGCATGTAAAAAATCTCATCTGCAGAATTATTATTATATTTCCTAAGATAGAATAGTGTACTAATTATTGGATTACTTTTTTTTCTTTCTTTTTTTTTTCTCCTATTCCTAATTTTACACTATGTTGTCTTGGCAGGTACATACAAATCAGGAGCTCACAGATCAGATGCAGAAGGTTGGAAGTTCTTCTCATTTTCCTACCTGGAGAACATGTTTTACTCAATTCCATCTTTTATGATCTATGCCTTTGAGCTTTAACATGGTCAGTCATGCATTTTGTAATTTTTTGCCTTCAGGAGCGAAAGGAATTTGATCAGAAATTTTCAAAAGAGCAGGGAGCAATGCGGGAGCA
The DNA here is from genome assembly GCF_027474105.1 of Poeciliopsis prolifica. Taxonomy (NCBI): domain Eukaryota; kingdom Metazoa; phylum Chordata; class Actinopteri; order Cyprinodontiformes; family Poeciliidae; genus Poeciliopsis; species Poeciliopsis prolifica. The sequence goes on along the minus strand of NW_026562390.1, from coordinate 9,864,517 downwards.
GTTACAGGTAAATCCCTTAGAAATAATTAGATTTCTTTAAGCATTCTTGTGGAAATGTACCAGCAAAAAAATTACAATTGCATGGTGTCCCTTTTCCATAAATAGATGGTAATGTGATCCAAAACTCTCTTTCTCCTCAATGCTCAGAGTGATGCGTGCTAAGGTTTCAGTGTATTTTGTTTCTCTGCACTAGAACAAACTGAAAACCTGAAATGTGCCAAAACTGCTGGTTCCTTTGAAACAGGACTAAAAGCATTTTTGTTTTCAGCAGCTTTTGATCAAAAACTCAGACGTTGATAATGAAGTGTTTGAAATATTTGCTTCTTTAATTCATTTAAGATTATATTTTGACATGTTTTTGTTTCATGCAATGCTTTTGTGTTATTTTTTTAAATAAATGGTGTGGTATAAACAAGTAAAACCCACTCTTGGAAACTTAAATATTTTAAAATTTGTTTCCTACAAGGTTCATATCCAAACCATTGGGATTCTGGTATCAGAGAAATCTGAGCTACAAACAGCACTACAATACACACAACAGGCTGCACGACAAAAAACAGGTGTGTATGAGCATAAAATGATTTTTGGAAGATTTTAGGTTTGCACAATCAGTTGGTCAAGTAACTGTTTGCACGCTTGCAATGATGTGCTCTGACTCCATGTGTGTTTGCAGCTGAAGCAGAGGACCTCAATAACCGTCTGCAGACAACGAAGCAGAGAGTTTCAGAGCTGGAGAGGACTCTCTCTACTGTCTCCACACAGCAGAAGCAGTTTGAGAGGGTAACATACTTTAATGAATTTGTTACGAGACAAATGAATAAAGCTGTAACTTCTAAAATGACATTAATTTTCAATTAATTTATAAATGTCAAACAGAAATTAGTTTAGCTGAATGTATGCTGTCATGTTAAGTATAAGCAATGTATGTTTTGTTTTTTTCATTTTATCTTCAGCAAAACAAGGAGTTTGAAAAAGAAAGAGACAACTTAAGGCTAGAGGTGCTGAGACTCAAGTAAGTTTTTTTTTATTAGTGAGCATATTATAGGATTATATTTTTATATTATGCTGCTTTAAATTTGTTTTCACCAACTTAGTCTCGTTTAATGCAAACAAGTGCAGTTCAGGCAATGCAGTTCCTGAAAGTATCAGGCAAGTGGGATGTAATTTATGTTTGTGTGTTGACAGCAATGTAAGTGAGGAGTCAAAGCAGCAGAGTTCTGAGCTGTCTGAACGGCTGAGACAGATTACACAAGATAATGCTGCAATGAGGCTGGAGGTAGACGATCTTCACAAGAGGCTGGAGATGGCAGACCTCATGCTACAACAGGTGCATGCTTAGTTATTCAAGAACATCACATCTGGCTCTGATTTTTACTGTTTAAATTATATTGATCATTTATAATACAAACAGATATTTATTCTTCATTGCTCATTCAAATTTTACATCAATGTGTTTTTATTTATCTCCAGTACTCCAGTCAGTCAGATCCCCCTGGTTTCAACCAAAAAGTGGAGATGCTGCTGGAAGAAAAGCAGCAGCTGGAGTCACGTAATCACCAGGTCTGAGGCATCTTCCTCTTACATGTACATCATGAGCCTTACGGTAAAAATAGGCATTACAAACCTTCATGTAGACCTTATCATCTTGCATAAACTTTTATCTGCAGCAACAGAATTTCTCCTTCATTAATATCATCCACAATTCGCCTCCTCAATATAATTAGGTAATCTGTTATGTTACAAATTACAAATTCACCGTCAAATACAGTTGATGATTCAAAGTAACAGAGGTTGGCTCCTAGATTTTAATGTTAAAGTCTTACTTGATTTATAAAGTAGAGTGGAAAATGAAGTAATGTTTGTTTGTTTAAATATGCAAATACATTGAATTTGGTTAAATTTGAAAAGTCCCACTGAAGGATTGCTAATTTGAAATTAGCACATCAGTTACGATAAAAGGCAGGAACAACATTTGTCTCATTCAAAACTTGATTATTTAAAAACGTAAAGGTTAACTTTGACCAACGTCGACTAAAATTGTTGCATATATTTGTTGTTGTAGCTTCTGGAGTCTATAGCCCAGCTCAAGACGGAGCGAGATCGCTTTGTGGAACGAATCCAGGAGGAGGGCCGCGTGTGGAAGGACAAAACCGAGCAGCTGCTTGCACAGGTATAATGATCAAATGTATTCTATGTCGGGCTGTACTGCTGGAAATTTAACCATGTGAAATGATTTATTTTAATTTCTGTGTGAAGGTTGCTTTGGTAGCAGAGGAGAGAGACAGAAACATCAACCGAGTCCAAGAGCTGGAGGCCAGCATTGTAGAGCTGAAAAATGCTGCGGGTGAGATTTGTTTTCTCAGTTTTATTGGGAAATAAACAGCATCCACACCACAGTTAACTGAAATCAAACCATAACATTGGAGTGCTTGTTAAGTGTTATTATTTCCTTTACAGCATTATTGTCTGTGGAGAAGGAAGCCCAGGAAAATGCTGAGCTTCAACCTTCAGGACCATCAGAGGCAGAGGTGGCTCTGCAGGAGGCCCTCAGTAGTTTACAACAAGAGAAAGATGCCATTACTGCTCAATACCAGGCTCAGGTGTGCATTCAGTTGTTTTATTTAAACATGTGGATGGATAAATAATAGCAAATCCTGTATCACATGGGTCAATTATTCCTGATATTTGAAAATGAGACCAAATATATTTATATATATATTTGGTGTTCCCCCAGCTTCGAGATAACGAGCAGCTAAGTCGCTTGTGTGCGGAGCAAGAGTCACGCCTGGAAGAGTTGGAGCGGCAGGTGGAGAGCCGGTCTCAGGAGGAAGAGGACCGCAGACGCATGTTGGAGGACGTCCAGTCAGACAAGGCCACGATTAGCCGAGCTCTTACCCAGAACCGCACATTGAAAGACCAGCTGGCCGAGCTACAAAATGGCTTTGTCAAACTGGTGAGGCCAAAAATATATTACCACTACTCTGGTCATCCTATTTTGTTCATTTGTCTCCTTTAGCATTGAATTTATGCTCCTGTGTTTCCATTTCTTGTGTTTGTTTTCTACTGTTGCTTTCTAAAATTTTAAATTAATGAAGCCCATCCATTACTTTAGTGCTTCATATAAGTGACTGAGAGCTTGTTTTAAATCCAAGTTTCCTGTTACTCCATCATTATGACAGACTAATGAGAATATGGAGCTGACCACTGCAATCCAGTCAGAGCAACATGTGAAAAAGGAGTTGGCACGCAGGATGGGGGAATTACAAGAGGAACTGCACAACGTCAAGGAGCAGGTAACACACCCACATCTGTTAAAGCCTTGCAGTTTCATATATATGTATATTTGGGGATACAAGTATTAAAACTGAGAATTACCTTGCAGTTTATTCTTAGTAAGCATTAAAACTTACTGTCATTACTTCAAAGCAGTAACATTTTTGTATGGATTAATGTACATTTTTCTTTTGTTGCCTCCAGCTGGAGCTAAAATGTCAGGAGACGCAGGGCGTTCTAGAGCAGAGAGACTATGTGGTGGCCCATCTGCAGCAGTACTGTGCTGCCTACCAGGCCCTGGCTGCAGACAGGGAACAGCTCCACCAACAGTTTCTGCATCAGACCCAGCTCATGGATCGACTGCAGCATGATGAAAGTCACAGCCGTACACAGCTGGATGTCAGCCAGAATCAGCTCCAACAAGCAGAGGTGTGTTCGGACCCTGAATTTTAAAATCATGACCAAGGTTTTTACCCACCTCAGCTGCCTAAAAGAGACCTATTCTGCAAAATTCACTTTTTTCACATTTTTGTATACTCAACTGCTTCTAAAAGGTTCTACGTCTGCTTTTCAAAGTTGTATGGTTGTAAAATTGTGCATCTATTTGCAGCCATTTCCACATGCGAGTGTAAATGTTGAGTTGTAATGAATCACAATTTGGTTGTTTCTTAGAAAGGCTAAAAACATAAACACTTTTTGTGCAAATCAAAGAGTCACAGCAGTTCAATCCGTCCTGCCAAATAAGTGGCCTTCAGCAGCTTATTTGGATTTGAAGTGACTAAAAGCCCTTGATCCATTCTGAAAGGAGCTCAGAATAGAAAGAACTGACTAGACTAAAGTCTCTTTATCTAATGATGATTATGTGCAAAACATATAATGAACATGTTTTCTATCACTGTATAGAGCTATACTATTTCAAGGAAGCATAGTAGGTCACCTTTAAGGTACCAATTCTGTATATGAGGCAGGATTTTGATTTGAGCCAGGTATTTTAAGGTGCTGTAATAGTTGTGCAGATAAGATTCTGAATAATTGCATCAAATTTTGAGGCTGAACTGTCACTTCAAAATGCTTACTCATAGCACATTTAGTGTTTAAACATTTACATAAACAAATTTTAGTTTTAAAAGATACCCTTTGTTTCTTCTTGTAGAAGCATTTGGAGCACTTGGTCAGAGACAACGAACAGCTGAAGGCTGAGCTAAAAGAGCTGCTCAACAGTTCAGCTCTTGTGGTGACATCCAGAGACCAAGGTATGGGTTTGTTCTGTATTCGTGCAGTGTTTTTCTTTTTGTGCTCATATTCTTCTTTAGTGTGTTACAGTCTTGTATACATTACATAATCCAGTTTTAACATTGTTTAATGAATGTTATTTAAGTTGAATTAATGGACCTTTTAAAGGGTCAGTAATCCCAAGAATGTTTCAGAGTTCACCATCATTTGGTATTCAGAACATTTGATTAATTCATCTGGAATCCGTCTGATTTGAATTTTTTTAATCATCTCGGAACGTTCAAACTTCAACTATATTTCTGAACCAGAGTCGTTCGCCCTTGTGAACGCTCCCAGAAGTTGTTGTCTGCCTAAGAATGGCTTTAAAACAGCTAAAAGGTGCTTCACCAAGGACTAAAAAGACAATTTCGAGGCCAGTAGTCACCTATTTTTATTATAAGTTGTGTTGAGCTATTTGAATTGTACTTGGTTGATTTTGTTGCAAACAGCTGCAAGTTCATTTGTGGTGGGAGTTGAATAATTTCATGTGAAACATGATGTGAAACGTCTGACCAATTGTGAAGTAGCTTGTGTAATTTTAATGAAACTGACACTTTATCCGAGCAATAAGCAGATAGCTGGAACCACTCAGGACTTTCTATAAATACTGACTTATTATTTGCAAGATGGGAAATGTTATATACATCAAATATTTTTATTGTTCTACTTTGTCATGTAATTTAGGAGATGGAGTGGAAAGCCAATCAGCAGAGGAGAGTCCTACAAAGTCTTCAATTGTTATCCCAGAAGACTTTGAGAGCCAGAAAGAGATGGTAGGTACAGAGATAGAAGTCACATTGTGTCTGACCTGATTTACATAATTCGATAGTGATTTTCTTTTTCCCATGTTAGGTCTTCTATATCACACTTTTTCATTCTTTCAACAGGAGGATTTTATCCGTGGGGCTTTAGCTCAAGTGGAAGCGGAGAGGGACGAAGCCAGAAGGCAGCTGGAGGAGGAGCACAGGCTCCACATGGCAGCCCGGCGACAGGCGGCCGTGGCCCTGAGACTGGAGCAGCAACACCACAACTACACACCTGTTCACGAAGACGGTCATGAGCACGATGATTGTCAGGAACAACACAGTCACATCGAGCACAATCATGAGCATTCAGGTCAGAAAAATGAACAATTTTCAGTGTTTATATTTTTTGTGAAAGTACCATGTGGCACTGCTCTGTAAATTAGTTTCACCTGCTGGCTCTCACACTGTTTTGTTTATAGCTATGACGGGTTGGTCACTATGTAAACTCTCAGTATCCTCTATGCCACCTCAGCAGAAGGAGTCCCAGTTGAAGTTCATCAGGCGCTGCAAGCTGCGATGGAGAAGCTCCAGCAGCGCTTCACCTCCCTCATGCAGGAGAAAGCCGACCTGAAGGAGCGGGTGGAGGAACTGGAGCACCGCTGCATCCAGCTGAGTGGAGAGACGGACACTATAGGTACGAACTACTTGCTTTTTAAAAATGTTAGATTTATAGTTGATTAATTTAATTTTTGTTTTTACTCATTGTTATTTTAAGGGGAGTACATCGCCCTGTACCAAAGTCAGCGGGCCATAATGAAGCAGAAGCACCAGGAGAAAGAGCAGTATATCAACATGCTGGCCCAGGACAAAGAGGAGATGAAGGTTCTGTACTGATTAGTTCTGATGGAGAGGCACATTTAAATATTTTCTGAAAGAATTTCATCAGCATAAAAGTCCTTTCAATCACTTTAAAGATTGAAATCAGTTTTTGCGCCAGCAGTAATAATAATTTGTTTCATTTTGCCATCAGGCCAAACTGGCAGAGCTGCAGGATCTTGTCCTGAGGCTTGTGGCCGAGAGGAACGACTGGTACAATCGTTACACTGGAGCTGCAGCCGGCATGGGAACAGCGAACCCCGACCTGCTTCCTGTTGGGGAGGAGCACTCTCACTTACAGCAGCAAGCACATAAGCATGAGCTTAATGCTGTCGATGGAGCAGGTAAGAGCAAGCAGACCGAATCATAAAACTAAAACTTTGCATTTTCATGTCTGTGGAGGTCAGAGGATTAATGACCAGTAATACAAAGGAGGCTCATGGGTCAATTTGCCCCACCTTTACTTTTTATGTGGCTCCCTAGACTGCAGGCGCTAAATTACATCAATCTGACCTTCCAGTTTTCGCAGTTTCACAATTGTGTAAATTCAACAAAATTTTAAAATCCCAGCATTTTTTGTGCTAATGCATAACTGAGTTTGTTGGAATTGTGCTCATTAGTGTCATTTAACTTGGTAGTATATTTTTTTTGTTTTGTTTTTTTATGTGGTTCATTTACTATGTTGAAAAACACTGGTCAGGTTAAAATCAACATATTTCAGTCACCAGCCAACCTCTCAGTGCATCTCTAGTGTATTTGATGTGTTTTCTAATCGACTTTATAATCCTGAAACTTTATGTGTTGTTCTCTACAGAAGCCATAGAGGTCAGCCCACTCTCTGAGCCCTCCCCACTACAAGGTCTAGAAGCTGCCTCATCCCAAACATTACTATCTAGTTCTGTTCAGACTGAGTCCAAACCTCTGGTGCCCAGAGAGGACGGCACCGCCCAGCAAATCATGCAGCTTCTCCAGGAGATCCAGAACCCGCAGGGAGCTCCACGGTCACTGCCTTTCCTGGGCGAAAATCCCTGCATCCCCTTCTTTTACCGGCCCGACAAACAGGATGAAGTAAAGATCCTGGTGGTGTGAGACCAGAGTGTGACTGAGGTTCTGTGGTTGAATGATTTGTAGCTTGATGAACATATTTACACATCTCAAGAAGTTTGACATTTTAACAACCGTCTCACCCAGTTACACTGAAATGGCCCCTCGTTCAGTTTGTCCCCCCTTGTTTTGCTTTGTCTTTTTTTTTTTTTTACAGATGGGAGATGATTAGTATTCAAAAACAAAACTTGATTAATCTCCTTATTGCAGTTTTTAAACCCCATCCTCCTTTTGTCACTTATCTCATACATGTGCAATATTTGGGCCATATATTCTGCCCCCTTTTGCTGGTACAGCACTCAAAGAGCTGCTAAAAATGAGCAGTTCTTGTGCAAAAATCAGTTTCAATTCACTGTACTTATGCCAAAAGCATCAGATTTGAATGTAATAAACCCACGTTTTTAAATGTATGTGAAATCCGAGGAGATGGGTGCAGAGAGCAGACATCTGGTTGGTTGGAATAACATTAAATGCAGAGAGCTGTAGGGCAAAGTTAAGTCAGCGTGAAACTTTGTGCCGTTCAGTTTTGAAGTTACACTATCAAGTTCAGGAAGTTAAAGTGGGTGTTGCTGATTGGTACCATTTAAAAAACTACATTCATCTCCTTTGTTTCCTACTTCAAACACTGAAAATAACTCTTATGTTTGTACATTACATAATGTCAATACTTGTGAAATCTATTTTGTGTCGATGTGTTTTAAACGTGCTTAGACTGAGATGTCAACACCGTTACAAACTGGTGGTTGATCAGGTGAAAAATGGGCATGGATGCAATTTAACAGACCCCTTGAAGTTTAACAATGACTAAATACGTTGAAGGCACAACACACCTCTGTTCTGAAAGCTTGGGTCGCTGTGCTAAAGGTTTCTTCCCAACTTATTTCTTTAAATTTGTCTTTTCTTTGGTAGATATTATATTACCACATGTGTTATGAGGCATTTTGCTGGTTTCACCACAGACATGTTTCACATTCCAGCCACTTTCTTCTCTTCCTCAACAGAGCGTCTCAGCTAAAAAATTATTTTCATGGGGTATTTTGTTTGGGACACTATTCTCCAGAGCTTGTTGTGTTCTGTTACGTTCATGTGTAGTTTTACATATCAAAGGATTCAATACACATCTTTGACAACTGGAATGCCTGAGGTTGTGTAAGTGAATTTTTTGCTTGGAATCCAGATTTTCTCTTCGCCAAAAGTGCATCTCTTCTACTTTGCTTTTGTAAAATTTTGTTAGACTATACAAGTATAATTGCACTAAATCTGTACAAAGCTTTCTCACACAGCTCACTCTGTGCCGTCTGGCCGTTTGGAGTTACAGTGAAAGAGGACGGGGTGTCCTATGAAGCTTCATGCTGAGGATTCCCCTGAATTTAATTGCTAGTGTGCGCTTTGCCGCACTCAGAATATGGCCATGGGATTTAAATAGGACAACTTAAACTTTAAAAAGTCTTTTCCATAGGTGAGGGACCAATTGGGTAAAGCAAAAGTATTGAACTCATGAAAAAATGTTACATTTGTCATCTCCATTCGGCAATAGGACTTGGGTAATAACAATTGTGAATATATCTCTTTTGGGCATTAAAAGCAAGGAATTAGAGAGAATCTCAACATAATGCAACTCTGGCTTGTGTTTAGAGAGTAGCAATAGATACTTTGTTTTTTTTTTCCTTTCAAAGCAGATCGTCTTCCTATAACTTTGACTAAACAAAATTGGAGCATTTCTAATTTGAGACCCATTTATATTGGCTCTCACTTATTAAGCTTTGAAATTGTACACAAAATATTTATTGCCAAAAGTATCAGAAGGCAAAGTGGTTGTGCAGAATGTGGTAGTTTTTGCTCACTCCTCAAAGAAAACCAGTAAATTATTTTAAAAAAAATGTATGGGTACAGTTACAGGAATTGCAAAAACCACCAATAGTAAAAACACATTACTGTTTTAAGAACCCCTACGTTTTCTATCTTCAGATTTAGTTTTAATATATATATTTTTATTTGAAGGTTGTTGTTTTGTTTTGTTTTTGGGTGGTCCTACCAACAGAAAATGCAAAATACAATCTGCATTTCCCTCCCACCTCCAAGTTGTGTGAAATCAACAATGTGGATGAAATGATTTCCTACTTCACTGCTTAAAGATGTCATGTGTGATTGACACCAAGAAAAACTGTCTTTATTGTAAAAGAGGTGTTGTATATACTGTAACTGTGTAATATATTGTATATTCATGCCTGATGTGTGGAGGGGGATTCTGGGAGAAGCTGCTTTGCCAACAGTAACTGGCTGTGTGGGCTGTGTGGGTTGTGTGTATGTCTGTCTGTGCAGAGTTGGGATGTTGGCCGTTACTGACTGGCTGTGGTTTATTACAAACATCAACAAAATGAAAAAATATATATTTATTTGGAGTAAGCTAGTATCTCATCTAATCAGTTTTAATATAAACTTGAAGTGAGTTTAGGATGAAGGATCACAGAGAAGCCTGATTTTTGAGTACTGCTTCAAACCCAGCTTTTTTTTTTCTCTCCTCTCTTGAATAATACTTTCCTCCTGAATAAAACTGATTGAGCAACTGAAGCCCTGTGGATTTACTTTTTGTTGGGATTCATCAAGTTGTTTGGTATTATAATCACATTTTTTTTTCCAATAAATACATAAACTAGTTTTGCCAACCTTAATACCTCTTTAAGAACAACTATGTGTTCATATTCTTTATTCCAACAGAAAATGATTAAAAATAGGTTAGACTCTTACTAAGCAGCAAGTTTTCTAATGAAGCTAAATTATAAAAGCTACAGTATGCCATATAAAGCTAAATCTTTATATGGCATACTGTATCTTTATTTTTACTCATTTATTACCAATTTTAGCTTTTATTTCCTACTTTTACCATGGAAAACTTTGTGACCATTATTTATAAAAAGTGCCAAATGTTGGAGAAAAACAATAAACACCAAAGTACACAGAGGTCTTTTAATATGTAGTTGAGAGTACAGCAGTCCTCCAGGATAACCTTACAGTTTCTTTCACATCAGCCAGTTTACACACAGCGTCCGTCTGTTTAACGTTTTATAAATTCAGAGAGAAAACACAAACACATCCTCCCTGACGGAAACAAAAGTATCAACCTGTCAGCATCCTTTTACAGCACAGTTTTTATTTTTTATTTTTTATTTTTTATGATTTATTATTTTTCAAGTATTCTGTTATGCTCATTTACTCATGGTTTAAATATTCTGATGTTGCATACAATGTAGACTAAATTATTTAAACAGGAGAGAGTACATGTCTAGTAAAATGCACCACACGAATACATAACACATTAATAAATTAAATGAGATATGACTTCACGTTTGCTTTGCAGATGTTTAGATCAGAGATGAACAAATAGGTGATTTTTTTTTCTAGTTATGATCACAGGGTAAAGATGTGTGGAAGGTAAGGCTAGTGGGTTGTTTGTGTTTGGGGTCAAAATACAACGCATGACACTGACAGCAGAGCTCAGTGGCAGAAAAAGGAAGGGATTAAAAGGTGGTTTCTGCTCAGTAATGTGGTACACAAGCAACACAAGCAGTGGTACTTAATGCATGTTCTCACTCACCCCCGTGACCACTGAGAGAAAACAGAGCAGGAGAAAAAAGAGAAAGAAGAAACGGCAGATCAGCAACTTGAATATATTACATTTCTTTTTCTTTTTTTCCTGCTTAATTTAACATTGGAGGCATCGTGTGCTCAAACCTGACTAACCTCAGTTACTAGACCATCATCTTGATTTATACTCGACATAAAGAGTTAAAGAAACAACTCAGGTCACAAAGTCTCCTTCTCTGGTCTCGTTTTGTTCAGTTTTAGGAGCGGTGCTGCTGCAAAAGCATTCAGACCTCTTGAAACTTTCTCACATGTTGCTGCAATAACCTCCAGTTTGCTTTAGTGGAATAAATGAATAAAAAGTACATGATTCACCAGTGGAAAGGAAGAATGGTTTTGACGAACTGGAACGTGGCCCACTTCAGGTTGATTAAATCTCTTACCATGCGCCTATACTTTGCAAATTGGCAAGAGTGTTAAAAGAAAGTTGGGAAAGGTCATCTAGAAAATTTAGCAGTAGTAATAATGCCTTGATAAGCAGAGGAACAAAAAGGGGAAATAAACTACATTAGATGCATTTTTTTGCCATAAAAAGACTGAGAAACCACTTTTGTCTTTTGCATAGGTCGTCTGAGAGCAGGAGTTTAAGAAGAGGATGTGACACAGCTTTGTAAGAACATAAACAGTGAAACTTTCTGAAGTGTGCGACTGGCAAAATCAGAGGGTCCACGACGTGATTCTGACTTCTGCTTTACAGCAGAGGAGAACGATGGAGAGAATGAAAGGGAAAAACGAAGGAGACTTTTGTCCATTCAGGTTTTTCAAATTGAAGCATTCAAATGTCAACCACGTCTTCCTCACCTGGGTGGTGCTGCTGTTTAATAGTTTTGGACAGTGGGAAAGCATGCATTAGCTTAAAAAAGAGAGAGAAAGGAAAATGGTATTTGGGGCATCTGTATGAAATGGCCCACCCTTGTTTGACCAAACTGTTCAAGGAACATAGAAAAATCAAACAAGAACTAATTTGGCAGGACGAGAGATCAAAAAAGAAACTCCATCAACCAGAGAAGAAAGTATGTTAAAACAGAGATGATAAAAATTTGTTGTTTTTCCTTTTTGGAGGGTAATTACAAATTAACATATTTTCAGACTGAATTTAGTTTGCATATCCTCTCTTAAAGAAATCCTTCTACCACTGAGCAGCAAATGTTGCAAAGAAAAACAATTTTTCCTAATTTCTTTACAAAAAAAAGATGGAGTAAATCTTTCACGATCTCAAAGCATGCACCACGCTACTAATATGACATTTATGTGCAAAAACTTCAAATCGAATAATGTAATGCTTCCATGTCCCTGGTTTACATCATTCTGTTCCTCAAAACAAAGGTGAGCGAAGAAATTCTGATAAAAGTAAATGAAACAAATGTTCAGACTGAGACGACGCTTTAGAAAAGCTCAGGCGTTGATTCATGCTAAACTTGCAGATGTTTACCCCTCTTGATATAAGAAGAGGGGAAGCACTTTGCTCTGAACTTGCGTGGATATACAATACTTTGACTCAGTTGTCTAATATGATCATTTCATGGTCTCTGCGATTAAGCTGTGAAGAACAAAGTTGTACGTAAGTCATGCTTTCAAGTATTTTGCTTCTCTGTGTGAAAACAGAGGGGTGGGTGGGTGGGTGGGGATGGGGGGCACAGGGGCAGGAACAGGAGGGTCAGACCAGGCGGTAGACGAGAGGAAGGTGGCGCCGTTGTCCGAAGCGACTCTCTCTCGGGAAATAATGGAGGGAGGAAGGAGCTCTGGGGTCTAGTGTGTTGGAGAAGGTGGGGGTCTCCGACTGGCACGGACAAACAGAGAGGGAAAGACATAAAGAGAAGACAAGAGATCAGATTGTTCTTCATAAAGTGGATGGTTTCTTGCTATTTTGCTTTCTTCACCGACTCCCTGGACTAAGTTAGGTTCTCCAAGGATTATTCATCCAGGTGCACAAAATGACTTCACAGACCGGCACAACTATTTGCAGTGATTTGCAAAAGTATCCACACCCTTGAAGGTCATATTTTGTGGTTAGAACCATAACTTCTTCAAATTTTAGTGGAATTTTATGTGACTGTCCAAGACGAAGTCGAGCATAATTGTCAAGTTGGAGGAAATTGACTTGTTTTCAAAAAGCTTTGCAGATAAAACCTGAAAGTTGTGTGGTGGGTTTGTAGTAAGCCAATTTTAAGTGAAGCAACCAGAGTGGCAAATAGAGCCCAACTTTGTGTAATTGAATCTCTGTTTACAGTTGTCCCAGAGATAACTGCTGAAAAATTGAAATCGTCTCTGGACTGTCATAAAATTTCCATTCAGTCTGACAGTATTTAAGGAATTTTTCAAAGAAGACTTTGAAAAATATTTTAGTCTTCATTTGTGCAAAGGTGGTGGAGATAAAATCCAAAGCACTTCTGAAAGGGAGCGCTAAATACAAATACATAACATTTTAATTTTGTAATCTAAAATGCAAGTATAATTTTCCTTCTACGCAGCTACGCATTAGTTTCTGCTCAACAACATCAAATCTCCATGAAACAGTTGTTTTGATGTGACATGATTAAATGTAAAAAAGCTTCAAGGGTTGTGAATTCCTTTGCTCAGAACTGGATCTTGTCGGGTTGCGCATGGATAACTCACAAAAGTACCACCATCATTACAGAGTTCTCAGTTCTCTGGTTTGTGGAAACAAAGAGCGTAATGAAGATGCTGCGACTGCACATCCGACTAGGGGTTAGCCTGCGTGTCGCTCTGTTGTGCATTTTCTCCAACCAACAGAGATGCATCACAGGACAGGTGGGATGTCATGGTTCTTACAACCAAAATTCAAGAAAAAGCACAAAAGCTGCGCTCCTGGGCACTAAAGGTAACCCACACTTTTCTGTTTCCTGTGACCTGGTTCGGATGAATAACTCCTAAAGATTCATGCACAGCTCTGAGAAAAGAAAAGTGCGAGAAAGAGAGAGAGAGAGAGAGAGAGAGAGAGAGAGAGAGAGAAAAAAAATGCCATGCAGCAAAAAGATGAAATCCGAGGAGTTTTGTGAACACGATGAGCATGAGGGGGACACACAGCGACCAACATACCGAGAAACGTTAGTCTTCATCGGTCAGTGATAGTGATTCTGCAGGAGGAACCGTAGTTACGTGTGTGACAGAGGTGTGTGTGTGTGTGTGTGAGAGGGAGAGAGAGAGAGAAGGACAGGAAGGAGCAGGGAGACAGAACAAATGCAAAGAGTTACAGTGAAGGGGGCAGGCGAGCGATGCATGTGCGCAGCTCTCTTTAAGAATAAACCCGTGTTCAAGATCCATAAAGAGATTTTTAGTCAATGTTTGGGCTTTTTTTCCCAAACAGAGCTTTGCACAGAGACTCTCGATTCTACAGTAGGAACAAGAGGCAAGTGGCTTTAAAACAATTAGCTTTAAAAACGTTCATAAATTACAAATACAGGAAAGCACAAGGGAAACATAGAGGCCATGGACACCAGGCGAAAACAATTATCTGCTGTGACATAAGCATGGGTGCAAATAATAAGTTGTTCGTAATTTGTAGCCGATGAAGCATTATTGTGTTTAAAGTTCACTCAGTTACAAAATGAAAGGAAAAAATGCAGTCGGTATCACTTAAAATGTATCTACTTAAGGATTTCTAACCATCTGCCTATTTTATCTACTATCCTCTATCACAAAGCAGTATTCTCTAGTTTGATTTACCTCATTTATTCCCTCATCCAGGCATCTTCACATTCCCCTGACATAGAATATCATAAATATGGGTTGAACGTCCAACGTTTTGCAACATGTTTCCATTTGGGGGCTCCTGGGTTTAAAAGGCTTCTCGTGTTTCTGCTCACCTTGGCACACTTGGGGGCGCGCGGTTAGGCCGGGAGGGCACGGTGGGAGGCGGCCCGCCGTGAGGATCTGGAGATGCTCCAGGGCGAGACGGTACAGGGGGGCCCCCAGCAGGAGGAGGCCCCGGTGGGGGCCCACGGGAGCCAGGGCGAGCTGGTGGGCCCGGTGGAGCCCTGCGATTTGGAGTCGGACTGGTTGCTGGGGACCTGGAGAAGTAATGGAGACGGGAAACAGGGAGTTTTTAGTACCGACTTGATCGGTTTGATTGATTTTCTGGAGAGGCTTGAATTATATACTCACAGCATAAAAACTTTAAAATGCTAGTTTCTTTGTTTTTTCTGAAAAAGTTGCTTAGCTCGCTCTTTTTTTTTTTTTTTTAAGTTTTGAAGTTAACCCACCTGTCAAAAGTTAATTTGCATAAAGAAACCTGCAACCACTGCAAGGGGCAGAATACGCAATTTAAGAAAAGATTCAAACTATTTCACATTTACATACCTTCCTCCGGATCCACCGCGTTGGACCTGCAGCCAGGAGTCGTCCACTGGAGGCGGCATTGACGTGCTCACCGTGGTGGTGCTGATGTCGCCGATGATGCTGAGCGCCTCCCGCAGGGCGTGGTACATCCTGAGCATCTCATCGCGATGCTGCGCCTGCTCCTGAGACTCCTCCATCAGAGTGTTCTGGTCACCGCATGAGTAGAGCTGGGCCAGCAGCTCAGCATTAATGAACTCTTTTGTCTTAAAAAAAAAAAGAGCAAAAATATTTAAAATGACTTTTTTTCCGCACTTTTAAATCTTAAAAGCTTTTGTTACTTTCGCAGGAGTCCCGCTGACGACTCACGCTGTTAATCATGAGATGCATAACCGTCTTCGGTATCAGGTCGCGCACGGTCTTGTTGACGATCGCCATGTAGGAGTCGACCAGGTTGCGGATCGTCTCCACCTGCCGCTCCAGCTGAGGGTCCATGCTGTGCATGAAGTTGTCTGAGCCGTTTTCATCGCTGCCTTCGCTCTGCGGAGACGGATTAGAGACGATTCACGGGAAGCAGGACGGTCAAAAACCACAAATCAGACACGTGGAAGGGAGGACGGTGGCTTTCTCTGGATGTTTTGTCAACTTGCAGCTTGAAAACGTGTCGTTTCTTCACACCGAACCTCAAATGCAAACAATGCAAGCAAAAGGTCATTCTGCGTCCAAATGAATCAGCTGTAATAGTTTGTTTTGGTCCAGCATTGCAGGGAATTTTATTGGTGTCTCACTTTTAATGCGGGTGTTTCAACCATAGCTATAATTGAGCACGGCAGCACTTAAATAACTTACATTAAAAAATTTTGTTCGACTTGCGTGCTGAAAATCCCTGCATGTAGGAGTATATAGAGCTAAATCAAGCTTAGAAGGAGGTATCTATAATAACAATGTTGTATATTTCTTTAGACTGCAATAAATGTCTTTACTAGATTTATTTGAGTTCTGTAACAGGATTGCAATCTTTCATTTTTGCTGTGAATATTTGAAATTAATTATGCATTAATTACTTTGACAAGAAAATAAAACAATGTCCTCGACCCCTACTGAGCAAACACAATTATGTTTCCTGAATTTATGATGATTTCTTTTTCATATTAAGTATCCTCAGTATTTTTGAAATACCTACAGTTGTTGAAAATGTGGGCTACCTTTACTGATTACTGTCAGTTTATTAAACTTAATGAAAAACAAGTTCAAAACAGCTCATAATAATGTGGGAATGATAAAAAACAAAAACAAACAAGAAACAGGAGGGAAGGATAACGTACCTTTCCTTCCTTCTCCTGCGCGGAGCACAACAGCAGTGCAAAGACATTGAAAAGGACACACAACATGTGAGGCATGACAACAATGAAAACGACGATGCAATCGATGAACATTTTCTGATGTCTGATCATTTTCAAATGTGAAAAAAATCGGAGGGATTCTATTCGTGCAAATGTTGCATGTTTTTTAGTACTCACGATTATATTCACGTCATTGTGGTCAGTAAAGACATAAGGCTTACGGTTACGCGTTCAGGATAAACTCCAGCTCTGAGGAAGGAGGCCTTCCAGGCATCAACATCTTCCTGGCTCTCACAGGCCAGCTCCAGCTGACGGTAGTCCTTGTACACATTTCTGTGGATGCAAAACCGAGGGGTCAAAGGATGCAACCTGAGCAACTTCACACATTTCCACTGAAAAGTTTACTATTATAATAACAACCTTGTAGACAACACAATTTTATTTTGAAAGTTGCATTTTTTTACGGCATCAGATATATTTTTCCAGTTGTTCGCATGCTACAATTTATAAACCTGGACATCAAAATATTACTATTTTTGAGTTATTAGCCAATAACAAACTGTGCTCTTTGAACTAAGGTGCAACTTAGTTTGTCTAATAAGTGTTCAATAAGTGTTTACATACTTGGTAGTATTTGCACAAGTATTTGCACAGTATTTACTCATTTTAAATAACATTTCTACAGATAACGTCACAATTCTGCTGTGCAGTTGACAAAACTCTGCAGTTTTATTGTAAATAGTCTTTATTTTGATCTTCTACTTCTGGAAACCACAGCACATTCCTTTGGACCAGAATAGCTATATTTAATAACTGCACAATACTTATGTTGCAACTTACTGTACAGTTTTTATATTCTCTTTTTAATCTCTCCAGCCTGGGACAATGAAGGAATTTCTTTTCTATCCTAAACAGACGCTTCTGCCAGCTGCTTCTTTATGTCAGAACTCTGAATGTTGCCTTGTGAATTTTCTCACATCACTTTATTTGTGTGTAGTCAGAGTGTTTTTGGGCAACAGCACCTCTGCTCAGTGTTGAAGAGAGCAAAGATGTGCTTGCTGGACATGAAGCCCTTCTCCACATCCCGCAGCCTCAGGTTGTCCACTGGAAGCATGTACTTCTTCTCCTTCTCCTGCAGGGGGCGAAAAAGGAACACTTTGATGACAACAATGGCTGCTACATCTACTGAGGAGCATAGCAGCACAAATAGTGCTTGAAGGCTAAGCTGCTGCTTTGGCAATGTGAAACCAGTGGCGACTGCAGTGTTAGGTCTCTATTTAAATGTCTTTGAAACATAAAGAAGAGAAAAAAGAAATCGAGTAAAAAAAACTCAAGAGACTTTGTGCTAAGTTCCCAGGCTGATGAACTGGGACCAAGACAAAGGAGTCTCTGGTTTTGATTACAACTTTGGGTATTCAACTCACACACATATATACAAACACAGCGGAGACTCGAAATGTCTTGTACTTGTAAATCTGCACACAACTATGCGGTATACAAACGCCCAACTGTTGATGTATCAGGGAGGGAACCTCAAAGTTAGTCACCTCAGTCGGAGACATGCCGGCTCTCTCTAATTCACACAAATGTTGTGGTTGAACTCCTCGGGATCTATTGTTGGAAAGTTTGTATTTTTTTTTTTTTTTACTACACACAGTAAAGTAAGAATTAACAAAATTGCGCGCTAAAAATAAGCCAGGGTGACAGAGTTTCTAAAAACATGCACTCAACGCACACACATACGCTGCTCTTCTTATAGTAGTCTCTAACTAACCTTAAAACCATCTGGAAGGCTGACCGCAGGCGTGCCCTGCCCAACCGTGTGTGTGTAGGCGTGTGCGTGTGTGTGTCAAAGTTAAGAAGGAATAGACGCAAGGGATTTCACGTGAGACCAAACTCCTTCATCAAAGGATTTATGACCTGTGCAGCCAAATGGTCATATCCCTGAAACCATATAAAATCTCCACAAGCACACAAAGGAACACATAAACACACATTTGCCAGTGCCAACACTCCTTGGTGTCTACTACACACACTCACACACACATAAGAAAGAAAAAAAAAAAGCAAAAATCAAGCAATTGCCCGATACTGCTCAATGCTGACATCATCATTTATAGCACTCCCATCCTCCCTCCTCCCCTCTTTTCTCTTTTATTTCTTTTGGTTCAGCATTTCTCCTTCTTGGCCTTCCTCATTCTTTTATTTTCTTTTCAGTTCCCTTGTTCCCCTCACTCTCTGGCTTTCCCCTCTCCCGGGGAGTGAGCAGCCTTGGACTGATTCATACATTTTCCTTTCCTCTGGCCAGTAAATCCAGTCAGGAGAACTGGAAAAGATGGAGGAGAAGCAGGAGGAGGAGGAGTGCAGAGGACTACTGGGTGTCTAGATGTTGAGGGGAAAGTGAAATGAACAAAAGCAGACATAAAGAACTACGGTTGCTGGGATGTTTTGCTAGATTTTGTGTGATTCAGCAGGTATAAACGATGCGGCAACGTGGCATCATGTCAGACTATTGTTTTCTTTCTGACAATTGGATCAATTTTTAAGGATTTCTTTTGCTAGCGTGTGTTCAGGCATGTAGACTGAGTGCTTTCTCACATGCTCCCGTAAACTGAAAGTCAGCGTGAGTGGGCAACGATACAGATTTCAGACATTAAGCACACTCACATGGATACATGAGAAAACAAACAAAAGCACGCAAGCACTTTATTTGACCTTAGCCTGTAGAATGTAGTCTACACTTTGGGACTGATTCAAACAGACAGATGCAAAGGGGCGCTATAGGCTGACTTATAAAATACTTTAAGGCCTTTAAAAAGTTCTTGAACTTTTCCGAATTTTATAACTGAGCAACCAAAAGCTTTTCTGTTTTGTTGGAAGTTTATGAGACACACAGTGGAGCCTACTTGTAAAATGGAAGAAAAGTGATAATAAATTCTAATAAGGTGCGACATGCATTTATATTCAATTTCCCCGTGTCAAAACTTTGCAGAACATAGTGTTAATGCAGTTGCAGCTGCAGGTCTTTTGGGGGTACGTCTCTAACAGCTCTGCATATCGAGAGATTGAAATATTTGCCTTTTCTTTCTCACCAAATAGCTCAAAGTCAGTCTGATTCAGTTCTGAACTTTGACTGGGCCATTCCAATACACGATTTAGCCTGAATCTAAATCATTCAATTACAGCTCAGGCTGTATAATCAGCTTTGTCTTTTGCAGATTTCAAAAGATTTTCTTCTGAGGCTGCTCTACATTCATCTTCCTCCATCTTCCCATTAAATCTGCTGATGCTGACCCTCGCTGCATGATGATGCCACCACTATGTTAGGGATGGAGTCTTGGGCAAGTTTTTTGTTTTGTTTTTTTCCTAACACAAAAGAACTTTGCATGAAGGCCCTAGGATGGCATCATGGAAAAGGAGATCTTTGATGAATTTTAAGTCAAGCAGCATTTGAATCGTTTTATGGCTTCCTTTCAACATTTCAACCTCCGAGGGCTTCAAAGAACAGATGTATCTCCAATGAGAATAAATTACACACAAATGGATTCCAGTTACCAGGAAGGAGAGTGCTCAGGGAAGGTGGCTGCACTGGATTTAATTTATGAAGATTAAAAGGAACTGAATGCACGTTTATTTGCAAGAAACATTAAAACCAGCTTCAAATTTTATTTCAATTTGCTGTTATGCACAATTTGCTGTTATGCACAACTTTGTGTTGGACTATCAAAGAAAATACCACTAAAACGCAACCCTGTGGTGCTTACTAGGTTTTCGAGCCAATTTACTTTTCTGATACCCAAACTCTGACTTTCAAATAAACATATACTTGGAAATCTGTGTTGACTGAACCACCAATCTGGCTTTGGAGTGGACTCTTCCTGTTTCAACTTTTCTTTTCAGTGTTCCTTCGTCCATAAATACACCCCAGTCAGCACATGTTGTAGTTGGTGTGTGAATAAAGTGTAGTTTGCATGGTTCTGTTGTGTGAGTGAGTGAGTGAAAGCTCATTCATTAAATCCAGGGGAAGTTTCCTCCTGCATTCATACATGCATTTCGCCCTCCTGCTCACCATTCAAAAAATCATAAATAAAAACAAAACAAACAAAAACAACATCTGAAAATCTGAAAAGCTCAGGCACCGTTTCTGCACGTTAAACACACATAATCACGCGTGGAAACCTAACACCCCACAGAACACGCATGACTACATGGTGACCTTACACATCCCGGAGCCAATTAACAAATCGGAGTTGATTGGTTGGTGAAAAAAAAAAAAACAGAAAACGAGAAGACGCTTGTTTAATGCCTTCACGTTGTTTTAAGGGTCTGCACGCTCGGTGTGTGTTTGTGTGTGTGCGGTAACGTGCAAGTCGATGGGAGTTTGATAGAAAAGTCCTGGTGACTTGGGCCGTTCATCAAAGCGATGTGGAGGAGCTGCGCGGCATCTGGGAGCAATAACGCTGCCTCTAACCCTTCATTACCACAAAGACCGGGCCCTGGGTGGCAGCCAACGGCAATTTTCACAACCCTCCTCACCTCCCTCCGTTTTTTCTTTCCCTCCATTCTTCTGCCATTCCCCCATTGAGTTGTGTCTTCAAAAAAAGAAAGTTTAACACAAAGGGTAGTTCTGTTGTTCCGACATGATGTGGATGCAGGAGGAGAGTTAGTTAGCGAGGATAATGAACCCGCTTCAGCTGGTGAACTGGTGAAAAGCAAGAAGTCATTTTTCACCACTAGAAGACTTTGCAAATGTGATAAAGGCTGGACATTAAAAAATTAAAAACGACAACAGACCTGTGAGAAAGAGCAGAGGGAACATCTGAGGAAAACTTAATTAGTCTTTATACAGTTTGGACTTTATTTAAAGTAAGACCACATGTTTACAGCATTTAAATCAGGACCAGAGAACCTTAGTGGAGAGACGTCCAATGGGAAACTATTAAAGTGGAGCTATTTCAGGTTCAAGTGTAAAAACTTGCAGCTGTTTATGACTCATCAGTCTGCAAGGTTTGTTCAATAATCCTCCTAACAAATCACCTTGGGCACCGGACCAGTGTCCACACACTCTCTAATAGTTCATCAATTATAGTAAAGTGTTACCTGATAACACGGCAGGAATCCTCCTCACCGGACTGCAAGCTGCAGCGTCCAGATTCCCGAAAGCAACAACACCGAAATCCCACACATGATTGATTGAGTTTCGGCTGCTTGCTCTGACCGTCTCGGTCTCTCCTCGCCGTGTTTCTCTACTCTTCCTGTGAAACCGAGCGCAACAAAGAGCAAACTCCTACATTAAGACAGGAAGCCTGATGTGCAACAGCTGGCAGAACCCAACAGGTCATTCTTCCTGTTTAGCGACTCACTCCATGGATTTGGAGGAGATACTGTGTGGGATTTACATTCAGGGAAGGAAAGAAGGAAGGAAGCAAAAAAGGAAGAAAGGAAAAAAGGAAGGAAGAAAAAAAGGAAAGAAGGAAGGAAAATATCTTTGTTTTTCCTTGCGCATCCAGTTCACTTTTATCAAATTCTGGACTTTTCCGGTGATTATTCACATCTGACCATCAAAACCCTAAGAAACAAATAAAAACCTGAAACCTCTGCCATGGCAACACCTTCGCCATCACGATGCTCCCCACATGTGTGTTTGACCAAGTGTTCAATTAGTATTTCTGGCTCACCGGTTTCACTCACACTAAGACGTTCGCTGTTCTATGACGGCATGAAATCTGAAGAATATTTATAGTCCCCTTTCAGAGAGTCACGTAATCACAGCATCAGAGGTTCCTGTATTTGTATTACTCTGTCAAAATGATGAATGGCAAATGTGGAGAGTCTCCTGGTTTATACATACGAACAAATGTGAAGTCTCCGTTGCAAAGTGTAAGACAAAACAATAGTGATAAAATGTAAAACTTTGCAGAAAAAAAAGAACCCAACTCTCGCAGCAATTTGTTTTTTGTTCTTTTACTTTGCTTTTGTTTATTGTTCTGGTACCTTTTCATCCTTTTCCTCTCACATGTGCTTTTTATTTAAGCATACTGAAAAATAATAGTTTTTTTCCTAAATAATCTGATTTGTTAAATGTCACATTTTTATGTTAATCGTTTGCTTTTACTGTGATTTGAAAACAAAATGTGTTTTCAAATGTGTTTGTCCCAGATTTTTTTTACCCCCTTTCTTTCTAAAAACAGGGGGGGGGGAATAACTATTTCTTCTTGGACTTTTAAATTTCCTTGGGTTTCTTCATGAAAACCACATTTGCAAAACTGGTTGAAAAGTGCGAAAGCATGCAGCGGTGTAAATCTCAAAAGTGCAATTTTGATCTGAACTGAACATAAAAGTCAGAACGTACTAAAGTAAAACATCCACATGTGTAAGCTAACCTGAGCCTAAAATGCAAACAAGCTTTGAAGGCACACATGGTTTTCATGGTGCACCATTTTAGAAAAGGCTTTCGTTCGACTCGCTTCTTATTAGAGTTCTTGCATGCCTTTCAAATGTGCAGGAAAAGAGGTTAAAGTATGAAAAGACGGAACAAAAGAAGTTAAAAAGAGCAGTAGCTTTTAGGGTTTCGTTTTTTTTCTCACATGCACAAGTTAAACGACAGTGTGAGTATATTTCATTTGTAGTTTAGTTCATGACAAATGAGGATTGGGAATTTTTCTTCTTCTTGACCTTATGCATTTTCAGCAAATCCAGGGTTGTAAAACTTCGTTTATGAGCAGAAAAATGTCTCACTTATGTCAAACTCTTAGGATCCAACAGTGCGTCATTCTCAAAATCATGGAAAAGTCAGTAACTAAAACAAGGTGTAAAATTTTGTATATTATGTGAGCTTGAATTAATAAATGGAATTAAAAAAAATAGCAAAAGAAAGAAAAGCTTCACACAACACTGACAAAAATCAAGTTTCTCTCACCTCCAACTTAAGATTCATTTGATTCAAAAATATTTAAAGATATCTCATTCAGCAGCAGAATAATAGAGTTACTAGGCTTTTTTCACCCCCAAGAAGCTTTTTATTTAACTGTTCCACGCGCTTGGTTTTCTTTCCTTCATCACACACTAAATTTTTCCTAAATCAGCTCCTTTCCTCAGTTCCTGCTGGAATCAGCACTTATTTTGCCTCTTTTGTTTAATCGTGAAACGCTTCAACAAGTGCTCAGTGGAATGCTATAATTCATTGCGTATAGAAATAGCACTATTATTCATTCAAATTGCTTACATTTCTTATTATCTACCAAAATATGTTAAACATTATTTCCATTTCTATTTCATTCCTTAATGTCGAATGACTTCACACCTATAATGATGTGGAAAAACTCACGGCTTATTTCCTGTGAAACATGTCTGTTGATTTTTCCAAATGTTCTAGACTGTTGTCCTGCTGGAAAGAAAAACAAAACATTAATGATTTCTCAGTTGTCATAAAACTACCAGAGTTTCAAATTAAATATTTTTTGTACTAAAAGAAACAATGACGCTACCGTAGCAAGTTTCCCAGTGCCGTTTTGGGAAGACAAGCAGATCGTCACAAATCCTCCATCATCCTCAGACATGAGGTGATTCTTTTTTTTTTTTTTCCATGTCCACATTGTATTTTTTGTGCCAAGTCCTCTTAAAGTCCTAATGCTATTTAGGACTTTAAGAATTTGGAAAGATGCCAAAGTTTGTATGTAAATAACAGTTTGTGAACCAAGAAGCCACTTTTTGTTGTTGTAGTTTTCTACAATGTATTCTTCTTTACCATCTTTTCTTCTACTTTGCACATCGGCTGAGATAAATGAGTTCTCATCCAGCTTCGAGAAATTGATTTATGCTCTGTATTTAGCTCTGTCTATCCTTCCATCAACTCTGACCATCTTCTCTGTGCTTTCTGAAGAAAACCATACCCACAGCATGATGTGGCCACCACTATGTCTCACCCTACGGATGCTGTGCACAGGACGATTTCACCATCTTATACATGTAGAAAACATATATACATGTATGCCTTACTGGGCTTGTAGGAAACCAAAACAGGGACCTTCTGACTTTTTGTCATGTTGTAATTGCTAGATATGTCAAAGGCGACCTCTTGGCTGCCACGCAGTTTGGGCTTGTAGCCATGTCTTGGTCCTTCCATTTTGCTGATGATGGCTCCATGGGATGTTCAAAGCTTGAGAGGTTTTCACACAACCCACTGATTAATTTTTAAAAACTTCTTCTTGCCAATGTTGACGAAGACATCAAGAAAGAATCTGCTTTGCCTGGTCATCCAAACAGTGGAAACAATGCTGCTGTGACCACAGAACTCCTCCCTCCTTCCCAATAAATTCACTCTTTCCAGTCCCCAAAACCCTGAACTCGGCGAGGCCTGATTTCTGTCATTCACACCCACTCTATTGCTACCAGTGCTTGCTGGGAATCGTTTTCTCTGCATTCCTCTTTTATTCCCTCTTCTCCTTCTGAAAAGCTCAGAAAGTCCAAGGTGGAAGTAAGTCTGAAGAATAAAGTGTGAAAGAAAGAAGGTGAAGGAGGCAAACTTTTGGTGCTCTCTTCCTCAGCATCTCTTCCTCTGGTTCTGATTTACTAGTAGGATGTCAACCCCTGAAACCAGTACCCCTCTCACCCCACCCTCCCGCCGCCACCAGTCCGGCTGGAGAGCTGCATAAAGGGCTCTTTATTCCAGTCGGACAGGGAGAGGAAATCAGCTTTAGAAGTAAAAACAGAGGGAGCAAGAGTGAGATGGAGACCACAGGGCTGCACATCTGGAGTTATTACAAGGCTCCCTCCCGCTTGCCAAGAAAACGCCGACATTCCTGCCCTCACTACAAAGACCGCGGAGTCTCCGCTCTCATTCAGCCCCACGACTCAACACACATCCATCAATCAAACGTCAAAAATAAAACCAAACACGTATATGCTTCAATGTACAATAAGCACGGGACTAAAAAGAAACACATATCTAGGTCTAAGAGAGGAGTCATCCTGCCCACTCTATAAAGTTCCCTCCCTTCTGCCGCAAATCCTGCACTCCCTTCCAAAACTTTACAACGCGCACGCCAAATGAAAGCATCTCACTTCCTGTTCACCTTTGACCTGCCACTTTCTCCCCATAAACCAGACAAGAAAGAAAAGAATATAAAAAAAGAAAAGAAAGAGAGAGGTGAGGAGGTGGTGAGGGGGTTACAGACGGGAGGGGAGACAGAAAGAACGAAGGAGGAAAAGGGAAAAATGGGGGGCCGGGAAGCTCCACCTCTTTTCTCCTCCATATCTCCGCTCTCCCTCACTCCTTTTCTCCTTCTGCCTCTGGAAGCAGGAACTCGGCGGCCAGTCCCTCTGCCACGTCGAACCTCCAGCCGGTCCACCTTCCCATCTGAAGGAGAAACCTTCGCTTTTCCTTTTTCCTCCCCTTTTCTCATGTTGGACAGATGCGTTTTAGGCAGCACTCTGGCATTGATCGTGAGGACAGGGAGGCTGACTGACAAAGGGTCGCTCAACCGGAGGAGATGGGAAAACAAACAAGAAGAAGACCCAAAGAAGAGAAAGAAGATCAAGATGTTGCAGGTATTCCATCTTCAAGAGAATTTTGTTTTTCCCATTAGTTTCGGCATGCTGGGAGACAAGAGTGGGGTTATTCCAGTGTTTCAGTGGGATCTGCAGGAGGAAACTGATCGGGATCTCAGCTGACCACAAAAATTCTTATCCAAGCGAGAGTGAGAGTCTGAAAACGATTCAGTGTGTGTGTTTTTTTTTTTTTTTTTTTTTACTTATCACTTACTGTGCTTTTTGGTTGTTGTTTTTTTTTTTTTGTTTTGTTTTTTTATTCTGGCCTGGAGCTGAATGGATAAGGGCTCACAAATATGGGCCTACAGTGAATTATTCACCAACCAGGAAATGTAAGAAAAATACTTATTTTACCAAATGTCCCCAAAGAAAAAAATGTTTTTTAGTTTAAAAACTCTAATTTTGAGCAATTACACCCAAATATAATATATTTTTTATTTTTTTTATTTTATTTTTTTCCATACACACATCGACTGTATTCATTTTATTGAGTTTTGGACAACTGATACGTTTGTACTATACGGTCTTTCTGCAGCTTGTCTTTCTCCTGAGAGCCCGACGTGGACTGCTCGTCCTCACAGCGGGAGACGGGAGAGAATGTCTCTACATTTGCCCGTCAGTGGCCATCACCTCTATTTAACCCCTTCTTCCTCCTCTTCCTCCACTCATTCACCCCTTTGCAGGCAGAGAAATGGGGACAAAACTCCATCTGGATTTGCAGTAAGTATCCGTCTGAGGCTTCTCCAGAGCGTCGCTGAGCTGCCTGGCCCGCCTGCCCAGTGTTCAGACTACCTGTTCAGGAAGTAGTGGTTGTACAGTAGTCTGCACATTGGTTAGGCTGGCCTGGGAAACACACACGGATAATCCAGGTGTCGGAAAAGAGAGCATTTGGGTTTGAGGAGGATCCAAGTTACGGAACCATGGAGCATCCGATTTAAATCAACCGACCAAGCCTCGGCGCCATCAGAAAGGCCTAAAGGATTAATTAATAAGTAGAAAATTTATGAATGCTATTTCTATGGACTGGTTTTAGTTGAAGCAATTCGAATAAAGATTCTTCTCAATGATATTGTCTCTGTTTTTTCTTTTTTTTCTTTCTCCTCAAATACTTTCCCCAGATTTGATAGAAATGTCCCACTCTCATAGATCTAAGTAAGGGTTGCCTGACGATGTCACCATATTGTTTATTTTTCTACAGCCCCAAAGAAAAAAAAAAAGAAAAACGAATGCTAACCCGAAACGATAACTAAAGCACAGAGTAAAACCCCCAACGTTAAGCTGCACCCATGATGGAAATGTGCAATTATGCGTCTGTTTTCCCCTGTGTCAGTTTGTGGCTCCTTTACCTCAAATGACCGTGTGAGGAGAAGCAACACGGTAAGCCACCCGGGGGAAACAGCGGGAAAAAAAAAAAGCTCCACTCTGTTATTCTCCAGTCAACATTTTTACAAGCCTTTCTAAAGTTCAGTCTGAAAAAAGTAATAAAAAATACAAAAAAATTAGAGTTTACGACTTTAATGCTTGCAAATAACGTCATAAGGGAAATAAAAAGCTTAGTCCCGGCTTTTTATCCCAATGGGTTTTTTTTTTCTGCCTCCTTTCTGGGAGCCCCCCCGCTGCCCCTTTTGCCTTCCAGCCTCGCCTGCGTTTGATGAAGTAAACCCACACGGTTCAATCTTCAAAAGCACAAAAGCAAAAAAGAGGGCAGAAACATTCACACGGTGTCCCATCACAGTGCATCATGTGCAAGAATGCGAACCACAAACCAACCTGTTTCCATTTAGAGCCCCGCCACCGTGAGCCCAAGTTTTTTTTTTAATAGCATGCATGAGTTGCAGCACAAAGAGAGTGCATGCAAACACACATAAAAGAACAATCCCTTACTCCCCCACCCGCAAGGATATTTACAGCTGGGATCCACCAAGCCGACTTTTGCCTTTCTGGCAGCTTTATGGCAGGAGAAGGGAAGCCCAGGCTAGCCCAAAGAAAATATACCCTGCATCCACAAATTGTGTGCACAATCTCGTAGGAAAATGCTTATATGCCCTTATTGTTTCCTCATTAACCGTTTTTTTTTTTTTTATCGGCCTCAGTTCACTCTCCTCTGCTCTGTCTCTGCTTTGGAAAACTTTTCAGCCAAAGGGATCGTCATGATTCGAGGAATTGGCACTCGCTACAGTAATACAGACCAGAAGGTTCCTAAAAGCGCACACATGCGCGTGTACGAGCACTAACCAAAACATCCTGGCATCAGTGAGTTGGGTTCAAAGTTATTATTAGTGTCAAAGAGTGATGTGTGTGTCTGCGTGTGTGTGGGCATATGGTTTTCTTTCTCCCTTAGTGAGGGTTTTCCCCAAGTCGAGATGCAGCCAATGAAACAGCGGCGAAGAACATATGTTCCTGCTAAAAATCTGCTTTCAGTGATACTTTTTTTTCTCCTTTCTGTGAAACACACAAAAAAAATTCATCAACCGTGTTTATTTTGGCAATGTCTCCACCCAGGTTTGTACTATGAACCCTCAGGACGAGTCCAGCCTTTAGTGTAAGTGTGACTGAGAGGCCAGCATGTAAAATGTTAAGCATGGATTGAAAACATGCACAGCTTTGCAGTGCCCTCAAGGTTCACTGCAGCACCAAATGCTGAGTGTTGGTCTTTAGTCTCCACGCACCTTGGAGGCCATGTTTGAATAAATATACAGTGAAAGAAGAAGAAGCGAGGAGGATGGAGAAAGTAGACGAAACAAAAGGAGCGATGAAAAAAGCATTCACGCCGAAACATTTTTCAATTTTTTCATATTACAAAAACACACTTAAATGTACTTTTATTTTTACAAGTAAATATCTGCAAAGTGTGGCATGCATTTGTGCTCAGTGTTGCCTCTTCTTACTTGCTCCAGTGGAAGAATGGGAATGAGAAAAACCGCTGAAGTCAGATCAAAGCAGATATATGTGTTAGAATGGTTCAGTCAAAGTCTAGATCTAAATCTGAGCAAGACTTTAAAATTGATACTCAGAGATCTTCATAGCTCAACTTCATCTTAGTGTGAAGCTGAGCTATAATGCAAAGATGAATGAGCAAAAATGTTCTCTGGTTGTGCAATTCTTGTACAGACAATCCCTAAAAGACATGCAGCTGTCACTGCAATAAAATATGATTCTGCGTAGTATTGGCTTAGGGAGTCTGAATACAAACTGATGTCACATAAATTTTTTTTCCAACCATCTTGTGACAATGTACTGCTGTGTTTCTGTCTCTAAAATAAAATCAATATCAAACACTTGGAAGTTTCTGGTTGTAAAACAAAATCAGGAAACGTCGAGTAAACAAAAGCAAAGATTTTAAAGCACCAGCTCTGTCGGTGCAAACTCCTTTTCAGAAACACTTTCCCTCCTTCCATGCAGTCCTGGTTTCTCCTGCTGCTCGTCTAGCTAACAAGAGCCACTCCTGGCTGCAGCCCTGTCCTCTGCTGCAGTCCAGTGCCCCCTCTTTGAAATGTTTATTAGAAGCAGCTTGACAGTGACTGCTTGTGCGCGTGAGCGTGCGTGTGTGTGTAAAAGGTGCATGGGGTTCTGGTATGCACATGTGTGTGGCAGCTTCAGTGTCTGACATGTTGGGGGGTCTGGCCTCTAGAAGCAGGGGTCTTCACAAACACCCATGCACACCCACACACACAGCTCTGATATCAGTGAGTGGAGTGGCTGTGGCTAAGGGCTGGAGACGGCGAGACTGTGGTCAGAGTAATGAACTTCTGCAGTGCATCACTGGACACCCCTATCACCAGCTGGCTCTCTAGCAAAGTATATCAAATCTTTTTTAAAGACGGTCATCAAACCTGATGGATGAAAAGCATTTTTTATTGGAAAGTTGAAAATGTCAGCGTTGTGCATTTGTCAGTTTGCATCAGTTTAAGTTAAAACACACACAGAAGTGGTTTTGAATGACCCCCATTAAGGGAATAATTGCGCGGTGTTTTATTAATTCCTCATGGAAAACTGCATTTTTAATTAAGTTTTATGTACATGATTTTTTTCCAGTTCTATTGTTTTAACATTATTTATTTTTTATTTTTGTATTGGACAAAGTGATATTGAACTTCTAAATGGCCAAATATTTTATACACAAGCTGTCAAATGGCGTCCTAATTTTTTACCCTCACTGTGTTACACAGGAGTAAAGAAATTTAGTTTTTAATAATTATACAACATAAAGAAAGATCTGGGCCTGTATGTGATTTTCCCAGTGTAATAATAACCTAAAAATGAGAAAGCAAAATTTAATCCTATTGCTAAAAGTGGAAAAAAAATAGGTGTGGGGGGGCACTGTGCCTTATATAGCGACATAAATTTTTCACTGGCATCTCAAGTGAGCAAACCCAGAGTCTTAGCAGCAGCGAGCTCCTCATTGTGTCTATGTGTTTTTGTAGGTATTGTTTGAAAGAACTCGCCTCATCATCTTTGTACCAGGACAGGGACTCTGCGGTGAGGACGAACCAGTACTCTTTGGCTCCTCCCTTCATGATGCCGATGTTGTTGATGGTCAGCCAGCCCTTCCTGATCACCTAAAAAATATAGACAAATTCACACATGAACACAGAAATGATTGGAAATTCAGAAGAATGTTTTTTAAAATCATAGACCTTTTCATTGACAAATCATTTCAGAAATGTAATTTCTGAAAGAGCTTCTAAGGAAGATAGAAAACATCTTTCACACAAACTTTCACCTACATTGATTTTTTCTTTTTTTTTAGACGCCTCCTTTTCTACCTCACTCTCTGGTCCTCATTCTCTCCTCATTACAGACAACATACATGTTTTATTTTCTTAATTTGCATTAATTATTTACCTTGTACCGATCGCTTACTCCTCTCTCCGGCTGAGTGAGAATGTGGAGAGAATGTTACAACATGGGGGGGGATTTCGAGAAAGCCAAATACATAGAGTGGTTGTAGCTGCCAGTACTGCAGCGGGGGGACAGCAAGCAAGGTGGGGAAGAGGAAGGAAAGATGCTAAATGGCTGGAAAATATTGTTTGATTAGTCATGCACTACGGTGCAAAGGCTTTACTGCTGCTCAGCATACGGCATTTGCCATACAGATTGATAAGGTAGCTTTTTAAAGCAAGAAGGTTTCAGGCATTAGGTTACGTATTTAATATGTAGAAAACTCTTTCTAAATACTTTACCGTAATATTACAGTGACCGAGCTCTCTTTGAAATATAAGAAATGGCAGTATTCCAAATTCCTCTTAAACCTTCTATGCATTTCATGACAAACATTTTGTACACTTGCAACGTCTCCAGTTTGACTTATTTCAAATGAATTGCTGCAAACTGGAACTTCATTGAAGTCCTTATTACATGGCGGGAAATAATATCTATCGGGAATAAAAATGTGTCTTCTATAACTATTCTTCACAGCTACAATTAAATGCATTGCAGTGGGCTGGTTTAATTTAATACCCCAACATACAATATGTGCCAAGACAAAACCTACACAGGACTCTTTAAGATGTCAATACAATTTCTTTAGCAAAAGATCTGAATTTTTCATATTTTTCTGTCAATTTAGTGCTATGGATACTTCTCAGTTTCTATGCTGGTGCAGTCAATAGCGAGTTGGTTGTGGTTGCGGCTGAAAATGGGTAGCAGACATTCTTACATACTTTCTGTGGGATTCCATTGCACTTTGTGCTGCCCGATAATGTAACTGATTTCCAACATTTTATTAATTAGGGGATGTAAAAAAAAATGGCTTGTGGTTCCTCCATGCCATTCCTGCCAGAACTGACGCTGCCCCTCAACATTTCCTCTCATCACAACGATCTAATGTTTCACATTTTCACCTGCAGGATGTGAAACTCTTGAATATGTGGTTCAAGCTTTATTCTGAAAAGAATATGCATTATTATGTTTATTGACACCCTAAATGACTTCCAGTTTATTTCCTGAAGAATAAGGGAGGTTAAAAAATTAAAGCCCATTGTTAAACAACATTATATATGTGAAATTATATATTTGCACAAAAAGCTACATTTACTTTTTTGGCATTAGACGTTTCAAGACAGCTGATCATTTTGGAAGTTGCAGTGTATTGTATCAGAAAATTGGGGTTTTTCACTGCAATTAATGTAATTCTTTAGTGTGCACAATACACACTAATCAAACTAAAATTAAACTTTTGAGCATTTTCTCCCTTTACAAACTCACTACCGTGTTGTGCTTTTCTTTCCCCGGTGAGAAGGTGCAAACGTAGCAGAAGCTGTGGGGTCTTAAACAGCAAAGAACACCCAGCTCTAAACAGGAAGTGAAGTTCACCACTTTGTTTACAGTGTGCCCCTGACCTCTGACCCCAATCATGGTGCGTGTTATGACAACTGAAAACAACAGGGGCGCCATATGTGTCTCACACTGAAGGCCTTGTAACTTGTCTGTTCTTTTGTAACTCTGTGTGGATGGAAACAGGATACAGAAATGCTCTTTCGGGATGTTTACTGTTTTTATTTTATTTTATTTTCAGCTTTCTTTTTCTCCAGTTAAAGCTCCAGCTGGTGAGAATCTGAGGGAAGCCCCTCCAAAATTTGACTTTTGTTTTTTGACACGTAACACCACATCAATATTAAAGATGCAAAAACAATATTAGTTTTTCGTTAGCAGATATTTGAAAAATATCATGGATGACACATTTGCTGTTTAGTATCCTAACTGTACAGGTGTGTTTGACAAAAGACAAAAAAAAAGGGGGTGGAGAGGGAAGCGGCTAAGCATCTGCCACCTACAAGCATTTAAATTACAAAAAAAAAAAACTAATATATCCCACACAACATCCGGGGCTTGCTGTCATCTGTGCTTTTTAAAGAGAAAAAGCTTGGACATATACAGACATGATATGATTTACCTCAAGCTCAAACATAATGAAGGCTACTTGCAGACAGACATGCATAGTAAAAAAGTGCAAACTCAAAACTCACCATGATTTCATCCTGCAGTAAAACCCCAGAGAGGACAACAAAGGGGGGGAAACAAAGAGCAAAAAGAGAAAAAAAATACAATTAGGAGAATCTTAAAGCGCTGTGGAAAAAGTATTTTACGTTTTTGCTTTGTTCTTGTCCAAGTTTTAAGTAAATAAACAATTTTATTATTTGGACAAAGATGAATAAAATATATTTAGAAAAGGGGATAAACATAAACAAACCAATGTGGCCCAATGTGAAAATGTTAGACAACAAAAACCTTATAAAACGCTGTGGAAAAAAACTCCAATCAAGTGTTTCTGATAATGAGGAACGTGCCATTAATATCATTATTGGGAATTTTAACCCACTTTTATTTTCAGAATTGTTGTAATTCATCTCTGATTCCTCGCGTTTCTGAACATCAAGGGTCTTTTAATATCATGCCATCGCATCTCAATTGACTTTGAGTTCAGACTTTGACTAGACTACCCCAAAACATTCATACTGCCCTGGTGTTTGAACCAGGATTAGCTGTTGGTGCGTTTCAAACACTAAACCAAATGTTTTTGAGCTTCAGATTCATAAACCGCTGGTCGGATATTTTACTTCAGGATTTTCTCATAGAGAGCAGAATTCATGGTTCATGAATATTACTGCAAGTCGTCCAGGTCTTGAAGCAGCAAAGCCGACCCAGGACCATCAAAATCCCACCACCAAGTTGGACTGTTTTTGTGAATTTCTTTTTCTGGAAGGCTGTAAATAGATGTTCACCTTTCAAAAACGTCCCTTTTTTTTTTTTTCTCGCTGACCACAGAATATTTTCACGTAGGTCTTTTGGGTTCATCAAGATGTTTTTTGGCAAATGGAGAGGGGCTTGATGTTCTTTCTTGGTTAGCACTGGTTTACGTCATAGAGCTCTATTTATTGTTGAATCTTAAACAGTGACCTTAATTTAAGTAAGATGTTGTTCTTGTTTCTTTTGTGACCTTCTGGATGAATCAGCAATGCAGTCTTGAAGTCATTCTGGTGCCCCATTTCTGGGAAAATTTCCCACTGTGCCATATTTTATCTTTCTGTT
Organism: Poeciliopsis prolifica; assembly: GCF_027474105.1. NCBI lineage: Eukaryota > Metazoa > Chordata > Actinopteri > Cyprinodontiformes > Poeciliidae > Poeciliopsis > Poeciliopsis prolifica. The sequence goes on along the minus strand of NW_026562390.1, from coordinate 9,830,385 downwards.
ATTAATATATCTCACTTTAGGAATGTCCTCTTTGCTGTTTTTGAATTACTTTAGTCTTTTTTTTTTTTCTTTTTGAGATCTTTATGTGACCTTCATCTGGCCGCGCAGGTTTTGTTTGAATGGTTTCTTGATTGTAAAAGTCTGGCAGTAATCTGGCAGTGACCTGGGTGTGGTTAGCGTGACTAAACTCGGTTTTCCAACAGAGATTACTCACAGCTAATTCTGAATTTAACTGGGAGGTTGCAACTTTTCACATTGGGACAGAATATTTTGGGAGAGGTTTTATTCTTCAATTTAAAAAAAATAAACCAGTCACTTGAAAACAACCTTTAGTGTGCACCCAGGTTTAAAATGTGTTTGATCTAAAAAAAAAATGTGTTTGATGATTTAAAACTTTTAAGTGAAACAAAGGTAAAATCCACAAGCAAATTAAATCAAAGGACAGATGTAAAAATGTAATTTTAGGAAGGCGCTTAAAAATACAAGGTGCCCTGACCGGGGTTTGAACCCACAACCTGCTGACAACTGCTCCACTGTGCAGCCCGAAACGATTATGCGTCTGATATTTCCCATCAAAGTTCTGATGTGCTGACAGCTTTGACTTTCACCAAAGAGCCAAGAGAGTTTGACGCTCCTACAACTGTTGCACATTATCATCCAATATGTAATACAGACGACTGCTGCTTTACTGAGGAATCAGAAGGTTGCCTGTGGTAACAAAATACTGTTTAGCTGTGCAACATTTAACATGAGAAGAGACATTGAGCTGAGCGCTGACAGAAGGAAGCCTGAAGGGAAATTGAACTTAGTACTCTGGTTCCCGTCTAACAGATCAAACACATTTCATTGAATTCAGTCCTATGTTATCATGAAGCTCAAACGTCTAACTTTCACTTGGAAACCCATATGTTCGACCAGTGAATATCGATTGGGGGATATGAAATTGGGCATTTCTGATCGTGGCACCTGATTTCCAGCCGTCTTTTTCTTGTTCATTTGGTTGATCCTCTGCTGAGCGCTGCAAAACAAAAAGAAGCAAGAATAAGTCCAGTAAACAATCCCATGATGCAAGATGTCTTAGCAAATAATAATAATAAAAAAAAACCTCACTTCGCAAATCCAATGAAGTCTTCGTGGTTTGTATTCATGTAGGACAATTCGATATCAATCAGTAACAGCACCTGCATAGAGAGACGGACAGGAAACTGTCACAAATGATGTTTACTCTGGTATCTAGTGAAGACTTTTTCCAGGTTTACCATAAGAAACATGAATTTCTGACGACATTTTGATGTATTATTTAAAATGCAGTTAGCGTTAAATTAAATAAGTTCCACGTTAACAAACAGACAACAGTGAATAAAGGCCTTTTCACAATATTTTTGTTACATTTGTGATGAAAATGGAAAGCATTGCTACTACTATCTATCACGATCACGTCTCTATCAGAGAAGAATAAAGATAGATTTACTTGATATACTTGAAAATCAAATCAACATGTTTCCAGTTTTGTGGGTTTGCAAACATATCAGTTGTATATTTAATTCTTATAACAATGATGTTTTTCCTTGATAAAAATCATCATCATGATGAAGTACATTTCTGCATAAATGTACAGTGATGTCAGGAGGTTTTTATTCCTGTTGCTACATGCTTTTTCAGCATGGGGGGATTGCTAAAAAGTAAATGGCTTTATGTAATTTGCTGATAACTTCTTGTGAATGTGTGCTACATGAATAAGCTGACCTAAAACTTAATTGAAAACTCATAGCGGACAAAGGCAAAAACTAACAAAATTAGTGTGATTTTCAAGTGGAAACTAGATATCTTAAGTAAAAAAAAATAAATAAATCACAATTAAATTTCACTGTTAACAAGGAATATGTTTTGAGTAAAACTTTGCATTCTCTGCTTTATTCCCAGTTGCAGCTCTGGAGTATTTCCAGTTGTGAAGACAAAACTCAAACATTCTCTTGATTTGCTATCTGCCTGTACAGGCACAATTTAGATTAAGTCTAATTCAAATTTACTAAGCTTTCTTTAACTTTTAAAGAAAATGTTTAAACTTGAAAAATAGGGTCTGATGGCTGCAGTTTCAGCCACACAAAATATAGTAATGCTTATTAAACATCACACTGATAAAGCAGAGGATCATTCACTCTACTATGCTTATATTTTGCTTTCTTTAATTAATTCACAGTGTAACAAAGAATTGGTTTTGGTTTAGAAATTATTTATTTCCATAATCACATAACCCTTTATTTGAAAGTAAGTGGGCAAGTTTTACTTTACACTGTTGCAAGTGTAAAACTTGATGAAACTCTTGTTTTTGCTTTGTGAGTTTCCTTAGTGGCAGCTGATCCAGTCCCTTGGCTGACGAACTAAGAGGTGGAAAAGGAGTGGAGCAAGCCAATATGGAGACCTGCAGATAAACTCAAACAAAAAGTCATGGAGGGAAATGAGATTGGCTTACGTTAGTTTCAGGTTGGGTTTTTACGTGCTCACCCCTTTTGATCAGTTGACATTTAAGTTTCTCTCTGTCTCGATTTGGAAGGTCAGTTTGTTCGAGTTGGTGTTGTTTGGCTGCCAGTTCTCTGAGTAGAGTTTGGTTACCTTGTCCTCTTTTATGGGCTCATAAACTTGTTGTTTTTTTGTAGTCCAGCCAGGTTTGTTTCTAAATTGAATAAAACTCCCCCTTTTTGTTCGCTACGTTAACCTATGCCTGACTGGATCAGTGCTTCAGCCCTCGCATAGGGGCAGAGAAGACCATGATTATCTTTTGTCTCATCAAATATCACATAAAGCTTGATATAAGTGTATTAAAAAGGTGAATATGTCAATAATTATTCTTATCACACGTGTAAATAAGCAGTAAAGCATTGTGTTTGGTTTGTTTTTTGAGCCTTACCTGATCCTTGGTGCGGTTTTCTCTGTCTCTGATGTGCTGAGTGACGATTCTCTCCATCTCTTCTCTCAGCATGGGATACTGGGCCAGCTGTGAGCAAAGAAACCAACAGGTAGGCAGCAAATAAACAGACACAGTCAGACGACAACATACATACTGAAACACATAATTACACATTCAGCTTCACTGAAACGACACCTTAAAGATCTAGTATGTTCTGAGGGTTCTGGGTTTGCCACACACTCTGCTCTTATCCCGACATGCTCTGTGGAAATTTGTTAGATTGAATTTCAGCTCCTGAATATCTATCTTGCCGCCAATATGGGGAAAACGAATAAGAGCAGAATCTGTGATATTACCACACAAAAGACAGAATAAACAATGTTCCTGGCAGAAAAGCTTCCTCTTCCCAGCACACCGCAGGTCTTTTTCCATGAGCTCATTGCAAACCCACAAACACAGACGCTGGTGGGCCTCCAATGACATGAACACATTTGCCGAAGTGTGAGGAAAGAAGAATCAAAACCAAAAAGAATCAAAGTGATCATGGTGCAAAAGAAAAGAAAAGAAGGATCACTGTTTCTGTTCAAGTTACAATGCGTCTCTTAATGCCTGTCTGATGCTTTGATGGACAAAGGGGCGTGTCGGTGGACCACTCTGTGGTCCACAGGATGAATTACTGCTTCCTGTGTCCAATTACATCGCAGATGATGAGACCACAAGCTGGGGGAAAAATGGGTCTGAAATGTTCAGACTATGGTGACATTAAAGGTTGAACTATGACCTTGTAAGAGTTTGAAACAGATGATGAGTGACCATTTCTTTAAGGCCGGTTTGTCACGGATTTCCTCTGTCTACAGGTTACAGCTGCCTGTAAGAAGTTAGGGCTGGCATTGATAAAATTACTTTTAAGATTATTGGAACTTGCTCTGCATGAATATTTGAGGTTTTCTGAATTTCTAATCACTCCATTTTTATTTGAGGGAGATTTCCCTTGTCCAAATTGGAGGCTTATGGATACGAGATGTAATTTATTCAAAGGGCAGCTGTGAGTTAAAAATGTTCATTGTTCCGTCATGAAAGAAAATGTATCTGATGTGAAGGATTTTATGGATTTTGAAGATTTCACAATCACAACATAAGGAGAAACGTTTAAAACCTTTAAAAATGCAAAGTCAGCAGAAGATTCTGACTCACACAAATTAAAGGGAAACATGACGCATTGCAGCTTGAAGTCAGATACAGGATTTTAAAAACCAAATGTGTTTTCTGTCTTAAAAAACTGCATCAGAAACACATCACAGACATAAATTGGGCTTTTTTTTTGTACAAAATATAGGCATACTGTAAGATTGGCATGCGATGCAAGGAGTCCAGGGACAGAAGGGACGAGACAGGGAGGAAGATCTTAAACTGGTCCCTTTGTGGATTTCTCTAAACATTGTGTATTTAAATATAGAATCAATACGTATTCCATGTCCCAGAAAAGAAAATCAAGATAAACATCTGACAGAGCAGAGAAATCCCAAAGAGGTCACGCTTATAGGAAGCAGCAGGTTTTACAGGTGTGGAGGATAAAGAGGATGAAATGGAGAATAAAGAAAAGAGAAATAAATAGAGCGTGCCAGTTAGTCAGTGATTGATCCAAAAAAAAAAAAGGTTCAGTGTATTTAACCAAACTTACAAAGAGAGAAAAACACAAACCTGTTTCCAAAAAAGTTGTAAGGTAAAATATATTACTTATATTTATTCCAAAACTCTGCCAAGGTAACAAGGAAAAGCTAAACTTTGTCTTCTCCAAAATACGGGAGATCTGCAAAGCTGAGCTAGTCATTGAAAAATAACTTCATAATCTGAACAAAAATCATTTGACCTAAGAGATAATTGGAAAACTAAAAGGATTTTCTGCATCACTCCACTTTTATAGCCAGTCTCTATCCAACTGTTTCAACAGTGAATGCAGATACACAAACTTAACTCAATCATGTCACAGCATCATCTTTAAATGCATTTGACACATTTGTGTAAACAATCTGATCTCCAGCTGAATCAGGCTGCCATTGATTTTTGGACTTAAAATTCTGCTGTACAAACATTACAACTTAGAGATGCAATGTAAGCCACACCTATTCTCCTCCTCTGCTATGGGATTAATGCAAGTACTACTTAAATGCTGCAGCAATAACCCAATAATAACAATTAATAATGTTATGCCACACTATGCAGACGCTCTGTTTGCACTGATGAAGTTCCTCTCAAATTAAATCGGCACTCTCTCTTCCTCCATCTCTGCTGAGCTTCAGCAGTGCCTCCATCGACCTACTTGACTATTTTGAGAGAGATCACATTTTCTGCCATATTTTCATCTATAAAACTTTATTTTCATCTATAAAGTTTATGTCATAAACTATCTAAATACTATCTAATTATTGTGTTGGAGCAGCCTAATTTCTGAATGCAATGAATGTCTATGTTTTTATTTCAAACTTTAGCCTAATACAGCTGCCAGATCTGAACTTTTATATTTAATTACATTTAGGTTAGTGTTTTAGCTTTTTTGGAAACAAGGTTAAATAATTATAACCAAAATAAATTAGGGTTTCTAGACATTAAGAAAGAGATAAAATAAAAATTATAATTATCTATTACATGCATTTAATAACCGGAAAAAATAGAGTCAATGACTTAGAGAGTTGGAGACAAAGGACAACAAAAATATACTTAAAATCCCAATTAAAATGTGTAAGGATAGACTGATATTTGCTGGGAAAATCTTGAATCCACTTCCCCTTAAATGTCAATAAAATCTTTATTATTTCCTCTTTTCATTACTGTTTCCAAGCTAATTTATGTAAATGATCTGATTTAAATACATAAACCCTGTACATAGTGAACTCTCATTACTTCTGTGTTATCCATTGAGTTATAAACACCCCATCCTAAAGATTCTATAATTAGGTATTGATTAAGTAAAAAGAAAACTTTTTGATTTTCATCTTCTTATGGACTCACACTGGCGTCAGTATATGGGTGATAATAATGGTTTTTAAGTAAAGTTCATGTTTTTAAAACACTTTGCTATTTTGTCATTTATCACCAAATGTGATACTTTATTATTCTGAATTTAGTAAATGAGAAACGTTTGATGCAAGTCAAAATTACAGTTTCTCAAGGAATTATGAACATGCAAATTACAAACCATTGATAATTGTCTTTCAACTATGCATTGATGCAATTTAAATTTTTACATTCTAATTGTTTTGTGGAAATGTTTGATTTGGCAATTTATACTTTACACTTAATTAAATATAAAGCCTCTAAGGATGTACTTTAAATCAAAGCAACATTAGCTAAAACATCTCCAGCCATCAGTCTACCCATACCTGTTAGCTTAACAGAGATACTCAAAATGTCTTCTATTGACTTTGCCATTTTACCTTGTGACTACACTTCTGAATGGTGGAGGTGAGTTCGCTCACTACCATATCTATACACTTCAGTGTGGGCTCCTTCAGCTTTTGGATCTGCTTTTTCACTATGGCCTCAAAGGCCAGGTCAGGGGTGAATAACCCCGTCCTGTTGGGATAAACAGGCGGCACGAGAAAGGCAGAAAAGGGGACGAAAACCAAAAGAGACCAAGAGAAAAGAACGAGTGAAGGCACCAAATAAAGGGTTGGGGCAGGAGATAATTAAAGAGTGAGGAAATCAAAGGTTGAATGATAGAAAAATAAAAATGAAAGGGGAGAAAGTAAAAAAAAGAGAAACAATAAAATGAAGATAGAGAAGACAAAAGAGATCGGAGATGGGAAAAGGCAAGAAAGAGGTTGGGGGGGTTGGGAGGACAAACAGCACAGAAGGAAGAAACTGCGAGTGAGACATTTGGTTTTCCCTGAAGCCATTCTAAAACAGGACAGTGCTGGAGTCTCTCTCTACGAGAAAAGAGGAAACAGAAAGAGAAAGACCACAGAAATAGTTAGAAATAGAGAGATCCCCCAGCTTGAACAACTCCGCCAGCCAAAACTCAAAGCAACACACAGCAAGATTGCAGATGTGCACCTGGACGTTCAGCCAAGACGTCCCCCCACCCAAACACCCTCCCACCCAAAGCACTGACCCTTTCTCCTCCCATCCTCCGTGTCCTTCGACTTTCAGCTGGAGCCAAATCCTAACATATATTTCCAAAGTTCTCCAAGTGGTTGCAGGCCTGTTGAAATCATTTGGTCACGGTGGATCCATTTGGATAAAGACTTTTGCTCATTGCTCTTGGCCCAGCTCTGAAACATGCTTCCCTGAGGCACGCCAAGGAGCCGCTCGGCCATAACTTTTCATGGCTGCAGGTGCACGACTGCAGTCCCACACACGTGAAAGCTTGGAAGCTGACATCATCCAAGATGGTTGTGGGACAACTTACATCCTTCAAAATGTGTTAAAATGCAAGCAAGGCCAATTAGTAAAACTGAAAATTAGCAAAAAAGAAAACATCTTGAGATTACGTAGCTTTGCATTGTCAACAAACATATTCTGATGACTTTCAGCTTCCACACTGGATTTCTTTTCACAGCACAACCATCAACCATAGGCAGCCTGTCCAGCCAAACCCGTCTGAAGCAATACAACAGGCAGGCGGTAAACTACGGCCCACCCTGCCACTCCAAGCGCCCTCCTCCCCCTTGCTGTCCAACAAACGACAAGGGCTGGAGGTAGCTAGGTGGTTACAGCCACAGGGAGTGAACGACTGAGGGATGAGGGTTGAAAGCAAGACTGAAACATGTGCTAACCGCTTTTTTACCTTCTTGGTACACTGCCTAACTGTATTGACTAGCTCAGAAATGACCATGTCCACACATTTGGTGCAAGGCTCTTTAATCTTCCCAATCTGCCTTTTCACAATGGTCTCAAAGGCCATGTCCGGGGTGAAGAGGCCAGTTCTGTCCAACACGGAGAGAACAAGCCACAGGAGGGCCAAAGAAAACGACAGGAAGGTGTTGAAAATAAGAGAGAAAGGAAGACACAAGGAGGGTCGGGTGGAGAAAATAATGTTAATTTTCAAGATTTACTCTCCATTTCTGTCACCAAGACAATCACACACAACTTTAGAAGAGAAGAAGAGAAATTAAGCAAAAGAAAAAAAATATTTTTTACTTCCTATACTAGAACTGGCTTATTGATTGATTGGTGCAATCTCAATAAATGGATATTTCTAGAGATTTAGTAATTTATTACAATATTAGCATTGAAATAATACAATACGTGGAAACTTTCACACTTCCTTTTTGGTCTTTGTACAACATTAAAAAATATAAGACAGAACAGAAATGGTGAGAAAATATAATTTAAATATAATCCAGTTAAATTCTTGCAACCATTTGGCAGCACATTGACAATATTTAATAAACCAGATCATGACTGGTTATGGCAAACAAGATCAAATAGACTGTTGAACAATGCCAACTATTTTTATTCTTATGAGTTTTTTTTTTATAAGAAAAAAAAAAGCCTTGAGTTTCTAAAACCAGCTGGTTAGAAACTCAAACATACAATATTTTTTCTGGCCAGTGAACAACCCACAGCTAAATGCTAACAGACTCTGGCAGCAGCAACACTTTTTACAGTTTAAAGATATAAATATGAATGCTCCAAATAAGATATCTGTGGATATTAATATAGAGGCATGTTTGCTGATTCTTCAGACTGCCACGTCTGAAACATGGGGTGAAGCTTTAACAGATAAAAGGAAGGATATCAAGATCACAGCATAGTTACTCCTTTTCATCATTTGAGTTTTAAATCACACGGAACAGGTTGCAAATGTTAGTGTCATAATCCTTGTTTTTGTGAGAGAATATTGACAAAATCTTGTTTCACTGTGTCTCTTGTTTCACAGCCAGTGTGACATCACCTCTGCCTTTCACATAAATAATTCACTGATGCTCCAGTCAGAATACATAATACGATATTGTGATGCACAGTTCTTTAAGATAAACTGAAATGAGCTTTTTTGTTTTTTTATAGACGTGTTCAAATCTCACTACATCTCTAATGGTTTCTATTACTCTGTATATTTATGTTTCATTCATCAACACACTAAATTTTCTTAGTCTGAACTTAAATCAAAGTAACATTAGCTAACATTTGCTACTGTTCAGAAAATCAGTATGTCAAGGAGTGAGAAAAAATAAAAGTAGATGTTTGAATTAATTTAATTAATATTAATAGTCTGACGCACAGAAGTAGAAGCAAAAATTGAACCAAAGCTACACAACATGAGATTAGCTTGATGTTTATCTCGAATAAAAAGTCAACATTACAATACATTTAGATAAACATAATTTTACAGAAAGTTCCTGGGCAGAAGTCGGATGTTGGATATTGTCATCTTTTTGCTGTTGAGTAGTTTTTCATTTTGTTGATGGGGCTGAGAATTGATGTCCCATTCACTGATCTCATTCAGTAATTTGGCTTTCAGTGAGAAAATCTGAGAAACACGCCTGATGAAAAACATTTCAAAGCCTTTTCTTTGTATTTTTTTGTATTTAACTAACTGACACTGACTAAATTTAGTTTTTTTAATGAATGTGGCAGCTGGTTGGCTCCATAGTTATCTTTATGTGATGATATATTATGCACATAACATATACTGATCAAATCCATCTGGGTTTTACCAACCAGGCAGACACCAGCATGAATCTGTGAGCACATGAAACGTCCAAACGTAAATCACTATCGGATTTCCAAATTCCCATATTTGAGTGTATTTTGATATCAGCTGGAGGCAGAGCAATTTGTTATAAGAGGTCTTGGCTCAAAGTGCAGCAGCATTTAGAACAGGCAGGAGTAATTGACAGAAAGAGATTGAGGGAGGTTAAGTGAGGAAGGACCGAGGAACAAGTTGAAAGGCGGACGTGCCTGATTCCATGAATGTTCTTGATTGCGTAGCTGATTTCCTTGCGGAGTTCTTTCTCATCAAACTCCATCTGAAAAACAGGAGGAGAGGAAATTAAACATATGCGCACACACAGTAGATTCTGGCAAACAGAGGGCAGGCATCACGGGAGTCCATCTATTAACCTTCAAGCATCTGTTTTTAATATTTTTGACCAAATATTTCTTCTTTATTTAGTGCAACGCCACATTTATTACCTGCATTCCTGAAGCTAAACGTTTTCTTCGGAAACACTCTCAATAAACACATAAAACATGATGATGAATCACCCGAGGCTTCCTGGATTTTCAGTCCACCCTCTGGTTAGGAAGCAACCTGCTCTGTCCTCAGTGGGAAACCCACTGGGAAGTTTTATGTTGCCTCAGTCGACTACAGTGAGTTTTATATCCACAGAGGGAGGTTGAGAGAGGACGCAAGAGAGAGCTGGAAAGCAGGGAGGAAAAGGCGAGGTGGAAACGATCTGGCTATGTAAGAGAAAGGAAGTGAGGGACAGGTACGTAGAGGGGATATTTGAGTCACAACCATCATTCGTCAGATGGATGGTTTAACGTCTCATAGCAGGAAATCCACAGGTTTATTTAGATTGGCATTGCTCAAATGGTGGGGAAACTCCTGCTCTTTTGCCTGCGTAGTCTTTACCATGATTTACTGACACACTAAAGGGAACTGAGCAGTCATTGATGTTATTATTTCCACACTTGTTTTTCCTGCTGTGAACATTCAGATTTAACCTGATGTAACAGATGTTTGGGGGGGGTATGCAAGGCCACCGACTCCAAAAACATTCCCAGACAGGTCAATAAAAGGGTATTTAAAAATCCTCGCACAGACAAACTAGTCTTGACGTTTTTGCAACAGACATGTACAAGTTAGGAAAGATTCATACAATGCAAAAATAAATAAATCTGTACATTTACGGTAAAAAATGGTGAAATACAAACTGTTACTGACTGTAATATCCAAAGCCTTATATTACCGTAGAAAATACATGGAATTACAATAACTCAATAAACATATATTTCAAGTAATTTTGGGAAGCTTTATGTACAGTCGTGAAATGTACCCTAATCGGCCAAAATGACATATTTTACTGATATTTATATCTACAATGTAAAACTGTAAACCAGACTGTAAAAGTTATTTTTACAAAGAACAGAATGCTGGTGTGGTATTTTGGTTTCTCTTTTAATAATGCCTTTTGAACACCAAACTGAAATCTCAAAAGTAGACCACCTAATTTGTCACTACCTTCACTAGCTTCACTAGCATCTTTAATTTACTCTAGCTAAAAAACTACATCACTCCAGACTCTTCAAACCTGGACTAGATAGTTCTCAATATTAACTAACAGACTATTTAAAACCAAGAGTGGGATTTGTGAAACCTTTATCTGATTTGTGAAACTTCAATAAAGAGCAGTTCTAGTGTGATCCGATGCATAAAAATAGTGAAGTCGCCCTTCTTTGAAGTTTCACAAATCCCACAGTAGGTTTTAAATATTGCGCTATTAGTAGAGAATAATTTAGAGTTTTTCATTTTGTTAAGGTGTTAAAGAGTTCTGGCAACCACACCTGTTGTTGTTGTTGTTGCTGTTTTTTTTACAGTGTAGGAGCAAGTATCATTTTGTCAAGTTGGTCCAATCTAATACAAAATATCAATAACAAATTTTTAAATTTCAGTATCTGAGCCTCTGGCTACATCCGACTTCAAGTTTTTGTGTCCCATGCATGTCTTTTGCAACTATCACTGTTTAGTTTCATGACCACACCTTACAGAACTCATGAAAAAGTCAAGCAGGTTACGGGGAGTTGCAGCAATAATAAACAGCTCTCTTGGGAAATGTACAAATGCAAAAGCAGCATCTGCTCATATACTGCCATTCTCAAATTCTCAAATGTGTGAAAAGTTTTCTAAGACGTGTGAGGGAAATGCAGCACTAATGAAACGCCTAAAAAGTTGTTTATTACATTTTGTTTAGGTTTTTTTCTTCACTTTTCTTCACTATCTTGCTGTAATCTGCTAAAAGATCACAATGAACAAAAAACTGTTATGAACTGAGAAGGACTGAACCAACTCTGAGGTAGAGCAGGATGGAACTAAATTTAGAAATGAATTTTAATATTTATGTTTTGCACACAAGCTAAAAACTGGAGAAAAAAATAAAAGATAATGAACAGAGACTTTGTCAGGCTTCAGAGAGTGACAAGACTTCTTTGGGTAAAAACAAAATGTGTGAGCTGAGGCATGAGTTTGCTCTGGAAGTTTTAAAAAAGGAGAATAAAAAAATCTCAAAAGAAACACAAAAATTATTGCAATGATTCAGTGCAATAAATGAACGGATTGTATTATTTTAGTCATCAATGTACCCCATAAACAAAGGCTGTAATTATGTGATTTTTAAAAAAATATGTTATACAAAATGATTAATTTATGTGAGCTGGAATAAAAGGGAAAAAAAAACAGATGGGAATAAATATGAGTCTGGAAAATGAGACCATAAAAATCCACCTTTAACAGATTTGTATAAAATTATTAAAAATGTAGTTTTACAGCAATATTAAACAAATGTTGCAAATTAGCAATTTATTTATTTTTGCATCATAAAAATGGAGGGCCAAACATTCTGCCATAAATTCACCTCTTTTTGTGATCTTAAAATAAAAAGAAATAAGTGTAAATTACTTCTTCTGAAAGCAGTGAAAGCATTATTGGTGCAGATTGGTGCATGCATGCTCTTTGTAGAGTTCCCACCTTGACCAGTTCGAAGGGGAAGCGCTCGTGAAAGATGCGATTGATCCTCGCGCCACCCGACAGCTCGGCCGTGTCGATCTGGTCTCCGGAGCCCTCTATGCACTTGTCAAAGTCCACTGAAAACTGCTGCACCATTCTGCGAGAAGATATGGACACAAGCATCAGCAAGCATCCGCCTAACTAACATTACATCTGTCCGTCTGCTTACTGGAGGAGAGCCTTTGTTTTGCGGGACGGATCATCAGGTCTGAAGTTCTTGTACTCATCCACCTCCTTCTCTATGGAGAGGAGCTGACTCTGCAGCTTTGCCCGCAGACCCGGTAGGGTGTCCCGGATGTGGTTGGTCAGTTGCTGTGTGAGTTAAAAGGTGACCATTATCATTTTTAGGGATGTTGGGTAAAATGCGAAACAGCATAGAGCAACACACTTCCCCCCCCACCTGATTAAGGACTTTCTGGAGGTAGGGCGTGCCCATTCGTTCAGCCAGGTGTCTGTAAGCTGGGTGGGTGAGGAAGAACTTCCTCTCAGCAGCCATAGCAGCATTAATATCCTTCTTTCCATCGATGTCCTTCTGGCTTCTGTTAACCACACCGATGTAACCTGGATGCAAAATATCAGCCTGAGTCTAAAAGGTTGAGATTTACAACAGGAGGAACCGATCCAGGTAATTTTAGGACTTCCTTAAATTCGAGACGAGACAAAATGAGAAGAATCTTGGATTATTCTTTAGCCAACCAGTGGGTCTAACTGATTCAGATGTGTTTCATGATACAAACCTAAGACAGACACAAAAATGTTTTACAAACTAAAAGATTTACGTTTGTCCTACGCCATGTTTTGAGGACAAGCAGGAGAAGAAATGAAGACAATAAAATAGCTGGGAGCGTTCAGGGGAAAAGGATCCCATTTCATCTTCAACTGAGTTTCCTGATCCTTCACTCTGGTAAAAGTCGTTTCATGCTCTATAACTAATGCAAATCCGAGCCAGCGGCCTGGTAAATCAGAACATCCGTGACATTAGACGGAGAGCAGGCTGGAAAAACAAGGAACATGAAAATATTCAAAAACACATGCCTGGGGTCTGACCAAGTGTCAGTGGAAAAGAAAAGACTGAATCAGCAACAACAAAAACCCACAAGATAGACACAAGATCTTTTCCACAGGGAGATTTTCCCCTTTTCTTAAAAAAATAAATAACTCTCTCTGCTCTAACTTCACGACTTGATTTTTTTCTTACTCAGATCTGATTTATTTCTGTCTCTCCTCTCATTCTCTCACCCCAGCAGTCTTCAGTTTTTTTCCCCTTTCCTTCTTGACTGGCTTTGAATATGCCTGCCTTTCTACCACAAGAGGGAAACAATGTGTCACTGCGCTGCCCTGAGGTGGGGAAAAGAAGAGTGTTTATTCGAGGGCTCTCACCTCTGCGCAGGGGAAGCAGCTTGTTCTCCAGGATGTCTTTAGCGTCTGTCCCTTCGTCCATCAAGTCCAGCTTGGTGATCACCCCTATGGTCCTCATACCTACAGTTTGCAAACAGATTGAGCAGAAATACATTGATAAACGCAATGATCACATGAATATTCTCAATTAAGGCTGTGAAAAAGGAGTTTGACCAAAATATTGGGTTTCTATGTACAGCGTATGGGAGATATTTATATTTCCAGATTTAAACCATGTGGAGTAATCAAAACATGTTTAGAATCTCTGACAATAATGACTATTAAAAACAATAAATACTTTGTGGTTAAATTAGTGAAATTTGTATTTTCTTTCAGTGAAAGCATCTGATTTTCCTCCGTTGTGCCATGGGTTTGCTGGCATGCATGCCCTCACCCTGAGGGTCGACCTCTTTGGCAATTTTTAAAGCGTCAGAGTTGGCCAGATCAGAGTTGGCCGGGGAAACGGCCAGCATGAGGCAGTTCTCTTTGGTCACAAACTGCATTAACATGTCTCTGATCTGAGCCTCGATGTCTGCGGGCTGGTCTCCGACCGGCACCTTGGTCATTCCCGGCAGGTCCACCAGCGTCAGGTTCAGCACTGCGAGAAGGAAAGGGAACAGAAGAGCTGAGATCAATTAAAACAAAATGGACTGCTAAGAAATTAGATCTTGAAGAGCTAGAATTTATCATACAGAGCCTCATAAAACATAATCAAATCTATGTGTGATGCAGATATCAGGCTTACCATGAGGAGAGTAAACACGCAGGTTGATGGGCACGGGAGAGATGCCCTTATTGGCTCCCGTGATGCGGTCAGTCTCCGCCTCAATCTCCTGTCGCACCTCATCAAAATCTGTGAATTTTTTGCCCTTGCAGTGGAGGAACTCTGCATATTCTGAGTCGGAATATATAAAAAAGTCACATTAGTCAGTAATGGAAGTGGATAAAGTTCTCCCCGCTTTTTAGTCGCCTCTTATCTTGTTTTTGGCTGAGTGAGTAAATTATTTTCATTTGAATTATGTTTCTCAGGTTCATGCATTTCACCTGTAGGGCAGTTCATCAGCTGAAGAACCAAAGGTCGACGGGTCACGATGCCAGAACCACGAGGAAGGAAGTCCCTATAACACAAAAACAGACAAAGAACATGTTTAATGATTAACGTCACATAAAAGGCAGAAATTAAGGACTTTTTAAAAATATATTTTCTTTTTAAATAACTACTATTAACATTGCCTGACTTGGAAGAATAAAATGTTTTTCTTCCCCCTACTTATGCAACCTTGGTGTCAACTCGCCTATAGCACTGTAGACACTTCAGCCAGCTGCCAAGCCTCTTGTTATTCACTGATGCGTATTTAATGAGCTGCTGTACATACATTTACTTCAGTTTTCTAAGAATATTTTTGATGTGTTCTATTCACATTGACTATGTATGTGCATGTTTACATACATGAATGTCTTAAACACTCTATTACATCACAGAGCCAAGTTGTGCAAAACAATCTGCCACCAAAGACAGAGAACTCTGAAATAAACATATCCAATGGCATACAAAAATATGCATGCATGTGTATGAAAAGCAGCTGTTTCACATGTATTTTATTGAAAAAATTTTACTTTCTATTACATAATACAGATCCTAGTCAGCCACATTTAGAAAGAAATGTATATTATTGAAATGTTTATTTATTTCAGAACCTGAATTCACAAAGTGAAATATGTTATCTGTCACACAGACATTTGCTTTCAAGCTTTTATTTTTGTTAATTCTGATGAAGATTAGAGTTTTACAGTAGAGCAACAAAAACATTTTTGAAGACATAAAGGTCAAGGTTCAGGTTCTTCTAAACATCACTTTATTAGCATGAGAAATACACTCAAAGTGTTGCTCTACACATACCAGTAATTTTGTCAGAAATGTTTAGCTTCTCTTAAATGACTGTTCTGACATAAAAAAATAAATAAATAAAAAATAAACAGCTCCATCTGTGTGATTTTATCAGTAAACTACTTACAAATTTTAACTGAATGACACATAGTTAAAATAATCTTTTCTGAAATATGTATTGTTTATTTCAAATGTCTTTATTTTTTTTATACTTTGTTAAAGACATTATGCAACAAGGGCATGAAAAAGGAAGGAAAACTAAATGATGTAAAAATTCATTTAATTTATGTTATTCTGCTTTACTACAGTAAAGGGAATCCTTCTCTCTACTAGCATTTCTGTGTCCCATCTGGTCTACCTGCCAGCAAATCTTTCTGAGTGATGCTTCCCCCTTTCCCCGAGTTGGACACTTTTCAGAGGACAGATGGTCTGAACTGCAGGTCTTCCTCTTACACATTGATGCCTCTTAAACTGGCAGCCATCCTCCAATTAATGAGCAACGCCACAAACAGGATTTTTACATCTATCTGTTTGCCCACAGAATAATACATGTGTCGCTCCCTGATCATTTCACTAATTGCTTCAGGAAAGCTTCAGGCCCCATCAATATCCTCTATTGTTAAATCTCCCGCAGAGACATGGGAAAAGAAACAAAAACGCCCACACAATCCTTTCATCAAGGAGACGAGGGGACTAAAAATTATGAAACTAAACAACCAAATAATATAAGCCAGAGATTGCTTTTCATAGTTGCATCAACCTACTTTTGGAGAGCACTTAGCTGTTGTGAAATCATTAAACTACACCTGTCTCAATCCTCTTTCAGTCCTCGCAGTCTCTGGCGTCTCCATTTACCATAACCGCTGCTGCAGAGACTCAAATCTCCTTCAGTTTTTCAGATGTGTGATTAACTTTTCCTTCTAGGCTTTTGAGAAATCCTTACATGTGGTGACAAAATTTGTCAGTGTCTGAAGAGCTTTTCTTTACAAAAAAAAAAAAGTATCTTATCTCTGGAGTGGAAGTGCAAAATCAGAACAGGTTCTGTTTTGGACTTTTCTTGTTTCTACAGATCTGGCAGTAATGTGAACAGTGAAATTCAACTCAGCTGTCCAAAAATGCACTTATTCGCAGTCAATCCTTGATTTAACAAAGGAAGCAGGTAATGTTTCACATAGCGCTAGACTCTTTTGGAGTTAGTTTGGAGAACAAATTCTATGAATCAGATCATCATTTCAAAACTGTATGTTGAATTTAGAACCAATATCTTTTTCTGATTTATTTCAAATTAATTTCAAGCTCTGAATCATTGACATGTGATTCAAAAAAAGACAAGATATCCTGTGTCTATGGGAGCAAATGATCTAAAGCAGCACTTTATTTGTAACTATGGACAAATGTCTAGTAAACGCCAGTAACTTATTGTTTTCTTTAGTTATCAGTTAACTAAAGCGAAGCATGATTTAACATGATTTTTAAAGCATACAATGCTTTATTATTTTCTCAGGCAGCAACAGTTTTACAAATATAGTTGAAGAATTGGTGGGTTTATGCGTGTTCCTTTACATCCTCTTTGTATTGTTTTATGTGAGACATATTGTTTACGTCCAGTAACCAGAACCGAGCCCTCCTCTGCTGGTTGTGTTACGTACATCACCTCACTTCCGATTCCAGACACGGTTGGATACTGAGCCTCGTCTAATCCTCCTCTAATGCGTGGAGTATTACAAGTCCTGACAGCAATGAAGCAGCACAACAATGTGTGTGTTTCCCCCCCGCATGCTCTAAAATTAGAGGATGCTTCTAAAGTGATGATTAAATAATGCATATACATACAAGATAAAGGTTGGTGGTAAAGCCAGCTGCTCTCCTGGTGGGAATTGAGGCTTAGGTCACATCCAATGGGAGAATGCATTGAAGGCAAGCAGAGATTAGTGGTAATCCCCTGTAGCAGTGCCTCAATAAATGATGTCCTCTCCCCCACCGTCTCTCAGCAAATGCTGTCTCATCCTATCTATATTCAATTCTGTTTCAACAGTTTCCCACAGTTAAAGCTACTTCTAAACGAAGAATAATGACACATTTTGCAACATCCACAAACTTTCTCAGAGGTTTTTGTGAAAAAACCTCTGCAACTTATGATTTTTACTTTCACAATCCCATCTATACAAATGTACTTATACAAAATAATTTTAGAAAACATCTTCCCTTTAAATTATCTCTGTTGGGGAAGCAGCATCCGAACCAATTACCTAAAAAGGCTCAGAAAATTACTGACAACCCTGGGCATCCTCTTCATTAAACTGCTTCACAACAACAGGGTGTCTACAGTCAGAGTTCAAGAGAACCGCTGTGATACAGCCCACTCCAGGAGATTGCTACTATGCACATCCATCAACACCTACAACGACTCTTTGAGGAAGATAATGTGATATGAGTTGCAAAACAGAATTTAATCTTTCATAATTGAAATAAAGGGTTCCTGTAAGAATGAGCTTTGTTTTGTTTTTTTTCTTCAAATTTTCTAATTTAATAATTTAGGAATGCAGCATTTAATGTGGACAACAATTCTTAGAAAACAGAATTGGTTGAAACAGGAATCCCACGCCTTGTCCTTCCTTCTGCATTAAGAAAGAAAGTATCCCTGCTCCTAATATTAGACACAATAAAGTGTTCACTGTCCTACTCCTCAGTTCCAGGCCTCTGCCTCAGTGTTATGAAACACAACACCATCTTCATATCATCAGCTTAATGTGGGGGTGGGAACGGTGATGGCAGCTGCGAGTGAGGAGTCACAGGCTGTAGTGTTTTCAGCGAGGTATTAGGTTGTGCAAGTCAGCAGGTTAGCTAAGCCATAAAAAACACTGCAACATCATCCTCCTCAACTGTCTGCATCCCAGGAAAACATTTATCAGTGTAAAACCTGTTTTTTTTTTCACCTCAATTTGGAGCATGCTATCAGTTTCTGTTGTAGCTCATCTTTCCTTTCAATAGGAATTAGAAAAAGTGTTGCTGTGCATGAACATTTTAAATTGAGTTAAAGAAACTAAAACTTCTTTCTGTGAAATGACAAAATAACTGGAAGCTGCAATAGTATGCAATTTTTGTTGGGTTTAGGGATTAATAGGAGAGAGAGAGAAAAAAAGACAAAGAGAAAAAGAGAGAGAGAGAGAGAGAGAGCGCTGTCCGTGGTTCTGAAAGTAACTTTGAAATGTGTGGAGTTTTCCATGAGGCAAACAGGATGTGAAAGTAATGATTGAGATGGATGAAAGGTTCACCAGACTAAATTTAATGCATTCTGGAGCCAAGAGAGAAATATGTCCCATTATTAAATGCGACAGAGTTTCACTCAGAATCCTAGTATCAGAAGATATCTTCATTTTTACCCACAATGTAAGCTAAACATAGCTTTTGCACGACTATCGGTTCTCATTTCAGAATTTACATTTTAATATCAGCTTTTTAGCAGTTTTTAATTTCACTTTAGGATAATGAATCACTCCTCAATCTAAACAAAACTGACGTTCAACTCCGGGTCCTAATTGCTGCTCAGCTGCAGCTGCATATGTTTGGCACAAGAGACCCACTTTCTCTAAGATAATTAGACTCTGGTGAGTTTAAAATACTAACTGGTTGACAGTCAGAAAAGGAAGACAGTGGCTTTGCTCATCTCTTTATTAATGAAAGACAAACAAAATTATAATCAAACCTGTGCTATTAGTGGGATGTGTGAGAAGACGTTTTTAAGTAAAGAAATGACTGACATTTCAGATATCTGCCTTATTGTTATTTTATGCATTTTATTCAGATATATATGAACAACATTAGTAGCCTCGCGCTGTCATTTTCTGAGAAAGTGAAATATTTACTAGAATAAAAAACAATGCAGATCGTTGTGAACGATCTACACCATCTAATTCAGGCCAATTAAACCACTGAGATACGATTTGATCCAACTGAGCCGAGAATAAATGAGCAGCTATAAGAGGCTGGGAAATTAACAAAGGTTCAAACTGACGGTAAACATTAAATAGAAACAGCGGCAGTTCGACATACACCAGCAGAAAGGACTTGAGGCAGAACCAACACCGTGAAGGACAAACGACACGATGCTTTTGATGCAAAATAAATTAGCAACCTTTGACTCTCCTTGCCCTGGAATCATGCCTGCCAGATGCACAGCAGCGTGCAATTCAGAGACAAAGTACCTGTTTAAAATGGACTTGACTGAACTCCTTTCAAACAACTTTTCTTTTAAATGAAAGGCTTCGCAAATGAATGCAGGAAAATGATTGTTCTACACCATTTCTAGCATGCTTCGGTGCTGGATGCCCAGTGAAAAACTGTCACAGGATGCACAAAGCCTCCGTTGAGAAAGAACTGTATTTCAAACAGAGAAAGACAGAAAGAAAGAAGTTGAAATGGGAGAAACAAAGATGTGTGAACACATTCTGTCGTGCGTTTTCATTGGCCAGCGGAGCAGCGTCAGAACTTGACAGATAAAAACACAATCGTTTCTGTTTTGCACTGTAGCTAAAAAAAAAAAAAAAAGAGACAAAGAACTGCAAATCCAGCAACTAAAACATCTGCTGGAAAGATTTGCATATCTCTTTGGAAGAGGTTTTCAACTTGCTATCAAGTCTCCAAGGTAAAGACACATTATGAGCTCGAAGCTGTTACTATGACAACAGCCGTGCGAGTGCAGCGTAGCATTTTCCAAAATGAGTGTGAAGAGGGCTTTAATCACTTGAAAAAAGCAGAGTGTTATTGAATCAGAGGTGTAAAAATTACATAAAGCAACAAAAAAAAACTTCAAACAATTAAACAGGGATAGGAATCTAAAAAACTGTGTGATTATGGCAAAAACAGTCACAAAATCTGATAAATGAAGAAAATGTGTTTAGACATGAAAAAAAGGAGGGGAAAATTTTGTTTTTAGCCTTATTTCATTTTTGATTAAACTGATAATATATATTTTTTTACCATTTATTTACTGATGATATCTGCTGTGCTTTTGTATTTCTGCAAGACGTGTTTTCCATGAAAGAAGTTTCCAGATAATGTTTAGATGAGACCAGAAGACATCTTGGGTCAAATGCTTACCTTGCCATTGTCTTAAAGGACTGTCATGTGTGGAATGTACTTTGTACCCTTGTTTGACCCAGAATCCATGAGTAACCGACAAAGAAGAATTATAAGTTTCTCCTGAAATCTTTACCGGCTCTCTGTCCTGCCGTGAAATCATCCCCTCCGAGAGGTGAGGGATAGTTCACGAGGTGGGGGTAAGGATTGTGTTTGTGGTCCATCTGGCAATAGAGATAAGATCAGACTTTGGGAGGGTGTTTTCCTTGCTGTGACTATATAACGATGCGATGTGACTGCGTTCAGGGCTCTTCTCCTGACTGGGTTCAGTGAGACGGGCCTTCGAATAAAGAAACTTAAAGACAAAGACTAATCTTTCTCTTATTATTGAAACAGATTCTCGTTCTTTAATAAATGACATTTCCATAACACTATTTCATTTGAATTTATTTCAGTGTTGTTTGACTTCTTCCTTGAGTTTTGTTCACTGCTGTTTTGCACCTGTGTAATAAATTTGTTCTTGGAATTTAAGCGTTTATTATAATTCCCCTTTGAGACACATGAGAGCATCATGTGTAGATAATGCAGACATGTAAGCAGGAAACGAGGTTCGCCTACTCTCAGTTAGGATGGAGGTAAGCTGCCACTGCTGGCAAATGGCTATAAAAGCTAAAGCATGAAAATACAGTAAGGTAGATGGGTTTTGAAAATGCAGCTCTTTACTGTGATCTGAAATGCGTATGCAAAGTATATGGGGCCTGATTGGACAGCTTTACTGTACATTTTTAATGTCTGTCTTTAAATGACATGAATGCAGTTTAATGTTTTTCTTTCTTTATCTTCCAGCAATAGTTTGATGATTTCCGGAGAAGCTCAGGACTGAGACCAACTCAGAACTTATTCATGTTGGTTTTGTTTGTTCCAAATATGTAATATTTTATATTTGACATTGCTGGATCTCTTCCTTCATTCTAAGGAAGAAAATACAAACATTTAGAATTTTGACTGCAAGTTTTACATGACAAGCTGGTAGAACATTGTTTTTATGACTTTGACATGCAGTTTGCTCCGAAACTTTGACGTTTGAGTAGAGATTATTTAATTCATTGTATTCAATATCATATTATCATGAGGGAAATGTTTTAAGATCAGAGTATTTTTCACTTTGGTTGCAATGATTTGATTTCTATGTAACAAGCAAATATTGTTGTTGCAAAATGCTATATTTTGTTTTGCTTCACTTTGTCAGATTTAAATTGGCAATAAAATAAAGCAATTTTTTTAAATTAAAAGAATAAAACATTTTTTGAGAGTTTGGTAAATTAAGTTGCATGTTTACATTTAAACTTTTAAAATCTAGCAAAGTATGCAGTTTCATGAACTACTATAAAATGACAACTTTTGGTAATTCTACTACAGGTCTACTGTAATTTTATTATGATAAAAATGTGATGGAATCACAGGATTCATGTTATATAATTACTGTGCTATTTTGAAGGAATCACAGTAAACCTGCAATAAAATTGCAGTAAAACTGTAATAGAATTACAGTAAGGTTACTGTGAAATTTACAGTGACTTACTGGCAACCTTGCTGCCTTGGTTTGGACATATCTGTTGTTCCAGAGAGGTCAATTATTATTGTGATGTTTTTTTTTTTTTTTTTTTTGGGGGGGGGGGATTGTCCAAATGTGACTTTATCTTGCTCACTTTAAAACATGATGCTGAATCGCATAGACATCAAAAAACAAGCAAGCAGGGTTTTTTTTTTTTTCTCTCCCCAAGCAAGTTGGTTTCACCAATGTTACACCGTGTGCAGTAAGCTTTACTTCCAGCATTATAAACACTGCTGGGCAGATGGTTTGAGCTGAGCTGAAAGGGCTCAAAGCTCAGGTGGACTCATTTCCCCTCACTGCAAGGTCACCATGCAGCGACTGCCGCACAACAGATCAGATTTGCTCCACTCTGCTTGGTTTCGTCTCTTTCAGCAGAAACTGCGGCTCTGACGGACAGGAAAACAAAGTGGACTCGGTCTGACGCCTCGCAGCATCAGTTCTGCAGACTGTTCTGCGCAGAATTAAAACAGCCTGGAGAGGGGATCACTCTAACAGCAACACAAGCAAACAGGAACTGTCTCCGTTGCCAGAAAGTCAACACCCGCACTTATCTGACTCTCTCGAGGCCACAGGGGGATTTATGCCTTTAATTGAAACAATAAAACACGCTTTTACACTTTTTCTTACTATATTGCGTAACAGGGAATTGTGGTCCGTGCATGCATTCTGCAGGAGTGAAAAATAAACTCCCCGGGGATTTATAGGCCCCAAACATAATCCGCTTGCCAGCGCGCTGCCAGTGACAGAAAGTGGGAATAAAAACTCGAGTAACTCAGATGACGATGACCGTGCGCCAGTCCGGTCCACCTATAGCTCTGTTCTTTTGGTCACTGTCTCCTCAGACAACCTGTCCCGTAATGGAGATGCAAACTGGGCCGCCTGCGGGCGCACATCCCTCGCCGCCCTGGATAAAGCTACTTACTTCCCGACGAAGTTCTCCAGAACCGAGCTCTTCCCCGCGCTCTGGCCGCCCACCACGGCGATCTGCGGCAGGTCCAGGTTCGCGTTCTGTCCGATGGCCGAGAAGGCATCCTGCATGCGGTTCACCAGAGGAATCAGGTCCTCCATTCCCCGGTTCCCCATCTTTGCGGTGCTCGGGGATAGTCTATCCTCCTTGTCAGCACTGGAGCGGGTTTATTTATCTGTCCTCTTCGTCCCCCGCAGGCCAGCCTGTCTTTCAGAGGCAGCTTTATGCGTCTGTTTTTATTTTACGTCTCGCTTTGCTCCCTCATTTGCGGGTCTTCCTTGGTGTGTCAGATCACCTCAGAGAGACAGGACTCTTTCCTCGATACTCTTCTACAAGCACCGCGGGGAGGAAGAGGAGGAGGAGGAGGAGGAGGAAGAGGAGGATGATCTCTTCCATCGGTGGATCCCTGCAGTACATAAAACGAACCACCTGGTGGCGTGTTTTATCAAAACATTTTTTTCGCTGAGGTTCATAAACACCACGTCACAGTGTTGTTCCTACGTCATTAAATCGTGCCTAATTGTTGCACGCGCGTACATTGATAGCATTTGTTTCGAAAGAAAAACAAAAATCTGCCTTTGGTTTGAAAATAACAGTCAGAACCAGTGTTCTTTATTACCAATGTCAAATTATTCAGTTTAAAATGTAAATACAATATTTCAAATTCAGAGCAAAGCCCCTAAGTCGTTTTTTTTCCTTTAAATAAAAAAAAAATACAATAAATTTTTACAATTCTGTATTGATTTCTGGGTCAACCGCTAGGGGGCGATATGATCCTCCACTTTCTTTTATTTTCTGAGTCTGGTTTGGATTTCAGGAGAGCAGGTTTGCAGCGAGGAGTTAACTCTACATTATGACTTTTGCTGGATATTAAACCAGCGGTCCCATTTCGTTCTTTCCGTCAGAATTAAAGGAGGCCTGAGGTAAAATGCAAAAGTTATTTTAGACGGCCACATCTCTGTAATAACTGGCTAGGTGAAAGCTATGCTAAGCTAACCTGTTGTTTTCAGTGTGGCTGTTGGCTAATGTAACATTAGCTTCGCTCAAGTTAAAACAGGTGCAATTATTATTAACTTACTATTAATACATTGCTTCTATACGAAGGTACTATAGTCTACTGAAAAATGTGTTAGCTTGCAACATATTTTCTTTCTGATGTGTTTTAAGGTGATAAATTATTGTAAAGTTAACGTAAATGATCTAAGCTAGCGTTAGCACGTAGCCCTGAAATATGAGAGCGGCGTGAAATTTGAGTGTGCGCAGGGTGATAAAGTGTGTTTGACAATACACAGCGGATTCAAGGACGCATGAAAACCAGTCTTGTTTCCTCTGCATCAGGGTTCCCATGCGGTAGGGATTTTTCCATCACTCTTCCCGTGTCTGACATTTCACTGTGAGCCAGCGGAGGATCTTGTTATTTCTGCAGTGATGTTCAACCCACACATCCATCAGCAGCAGCAGCAACAACAACAGCAGCTCCACCAACACCTGCGACATCTGCAGCAACTTTTCCAGCAGCAGCCTCCGCCTCCTCCTCCAGCCCAGCCGCCTCCCGCTCACCATGTCGGTCATCACCACCAGACTCCGCGGTAAGACCATTAACTCGACCCCGGGGATTGTGGGGCCTTCGGTGTGAGAAATGTGCTAACCGCTGGCGGCTTAGCCACAACTACCAACAATAGCCACAACTACCAACAATAGCCACAATAGTACCTACAAAACTTCTATTTACATTGCTTTGTAATCTCATCCGTAGTGATTAAAATCCTTTGATTGCAAGCAGTGATCCAATCTTTTCAGGATTTTTATATCATATCCCCTTAAACCACAAATTTTAATACATTTTCAATCTGTTGTCAGAGATGCAATGGAATGATTTAGATAAAAACATTTACGTTCAAGAATTGCATGGTTAAAGTTTAAACCCACATTCAATTGAGAAGCTGTTGCAAGTCCTGAAAATGGCTATTTAAATAAACTTTTCATCCAGTTTAACTGAATTTGAGCTATTTCAGTACACTGGAGAAGAGGAAGGGGGATCTACAAAGTATTGGGCTCAGTGTAATTGCACATGACCCTTTAAAGATTTTTACTATTATAAAATGTTGAAGTCGTCTGTCACTGACCTTCCACTTTATGGTGGAACTTTTATTTTACATATTGCGTAACTTGCGCTGTAGTTCTACATTTTTATTGTTGTGAAGTCTAGCCACATCTTGTTTTTTGAATGTCAGTTACCTTAATTTTTTTTTTCATGTTTGAAAAAGTTGTTGTAAATTGTCTTAAAATAAGAAAACCTAACTATTTTGTGCCCCAAAAAAACCTCTGATGTGAAATGAGTTGTCGAATATTTACTACTTTTTTTTTTTTTTTTTTTTTTTTTTTGCAGCGCCATTCCTGTTCCTGCTCAGACGGCTCCTCCGCCCAGAATGGTCAACTTGTGCCAGACAACCCAAACAACCCTGATTGCTCCCAATCCAATGCTGCAGAGTGCTATCCTGATGCAGCAGATGCAAGGTGCAGCTTGGATTAATCTTTGTAATTCGGTGTCTTGAAGTAAAGAAAATGTGGGCTGTTTAAAGTACAACAATTTACAGGTTGCTTTTTCTGTCGCAGTTTAAAGCTATACATTACTAACAGTGTACATGCATTTGTCTGCCCTCATGCTGTGCTTTCATCCAGGCAACATGCGGGGCTTTGGGATGGGTGGGCAGCAGTTCCGGCAGTTCTTTACCGCAGGGGCCAGGTCATCACTTCTTGGCCCAGTCCCCATGGGAATGGCCATCAAATCCCCCATCATGGGTTTCCCGGCTGCACGGCCCTTCCACCCACACACTCGCTTCTTCAATGCCACCGCTTCCTCCTCTTCCTCCATCTCTACTGCAGTAATAACAAAAGAATCATTTATGAATTTTTCTGTGTTGGCGAAACTCTTGATCTATGAATGTAGAGAGCAGCAGGGTTGGCATTTTAGTGTCTTGCACAATAAAAAATGCTAAGCTTATTTTGACAAAGTACAGGCAAAATAAGCTTAGCATAAAATGTCTCATAATTTAAAATAACTATGCTGCAAGTGTATATATAAAAACTATTTCCAGAATTTCAGAACTTAATATTTTTGCTGTTAATGAAGCAACATAGTTTTGGGGAAATTGGCAGTCTATAAAAAAAATAACAATTTAAGTACATCTGAAATTAATTGGAAGGCTCTACTTGTTATTTTAGAGATGCTTTAATACTATTATAGATTAGGCTCTTTAGTTATTCAACAATTCCTCACCCAGAATTACTATTAATGTTGTGTTTTCAATTGTAAAGTGAATCAGAACTTAAATTATATTAAGCAGATTGTAGCTCCTTTTTTGAGTTAGTAAATTAATATTGTTCATAAATCAGAATTTAAATCTACGTGTGCCTTACTTTGACATTTAATTTGTTTGTATTTCTCTTCAGAACATCTTTATTTGTTGAAGAAAGCTTTAATAGCAAGCTGTTGTCCTGTCTCTATGAGCAGGACGCTGCAGCTCGCCAGGCAGACAGGAAGAGAGACAGTGAGCAAATGTCTGCAGGAAGCACCGACAATCCACCAGCAGCACCAGCAGCTAACAGTGCAGATGACGAGGCTGCAACAGGTACATTCATGCTGCTATGGTGGCAGCTTAATATGGTCTGTACAGTAAAATATCACAGAGCCCATGCTTAAGTGGTAAGGACGTATTTGTCTTTAAATTTCACAGATGGTGCTGTGGGCGGAGAAAATAGCCAGACCTCTGAGGAGCAGCTTGAAGAACCAGTGGCAAAGCGGCAGAAGACAGAAGGGTAGGCAAACATTTTTTATCTTACTCTTATTCATGACACTATCTGTAATAAATGTATTACCTCTACAAATATTGAATACAGCAGGCCATTGAAGTTGGTACTGCAAGCTAAAAGGTGGATGAAGGCCCTAAAACTGAATAATATTTCTGTGGATTTTGTTTCTCACAGTCAATTTTATTTTGGGTGAGACAGAAGTTTGTGTATTATAGTCCTAAATCAAGTATCTACCCAAATTACAGTAACAAAAAAGAAGCATTTCTACCAGTTAAATGAGCCTAACATTGAACCAAATCACAGTCATCATCTTGATACTCATGTGTTTGACACTGCAATCATAAATAACTGCTTGGATACAATATTTGCTGAACTGTTGTGGTTCAAGTACCTTTCATTCACACGGCATCCCATTAATATATTTGATTTAATTTGGTCTTCGGGCCTTTGGTGCTCACACCAAATAAAGATTTTTAGACACTAAAACAGTTTAAAAGTGATGAAGTAACAAAGCACCACCCTCAAGTGCTCTATATGCATCCGTCACATCTTTAAAATAATAACAAATGTTCTTTCTGCTTGAGATTTAGTGCAATTTACAACCAAAGAAAGGCTTTTCTAGTAGGTTTTTCCTCATGTAAAATGTAAGCATCTCCATAACTTGCATGTTTTTGCTTATGTTGGAAACTCTAGCATTCTTCTGTAGGGAAGCAGTTTACATTTTTATGCTGAGAAGATGTAAGCTGCAGCTTAATCAATTATGACAAAGGAAGTGCTGTACTGCATGCTGCCATTTTTCTTCTGCATTGATGAAAAATGAATTGGACGCTGCTGTTTCACCGCAGTGTGAAATATAAGGTGCAGGGCTTTCTGACTCAGTGTAAGATCTCAGCATTTAAAGTTTTATGTTTTTTTTTCTCAGGTCAGAGGAACCTAAAGAGCAACATGTGGCCGAGTCGGTCACAACAGCTCAATCAGAGAGCAACAATATCCAGTCAGAAGGTAACACCAAATAGAAAATAGTTTCTGTATGCAATCTTGATATAATGTTACCAGCTCAGTAATTATGTCTTTCTGTCTCCTGGTCTTTTCCTAGACTGCGTCAGTCAGGAGGAAGAATGCCTCAGCGGGGGGCCAGATGATGCGGTAATAGAGGAGAACAAAGTAGATAATGTAAGAAAAGCTCAACACAAGATGAAGACAATGTAATGAAATGAATTTATGGTAGCGTGTTGAAATTGCAGTTGATCCCACACAGGGAGAATCGAGTTGCTATGCAATCTGTAAAACAATATAATTTTAGTATTGAAAAATACAGGCCTTTCTTTTCTGTTTTTTTCTCTCTCTCTTTTTCTTTATCCCTTTTCTTTTGTCTTCATTTCTTTACTTCCTTTGTCATTTTTCTTACTTGTATCCTTTCTTATTTCATTCAGTTCTGGAGAAGTTTTCACAAATGTATTTTAAAGGATTTGTGTGTGTACAGAATAACTTACCATAAAATCATTCAGCATAAGTTTTGAAGATTGCATTTTTCCATCTTAATCTCATCTAACTGGGATCCAAATGCCTAAAAATTGTGAAAACATTTAAATAAGTTAACGAATGCATGCAGACTTTAGCTGAACTTTGCTTCACAAGACTCGTATTCCTGTCAGATAGAAAATATTGTGATGCTTTATTATGATGAAACATCTTAATTGTTATCAGCTAGTATAAGTTTCTCTTTATTTCCAAAGGCCTGCGGGGGTTTGTCAGCCCCGTCACCGTCTGCCGGGCCGACTGAAGGTTCTGAGCAGGTGAATGAACCAACAGAGGAGGACAAAGACGCCTCACTAGGTTTTCCAGATGGCCAGGACGAAGAAGAGACATCCGAGGGTTCAAACAAGTTCTACTGCTACCTCTGCAGCATCACCTGCTTCAACCAGCAAGTAGGTGGAATACACACACAACACTGGATTGAGATTTTTGTCAAGGAGGAAACACTCTATGAACCTGTCTTTAAAGTCTGATATGTTCTTTCTGTAGAACTTTAGGAGTCACATGAACAGCATTTCCCACCAGCAGAGGATGATGGAAATCCAACACATGAGCAACGCCTGCCTGGTCACTCTGCTCCCCCGAGTGCAGGAGTCTCTACAGGGTACCAGCAAAGACGGGTCAGTTTTAAGTACAGAAAAACCTTTTTTGTTATTTTTCCTTCATGTCATTGTTACCTATTGTCTTCATGTAATGTTTTTTTTTTTTTTTTTCACGGCAGAGAGAAAAAAGCAGACCTGAAGCAGTGGTGTGATGCTTGCCACACCCACTTCACCAGCAGCATCTCGGACCACCAGCGCTCAGAGGAACACAAGGTAAATTTCAGGCAAGTAAATTCACACCGTGAGCGTTAGAAAACTGTTGGTCTAACAAGAATCTGCTGCTTTTTTTTTTTTTTTATCACCGCAGCTTGCTAGTAAAACCGACCTGTCCTTCTGCGCCGTCTGCCAGAAGCGCTTCAAAACCTCGCAGAACTTTATAGAGCACCTGCACTCTCAGGAGCACAAGCAGAAGGTAAGATCAAACCTACCGTTAATAGTTTTTTAGGAGTAAAATCTAAGCTGTCACCATGCTACATTGTTCCAAACACTTTTGTTTTTATTGATGTTTACCAGATCAAGGAAAAAGGCTGTGAGACTTTGGCTAAGCTCACCAACATTGGCACAGATGGTTTTTCATGTGAGCTGGAAGCACAGGAATTTGAAAACAATGAGGGAGACCAAGGAAGCAGTCAGGTGAGATTCACAATAACTTAAATGTTATGTCAAAATCAGCAGAGATTTTAGCTCAGTCTTACTTAAGTAAGATGAACCTTTCACTTTGACAGGATGGCTGGCCCGCTGCCAGAGAGGTGGCCCTAAATGACATGACCAGCGATGAGCAGTATGACCCCGACACCATCTATGGATCCAGTTTCTTAGACCCAGTGGCAGGCTTCCTCTGCAGGCTTTGCAACAAGTTTTACCTCTTCAAATCTTCTGCTCTGCACAGCCACTGCAAGTCACTGCAGCACTTTGAGAACCTTAAGGTGCTCCCATTACCTCATTTACCAAATGTTTAAGAAATGTGTTGCAGTCATCATCAGAAATGAACAACAAGCTATGGATGTTTAGCACCAGATGTGACCTGAATCCAAGCTGAATTCTTTGATTTTTGGATTACTGGTGAATGTTCTTTTCTCTTCTGCTTCACAGAGCTACAAAGGAATGATTGGAGAAAAAGATGAAGATGCTCAGGCTTCAACAAAATCCATCGCAGCAGCAGACGGCCTCAGACCCGTCACAGAAGCATCAGACTGTTCACAAGAAAATTTGCTCACTACTGACACGAGTGAAGCCGATGGCCTAAACTCTACGAAATTAATTTCACTGACCAAACTGGAAACACAGGAAGAAGATCGGCTGAAAGAGAAAGAATCAGAGGCCGCCTCAATCTCGCTGGACTTCAACCAGCAGCTCAGTCCTGACCAGGAGGAGAGTCCAGTTGCTCTGGCTGCTGTCAGTAGAAAGGAGGCAGACTCAGTGCCTGCAGCTGCTGCTGGGGATTCAAACGGAGAGGAGGAAGAGGAGGAGGAAGCTCCTGCTGGCGCTGGGAAAAAGAACTCTGGAGGAAAGGGAAGAAGCGTGGGCAAACGACGGTCAGGGAGGGCCGCAAACAGACGCTGAGTCTGAAACCCCATGAAGGAATGAAACCATGTAATGTTTTGCAACTATGGGACTCAGCCCTCCTTACTGGGAAGTGTAAGGGAATCGCACCAAAAACCAGGAAGACTGGCTACTGAAAACAGTAGAAGATCCCTCCTCAGAGTGTGAAAGTAACAGTTCCTAAATGGAGGCTTTTGCCATCAGTTGTGAGTTAGGCTCTTTTGGCTATAAAATAATCATTTGAATTTTATTTGTAAGCCATACCCTAATGTCACTACAATCTAAAATGAGCTACAGAGAAGATCCTTGTGGTAGATCACCAGTAGATGGAGCTGTAGTACATCGTAACAGGCATTTTTGGGCATTTAATACTGACACAAGATGGTAGGGAAAACAATATTATTTTGCAGTTTGAAACTGGATTGTATTATTCCGAAGTCAAATTTGAAAAAGCATTGGTACTCGCTGTATTAACTACACATTGCAATTTAAAGTAGGTACAGGTTGTGCAGAAGTAGGGCTTGTAGTTTGACTTCAAATTCCAGAGGTAAAATTTCACTTAAATTTCAGGTGAAGTGTAACAATTTTCTCAGGCCATAAAAACTGTATGATGTCAACTGCAATAGAAGATGTACGCTGGTCCTCCCTGCTGAGCTCAGGCCAGGAGACCAGGGAGCGCATACCTTCATCCTGATTGTCACATGATTGTCAAAGTCCATGGTGATGGTGAAGTGAAAACATTTTTCACCTCAAAATAGCTTTCAGTAAGCTGGAATGTGGTCTGCATGAACAGTTCAACAAGTTGAAGTCGTTTTGAATCCAAAGTTGCACTTTGGATTGTGGCGGATGGATCAGCTCCATAGTTAGATTCAGCGCATTCGTGTTCCTTTTTGTTAACATTTTGGGGAACAAAAGTAGGCCACATGTGTAGCTTTTTAAAATAGTTGTGTTGTGGAGACCTGAAAAACTTTGACCAAACCAGGGCTACTTTAACGCAGTAAAAAAGATCAGCAACAGCACATTAAAGGCTTCACACACCGGTCTGAATCTAAAATTAGATCATGACATTTCATACTGAAATATTTCAGTTGATGTTAATAATCCACATTTTAACTACTCTAGCCTCAGAGAGGGATTTTAATCAGAATCCCAGTTGTTGTCACATTTACTCCTTATGAAGTTCCTCGAATGCAACTATGAGCATCCACAGCACAATATAGTTTGCAGTAGTTGACTCAAGTTTCCCCTCGTTCCAGTTTCCTTACATAGAAATGCATTTGGATGTTTTTTTTTTCATGAAATGTTTGTGTAACAAGACGTTGCTACAAACTGTCCTCTCCATTTTCGAAGCACTAGTTACATTCTGTAGGATGTACAACTGTGTAACTGCAGGTGTTGAAATAGAGGACATGTCACTTCCCTCTTTATCTGGTTTTCTGTTCTGGAAACATTTCACCTTCCATACTAGTTTAGCATATCTGAAACCACACACAGGCAAAAAAATAAATAAAATTAAAAAAAACTGACACGTGTAGCAGCTTTTGTAGTCATGGCGACGAGTACGATTGTCACATGTTGGGTTTTTCTTTATTTCTGAAGGAATAAAGACGTGCGCTGAACTTTAACACGTCAAACCTGAATAGTTCAGGGGAGCGAGAGAAATGCATAGATAGTAGTTTTGAATAAAGCTGTATGTTTCCTATGGTATTTTTATTCAGCTACTGACAAATTGAGATAAACAACCAGGGGATGTTTTTTAACTGCTGGAAGTTTATTGTATTTTTGATTGTTTGTTTTCTGTTTCAGAGTAATCTTAATTTATATTAAAATGTCTGACAATTCCCACAATGTGTTGACGTCGTTTTAATTCTTTAAACGTACACATATTAAGTGAGTAAAGGGTCGGTAACACCATCATAGATTGATGGTGCTGAAGAGAAATGAAACATTTAGACTAAATCTTGGAACAAAAGACAATGTCACGCAATTATTTACATATATATACGCACACACAAGCCTGAAGCATGGTTAATATTTAATAGAATCTAACTTGAGTTGATATCTGGATAAATGTAACTTTTTACAGCAGCAACACATTTGATTGGATTTTCCCAAGTTTGTTAAGGGAAACCAGAATTTATAGCAACTCAAATCCACTGATCTTCTCTGTCCTGTCACATTTCTTTGGTCTTGTCACTGATTTTCTTCACGTTGGTTTCGCTCGCTTGGTAAAGATTCCTGCTCCACGGCGTGATGCTCCTCTTGGGTTGGAGAGCCAGTGAGCTGCGCCCTGAAATCCAGACGGGCTTGCCGATTTGACTCCAGCAGTTCGTGCAGTTTTCCATTAAGTGCGTCGTTGCGCTCCTCCAGGTCATCAAGATAGGAGTTGATTTGATCTAGCATGTTGTTGATCGCGGCGTATTCTGTAGATAAAACAAGCACAGGACAAACACGGTTTACTTAAACTTTAAAGTAGAACATAAATGAAGCTTCACTGAGTGCGTGAGGCACAGTCAGGGTCATTTTCAAATAGCTTGAACAATCATAAAGTTCCAGTTTTTTTCAAAGGTTTTTAAGCAGAATGTAGCATAAAGTAAGAAATAGATCATGTGGTAAACATTAAACTGAGGCTCATTGCCCGCTATATTATGTAATAATCAGCTTGCGTTACCTTCTTCACCAAATTCGTCGTCGTCGTTGATGATGCCATCTTCACTGGAGATGTTTGGGTCTCCATTTGGTCCAGACATGTTTTTAAAGTCCTTCTCTTGTTAGCTTAAAGAAAAACTATTGCTGCTAACCTTCAGCTAGCAGGAAGTGTCATTAGAGAAGACGCTGTTATTCGGAGTTGATTGGGTTAAATTTATCTGAATTGACAAGGAGTTCGATTTTTGATGTATACTCTAAACTTGTCTACGGATTATATTACTGTTCTAAAAGAAAAAAAAAAGTCAAAACAAGCCCCGTATATCCGATCAACCAGCTGTCTAATATTTGTACACCGACCCAATGAATTGTGGGAAAATAATGGGAAGCATTTCAGGGCGAAACGAGAGGACTCACTCTGTGGGAAGTTTTGTACACAAGAGTTAATCAAACATACACTTAATCATTCCTCAAATGATTAAGTGTATGTTAAATAAAACTTAAAAATTACTTTAATTAATTTAAATTTATGGATGTGATTCATTCTGTTAATACGAAGATATGTTTTGCTTTTACAATACCGTTCATAGTTTCGCAAAACATGTACGAAGTGAGCACTCTTACTTCTACTTCTCTCCGAAGCTGAGCCGTCATGTCAGCTGACCTGACGCTCTGCGAAAAGCCTCTTACTGTCAGGTTTCAAACATGCAAACTTGTTATAAATAATTTAGTGAGTAATTATATATGTTACAGATAGAAATACAGGTAGTGCATCTGTTAAATTATCAAACGTTTTTATATAATTAGATTAATAAAATGCACAAATCATTCATAAAAATACGATACAATCAAATAGTAAAATAAAAATCTAGTTATTTCACAGTTTTGAATTATTTTAAGGTTCCGATGCTGAAGTGCAAAATGATAAGTGGAATAATTTGTTCTATGTTAAAACATAAATAAATAAAAGTATTTTGTTCTCATGACCAGTCAAAACTTCTACAATATTCAGAATATCTGAGCATGGAAATAATTATTAAAATAATACTTCTATTAATGGACCTCTGACATCTCATTGGTTAACCAGTATAACACTTCAAATCAGCAAAACCAATAATTAAAGCAATATTGGCCAAATAAATTCATAAAGCTGATATTATGACAATTAAATATCTAGAAACAAAGACATATTGATATTACAGTTTTTTTGTTTGTTTGTTTTTTTACTAAAACCTGTAATAAAAATCTAATGTCATATTTATTTAAATATGTGCTCCTAAATTAAATAAATGGAGTACAAGGTTGTCCTTTCTGACTTAAGTCAGTAGAGGGCGCTGACACGGAGAAACAGAGTCTAACATCAAACCACGTGTCGTTAGCTTCCTGTTTGGGAAGTGGCTTCCTCACAACTCGCTGGGATTTGTTTGACAGTGTTTTTCAGAGATGGATGAATTACCTGCGGATATCAGAACATTTCTGACCGATCACCCCTTTTTCCAGCTCACAGATGGCAAAAAGGTTTTCAAGAAATCCGCTAAAAATCACTCAAAACACACGTGCACTTGTGCAAACGTGATGTCGCAGCATGCTAACTTACCTGTTAAGTCAAATGCAGCAGCTTGGCCGATTTTTAATGCTAGTCAACATTTGTTTGCAGATCAAATGCACCCTAAATGGACACGAGTTGCCCTGCAGCCTGGCGGAGCTGCACTCCTTTATCCAAGGAAAGAAATATAAGAAACTGAGTGCAGAAGCAGAGTTCAACTACAGCCAGTATGAGCCACACATTGTGTCAAGCTCGAAGCAGCCGTAAGATTTCCTCTCGTTTGTGTTTCTTTACTATGTTGTGGCATTTCCGCAGTGCTTATTCGGTATGAACTGCACTTGGATCACATTTTCTGATCTGTGTCTGTTTTATTTCTAGCAATCGGCTCTTCTGCAAACTGACCCTGAGACATCTCAACCGGCAGGCAGATCATGTCCTAAGACACGTCAGTGGGAAACGTTTCAAGAAAGCCCTTTCTCAATGTCAGTGCACCACTTATTTGCATGAATGCTGCTTTGTAAGAGTTGGTGGTTTAACTTGTGTCTGCACGTCAATGCATGCAAGACAAAAAGATACATTTTGAATCATTCAGGAAGGAAGTTTAGATTATTTGATTACGTTGAGGAGGATGTTTTTTTTTTTGTTGAAATCTATCGTTCTGTCTCTGCTCTTTCTAAAATATGTTTTGCCCCGTTGGTGCGGATGAAAATCAAACCCTTATTAGGATATTTGTATGTGTTGCTTCCTTATATCTCCTAAAAAAAAACAAAGACTACTTGTGAGCAAATTATAAAAACAAAAACAGAGCAAGACAGACGGACACATGAGTTTGTATTCGAATGAGAAAATGAGCAATACCATGGTAATTGATGAGTTCTTTTTTTTTGTGTGTGTGTTTACAGATGAGGAGTGTACGCGGCAGGGAATTGAGTTTGTTCCAGCCAGACTCAAACAGAAGAAGCCCAAAAACACAGGAGAAGAAATGAGTCGGTCCTCAAAAAGACGACCTAACGGCTTGTGGGAGCCTTCATCCAGCGAGGAAGAGCACAGCGACTCAGAAGACAGCATGAGCGACCTCTATCCATGTCAGTACATATTGTCTCAGGTGCATTTATTGCCACAAGATTATTTTTTGTTGCAGCAGCATATTTGTTCCCTGAATATCAACACTTTAAGAATATTTATCTGCTGATGGAAAAATCTAATGCTGAGAAATAATTGATCACAAAAGTAGTGGCACAAATTATTGGCCAAAAAGGAAAGAAATCCCTTGATCTTTGATTGTTGCAGTAAATTTTGTTTCCTTTTAGTAAAGTTCATGAATTGTTTCATTTAAATCTGTTGGCAATTCCAGGGTGCCATTTTTGGAACTACAACACTCTTTGTTGTAGTTCTTAAATAATATATTTTGGAAATTTCTTTTGCTTCCCTTGATGTCATCCTACTGGGCTTAGTGGGAAAATAAGTCCTATTCGTCCAGCTCAGTGGGCAAAGCATTAAAGTAATGTTCAAATCCCTGGGTGACAGAAGAAAATGGATCAAGAAGAATAATTTCTGCACCCAAATTTTGTTAAAATATATATTTGCAGTAGAAGTTGGTATTATGTAGTGTTTAAGCTCAACAATTTGAATGCCGATCAGTTTAATTTTCTCTTTTGTTCCTACAGCTTCCATGTTCTCTTTAAAAGATCCGGCGGTAGAAAGCACAGCAGGTGGAGAAAATGATGAAGAGGAGAATGATTTTCAAACAGATGAAGACGAGGAAATGGAAGTCGACACACAGGTGGCGCAGAAGCGCAAAAAGGTTTGTGAATATATCTCTTGACATTTTGTATCAGTTCGTCAAGCTTCATTATTAAGGACCTTTTCATAGATCCAGGTGTAACACAAGGTCCGTCGGCGAGGGTAAAAACACAGAATCACAAGAGAGATGCTTTAAGAACTTTAAGCAAAATTATAGTAAACAAACTGTTAAAGTGCCAAATGTGGTTTAGTTGTTCAGCTTCCAGAAGTTAATTTTTTTCATTTGTACATGTTGTAGGTCCAAGGTGGTGGTTTCCAGAAGAAATTCAGAAACAACCGGTGGAAATCTAGAAACAAGAAACACAAAACAGCCCAAAATGGAAAGTAACTTGTGAAAACACCAACACACAGTGTCTTTTTTATAGCTGGGCATCTGTCAGGAGACAACACTGACACCCAGTTAGAATATGTATTTAAACCAGCCTGAACTCTGTACATCCATTAATAAGGATGCAAGTGATTTTTGGAAAATGCTTTAGTCATGATGTCAGCAGAGCTGGTTTTTATGACATAAAATGATTTTTCCCTGGATCAGTTGGAGTCCTTTGTGATTTCTAATCTAATGCACTTGTAAATAAATACAGCATTGCTTAGACTGTGCCTTGTTTTATTTGGTTTGTATGTTTTGTCCTGTTGTTGCAGCTAGCTAAATTCATGCAACATGCTTTGTGAATATAACACATTCAAATTAAACACTGTCATAGACTTAAGATTTCTTTATGACTTTGCATCATGCAAACACTGTGGTCTCAAACTTTCATCCTCAGAACAAACTGCCCTCCATGTGTCCCTAATGTCACACTCCTAATTTAAAGGAAGAGGTCACTGACACAGCACTGCTCAACTTGATTCCTAAGTTTAAGTATATTGTTGTCTTAATGAGGGATTGTAGGATATGATAGAAGATATTAAAGCTAAAAGGTGAAGCTCTCAATAACAATATGTTCCACACCCTCAGCTGGATCTCAAATTTGTCAATGTAATTTAATAATTCAAATTAAAAGTGAAATTCATATAAAGAAGCATTACATGCAATCTTTCATTTTTTTCTGTTTTGATTATTATACCTTGAAGCTAATGAAAACCACATTTCAGGGTTCACTTAAAAAATAATACATGGCCAGTCAAATAAGTTTAATACACAAATGTCAGTCTATTGAAAGGTATATTCATAAGTATACAACTTACTGACCTTTTTTCTACGGCACTTTTTCCTTCCACTTAACTTTTTAACACTTGCATGAAGCAATCCATCAACTGATAGCTTCTTCCCAGAGGAATGTGTCTGTGATTATCTTCTGCACAACTACCAAGTCTTACCAAGTAGAATTTTATAATCAATAGCAAAAGTTTCTGTATGACGCATTTAAAAAAAAAATCTGTCAGCCTATTTTTTCAAATGTTCTGCAACTCTTTGGGTTTCCATCTTATCAACAGAAAGGACCACTTGAATTGCACAAACTGCTTTCTTAATAATATCTCAACCTATTAAAATGTGACTATACTTTCTTTTTCACCTTCATTTGTGAATGGATCCTGTATCATTGCTGCTTCTGTACTGCCGGTTTCATCTGTGACTTTCTGCGAAGAAACATTTAACGTCATGTAATTATTTTCGATATAGTCACTGCGCATAAACACTTGTTGACTTGATCTTCCCGTCTCCATGAAAACAATGCCGGGTGGCTGTGAAGCCCCTGCCGGGTTCAGTATACGTGGCACACTGAGGTTGCAGTACCATGCAGGGGGGCTCTTCGTCAAATCGCGGCGCATTGTGGGGCGGAGGCGGCCTTTCTCTGCGTCCGTCCGAAGCTATCGGGAAAACCTGCAACTAAATAACGGGGGGAGGAACGCAGTCTGGAGAAAGAGAACCCAGGGCACCCTACATTGTGTGGCACGGTTTATTTTTTAAAAACACAACTGTAATATTGGAGGAAAATGGGGCAGGAAGACCTAATGAACAAAGCCGAAGACGTGGCAGACCAGGTAACTTCATTACTAGCGTGCTAGCGGCTGTTAGCACGCTAGCTGCTAACTAGTTTTCATGTGAGGCTTCAGAGCGTTTCCTTTAACATTTTTAAAGCTTTCGTTCTTCTTTCTTGAGCACTTTGACACCCATAAACATAATCTGGGATAAACCGAAAATTTTTACTTGTGTTTTAGCTGGAACGATGAGAATATTTAGGAATGCCTGCTCCTGTCATGTGCCTCATTTGATAGCATTATGAACACACACTGACCAGATGCAAGTGGCATTTGTTGACTAATTTAACAATTGCCTGGCTGATTACTGCATTTTACCTGCTTTTTAGTTAGCCTTTTCTTTTCTTAGTATTGTTGCGTTATTCTTCTATGCCAGCATGTAGTTGTGAAACCACTTGGATTATCTCACCAGTGTTGGTCAACACCTTATTTCTGCCTTAATCTTTCTACGCACACACACAAATACCTCCTTGTTGTTCTTATTCTTTCATTAATAGACTGTTTGAACTATTTACTAAACTCAGCATTTGCATGTGGTCTTTCTACATCAATCTGCTTCAACGCAAACTAGCTGTGAAACTTCACTACAAACTACAGCTGATTTTAAATAGCGTTAGTTTGAGTTGGAATAACTCTTCAGATCATGACAGATAACATCAGTTTGTGCTTTTCTGCTGTGGCTCTTGCGTTCAGATACACATAAGAGGAAGAATAATGTGTTCAGTTTCCTTTGGGTTGTAGTGTGAGTTCAAACAGGAAGATTTGGGGACAGTCTTGACATTTTGCAGCAGATGTGTGCACTAAACTCTGTTTGCAAGCTAGTAAACTGCATTTCCTCTCTGAAGTAAGTTACTACTTATTGTGGTAACTACATCCTTATGCAGTCTACATCCAAGCGCTGTAGACTGCATAAATAACATGAGATGGGATGCAGAGTGTATATACATAAAGTGAGATGTTTAAATTAAATTTTGGGGTGCATTTCTTACAGAATGGGAACCAAGCCAGGGTTTTCCTCAGACATAACACTTCAGAACTGTCTATTTCTAGGCTGTTGCAACAACCTTGGGCTTGCTCAGATTGGCTCCAGCTTGGCCCATTCATGTCTCTGACAACAGCGCTAGTGGGAGTTGGTGGATGTTGATAGGCCGCTGAGGTCTGACTGTGCTGATGTGGACTGTTAGATGGGCGGATCAGGGGGCAGGTCACTGCAGCTCTGCTGAGTACTATCTGAATATTAGTGCATTAACAAAATAACCTTTAGCCTAGAGTAGAGGAGGGTTTTATTACATAAATATTAATGAAAAACACTGATAGTGAACCTACTGAAACCTGTTGGGAATAAATCTGACAGCTTTACTCCTGTTTCAGTCGTTTGTCATCTGTGCATGTCTGAGGTGACCATCTGTTCTGCTCAGTTACAGGAAAACAATTAGTTTTCATGCACTGGTTTGCTGTTTTTGTAATTTTATTTTTTATATAAACATAGCAGAACAAAAC
This sequence comes from Poeciliopsis prolifica, assembly GCF_027474105.1. NCBI lineage: Eukaryota > Metazoa > Chordata > Actinopteri > Cyprinodontiformes > Poeciliidae > Poeciliopsis > Poeciliopsis prolifica. The sequence continues at coordinate 9,789,829 of NW_026562390.1, read as the reverse complement.
ACAGTCATTCTTATTTGTAATTCAAAAAGTTTTTGTACACTTTGTTACTCTGATTGTTTTTGTATTGATTGTGATTGACGTTTACATGAGTACATCAAGATATTTTAGTACACACGAAGATTACACAGTTAAAATTTACCAACCAGGTATCTGTCTTTTCTTTTTCCCCTTTTTTTTTCCAAACGAGTAAATCTAGATATGGTCTCAAGTTTTTGGTGTTTAGTCTGTTTAATTTTAAGCTTCAGCAGGTAAGCTTTTCACAACTGCTGCTGTTTAGTAGCTTCATGACCTACATTGTTGTTTCCACTTTATTTCACTTGCCACCGGCCCAGAAAACTTTCATTCTTCTACATTCTACAAGCTTCATGCTAATTTCGTTTTATTCTCCAGTGTTGTTGTCCCACTTGTTATAAATAAAATTCAACAAAAATATTTAATTTTGGTTTACATTTGAGCACAATTAAAAATGAACTAGAAAGAAACAGCCTGTATATTTAATGACATCAAGCATTACATCAGATGTAAAAACAATGCTAATATTCATAATTTCTTCATGATGAGCTTTAAAATGTATAATACTGTTTTTGTTTTCTCAAAAGGCCTCTCCTATTTATGTAATTTTCTAACTTGAACATTGTTTGGTTTAAATATAATGATTCAATCTGTCTAAACTGCAGCTTCTCTTAAAGTAACAGTTTAAGCATCAGTAATTCACAATATCCCTTTATTATTTTCTCTAATCCACTTGATGTTGAAAAGGTAATTGACAGATATAATCCCCAAATGTTTGATTGACCCTATGTGTATAATATTTCAAAATATAGATGACTTTAATAAAATATCCCAATATTTCACTTAAAGCAAAAATATTTAGAAACTGCAAACATTTCAGATTTTTACTCCAGACCCCCACAAACCCAATCCCATTTTCATCCTTCTGATTTTTGTGCTCTCCAGTTTCTGCGGGTGACCAAACAGTACCTGCCCCACCTGGCACGTCTGTGTCTCATCAGCACGTTCCTGGAAGACGGGATCCGCATGTGGTTCCAGTGGAACGAGCAGAGAGACTACATCGAGGCCACCTGGAACTGTGGCTACTTTCTGGCTACGTGTTTTGTGCTGCTTAACCTCGTGGGACAGCTTGGTGAGTGTCAGGAGGGGATGAAGTTGCTTTTTGTGGCGTCAAAGAATGTTATAGGTACTGAGGCACAAAAGGTTAGTCAGTTTACATGGAAAAAGTAAATGATGTCATAATAGGTTTGAAAGTTAGTAGATTGTAACTTAAATAATGCAGTTTTGTTTTGAAATGAGGTGGTGAATGTAGCTTGTGGCAAATATTGAGGTTAAGTTACACGGACAGGTGTTTCTTCTACTCTTTTGTATTCAACAATAGGAATATGAAAAAAGCTGACATTTCTATCATGAACGAATAACATTGTTAAGGAGGGCTTAAATGCTTCCAATAAACAGTGAAATGTCATATAGTGAAGTGAATATGAACAATAATTAAGTATATTAGGTAGCAACTTTTGAAAACAGAGTCTAAATGCTTTACAAGATGCAACTAAGAACAAACATTCAAAAAGTCAAAAAAAAATCCTTGTAGCACATTGACATTAAAAGCAATAATACACTATCAAAAATAAATCAAGTTATTAATAACAGATTTATTATAATACAGTTCACTGAAGTAGTAATATAATAAAGTAAATACAAAAATATTTAGTCAATTGACCTCGTTAATGGCAGAAACGCTTCTTTTAGTATTATGTCGTTCTACCTATAAATCTATTTATTTCATATTTAACTCTTAAATGAGTTTTTCTGTTGTTTTAAATATTTTTATTAAAGTTTGAAGACCTCTTTCTTTAATATTTTTTTCTTTATTATTCAGTCAAAGTTTTGACATACAGAGCCTTTAAAAGAAGTTTATAGAAGTTAATTAAGCGGGTCGGATCAACTCTAGTAACTATGTGGCTCTGTCTGTTTACTGAACCTGAATCAGTGTTGAACTCTGGAGAAAAACTGTTATTCACCAAAGTGGCTATTACAGAAAGCCTGACCTTAATTATTATTGCTGTGTTATTGCTGCAAAAAGAATATTTTTCACACAAAGGTTTAAGACTAAAAAGACACGCCATCATGGGAGTGGCTATAACTTTTCCTTTGTGGTCTTTGTCCCAACAGGTGGTTGTGTCCTCATTCTCAGTAGAAATTTTGTACAGTATGCCTGCTTTGGATTATTTGGTATCATAGCATTACAGGTGAGAACACTTTGATTATATATACTTTAGTAAATCCCTAAAATATGATGGTGTCTAATTTTATTTCTACCTTTCACCAGACTGTTGCATACAGCATTTTATGGGACCTCAAGTTTTTGATGAGGTAGGTGTCACGTTACTCCTGTCCATTATTCTGTTTTCCTCTGTGTCAGGCTGGTATATAGAGTCACTCATTCTCAAGTTTCGATTAAAGTCCAAATAACAGTAAAACTTGTGACCTTCGATATGCTAGGGTTGGATGGAAATCGGATCAATAATCAGACTGAGGTCTCATCACGTTCAAGAAAACGTTTTCATTCAACTTGTAGACTGAAATAGAGAAAATGTCTCTATTTTCAAAAACAACCCTAAAGGTCTAGTTACAGGCTGGTGTTTTGGTGTCAGGTTATACCAAAATTAGTTTAAAAAAATGTTAGGGTGACAACAATTTCCTCCAGACATATGGAACATCATACTTTCTTGGATAATCCTGTAATAAATGTACAATTGGCAAGTTACCAATAGTTAAACTAATTAACCAACCACTGCCAGCTTTTAGTTTTGATGTGTTACTCTTTAGGGAGCAGAACAGCAAAAACAGTTTAGCTTCTCTTCAATAAGCATTTAAAACATTCTGTCAATGATCTATTTCTGGTTTTAAAACTTAATTTCTCCAGTAACATGTAACCCAGGTCCAGTTGGGACTTGTTTGTTTAGACAGTGATAAACTGAATGTGTGTGCAAAGACACCTTTAGGGTTGCGTCTGAGTCTTTCTGTTTGCATATGCTGTAATTCATGTGTTTCCTGGATAAAGTCAGCATGCTAACCATCAGATAAGTCATGTAATATTTAAGCCGGTGGGCAGAAGATTGCCACCTGAGGAACAAACATGCAACATAAAGACTTACTTCAGACTGCAATGAGATGTTGGCTCAGTTACTTTCAGTGTGGCCTTATTCAATACAGGTAATATTTTCGTTTTGTTTGGTCCTCAAAACTAAAACTCCTCTCTCCCTTCCTGGTAGAAACCTGGCCCTGGGAGGCGGTCTGCTCCTGCTGCTGGCGGAATCGCGTTCGGAGGGGAAGAGCATGTTTGCTGGCGTCCCCTCCATGGGAGAGAGTTCGCCGAAGCAGTACATGCAGCTGGGCGGCCGAGTGCTGCTGGTCCTCATGTTCATGACTCTGTTGCACTTTGACTCCAACTTCTTCTCTGTAAGTCCTGAGACCCACAGCATATTTACACAAGCAGACCTGCTGCTATTTAATGCTATGTGTCATCACATTTAATTAGGCAGGGAAAACCCGAGACAACAATGTCAACAGTGTTTAGAAATATCTCTGTTGGATTTTCTTTTTAATCAGCTGCAGATTAATGCAAATTCAAAAATGGTTCTTCACTTTATAACTTGTATTATTGTTTTATTTTCAAAAGGGTTTGCTAGGAACATTAAGATTGCCTAAATCTAATAGTAGATCACTTGAAGTTTTGCTTCCAGGTGTAAAATTAGTCAACACATACCAGGTGGTGCAATGTGAACCAAAGCTAAACTTCCTCTTTGGTGTTCTGACAAAATGTCCGCCATAGAAAAAACATTTAATTAGTTATCAGAGACTTAATTTCAGCAAGGATAAAATTATCTTCAACCCTCTGTATTATAAATGGCCGTTTGTAAATTGTTTGATTTTAAAGACACTTAATGGGTCAGTTCTCTGAAGCTCATAGGTCTGCCTCCAGCATCACTTAAATAAAAGTGCCATTTATTTATGACTAAATTGGTCTTGAGCTAAAACTTTCATTTTGTTGTAAAAATTACGATGAAGGCTGTATACGTATATTTAGAATTTTTTCTTAAAAATTAGTCTCCGTGTTCCCTTTAAAATAATAATAAAAAAAACTTCTAAATAAGTTTGAAAAAGTAAACCAGCTTACAGGAGTTAATCTTTTGTCTATCGCTAAAACTTGATTTGTCACATCACGTTTTTGCTGCAGTCATTTCTGTTTTAAATTACAGACAGAAAATCAATAGATAAATGCACTTTTTTTTCAAAATACTGGCCTCTAGAGTATTTAAAATAAGAGTTTTTTCAACTAAAAACAGATCTAGTAAAGATTTTATAACGGAAATATTCAATTTTTGCCCCAACCAGTTGTATTTTGGTATATTTCATTAAAATATGCCATTATTAATCTATTTTTGTGAACCTTACATTGGTTCCTGTGTCAATCTGAGCGCTGCGGAACAAAATGTCTTAAGACAGCTCAGATAAACATAACCTGGTTGCGATCCAATCATCTGTTCCTCAGGTTAACTTCTTCCTGTTTTGCCACAGATCCTGCAGAACATGGTGGGGACAGCTTTAATCATCCTGGTAGCCATAGGCTTCAAAACCAAGCTAGCGGCCCTCACCCTCGTAGTGTGGCTCTTTGCCATCAACGTGTACTTCAACGCTTTCTGGACCATCCCCGCCTACAAGCCCATGCACGACTTCCTCAAGTACGACTTCTTCCAGACCACCTCGGTCATCGGTGGCCTGCTGCTGGTGGTGGCGCTCGGCCCCGGTGGTGTGTCCATGGACGAGAAGAAGAAAGAGTGGTAGGGAGAGCGAGAGAATCATGCAGCACATCGGACCGCCCCTGCCACCATGGGACACAGAGACCTTCCCTCTTTGGCTGTTCTGCCCACAGGATACACAGCTTGCTGTGGGGGGGAAAACACCTCAACTATCAGTGGACAATTTATTTCTTTGTTTCTGGTTTTTGTTTTTTTTTTGTCCCAACTGCTAAAATATTTTGGTTAATAAAAAAACTGACTTTTTATTTTCAACACTTCAGCCTTCAATGTGTGTAAGAATAAAAATGCCCGTTTAATTTAAAGTGCAGCAAAAAACAAAACAAAAAAAAACAGTAAAATAAATGTTTGTTCTATGTTTAGAGAAATAAAAACAATTCATTGTATTTTGCAGGTGTTATGTCATAAATGATCATAAATCAATATTGATATTTTTTTGAATAAATGGGCAGATTAGACATGGTCCAGCAATTTGGCTCCTTCATTGATGCCAATTTTTGTTTGTTTATTTAAGAACGGCGATTAGGATATGAAAGACTCTTTAAGTCTCTCATATCTGGCTTTTTTTTTTTCTTCCAATTTACAGAACTATAGTGGTTTTTACATTTGTGCACATTCAGTCTCTTCTGACTGCCAGCTGTTTGTGTGGAGAGGGTAAAGTGTGCATCATATGCTAAGTGGTGGATTTGTTGGAAAACCTCACAGTTATCAATCCCAAGACTTAGCGGTCACTTCACCGTTTGTCTTTGACAAAATGCCTAACTAGTGAACTGTGTATGTCTTTACAAAATGAATTATAACGGCGGAGAGGGCGACTCGACGTTTGTGAAACATCATATTCTAAATGTAGAGCAGAGGAAGACTGAGCTCAGTCACTAGCCACAGACTGTCTTTGCTCAGTGTTTCTTACCATGTGGAAATTTTTTTAAAAAGTATTCAGTGTATTGATTTTCAGAAGTTTATATTGTATTTTTTTTTCTTTTTGATTTTGGAAGCTCATGGTGAAAAAAAATAAATATTCAAAGTATAAAAACCAGATCAAAGTTGTTTTCTTGAAAACCAGAAGGTTTCAGCTTATCCACAAATGCACCACAAAAGGTGTTTGTCTTTAGAAAAAAAAACATTATTCTTAGTCAAATTCTCCGTTTTTGTAAGAGATGTAATGAAGATTTTGTCAAATACTGCCCTCTACTGGACCAACTTGGTAAACTAACGGGATAGATTCTGTTGATTAATTTGACATCAGATTAATTCAGGTTTAAAACTGATTGGTTTCAGATTGCAGTCAGGGGTTTGGCATATTTAGATTTAAAAAAAATCTAAATGGAATGAATGGTGGCAGAAAGTTGAAATTATGCTGGTCAGGAGTCAACATTTGTTTCACATAACACAGTTGACTGTTTTAATGGGAAAGACTATGTTGCTTTCATAACCTCACCAACTCTTAATCTTGTGGCCCCAAGTTGACAAAAATAATGTACTACTGAGAAAACTAATTTACATAGACCTAATGCCATCAAAAATCATCCAAGGAGTGAATTGCATCTTTATTACTACCAAAAATTACTTTAGTTAAAAATGTTACATGTTTAATTGTAAAGGCTTGTTGCATTGAGCTGCTACCTTTGCCCTAACTCTCTTTGGAAAGCATCATACAGAAACAGAAAAATGTTGACGGGTGAGATTTGTAACCTTTTATCCTATTGTATATTATCCTATTAACTTTGTGCCATGTGTGTCCAACTTTGGATCCAGAGTGATGAACTCAAATGTGCAGCAACAACTCTGCTGAAAATGAACCAAACTGTTGTCGTTTGGAAAAAAAAAAAAAAAACCTTTCAAGCCTTGCTGCAGATTTCAATTGCTTTCTGATGGAACTTCCCTCTGATCAGAACCATCGAGGTGTTTCTGAAGTTTCTAAGAGAGAAGAACACCATAGCATAATGTTGCAGAGTAACTAATCCTTCTGCACATGGTAGAGATTTAGGAACATGTCAGTCTTTTAAGAAAAAAAAAACTTCAACGAACATTTCTAATGTTATATCGACTTTAATTATAAAGCGCTTTAAAAACAGCCACACAAAAAAAGGCTGCATCCCATAGATTAAAAGAAACATACAGACAGTTGGGGTTCAAGTTCTTAGCCCACATGCAAAACAAGCACAGGAGAACAGTGATCAGTTGAATGACGTTTATTTACGCAACATGACAAGATAACTTGGGAGAATATGACTTAAAGTACTTCTCGGGAAACAAAAACTCACTGGTAAACACTCAGGCGACGAAGTGCAAGCAGTCCGCTCCTCTTAAGCTTCAGGATGATTCGAGTCTAATCAGACGAACAACGAGCACGTCCTTCCCTTAGTGCAGCCTCTGGCGCCCTCTGGCGGATGAAGGGAGGAACCGCAGACAAACAGGGAGAACAGAAACGATTTCTGTGGAGGGGACGGATCAAGGGCAGTCAGTTGATTCTGACGTCACGAGCACGTCCTGAGTGACTCACCGTGGAGTGGGCCAGTATCAGTCGTTGAACCAAACGTGCTGCTGCTCCGCGCCTTTCAGCGTTCGGACCACGTCGTCTCAGAGCATTCATTCATTCTTCATTCATTCTTCATTGACGTCTTCGGTAAGTACTCTTTAATTGCATGTCTGTATGTTATGCATTTAAAAGTTGTTGCCGTCATTTCAGTGTTATGGCAACCCGATATGGCTGTCCTTAATAATTGTGATGTGTTAAAAATATCCTGCAAAACACGTTCTGTGGCTCATCTTAAAACCGAACCAAGCAGGAAAACAAGCAGATGAAACTGGAAATTGTCCATAGATGATGTGTATTTCTTTCTGATGTATTATTTTTTCTCATTAGCAGGCAACCATTCTTGTCTTTTTTATGAAACCATCTGTTGTGATGTCATCCTTCGAAAACATCTCCCTTTTTAAGATGCAATATCACATATAAACTTAAAGTTTGTGTCATATTTTGTTGCTATATTTAATGTGGCTTCTTGTTAAGAAGTGGGGATTAAGGCAGAATTATTTTTCTGTGTGTTAGGTATTTTCCTCGAACCTACAATAAAATAACCACAGACAACGTATATGAATTAAATATGGTCAGGCTTCTGCAGAAGGAGAAATCTCCAAATCAACAGCTCCTCCAAGCTGTTCAATAGAGAGTTCTGATCTGCTTTCACGTGAGCTCCCTCTTTATTGTCAAAGAACATCAAACAACAGAGGTCGTAAAACATTTAGGAACATGTCAGTCTTTTAAGAAAAAAAAAACTTCAACGAAACAGACCAACAACTCTGTTCCAGGTATGATATCTAATTTACAATCTGAGCCCAGTTCAGCTCTGGGTCAAAATGTCACCTAAGACCGGGTAGATAAACACCAGAGAAGAAGGTCTGAGAACCATAAAGTTTTACTATCTCGCATGAAGACCATCGTAACCTCCAGGTCAGCCCATACACACATAAGGAAGAGAACACTTTAACAAAATGATAATATCAAAAAATCTCTAACATTCCCCCCTTTTTATCATTTTACTATGTATATAAACTGCTATGCAGAAGCCAAATATAGAAAATAAAAGAAAAGAAAATAATAAAAAACTAATCTAAACACAGAAAATACATAATGAATAAAAGTTATATAATGAAATATGTTAGGTATTTTCCTCGAACCTACAATAAAATAACCACAGACAACGTATATGAATTAAATATGGTCAGGCTTCTGCAGAAGGAGAAATCCCGATCAACAGCTCCTCCGAGCTGTTCAATAGAGAGTTCTGATCTGCTTTCACGTGAGCTCCCTCTTTATTGTCAAAGCATCAAACAACAGAGGTCGTAAAACATTTAACACAAACAGACCAACAACTCTGTTCCAGGTATGATATCTAATTTACAATCTGAGCCCAGTTTAGCTCTGGGTCAAAATGTCACCTAAGACCGGGTAGATAAACACCAGAGAAGAAGGTCTGAGAACCATAAAGTTTTACTATCTCGCATGAAGACAATCGTAACCTCCAGGTCAGCCCATACACACATAAGGAAGAGAACACTTTAACAAAATGATAATATCAAAAAATCTCTAACACTGTGATTGATTACAGAAAAATAATTCTGTCTATTAATTACTAACTAATTATTTTTTGATGTCTAAAATATCCAAAATGCCTCTGTTTCTTATTTTCATACTAAAGTAGATCCATTTTTCTGGGTTAGTAAGAAGTTGCTGATTTTGCCCAAAGGTCTGTTTAAGAAACAGCAACTTCTTTGTTATCCAAATAAACCTGTCACAGTTCAGACGTAGCTTTGAGTGTAATATGTGGCTCATAGTCTACTCTTGTTACAGGTTCACACTTTTTCATACAAATGTAATTTACTTCCTTCTGCTTTCTCTCCATTGTTGTTTTGCAGCGTTTGACGCTGATATCATGTCTAAAGGTACTGTGGTTCTGGCCTACAGCGGTGGACTTGACACATCGTGTATTCTAGTGTGGCTCCAGGAGCAGGGCTACGATGTCATCACATTTTTGGTGAGGTTGTACGACAGGTGTTGTCACAGCAAGTGGCTCCAACTGTCACCCAGCTGCTCTACATGTCAAGTACCTTTCAGGTTTTACAGTCTGCAGCTCATGCATTTTGTCAAGGCACGTAGAAGTTGACTATAGGCACGTCTCCAAAAAGACAACAGCACTGACTATCTCCGATCACTGGATTTGTCTGGTATGCCAAGTTAAGTCTGGATGGCTTTACTGTTTGCCCCCGGGGTAACCAAGAACTGCGATGCAGGCATATTTTCTTGCTGAACCTCACTCGTTTGTTCTGTGGTTTGTAAATGGGTGTGGGAGGTGATCAGCATGACACAAGGTGCAGCATTAAAATGAACATGTGTATAATGCAGTGGTGCAAAAAGACTCACAAAGATATCATCTGTTGGGTGTAACGAATCAAGTGCATGTTGAATAATATATAGATTGTTATTATTATTCATTTAGCAGTTACATTTTATTATTATCATTATTTTTACTGGCATATTGTGAATCGTGTTGTCTGAACTTGCCCTTGTTCTTCCTGTTTGGTTGGGTATGATTCATTTTTACAAAATGGGGATCACCGGCTGAATATACCATATTTTTTTATTTTAGGAGAAGTTATTCATATGTTCAACATCAACTACAAATTAGGTTATATCAATCATTTGTGATGTAGATGTGTTTTCTGTTTTTTTATTTGCACTTTCAGTCATGTTCAGAGTAACTCATGTAATGAAAATATACAAGTTTCAATTGTTTCCATTATGTTAGTTCTGTTTTTATTTTTATTTATTTGTTTTTTCTGGGAATCTTTTGCTCAGAGGAAGATGTGCCCTGAATTTATGTTTATTTCTAGCTTCGTCTGTCAAGAGGCTGTTTTATTTCCTCTGAAGATGTGCTTTGAATTACAAGAAGAATGGACGAACACAATTTACTTATGCATGGACACGAGGGCTTGTGTTTATGCATTTAGTGCACATATCATGACTTCTTTCAATGTGTTTATTGTGGCTCTTTATTATTAATTTTTAAAAAAAAGTTTAATTATTTGGGTTCAAAAGGCGTCACATTACATTCAGTTGTCTCATTCCAGGCTAATATTGGACAAGATGAAGATTTTGAAGCTGCGCGAAAGAAAGCAGAAAGCCTTGGCGCAAAGAAGGTGAGAGACACTGAAGTGAGACCCTTTGGTAGAATATGAGAGACATTTAGGTAGATTAAAACTAAGCATCTACAGCGTGAACTGTGTGAATGTGATCCCAATTGATATTTAGTTTTTACAGGAATGCAAATAATTGTAATCAGTGTACATTTTTTCCAAACTCACACCAAACTTTTCTTTTTCCTCAGAAGGCAATGTCTCATATATTTATTAACCTCTATTTAATTACAAAATAAAGCTATCTGATCCCTGATTTGTGTTCATGAGCAGGTTTTCATCGAGGACCTGCGCAGGGACTTTGTGGAGAACTTCATCTGGCCGTCGGTTCAGGCCAACGCTGTGTACGAGGACCGGTACCTTCTGGGCACGGCCATAGCGAGGCCCTGCATCGCCCGTCGTCAGGTCGAGATCGCACGCAAGGAGGGGGCTCAGTTTGTGTCCCATGGGGCCACCGGCAAGGTAACAAGCTTTTTTTTCCTCTTCAGAACAAGCTAGATAATTAGGTCACTGCACCATTTAGGCCAAACGTTTGCAAGGTTGAACGTTAACCATTTAGAAAGTTAATGTTTTCTGTGATTAAGTCATCCATTCACTGGATTGCAGAGATTTTTTGAGTACACAGTTCTTTACTCTGTATGAGTAAAATATGAAGCTGGATTTTTTAGCATCTCTAAATTGGTTATACAAACACAACTTTGCTAATTTTTTTTCATTAGTCTAAAAAGCCAACATCTTTAAATATCTTTGCGGATTAATTTGAGCTTGTTATGCATGTTTGCCATCAAACAGTCATCAATCTCCATTTCCAAGTTTGTCTCATTAAGGCAGATTTCCGCCTTCATCTCATTAGGACAAATTACTAATTATGTTTTAAACCGTTTGTGTGGTTCTGGTGCAGACATATTGTCTGGTGATATTTGTTCTGATTGGCGTTTGGAATCATAAATATGCAGATTTGGATAAATCAGCAGAAAATGAGGTGGAAGTTTGTCAATCTCTTGTCAGCGGACCTGAAATTTATGAAAGTCTGTAAATACCGTTATTACAATGATGTTGCTATTACTTGAGATATTTTGGTGAAAAACATTATTCATTTTGAAACAAATATTTCATCAGCCAATGTGACTCAAAGTTATTTATTCTAATCTGTTCAGTATGATTGTCCATAGTTAAAACTCTTGCAAAGTTTTTTGTTTTTTCATTTTCTTTTGTGAGACCTTTTTTGACCAGTAGGTGGAGCCAAACACTGATTAATAAAGTTAAATTTTAAAACTTGAAACACTACACAGCACTGCACTACTGGTACTGACTGGTGAATACTCATTTGTCTGATTAAGTTCTTTATTTCCAGCATAGCTAACTAGATGTAGACAAATGTTTGGGCAAAAATCAATCATGCTTCTCTGAGTAAGCATAGAAAATGTCACCAATTTACTTTATCATCCAGTTGATAATAAAATCAACTGGAAGCATTAGGCAACCATTTCTTGCCATGCTGTAAAATCATCTCAAACTAAAAAATATAGAAAAGGTTAAGAAATAATTTTAACCATATCACCACATAGACACCATTCTAAAATATACTGTATGTATCTTAAGAATGTTTTGAAATTCATACTTGGGTCTGAAGTTGATCTGGACATTTATTAATTTTTATTTTGTTCCCCCATATGTCATTGAAAATGATAAATGCAAGAGAACATGCTGATCTCTCAAAGTGAGGAAATGGCTACAATAAATTGATGCTTGCCTATTTTCTCAGTCAGAGCAATAATCAAACTTTTTACATAAGTTCAGGTTCATCCTGACACAATTTACTGTGAGCCGGTTGATAAGGGAGGAGAGCAAATGTGCAGCAAAACGAGGCTTATTGGGGTCACCACGACAACAATTTCTCAACATGCTTAAAAGGTGCTTTGGAGGCATGTATGAAAACCCTTTTTTTTTTTTTTGCCCGACCATCACAAATGTAAATTTGTAAAGCTTGCTAACCTGTTTTAGAATTGCTTGATAAATCAAAATTGTACCAGTTACTGTCATCATAAATTATTTCAAGTTCTTTTACATCTTTCTGCGTAGTTTATGTTCATCAATATCAGTGGTTGTACAGAACAGAATCAAAGAAGTGAAAAAAATGTGAGAGATTGGGTGGATTTTGTGTTTGTCTTCAACTGTTTTTTTTGTCTAATTTTATTGATCAAATATGAAGCAGATTTTTTTTAAGTATTTATCAAAATACTATGGAGGACAGTTATACCAAACTGCTGACCAACAGAGGTAACCTAGTTTTCTCCGTTTTAGGGAAATGACCAGATACGCTTTGAGCTTACGTGCTACGCCCTGTACCCAGAGGTCAAGGTTAGTTTGGTGCTTTTATTTTTTACATAGGACAAAAATGGCCTAACATGTAGAATAATACCACAACTGTGTGTTTGTGTGTGTTTATCAGATCATTGCACCATGGAGGATCCCTGAATTTTACAATCGCTTCAGGGGGAGAAAGGACCTGATGGAGTATGCAGAGGTAACTGTAGCTGTCTTTCTTATTGCCAGAGTATAAATAAGGATTTCATATGTATTACTGATGAGTCTGTCAACTAAAAGATGTTTAATTTGGTATTTTGAGATGAAATGCTCCTGTTTACAGAAGGTAAAAGGTTTAGTTTTATAGTTTCAATCGCAGTGATTTTTACCTTGTTACCAGGCCACTAATATACCTTTTAATGTCATAAATGTGTTGTTTTATGAAATTAGAAACATTTAGAAGATCAGTTCACATTGTATTTCTTTTCTGTTGCTCTCATAGATTTATAACTTCTACATATTCAGCAATAGCTCTTTATATTTTGTTAAATTGTTTTTCCACTTTCTGTCTCTTTTAACTGTAGCAGTTTTTTTTTACCCACTAATGATGCACTATTGTTTTTCCATCTGTATTCTAATTTCATTCATTCATTTAGCATTTTTAGCTCTAGATTTATACCTTATTTTAATTTTCACCACCAAAAAACTGCTTTGCCCATTTATCCAGTTGGTTTATTGTGAGCCTGGGCAGTTTCCTCCACTAGGGGGCGATCAAGATGTTTTTAGTAAACACTATTTCCTCCTTGCATGTGGCCCTTTAGTGAAATAATACAACCTTGAAAACATGTTTTTCATTCTCTCTCTCTCTCTCTTTTTTTTTTTACTAATATACTAAAACATATTGTCAGTGTTTTGCTGTTTGTAGCTCTTTAGGACCAAAGGGTTCAGAGGAAATGCATACATGTTGGTTCCACAGCATGCAGGGAAATATGCTGCTTGAATTAGTTTTTCCAGAACCTCTTCACACGTATGTGTATGTCATCTTTCTCAAGTTGTTTTCTGCTATGTAACATATCAGCGATTTTGTTAAATCACAGAAACATGGCATCCCAGTGCCGGTCACTCCTCGGGCCCCCTGGAGCATGGATGCCAATCTCATGCATATCAGGTGAGGATGACTAATGTAAAGTACACTGTCATATGTTTTTTTCAGTGGAAATAAAACATAACAAATTCTTAAATTGTATTTCTTTACAGCTATGAATCAGGCATCTTGGAGAATCCCAAGGTAAGTTGTTGTTGATGTCAATCAGAAAGACTTTAACTGTTTTCTCATCACTGTATTGCAAGTTGATTACAGGAAAGTAGAATAATTTCTAAAACATTTATGATAATTCTGGGATATCAATATATTCACAAGACCTTCCTGGGTTGATTTAGCATGTATTTGCTGACAGCGCATGAAGTATATTTATGAGGTTAGAGTTTTATATCACAATTCAAGCATCTTCTGAAACCAAAACTGATCATCGTTTGTGCTGATAAATCAAACGCACCTCTAAAACCAAGACCCTTTTTTATTTTATACATCCAGTCATGGTTTTCTGCATATCTGATACTGTTAAGTAACAGGTTATGGATGGAAATCCAGACATCTCTCTTGTCAAAGACACTCTCCAGTTTATGTTTAGGGGCTCTCAAGACATTCCCAGGACAATAGAGATAACGTTTCCTTCCATTGGGTCTAGGTCTTGCCCTGGGTCTCCTTCCAGGGGAATATAACTGGAAACCTTAAGGACTTCCAGAAAGCATCAAATTGAGATGCTCGAACCTTCTCAACTGACTTCTTTCAATATGAAGAAGCAATAAATCTACTTTAATGCCCCCAATCATTTATCCATCTCTTGTTTACTACTAAACAAGACATCAACTTGCTTAAGCTACTTAACTTGAATAAGATACTGATCTGCAACCCAGAGGGAGCACTCCACCTTTATCCAGTTGAAAACCAGGACCTCAAACATTGAAGCGTTGACTCTCATCCTTGTGGCTTTACACTCGGCTGTGCTCCTCTCTAGTGCTAAAGGTTATGGTTTTTAGATGCCAATAAAATAACATCTGCAAAAAGCAAAGATGAGGTTCAAAAACCTGACATTCTCTTCGCCATGACTACACCTTGCGAGTCCAACATGCACTGAGAACAAGCTTGACTTTTGGTTTCTCTAAGATTGAGTTTAAAAGCATTCCCAGCACCTTGAGCACCTGCAGCACCCCCAACAAAAGCCCCTTTCAGACATGGTCCAAACCCTTCTCCATATTCACGCGGTAGACTGGTGAGCTTTTAGTCCATTTTCTAAAGTACAAGATATTAAATGTTTTTTCGGAGTTGAATACACCAAACATTGTTGTACAGAACAGTAAAACTTCTCCACCTTCTGATGACCCAAGCTCGGCTGACTCGATCACAAAACCATGAGAGAGACATGAGTCTGATCTCTGCCAGAGGTGAGAGGTCAGTCCAATGTGCACTGTTTTCCCCCTGACTGACCTCCGAAGCTCCCATCCTATGGTTGATATGTCTGCGTATGTGTCTCTCCCCACCCCGGGTTCTCGCCGGGCCCTGGGAAGAACCTGGGACACACAGACACTGACTTGTCGTCAGCAACGCTTCGACTAATTTCCGATTTCATGGGAGCCTGGGAGGGGGAAGGGTTAGGGCGTTGCGCCCAGCTGGGGCCTCCTGAGTTCCAGCCCCAACTCCTCGGGACCTCATTGTCTGGATGGCCGCGGTGCCGCAGGCTGCGACGTGGGAGGGGAGCCACTTCATCTTGACACCGTGACACCAAAATGTCACCAGTAACAGTTAAGTACAAAGACAGTTTGCCAGACAGATGAGTCCCCAATGCACAGGGTGTTGTAGCGAGGAGAGGGGATTCAGGGGCAGGGCCACTGTAACTCACAGACCTCTATCTCACTCGCTGCCCCTTTCCCACCCCTTCACTTCTTCTTTAGTGCCCTGTCCTTTAGCCGTCCTGTGGAGAAATGTTTTGAAATGAATGAGGCGGGCCGGCTCAATAGCATAGCGATGTATGATGACAGTGCTCTGTAACTGATTTTATTCAAGGGCTTTGTTTTGGACCATTTACTCCAATGCTGAATCGATTAATAGCATTAAATACAATGAAATATTTATGGTGCAGAGGTCTGAAGTGGTAAAAGGATTTGAATACATTACCGGAGTTTTGAAACATGTTTCATATTTCTGCAAATTAATGTAGCCACAACCTCTAGGCCCTCTATTTATATTCTACATCTATGTTTATGTTTATGTTTATTAAGTGAAGCGGTTTCTAAATTACAAGTATAGCTGAAACCAGATGTAAAAACACACAACGCCTTTTCTTATTATCTGATATTAAACTGTCTAAACTGTCCCCTTTTTTGGTTCAGGCGCAATTGCAACATTATTAGGTAGCTAAATAATGAGCGACGTGTTTCTTCCTTTTCTTTTACAATAATTTTATCAAGCTCACACGTCTACATACCCCAGGATCACCATGACTTTAAACAGATGATGCTGTTACAGCTTTGCAAGCTTCTGTTAGGCTAAATAATTCACAATATTGACATTAATTGGGGCGTATACCATTTTAAAGCAACACTTCTGACAGTAGCTGAAATGCCACTCAAGTTGGAAGAAGCCATAACTATTAAAGCTTAGCAAAAAGCATATTACAGTTGGCAAATGTACTCAAAACAAAGAGCTTAATTTTTATAGCCATATCCTGTGGTCTGATGAAACTCAAATTGAAGTGTTTGTCCATAATGACTTTTAAAATTTAGAGACAAAAGAGAAAGCCTGCAAGCCTGAGAATAGCGTTATGATTATAAGTGATATAGTTGGGGTGACAGCTTTGAGTTTTGGACATGTTTTACTGCAGGATGGATAGGTACACCTCACAAACATATGAGGATGGGATGGGAAAATAACATGCAATTACTTAAGCAACATCTTAAGACACTGACTCTTATAATGGTCAATAATCCTAAGTATATCACCAGATTAGATACAAAGTAGCTTGAGGTTTAAAAAGTCAGTCTTTGATCAATTTATTATCTTGTTTCAACTGTAAATAAAAGTCCAAACTCTTACACAAATGAAGCAGATTATCAAAATATAATGTCTAAAAATCACAACAAATACCAACCATTGAATATCAGCACAAACACTTAAGCTAGTTGTCGAGCACGGTGGTGGAGGGGTGATGATTTGAACTGGGTTTGCTGTCATTAAATAGACCATACATTTATCTGTAAACCAAAGTATTCTTGAGACACAGTTTGTTTCAACACTGAAACTTGTTTTTACCTGAAATATAAGATTTATTTCAATTTGCCCAAAATTAACAAATGAAACAGCAACACATTTGAATTCCTAAACTAACATGTCAGATTGTGATCAATCTCGGAAGTCATCTAAGAGAGGTCGGCTTGTTCCCAGTATCTCCACTGTGCATCAGCCTCTGTCCCTCCTTCAATTACAACCCCAAAGGCTAAGGCCAGACCCACACCATTCAAATGTCCCCCTTCTGCCCCCACCTGTAACACAATGGTCCCTCTTTGCTCAGTGCTGTCACATTAGGAAATGTCCAAATGGTCGCTCATATGTTTTCCTGCAGATAGGAGCCTGAAGAGTTCAGGTTACTCTGTTATTAACAACGTATCCTTCCTGAAAACCCCAAACCTTGTTCTTTTCTGACACAGTGACCTTAAGACCTTTATTTACTCGTTTGCATCTGGCAGCATTAACCTCTGTGAAGCAATGCAGCTTTGACAGGTTGTTATTGTGTTATTTCATACATTTGCTGTGCACCTGATAACTGCATTAGAGGAATATTTCTTATTGGCTTAGAAGATGTAACAATCGGATGCAAAAGCGTTCATCATCTTATATATTATAACATTTTGTCATGTTGCAATTGCAAACTTTAGTGGATTTTACTGAAGTTTTAATGTGACGGATTAACAAAGTAGTATGTATGTTGTTTATGAAGTGGAACGAAATACTACATTGCTGTCCGGATGATTTAGATGTTTTTAAGTAGCGTTTCTTTCTTGTAATGTTACAGTTTACAAATGAAAATTGGCAAAGATTCAAGTTTATAGATGTTTGAAGCTGGTAGAAACGTACCTCAAAAGAGTTGGATCTATAATTGCAGCAACATGTTTTGATGATTGAATAGAAATTTACTTAAAGCTTTTCTGGATTTTTTTATTTGTTAAAAACAAAAAGTTTGAAAAATGTGTTACTTTCCTTCCTTTTTAATTGCACTGGTATGTTGATCTATTACCTTAACCATTACAATAAGAATATTTTTTGGAGTACCAGCATTAGATGAGAGTATATTGTGGCTGAATACAAATGCAGGATGCAGTTTTTACGTTTTTACCTGAGAATAATTTTGAAAATTACTTGTCTGGTTCCTTATGCTTTAAAGTTAGGGTTCTTTTTGTTGGCCTATAATGTAAAATCCTCTCAAGAGTACATTGACAATCTGGATGAAATAAAACGTCTTCTAAGGTAATCTAAATTACAGATTTAAGAAGCTGTTAAGTTATTTAAAGGTATTCTAAAAGCAATATATTCGACTCTTATTCAGAATTTTTCAAATATTTACCCCATACCAAAGTAAAAACCAAGATTTTTTGAGTTTCCAATCATTTCTTATGCAATAGCCTAAATTTACTATGATGCCAAATGCCTGGCATTCACTCATCATTCCCCTTCACACACAGAGCCCGTCCGCAGGATGCCTGACACTCATCCTGAGTCATTAAAACGTAACCTCAGTCTTAATTACCACCTCTGTCACCGGTGAGCTTTCCCGATCTCACTGGGTTCTTTGATCCTGGAGGTGATGAGCCGCTGCTCGTGTTGACTCAGAGCCAAGAGAGCGAAACGCAGAGCCTCGTCTCACTGAGAGGAAAAGAAAACTTGTTTGCTGCTGGTCGTGCGGCCTTCTGGTAAGATGGATGGTCAGCGCAGAGCCTGTGGGGGTAGGAAATGAGCTTGTAGGTGTGTGTGGGTGTGTGTGTGTGTGTCTACATGTGAATGTGTGCTTTGAAGCAAAGAGGTCAGACCTTGCCGTGTGCCCTTGCTGCCCTCAGGCCTGATGGGCTTGACCTGTGAAGAGATCTCTGCGTCCAACTCGGCTTCCACTGCTGTCTTCATTAAAGCTAACGGACACATCGTACATGTTAGAGAATGGAATCCCGCCTCCTGCAGATTACATGCATATTGTTTTATTCTCGGTTCAGATTGCTGTGTTTGCATTTTGATAAGACGTACCGACTTGAGACACAGTGATTTAAGCATCACTTCCAATCCGGTGCACCGAAGATGCCCCTCTTCCCCGCTTTCCACTCCTACTACCTCTGCCTCCTTAGGGGCCCTTTTGGCTTTGATTGAAACCCAATGAGGCAACTAATAAGTGGAAAAATAGAAATTTACTTGCTTTAAGTTCATGCGTCAGCTTTCTTTCTTTTTTTTTTCTTTTTTTTTTTTCTCTTGCTGTATGGGGCCACGTTTAGCACAACAATATCGCTGAGGCAAAGGCAGCCAAAGGAGCTGCTCAGCGCTACATGATGGTGCGCTTCACGCCCCATTTCCCACCAATACCCCTGTCCCCCCGCCTTCTCCATCTTTACCTTTGCCTCTCTTTCAGGGCCACGGCTTTAGGACAAGTCCACCTGCAGGGGGTTTGAATTGAAATGCATTGATCTCCTGCTCACTGGAAACAACACTATTGGCTTACGTTCTTTCCTTTGCTTTGCTTTCAGGAAGTTTAAACTCTTGCTGTCGGAGCACGGATGAGTTTTCACACATTGTCGTGTGTGTCCATCAAAAAAGAATCTTAGCCGGGGTTGTTTGTGGGCTTTCTTAGGCTTCGTTTGATTTATTTACACCAGAAATTTGACAGAAATGCATTAAAATGTTGAATTAAAAAAAAACTGATTTAAGCTGAAAAAATGAGCTTTTCTGCTCTTTATATTATTTATTTATTTATTTTTGCTCAAGCATATTATTTCAACCAATAGGTCTTTGTATCTGAAGGTTGAAAAAGCTTCCCAAAAGTATTTATTCCACCCTCCCTTAAAGAGGAAGCATCAAAAGGCTTTTTAGAGTAGTAATTTTGTCCCTCTCCTGCAAACTCTCATTTGGCATCTTTCAGGGCACTGAAGCAGAAAATAAAGGAGAGGGAGACGCTCGCCTTCTCTCTCAATTTTTGTGTTTAGTTAAAAGGAAGGAAAGTGATTGCGCTGCTCGTTTTCCCCTCGCTGACAGGCGCCGAGCGGATGCCGATTAGTTATTGTATGATCATTTCGAGTCTGGTAAAGCTTTCCATTTAAATGCACCCAGCAGTTATTTTGCATAGTTCCCCCCCGCCCCCTGCAATTTGCCTCAGCTCAGGAGACATTGACCATCGTCTTGTCCTAATGCGGTGTAATTGTCGCAGGAGCACATCAGCCGGGTGGAATCGTCACACCACTGTGCTCCTTTAGGTCCAAACCGTGACTCACTGAAATCACTTAGCAGCCAACTGGAAAAAAAAACAAAAAAAAAAAACGACAAATGTCTGTCAACCACATTCGCCTTCGGTGGGATTTGGTTTTTAGATGTTTGCTGTCGTGTGATGCCCATTTAGGAAGAATCTCCTGAAAATAAATCAGAGGAGAAATGTCACTCAGAAAATCAGAACTGGAAAACTGGAAGAAGCGTCGACAGCTATCCCACTCTTCGTTTCACTTTTCCTTTCCTTCCCCCTGCAGAGAAGGGCTTCCCGGAGAAAATGAAACCAAACAGAGGATAAAAATTGCACTTTCGTCTTCCCTCTGCTCTTGATGTTGTTTTCAGGATGGAAACCTTTTTCACGCATTGTTCTCTCTGTTACTTTACTTCCTGTCTGTTTTCTCCTCCTACTGCTGTCCTGACAAGAATCTCTGTGTTATTAATCAGAGGAAATGAAGATCATAAAAGTTGTGGTTCTGTTTGTTCTTCAGAGCCATGCTCCAGCTGACCTCTACCTGATGACCAAAAACCCACAGGATTCTCCAAATGTCCCAGATGTTCTGGAGATAGAGTTTAAAAATGGTTTGTATGGTTATCAGTGCCCCACCTGCTGACTTCCCAGAAAATCAGCTTTTTGTTGCTTTTTTTGACATCTCAACTTTAAAAACATACAAACACCCGTGTAGAGTTGGAAACATCAAGCATCAGAAATGATGACCATTTCTAAATATAGACATTATTTATTTTCATCAATAAAATTGCTCTTATGTTTCATAAAGAAACATAAGAGCCATAAATTATTTAGCATATATTTGAAATTCTAAAACCATGCAAAAAAAAAGAAAAATGAGGATGAAACATGTATTACCTCTCATTTGTGATTAAATATAAATAGGGTGTAATTATTAATCTAAATTGAAATAAAACAATATTTTAAAAAATGCAGATGAAATGGTATCAAGCAAAAAAAGTTTTACTTACTTAAAAAAAGTCTCATTCCAAGGATTGAAATTTTATTTTAATTCTAATACAAGAACCTTAGAAGAGCTGAGAGGTAGAAGCAAATCAGATAGATCCGATTAGTGTTGAATCTGTCGGATAAATAAACAGAACCTTTGTGACAACATGAAGCAGGACAGAATATGTCAGATATCAACAGATCAGGTCCTGTCTGCAGAAGATCAAGAACAGAGAAACAAAGCGAGAAGGAAACACTTCATCTATGATGTTAAAATGGAGATGGCCATAACTGTCACTTTAAAGTTGACCCCCTGCATTTTATTTCCACTTGGGGCCACCCAGACTTATCCTTAACCCCTTACACCATCACTTGGCCTCAAACAACTCCCTCTGGCCCCGGGGCCCCTCCTGCAAGCCGGAAGCATTAACTCCAGTTTATACTCCGAGTCCAGAAGGCCGAGAGAAACGATCATTAGAGACGCCGGCCGCAGGCCTCCGGCTTGAACACAAGAAAGTTTCACATGTTTGTGCAGAGTGAAAATGGCAAGACATCCAGGCCTGAGGGCGAGTGACACAGATGTTCCTTCATCCTCGGTCACCAGGGGTGGCTGAAGTGCCAGAACGTCAATCGTCTCTTCAGATCCTGTGAAGCTTGATGGACAGCTTTACGAGCCGTAATCTAAATTTTATGGAAGTTCAAAAGTTTGCCAGAGAGTTATGGTGGGAAAATCACAATGTGCTAAGGAAACGTCAGGCTGCTGTGTCGATGTGGACCAGTGCAAGAGTCTCCCTTTACCAGCTTCCCGCAGAAAAAAGTTAACAACGGGCCGGTCTGTGACCGTTCAGCTGGAGGTGAGGTGTGCTTTTGTAAAACGGAGATGCACCAGCAAAGCCTTGACTGGTTTCGCGGGTTCCTCGCGACCCTGCTCTCCATTTTCACACATATTCTCCGGCCCTTTTATTGAGCGCGCTATGACAAAAGCTGTTTTAGTTGTCCACACAAAGGCCTGAGCCCACTCCTCCCTCTGAGCACAAGATCAGCAAAAGAATGTTTCGTTTCATTCCCCCCTCCCACCTTTTCATCGCTGCCTTTCTCACCAAAGTTTTCTCACTGATTAAAAAAGAATATATAACAACAGGAACCTTTTGCTCCCCCCGTCAAACGCTCTATTCCCCATTACTCTCCCCCTTTTTTTTAAGGAGAAAAATTAAATTCATGCCTCCCTCCTGTCATGCCGAAGTAGTGTGGACGAAAAAGAGACAGAGAGGAAAAATGTAAAGCAGTAATTTTTCCTACAACTGTGTCTTCGCTCCCATTGTCTGCACTGTTAAGGGTGCAAAAACTGAAAATAAAGCGGCTAAAGGGAACGATGGACGGGCCAACCTGAGCCGAGCGAGGAAAATGAGAGCAGAGGGATGAAAGGCCGGCTCCCAAACTCCCACGTTCAGCTAATTTATTGGAGATGTTTAACAGATTGTCGGATATCTGAACGAGCAAAGCACAAGATTTGGATAAAACATGGAGAAAGCATCAGTTCCTCACCTGTAGGCCTAAAAGTGACTGTCCTTCCATCCTTTATTCTGCCAGCAAAGTCTAAATCTTTGATTCCAAGAAAGTTTGGTTGGAAATAAAAAAAAAAAAACAAAGCAAAACATTAATCTAGGCATGGAGAGTAGATTTCTGCTTTGTTTTGACTTTAAACTCTTTTCACACGTCTGTTTGTTTCCCCACCTCCACCTTTGGCCCCTGCTGCTCATTGAGGACCATGAATAAGTAGGCCAGTGA
Organism: Poeciliopsis prolifica; assembly: GCF_027474105.1. Classification (NCBI taxonomy): domain Eukaryota; kingdom Metazoa; phylum Chordata; class Actinopteri; order Cyprinodontiformes; family Poeciliidae; genus Poeciliopsis; species Poeciliopsis prolifica. The sequence continues at coordinate 9,766,674 of NW_026562390.1, read as the reverse complement.
CAGTGATTGATGTGCACTTGGTTTAAGTGGCTTTGTAGAGGAAGTGTGTGTGGAGTAAACTTCAGTGTTTTGTTTTTGTTGGTATGGAAGAATTTGCTCCATGTGTGAGATGCTGCTTAAAGGAAGAAGGATGATGGATCTGCAGACGGTTGTGTCTTCTGCACATGCTGTGGAAAAAAGAGACAAAATCTCAGCGCTAAACAGAGGATGGGTAACAAAGCTGTGTAATTGAATTAGGTAGAGGCTGGCCCACAATTTCACAGCTTTCAAATGAGGAGAGCTTTTGAATTTATTAGCCTTTCTCACCGTTGCATATGTAAAAACTCTGAGTTTTGGATGGTGTTCACTGATCTCTCTAAGACAAAAAAAAACATCTTCTAGAGAATCTATCCACTGTTTGTCATTTTGGTTTGATTAAATAAATATATTAGCTTTAATTTCATTCCCTAATTTTTTTATGTGCTCAATGTATAAAAGCATCCCTCTCTTTTTGTTTCTACCAATTATTCTTAACCAACTCATATTTTATGTTTGAGAAAGCATGTAAGTTTTAAAGAATGTGCATTTTATGGAGAAATGTTTGATTCTGTAACTTTTTGATAAGGATATAAATAAAATTCAAACTTAAATATACTATAATTTTCGCCTAAAATGATCCACTTAATGCTGGTGAAACTTGTTTCTCTAGGAGTTCCTGTCAAGGTGATGGACGTGAAGGAAGGGAAATCCAAAGAAATGCCGCTGGATATTTTCTCATTCCTCAATGAAATAGGGTAAGTGCTTTTGTGTATTAAAAGTTTTTTTTTTAAAATCTGGATTTCTTCACTTTTTTTTTTTTTTACTGGCCTTAATTCTATGGCTACATAACTTGTGGCGCATCACTGAACAAAACTCTAATTTTAAATCATGAAATATAAATCTGTAATTTTAAACCACTTTGATGTAGTCCTATAAAATATCCAAGATTATGCATTTTTATTTATGCTCATTATTGTTTACAGCACAGTTTACTAGGAATTGATTTCAAGAAAATTTAGGTACAGAAAAATAGCTGTTATAACTTTAATATTTAAAGAGAATTTTTAAGCACTGTGCAGGTCATGAACATTAAGTTTCAGATATTGCATTTAAGAAACTTAAAATGTAGAAACACTTAAAATGTGCTTTACCTTCAACATATGCATCCATTTGAACTTGGTTCAGAGACTAACATACTAGAAATGAAGGTGGTTCATATAACAGATTTTTTTTTTACCAACAAGTAACAAGATGATATCAGTTTAATTCCTCCAATAGGAATAAAACTGCATTAGGTTCACCAGATTGGTTCACCAGATTGAATCTAGAAGGTGCGTATAACTGTGTCCTACTTTTTTCTCTCAGGGGAAAACATGGAGTCGGGCGCATTGACATCGTAGAGAATCGTTTCATCGGCATGAAGTCTCGAGGTAAAACTTCAAAATCTGGATTTGTTTAATCTTGGTTTTCATTCCATTCTTACTGTATCAGATAATTTTACATATTCTGGCGCAGTGATGGCAAAAGAAAGTATATCCTATGTCATTTTTTTGGAGATTAACATATAAACAATTTATTCTTCAACAGGTTTTGTAAGCAAAAATAATCTAAGGTCTAACTTCAAGTTCCTAAAAACACACAAAAGATTCAGCTATGCTATTCCTTATCAAACAAAAATGAAGCCAATCTGGGAATGTTTGTAAAAAGAGTAAGATGACCCCAAAAACCTAGATGAATGAGATAAGATGAATGCAACAGGTTGTACTTTTGTTAAAAGGCAGTTTCTCTGATCTTTGCTATGAAAACAATCAGATCAGTTCTGCATGACTCAAGCTGACATAAATACTTTTAAAAAAGTAATATTTTTTTATTTATTTAACAGGAAGAGATTAATAGATTTTTATATGATTTCATTTTTGCATTTGTGGTTTTCCACACCTGCTGTGGACCTCTCAGTCTTCAGATGTAAATAATATAGGGAGCTCTTTCTTTTCTAAAGAAAAGAGAGCTTAACAGAGGAGCCAGGACTACAGTGATTGTGCAAATTTTGTATCCCCCAAGCTTGTGAAATAAAATAAAAGCTAAAACTATGTGCTCTCCTGTTTTCAAAAAGTATAAATTATTAACAGTAACAGTGGAGTGGACTAATAAGTTTAGCACTGGTGATTTTCATATCTGTTTTTTCTTTTCCATGTGGCTTTTTAACCGTCTTTACCTTAGGTGCCGGTAAGTGTTCAGGATGCCAAGTACTTTTTTTGTCAGTATTTCTCTTCTACATCTAGAGCTTTCATGCACTTTGCTGTTATTTTACATGAGTGCTTTAAACGTCTCGGTCTGCTGCTTCCATAAAATCGGGCTGAATGACAAACTCCTCAGGAGACATCTTTTCCTCTCGTTCACCAGGAATTAAGATGTCGTAGTGATTTCCAGTCATCTGTGCGCTAGGAAAAATGCATACAGTACACTGAGAAGAGGATGTTGTTCTCCTCTGGATTGCCTATTTGCCCACAATGTTTATCTGCAGTTTTAACCATCAAGCTCCTTTGTTAGGTTTCTACATGTGTTACCGCAGCCGATATACAAGGCCAGTGTGCAGTCCTGACTTTGCAAAGATGCGCCCACCAGGACACACACGGACTCCTTTCCCCCCTCCTCGCAATGCGCCGTGATTGGCAAATTGACTGGCCGGCAGAGTGTGACCGCGGCACAACATGGCAGGTAGAAATTGGAAAATGGGAGACCCACTTTTCTCCCCGTCGGCTGAACAAAAGATCAAAGCTGTTTCCTCTTTGCGAGCAATAGGAAGAGGTGGAGCACAAGGTGCCCAAGTGGTTGAATAGCTACCATTGAGCGCATAGGTTGGCCTCTTCTGGAGTGGCAGTTGTGTGAGCACAATAGATGATGGGAGGGATTGAACAGGGGACATGTCATACTTATTTGTGTTTGGGTCATATTTATTTGTGCAGGGTGAGAGAGGCGGATGGGACTCAAATGGTTTGTCTAGAATCTCGTCACAGTGCTACAAAACATTCGACAACCTGTGTGCCCAACTGGCTGTCACGGTGTTGTCAAACCTCTGACTCGGGCTCCGATGAGGGCCTCAGAAGCAGACAGACGACTTCTTCATCTCCTGGCGTGTCAAACTGCTGCAGAACTCCACAAAGACTGCAGCTGAGCACATCAAGACAGAAAACTTTTCTCACTTGAAATATTTTATCATTTTATTTACAGTTTTGTTTATCAAAGTATTAAGAAACCTTGAAATTTTCCTCCATTTGTCATATTGCAACCATATTGATTTGATTGCAAAAGACTTTATTTAGGGTTTGCAGTAGAGGAGGCTGAAAACAAATACATGTTATTACTTTAAAATATCCTTAAAAAATGGAAACCAAGGACCATTTTCCTCACACTTTACAGGAATGCACTACTATGTTGGTCTCTCATATGTTGCCTGAATAAAACAAACTGATGATTGTGGCTGCAACTTGACAAATGTGGAAAAACTTTAAGAGATACTTTTTTTTTTTGCGGTGACCTGTGTGTGCTGCCTGTTTAAGCTTGTGTTTTGCTCAGATGGGATCAGCTGAGGAAGAATTCAATCCTGTCCTGAAGCCATGCATAGTGGTTAGCATACCTGCAGCCCTTTTATAAAAAACTAAAATCTCTGAAACCACAGAGGGTCGTGTCTCTTTAAGCCCGACTAAACCACCACTGTAGGAGCTTACCTGGACAGTGTCCAATTATGGGCTGCAATCAGTTAAGCTAGCTCTTTTTGGCAGCACTTAATCTGAGTTGAGGGCAGTTTTAACTTATCTGATTGGGGACAACGGAAATGTCCCGGTGTACTCTCTGCGGCCTGGTCACCAAAGCATTCCAGCTCAAATGGGGATCTTTTGAAGCTTTAAACAATTAGTAGATTTGCTAAGCTGGTTTTGTTTATGTGTTGCACCCGTCAGCTCTCTAATCTGATAAGAAACTTTTGTGGGCATTGGAACAAAATGCAACTTGATTGTTTCAAGATACCCAACTGTGTGTCGCAGAATATGTAAGGAGCCATGCATTTAATGAGTGAATGGTGCTCACTTTCTCCAGATTTTATCCTTCATAGAAGTAGAGGTCATAGATGTCTCTTTTGTCTCCATTGTCAAGACTGCCTTTCTATATTCCCTCTGCCCTCTTTTTGTTTTAGCTGACATTTAAATGACAGCTTCATTTCTCCTGTCGTGTACCTCATCTTTTCTCCTGTCACCCCTCCCTCCCTGTCCAGAGGGGGTAAATTGCAGGGTACATGGGGCCCTGGTCCAGACTCCAGGTTGGCAGGGGCCTCCCAACTTGTCATTTACCCTGGACAAGCTTGTCCATGATTTGTGAGCACTATGAGGGCCTGTCAGTCACGTCGCTAATGACTAATAGAGCTGCTTGATGCCCTTTGCTTGGATGAACGAGGCCCATAAATGGCCGTTGAAGAATGAAATAATGATGGCAAAGCTTCAATAAGAGTGTTAGGACAGTAGAGCCGACATGAATCTCCTTACAGGCAGAATAATTTCCTAAGTTCCTTTTTTTTTCTCACATTAAATCACATTGTAATCAGAAACTTAAGGACATTTTAAGTTGCATAATCGTGAACTAGAAAGTTAATAATATTCTTTAAAAATACATTTAAAAAAAGTAGTAGATGCATTTGCATTCAGTCCCCCTTATTGTGATGTCTCTAAATAAAGTCAAGTGCAACAGATTGCCTTGAGAAATTGCCTAATTGAATTGATTCTTCCTTCATATTCTGGAAGACAACTCCATAGATAAAAGCTCCCTGATTTGGCCTGAATGCAGCACCGTCTTGCTGCAAGACAGCAATGCTAACAATTGCCAAACTGTGTAATTTTGTTAAGGATTGTTAGTGAGAAAACAGCAGCATGAAGACTAATAAACAAACCAGACAGATCAGGCATGATGAAGTTGTGATGAAGTTTAAGTTAGATGAATCTAAAAAACAGTATCTTATGTCTTCCTATGGAGCATTCTGCAATCTATGAGAAGTTTTCTTTAAAATTTGCAACAGCACTTACATTTAGGGACATAGTAAATGCCTCAATGCAAAATATGTGTTGCAAAAAATGCTTCACATCACCAAAAACATATGTCCATGGTAAAATATAGTGGTGACAGCATCATGCTGAGAGAATACAGTATGGTGGATGAAAAGATTTATTCTTATAAATGCAGGCAATGCTGCTGAATTAAGTAGAGCTTAAAAACTGGAGACTGGAGCCCCAGAGCTGCAAAGGGGAGTTTTAGATTAAAACATATTAATAGGGCAGAATGCCTTTTTTTTTTTTTTTTACAAATACAGATCTATTTGAGAATCTTTATCAAAACTGATGAAGAATTTGCAGAAAATTTCTACCAAGTAAAATTCCAATAATTTCCACTGGCATTTCTTTCAAAAAGTAGATGAATATAAAAACTTCTGCCAGTTAATGTAATTCATGTATTTTTTTTTCTCTCTTTTTGTCAGGGATATATGAAACTCCTGGAGGCACAATCTTGCTGGAAGCCCATCTGGACATCGAGACATTTACCATGGACAAGGAGGTCCGACGGATCAAACAGGGACTTGGCGTCAAGTTCTCAGAACTTGTCTACAATGGTAAGCGTCCGTCAAGTGTTTCAATAGCTTATTCTTCAGTGCACTAATTCTCATTTTTAGCATACAGATGTGAGGGCCAAACTTGCCATGTACAAATGCAAACACACCCACAGCACGGTCAGTAAGTTTGCACATGTTTGTGAGCTTTTCTTGGCTCAGGTGTCTTAATCCCCCCTTCTGCCTAGTCCCAGGTCGTCTGCACCTTCATCCACATAATAGGATCAGTGCCATTACAGACCGACTGCTAGGCCGCTCCAGTTATCCCCTCTAGAGACGTGGAGACAAACGCTGACACACACACACACACACACACCCACACACACACACACACACGCGCGCACACACGTAGAGGTGGTGCATTCAGTAGCAGGGCAGAGATTAAACCCATTGTGGGTTTAAATCATTAATAATTGCAGATTGCAGACGGCTGGTAGTGGAGGAGCTTATGTTAACAATCCACCTGCTCTGCATCTGTTTACAGCTCTATTTACCAAGACTAGGAAGAAGTATCCAGATATGTGCTAAATAGATTAAAAATATTAAAATAAATGATGGGGTGTGGTTATCATTTTATAGGTCTATGTCATATGTTTGCACATAGGACAAAATAAGACTTAATTGTTTCACTGCATTACCTTTAAAATTAAAGATTCATTACTTTCCAAGAGTTATTATCTCACCATAAAGAGAAACATTTTGTCATAATATTGACAGAACAAGCATTTACATTAAAATAAGTCAAGATGCATACGTAAAGTGTCGCTTTTAAGCACTGCGTGCAAATTTTGAGAAAATTAAAGCAGGAGCTCATTGTGCCTTTGAACATACCCAGACGATGAGGTGGAGGTCGGGTGCTGATGAGAGGAGGACCCCTGCTGAGCGGGGTGTGCCTGACCTCTGAGCATATATAGACCCGTCCCTCTCCCATCCCATCTGTCCCGGAGCTCTGATGATGGATCCGGTTTGCAAAACGCCAGAGAAGAAAGGAGCGTGTGGACTTTGCCTGGGATGAAGAGACACAGACGGAGACGAATCACATAAAAGATGTCGCTTTAACTAATCCATGTTTCTTGAATTGGAGTTTTTGAAGGAGCAGTGTTCTTCTTTATGTAGTTATGCATATTATTCATGCTGCTGCACAATAAAGTAAAATTAACACACAAAATATAAGTAGATTTAGGTTCCTTTTTTCTACTTTTCTATTGGACAGTGAATCCCAATTGTTTCTCTGGGCTAAGGGAAACAGCTTTTAAACCTGAATTTTTCAGACCACTGATTATTACCACTGATATATTATATTTTATCTCACAGCCCGAATTAATAATTAGAGCTGCAATGACTAATTGGATTAATTATGACGAATAGATTGTTGATATAATCATCAGCTAACTCAGTAATCATTTGATCATTAACTGGAGTATACTGACTCAACCCAATTCCTGAAACAACATTTTCACAGCTTGTATGTGAAGTCAAGCAGAAAGAGTTGAGTTTTCCACATTCTTATGTTAGTATTTTTCAGATTCAGATGCATCCTTTGCTACAAATGATGAGGCATTCACTAAAGGAATGTTGTTATTGCATTTTAGGCACTAAACTGTTTATGTTCTAATTTTAAAAAGGAATTTAATTGTTTATTTGCATGTTTAATGGACTTTTAATATTGTACAAAAGAGTTTTAAATGAAAAACCTGCAGAATGTGCCATTTGTTTTTATCCAGTTAATCGATCAACAGTGATAATAGATTAATTGATAACTAAAATAGTTAATAATTTAACCCATACGATGTTTCGCGTGTGATTCCTAATACTAATGTGCAGCGGAAAAAAAATAACTTACAACAGTTTTGTTTTCCGTGTTCAATGACATTGACTAAAATCAGAAATATCAATCTTTTGTGACACTTCCCTCACTGCTGTCTCCATCGCAGGCTTCTGGTACAGTCCAGAATGTGACTTTGTGCGACACTGCATAGCCAAGTCTCAGGAAAACGTCGAGGGCAAAGTCCAGCTGTCTGTCTTCAAGGGACAGGTTTACCTCCTGGGACGAGAGTCGCCAAAGTCGCTGTACAACGAGGAGTTGGTCAGGTAAACACAGTGTGTGTGTGTGTGCGTGCGTGTGTGTGTGAAATAGCTTTAATGAAGGCATTCGTTTATCCTACCTGACATGTGTTGCTTGTGTGGCTGTTCAGGGCACAGTGTGGCTATTCCACATGTTCACCACTCAAGTTCTCTGATGACCCCCAACATCAGCATGCTAAACTGACCCTGCCTCACAAAGACATCAGAGAAATGTAGCGCCCATAGCCTGCAGGGCAGCTCCCTCTCCAAACCCCTTCGTTGCCCCCCGCCATGCCCTCTTAGCTGTGGTAACAGTGGGTTTGTTCAGGCGACTGACCCTTGATGCCCTCTGGGCAGGCTCAGCACTGACCAAAGGAAAACCTCTCCATATGGCTCTCCATCTCCACTTAAGTCACACACACTTCAGTTGTACCCTAGAGTCAGAGAGCTAATGGTGTTTTCAGCTAGAGGAGAAAAGTGATTTTGCCCGGCTTTTAGGAGAAAAGTAGCTGGGTGTCATGGTAGTTAAGCAGGTCAGAGGAAAGGGGACGAAAATATGGCTCCCACAGTGAGAAACACAGCTCTATAAACCCAAAGAAAGGCCCAGTAATTTATCACTTACAGAGAGTTAGTCATTTTTCGAGAAGAAAAGAGATAAACTGACACTGTACTCAGCTGCTTCGATCTGTTACATGCAGTTTTTCAGAAGAATGCTTTTGTTTCAGGAAAACATACAAACTTGAGTCTCTCTTTAGATAAATTAGAGTCGGTCTTTATCTGCATTTTGAGCTGGAACAACACAACGTTGTATCATATTTGTTCCCTAAAGTCAACACAGACGTTAGGGTTAGATTGCGGTTCATTCTAATACATTTTTGATATATAATGAGATTTATTTACAGTTCAATTCACTCCAAAATATTATAGAATACAGTTAAAGATAGTAAATTATCAAATGCGATTTGGTAAATGTTATCAAAGTAAGTCTAGCTGATTTTTTTTTTTTTGCTGTTTTTGCACCTATCATCATCTTAAGCAAGCATGCGGCAACAATGGGGAGGAAAAAACCGTTCCAATAAAACCTGATTTTATTATCCTGGAAAGTGTACACAGAGGTCATGGCAGTGATAGTTTTGTTGATAGGATTACCCAGAAACATGCATTACTAAAGCAGCACCTGTTTCTTTATGTCTTGGTCAATATTGTCATCATCAAATATAAATGAACAATTTTGTCAGGTGGCCTGTTTATTAATCAGTCAAACCATATGAATGTGTTCCAAAATTAAAAAATACAATAAAATTATGAAAAGGTATATATAAACAATGAAACATTATGTTATAAAAAACATATGTGGGAAAAGGTCCACAATAATGGTCCATGTTGCACTGACTATCCAGACATTTCTTGAACGTCCCTGCAGAAAAACTCTTAAATTCCAGTTTATCACATTCCTGAACACTCCTTAGAGAGTTTTTAATGTTTTAGGATGTTTTTTGAAAAGTGCAAATAAAGATTTATTTTACAGTTAGATCCAAAGTTATTCAATCTTCACTTCAAATTAGGTGCATTGGGACAAAAATAAATGTTCCTCCAATAAACATGTTTCACAAGAACTGCTGTTATAAGGACTTTATAGAAATTTAACATGAACACCTCTTTCAATGACTGCTGCAGTCTTATTGTTATTCAACTTGCTAAACTGACTTCTTAAGAGCCCAAATTTGCAAATCAGTGGTAGTTTCAGGAACGCCCGATGAAACCAATCAGTGGTTTCATTCGCTGCATCAGGTGTGCTTCAAATGCAACACTTGGAGTGTTGAAATCAATGTTTTAGAAAGTATAATTACTTTTCTGTCTTTATTTATTAAAGGAAGAAATGAGAATACATTTGTGCTTTGTTGTCTAGGCATATAAGTCAGGTTGCAAATTTATGGAAAACTATTAAAAGCTCAAATCATCAAGAATGTGTGGTTTGTCAATAACATATGCGTTTACCTGGCTTTGACTCACCTGAAAGCAGTGCACACTTTTCACAAAATCTTGCCACATTCATCTATACACACACACACACGCAGAGGGACCAGATTAGGCATGAAACCCCCACCGACATCCTGTTGGCTCTCCACAGGCAACAGTAAACGGCGTCATTAACGCAGTGGTAATACAGCCCGTCACCACACCCGTCTGAGACAGAAATGTCACCCTCCTCGCTCCTGGCCGGCTTTATTCTCAATTAGACTGCAGGGTTTCTTAAAGGAAAACACAATCACATGCTTACACGCACACACACTTCCACACACAGACACACACACACACAAAGTGGCGTATTCTTTGTAGCCACTTGCTCATAATGGCCCTCAGGTGCCGGGTAGGGAGCCTTGTATTGAGAGTTGATGATTTAGTTGTCGTCCTTTCTTTTTATAATGTTTATCCTATCATTTGTTGGCAATTTCCTCTTTTGCTAAGTGCTTTTAAAGAATGAGTGCAAGCTGTACGCCGGGACGTGGGGGTGTCTCAGGGAGGAGAGGACTCGGTAAGAGAGTGTATTAAACACTGCAGGTAGAAACTGCTGTAATTACGCGGCACTCTTTGCAAGACGCTCGCTGAGGTGTCTATACAAAGAGCGGTCTTAACATTAGACCCCTGCATAAGTTATGTATTCACTACTTTTCTTTGGAAAAGTGGAAGACAAACATCAGATTACAAAATCAACACAACTAGTGGCTTACAGATGAGGCGATTTGATTGTTTGTGAGTTTTAAATTATTTTTAATGGAGGTTTTTTTTTTTTTTTTTTTTTTGGAGCGTTTGTGTACATGAACATGTTTTCATTTTGCTGTATTGATTCTCCATCATTCAGGACAAACAGTACCAAACAGGTGCATTTAGACGAAGTCAATAGGAACTTTTTTTTTTTTTTTTTTCAAGAGAGCTGAAGAGACCACGTATCTCTGAACATTGGAGTTGAATTTATTTCTCTTTGGCTGTTGTTGCTTTTACTTGTCATTCACCAACCAGGATTTATGCTGGTTTGTGTTCGTACGTGGAAGTGTACGATTCTAAGCTGGAAAAATCAAACAGATTTGTTTAATCAGTAAGATGCATTTTGATTACTACTAGTATGATTATTATTGATTCTAATTTTACATTTCCAATGCAATCATCCATTTTCAATTAAAGTGTTGATATGGTGATTTCTGACCATTTGTTTTATGACACAGAAATGTCATTCATTTCTATAAAACAACAGCTTTTGTTTACAAATTGTACAGAACGTAAAGCATTATCTCATGTGTTTTTCTGTTTATTTTCTCTTCAGCATGGATGTACAAGGAGACTACGACCCTGGTGACGCCTCCGGATTCATAAGGGTTAATGCTGTCAGGTTAGCATTACTTGAAACCAAAACTACTTTCTATACATATGGAAAAAGTTTTACAAGTTCAATTAAAAGTTGGTATTCTCTCTTCCTTCATAGGCTAAGAGAGCATCATCGTTTGCAGGGTTTCTCTGGCAGCAAGCAGTAACTGTTGAACCATCTTTCTTTCTTCTTCCATGTTGCCACTGTGTCTTAAACTCTTAATAGGTTTAGACTTTGTTCCTCCATTGTCGACCTCTTGGCTTATTATCTTGTGCAGTTGTGTCAGCCTGTAAGCACAATAGCCTCTTATCATCGAAACTGTTTCTCAGATGTTCAGGTTTTAGAAAAACTTGTAATTTAAATCAAAATTAAATCAAAATATAAATCAAAATAAAATTAAATCAAAATATATTCTAATGGGTACTAATCATGATGTTTGATATAATACTTAGTATTTTAGCTACCAAGTTTGTTTTCTTCTTAATACATGCATTTTTTGGTTAGAGGTTTAGCTTTGTAACTACCATTAGTAGAACTGTTAAAACACTATTGATTGTTAATTTGAGCTGGTCTGGTAAGAAATAATAAAATATACAACTTTAATCATTTGAGCAGCAAGACTTGGGTGTTCAAGCTTGAATGTGTTGTTTTTCTGCAATCAATTAGATACACTGAAAAATAATTGGTTATTTCGTCTTATACATAGTCATAGGCAAACAATGTAATTTTTTTATCACTCTTCTTGTCAGAAATACTGGAACTCCTTTAACTTGCTTGGTTTTCTGGCAAATGCTACATTAGTTTACTTTATCCATTGTAAACAATAATTTGTGCTGCATATGGTTTTGTTTTTCTGTCAGCTTGTAAGGCAACGATGAAGAAACGCGAGGTAGTTTTCCATCTTCATATTACATTCCCTTTGTCTGCACAAACGGTAGCAAAACAACCCCTCAGCATGATGCTGCTACTTGTCAGCTGGTGTTCTTACCACAACTCCTCCAAATTGAATTCATGTTAGGGTGGCCAAATTTATGACAAACTGAAATGTTAATGACTCTCAGATGTTACCTACAAAGAAGGAAGTAGTTTTATTTTGTTTGAAGATGAATGTTTTGGACATTTGGTTGGAATTGAACGTAAGAATTACTGAAACTTTATGTTTCATGATGATTCCATAAAAAGAAAAGCTCGCATTCATCTTTGAGAGCATCTGTTGATGATATGTAAATCTTTAATCTCCTAACAGTCAAATCTGCAGATACTTATGAATTTATATACACTGTTTTTATTTTTTCCAAGTAGATCAGTCATTGAAGGTGTGAAATAGTCGTCCTGTTTTTGCCGCCTGCCTGTTTAACTGTTGTGCTCAATAACCTCGAAGACGCTGCATCATCTTAACGATATGCAGATGGAGGCCGGCACAGACTGATGGATCACTGATGATGACCGCTGGAGCAGAAGTGATGAGGCTGTTTCTGAGCACAAACGGCTCAAGTCAATCGGAAGGAAAACCAATCGGGTCACATATGTATATTTTATTGCTCAGCGTCGGGTCCTAGATTTATAGAGTAGGGGAACGCCTCTCAGACTGCTCATATGCACAGTATGGGAAGGCTCTGTCTTCATGTTTTTTGAGGGATTACAATGCCTAGCAAAAGTCATAATATTACCAGATGACAATGTTTTATAGGAATTTTATATGGTCGATTAGCACAAAGTAGTGGTATTAGTAATTTACTATAATGATGATGCATTTGAAACATTTGTAGAAATAAAAACATAAAAAGAGATTCATAATTCAGGTGGGGAACTTGTCAACAAGACAACTATTTGTTGTGTTTTCCTAAATCAAAAGACAAAAAAAAAAAGAAAAAAAACACCCTAAGACTGAAAGAAATCCCCTGTGCAGTTTGCCACAAACAGTGATAGAGACACAGCAAGAAAAATTAATACTTAAACATACTTTTAATTGTGCTTTGTCCTGTAGCGTTGCTTTGTTTTAGTAGCAACAGGGAAGCAGCTCACAGCTGATGTGAGCCGAGTTGAGATCAATTCTGGAGCAAATCCTGTTGGAAAATGCAAGACTGAAGACTCGTGCGGAGGTTTTCCCTCTGGCCTAAAAGTGACTAAACATCCAGCCAGAGCCACACTGTGTTGGTGTAAAATCAAAGCAAATTCACATTAAAATGACCTGGTGAAAGTTAAGACCCAAATCCAACTTAGAATCTGCGTCAAGGCTGACTGAGTTATGAAATCGACATCTTAAATGTGTTAAGTTGCTATAAAAGGTGTTTCTATGTAATTCAATGCATCAAGGCATGGTACAAAAAAAGACAACTGTGTTGTTTACATAACCAAATTCTTAAAAACGTCCATCTGAAATAGGTGAAATATTTGTGACTAATGCTTCCTTTGGCTGCTTCAAAACAAGATAAAATAGATCCATGTTTCTTTCTATTCATAATTTTGGTAAATATGCCTGGCCATCTTTCTACAATCTGCTCTGATGGCTGTAATAATGACTTAGCTTGTCTTACGCTCCACGATATTTGAACCCTCACAGCTGCCTCGCTGCCACGCCCTCATCCCTGCCACTGAAAGGTGTCAGTCCTGCGCTGAAGCGCCTGATACGCCGTGGGCCTCATGATAAAGTTCACAAGCACACGGGACCCCCTGCCAGGTCTAATGGGCAGTGAGGAACCCTCAGACCCTTTCAGTCCTGCAATGCCCCCTCAACCTCTGTTCAATTACACGGCAGGCGTCTCAGTCTTTGCCTGGTCAATTACCAGCCAAGCCCCTGCATTTACTGTCACGCATGCACTGGCTTTGGGATAATCAGTGTCCAAAATTGCTTGGTTGGATTTGAAGGATGGATGGAGACGTATTCAGATGAGCTATTCAAGCTGAAGGGAAGGAAGGTGGGACATGAACAGAGGCTCAGCACATTCGGTCTGGCATCATGCTATTTGTGACCTTTTAACGTTTTTTCTGGTGATCCATTGGAATTTTTTGGACTAATACAACAGCAGCTTTATATATATTTTACAGAGACAAGAGAAAGTGTCTCTAAAAATGTGTTAATTTGTAGTAAGATTTTGCCTTTATGTCTTTTTTTGTATTTATTACATCTCTTTGTAGTTTTTAATCATTTTTTTTGTTCATATTATAATCATTTTTATCAGCCCAAATTGTCTCACAACCATTCAAATTTCTTGGTTTTCTTAATAGAGTTTTGTAGCTTTGGTGTTTAAAAAAATTGGATAGATAAACTTTTGATATATTTTTTGTCTTATTGCTATTACAAGATAGTTTGTTGCAAACAAAATTTGATCAAGCTTAACCAATTTTCAGGTTAACTGGAAACCTGAAAATTCACGGGGGAACTTTGTATAAATGCAGTAGTGAGTTTATTAATTTACAAAAAGTAGGTTTTTTTTTGTTTGTTTGTTTAAGACCTACCCCCACTCATTTTTGTGCATGTGTTCCTTGCTACACGTCCACTTTCATACTCATTTACCACATCTCATATTCCACCTCCTACCTGCTACTCAGCCAGCCAGGTATGAAAACTGCTCGACACCTGACCGCGGGAATTAATCATCCTTGACCCTGGACCAATTACCCCTCATTACCCACTCGGTGTCCACCTCTCAGGGGAGAGCCGTATAACAATAGTGCGACATGAAAGTCGGCAGCAATACAGGCCAGAGCCCTAATGGACAATCCTGTGCAACCTCCTTAGGAGGCTAACCTTCAAGTCCTTGTCACTCTTCCAACAGTGCTCCCACAAAGGAGGTTTTTGTTCGGGATCAGGGTCCGTGACCTCCTGAAATGAAGTGCACAGGGCAGGGCCACTGGCAGTGAGAGGGAACCCAGAAGTCATTGACTCAGATTTTTGTGATGGTAGAAGTTGTAAAATTTCTAAGCCATTTCTTAGCGTGCAATTGAGACAAACTTTTGACATTGCAGTTTATCAGTAAATACTAAAAATCCACCCAGTAATAAAGACTCTTTTTCTATTTGCCTAAAAGTTAAATGCAAAGGTTATTATATTATGATCATGTTTCTTCATGACGGAGACATAAATGCGAGGAGAAGGCTGGCAGGCAGTGCATTCAACCTGTAAAACATTCAATCCGTGAAAAATGTTGGAGTCCGACTTGCAAAAACTGGGTGACCATAACAGTGAATGATATCCAAACAGGAGGTACACAGGAAAAATCTAAATTACAGCCATGACACTGGGAATAATCGGATGATGAAGCTGTATGGTTATAGTCCTGACAATGACCTGTAGCCAGGAGGGAGAATACATACTGAGGAGGGTGAAACCAGGTGAAACCCTCTTGAAAATGAATCAAAACATTAATTTTTCAAAGTAATTTTAACCTCTGAACCAATTTATTTAATTCATTCATTGAGTCAAGATACAGACCTAAATGTAATATTGTGAGAAAACTTATATTTGATTTGCTGAGGTACATTTTTCTGGCATTTAGATAAGAACATTCTAATGGTCTTTTCTTAACCATCTGTAAACAACATCTGCCTGAATATTACCTTTTTCAAAACTTTTCCCTCAACTCTCAAAAAAAAACAGTTTTTCTGTTTTCACATTGGATAAAGACAACCGGATCATTTGATCATATATTACAAGGTCTCCACACAGAAGGTGAATTATATTAGTACATAGTGAAAGAAACAATTTTAGATTTAAAAAAAAGTACATTTTTACAGTTTGGGAAAGAAAAATATATATTTTTCAAAATATTGACACATTCGGCAAAAAAAAAATCAAGCCTGTAAATCAAGAACTGATTGTATTAAAACACAGCTAGTGTTTTAGACTGTGAGCAGTTTGACCAGAAATATGCCTCTAAAACTTTTCACATTAAGGAAGCAAGTAGTCCATAGTTACAATTTATGGAAATTACTTTGAACCTAGCAGAGCCCAGCAGAGAAACAAAACATAATTTAATGCTGAAATCAGACCTAAAACCATGTTTTAAGACATAGCTGTCTTTCTACGGAACAACACTGACTTATTTGTTGGATAACAAAAGAAACAACCGACTAAACAAAGCCTACAGGAATGTGCTGTCTTCAACCCATCAGGATATTTTGTGGTCATCCAATCTGTGCTCTTCATCTCCCAGTTAGAGTAGAAAAGTATCACATGTTCTGTGACCTTTACTCTTAAAACACAATGAGAGGCGGAACAATGACCATACAGAGTTAATTACAACCAATTAGATGTCAAAGTGGTTCTCCATCCCCATGGTTGCTGTGTAATCTAAGCTCTCATGAAGGTTTCCGTGAGATGCATGCAATATGAATGTGCAACAATTTTCCACATTAACGTCCTGCCTAGATTTTAGATTAATCCAACCTCTGGAGGTTTATGGTCCCTCTTATTCCCTTTGCACGGTTTACCTGTTTGTTTTTAGTTATATCTGAATAAACTGCCAGTTGTGTTTCCACATTTCACTTAATGCTGCTTTACTTAGCAGGTATAAGGGGTTAATGGGCAGATCTCAGGAGGTTAGTACAGAAAGCTAATGGGCCTGGTGAAGATGATGAGGTCACTCCCTTATTCCTAACAAAGAGCGATTTATAGGCCAGGATGCTAATCCTGCAGGCTTGCAGTTCAATCAAATATTTATAATTGCACATTTTATTTTCATCCGTAACATCAAATGGATCAGGACATATTGTAATAATTGATGATAAGTGCTTCAATTTACAATAATGGCGTTTTACGCAACCTTCTCTTAGCATGATAGCCAAGTCTGGCTGAACACTGGTTGCGTAAGGAGAAGCATTTGTTGTATTAATTTGTGAATCAATTCTATTGCTTGTGTCCCATGGCTTAAATGCCACTCATGCTCTGACAGAGCTGATCTGTCCTAATAGCTCAGATGTGTGCTTCATTCATACTCCTGAAACTTGATCTCCTGCTGCAACATCAAGAGACCATCTGTGAGGAACCATCAGATTAAAGCAGGATACTCTTTGCCTTCCAGGCTCGCCAACATCCGTGACTCCTGTTTGCGTGTGTGTGTGTGTGTGTGTGTGTGTGTGTGTGTGTGCTTCCACCTTGATGTAGAAGCTTATTTTCTGGTGTCAAAGGACACCCATACAGTGATGTCCTGACAATCTATAGACAGATGGGACCATTACGGTCAAAGCCCCTGGCTTTGTTTGTCCTGAGCTGGTGATAAAATATTGATAGAAAAATAGAAATATTTTGCCTGCTGCTTAGTCTTGGCCACCTAAAAGGGTCAATGAGTATGAGGACTTCCCCTTCTCCTGTTACAACAAAATGAAGCTCAACTACCAGCGAACATCGACTAGTCTGGAGTCTGCAGCCTCTCCTGGGGTGACTAGAATCGATTGTGTTTCCCGAGACTTAAAGAGGGGAATTTATTTTAATGTTGCGCTTTAACATTGTTCACCTTCCATGTCTGAGAGACATACCAGTTTCACCTTTTGAAATCAGCATATTTTTTGTTCGTCAGACAAATAATCAAAACTGTGATTTATAAAATATGTTTTTAAGCCACATCTGTATCTGAGTTTAGTTCATATATTTTTATTCTTAATCTAAAATAGGTCACAAAAGGGAATTTTTTTTTATTTGTTTCAGCTTAAATACGGACGCTCGGTGCCTCGGAAAGTCATTCATGCTTCTTGAATGTTTTTCACATTTTGTCACACGTCTACCACAACTTTGAATACATTTTGGTGGAAGTGTTTTCTAGCAGGCCTAGTCAAAGTAGTGAATTAATGTCAAGTAGAAATAACATATCTGTTTTTCAAAGATTGTATTTTTTTTCTAATAAGATCCTGAAAGAAAGTCCCATTGTTTTAACCCCTATTTCACTGACACCCCTCAATAAAATCCGGTGCAGCGGACGGCTTTCAGAAATCCCCCAAATAAGTAAATTAATACACACCATATTTTTCTGGTTAAAGCTTAAGATTTGCTGAATCTTTTTAAGCTAGTAATACATTTGGGAGAGCCTAATCGATGTCCATATTTGCAAGTGAACAGAAAATTATACTTTCTATTTCAAATGTCTTACTTTAAGACTTTCGGCGGAAATGGAGCAGATTTCAAATCCACATCGGACTTTTCAGATCTTCATCAGAAAACTTTTTTTTTTTACAAAAATTTATAATTTACTTTCCACTTCATTGCACATAAATAGTCATAAATTGCATTATGGTTTGGATGTAATGTGTTTCAAATCTTGGAACATTAAGAAAATTAAGCAAATTCATTCCTCTGAAAATTGACATTTTCTCTCAGAAGTTTCCTGTCACTCTTATAGGCAGCTAACGATACATCAAAATGAAAATCAAAATGTTTGTTTAGGAAGCAAATCTTGTAGTTTCTGAAATGCGGCTTTACATTATTATCGCTAATTTATTTTTTACCATTTCCACATCAAAGCAGCCCTAAACAAGAAAATGTCGCTCACATCACTGTTGTTCTATTTCCCCTGAGTGAACACCAACACAGCATGTAGATCTTAAATCAATAAATTTATCTCCTTGCGGCTTCCCCATTCCCTTTCCCCTCCTGGGGGGGCACTAGTGGGGTTTGTTTGCGAGAACACACATTTTATGCTCTTCGATCTGTTGCTCTGCAAAGTAGTGAAAGGCTTCAAGTCTCTATGCTGGTAGCTTCATCTGCTCCAGACTCGGCGAGCCCCACAGCTGATGTAAATGTTTAATGACCCTGGTTATTTGGTCATAATGGTGTGTGTTATGATGGATGGTAATGCAATGTCTTCTGATGGCAGCTGAATTACACCACAGGGTATAGAAGCTGTTTTGGTTGGGTGTTTAACTGGCTTTCATAACTGAGCCTGGTAAATATTATGTATAAAAGGGAGATATGTTTCTTATTTCTGTTTGGTCATTGTTGAAATTAGTTATTCTTTTGCTTCTCCTGAATATTCTGGATTCACTTCTGAGCCTGGTCCAGTTCATACAGCTAAGCCTAAAATGAGCTATTCAATCCTTTCACTTATTTTTGACTTTAAACTTTTTCTTCACATGCATTTAGTTCAAATGAAAAGGTTGAGTAAAACATGCTCTCCATGGGAAGAGCACTGAAATGTCAAAATTCTTTTGACATTTCAGTGCAGAAATTTTGAAGCACTTTCATCTTTTTAAACACTCACTTCTGCATTTGTATTTTGGAGTTAATAAAGTTTGAGCTCAGCTTCCAGAAACAAGAATTCAATACTCTACAGAAGAATCTATTACACTTATTTGAATATTAAAAATTTTATGGTAAAAATCAGTGATTGACGTCGATGCAATCTCCACCACTATCCAACAAAAGTGAGTTGTTGATATTCTGAAATTTAAGATACAAAAAGCCTTCAGTATTTCATATAAACATAGTGTATTCAATTTAGACTTTTTAACAGATTGAATTTACCATTCAGACTGATAGATTTTAGTATATGTGAGTGTGATCATCAAAATGATATATTTCACTTCCATGTTTGTTTGCTTTAGTGAGGCGTTATCCTTTATCCTATCCATTTGGGCTTCAGAAAATGATCAAATGTCGTCTCAGTTTCTAAAAACAACAGAAAAAAATGTATTTTACTCAAGCTTTGAGTTTGTGGAAATAAATCAGACAGCAACTTTAGCCAACATTTCATGCTTTCTTACATTTTTTACACTCAATCAACAGAAAACCTATTTGGGACACAACTGACAGATGAAAAGAAAAAATTGCCCCAAGACTGTGCTGCCCTGAGAAATGCTACATGTTGCCCATTTCACAAACTTCTGCTGGTGAGTGGAGGCGGTTGCTCAAGTCATTCCTGCTTTTATTTCTTGCACATCCAATCAGTTTTTTGAAACGACATACGATGCTAAATGTTAAATGTAGCTCATTAATAAACATACACACTTGGGGAGATTGATTTGTATCATAAATACTGCAATTCCAATTAGTTTGATTTCCACGTGTAACGTGTGGGTTTAGATTACTAACAGTTTCACACTTATGTGCACAATACGAATGGCTTCATGAATTTCATGGTTATTAAAGCTTATCCAGCCACTTTTCAACTCAGCGAGTTTGAGTGACACAACTTGGCAGAGGGTTTCATCTTCAACACCAATGGAGAGGATGAAAGCTTACTTCTTTTAAAATGCCTCACAACAAAGCAAGCTGTGGGATTAAAGTGCCGAAAAGAATCACATATCTGCTTCGGTTTGGATGAATAATAAAAAAAAAAAGCTCCTCTATGGAGCTCTGCCTGCTGATATGCTTTTATCACTGTCATGACTGCCGTTTGCGTCTGAGCGGTATCTCGTCTCAGGTTTAAGAAACTCTTTGCGCCAGCTTGTTTTGTGGTGACAGCAGAAGAATTACTTGAAAAGCGCCTTTTTTTGTCAGCTCACTGTGCAGAGAGCTCACAAACAAGACCATTTAGCTATTATTTCCTGTCAGTCTCCGATACACCCGGTATAGCGGATGTTTATCAAGAAAAACTGGCGACTGTGGGAGTGGAACATAATAGGACAGGTGGAGAGAGCGGCAAGGAAAGAGGGATGGAGAATGGGAGGGGGGTTATTGGAGCCACGGAAAGGGTCTTGGTGTCCCAGTGGAGAGAAATAGTGGAAACCACCCGTAATTTTCTCTGCGGGATCCCATGTAATTGAGTCATTTAAAATACAGATACAGCGCTGAATCAAAGCAAAGTGGCCTGTGGTGGTGGTAGAGGAGGAGGTGGCAAAGTAAAATGGGACAAAAAAAAGAGGTGAAAACAAGGAAGTACAAGTGTGCCTCTTCTACTATTGAGCAACGCCAGTCTGTTTATCTTTTTCATCCTTCAGGATGTTACTTGTCATCGATTGTGTTTTGGCTGCTGGTTATGTTCTGCTTTTCCAGCCATCAAAATGATACCGATTTATATTTAAAATCATGCGAGCTACCTAAAAGAAAGATCTTTACAGTTTTGTAAGTGTTGCAAAAACATTGGAAGGCAGTGATAGTCTGGTCATTAATGCCAGTGAAATATAAACAGTGGTTTGGCAGTCGTCTAAGAGTAAAAAAGCTTTTTAAATTTGCAGAATAGTGAAGCATCTGAAATCCCTTCCCGTTTTATCTAAACCAATCCTTTATAACTCAGATTATATGTTTAGGAAAAGGGTGAACCTCAGCCTCTCATATTGTGTCTTCATTTTTAGCCCTCGGTCAAGAGGACCTTGATTCATGTTTGTGTCTTTCTTTTTTATTTTATCTTTTCACGCTTCTAAAATGCTCAGAGCTGTAGGGTGCACTGGTAAGTTGAATAAAACACATTAAAGTCATATCTGTGTCTCAGCAAAATGGAAAAATGTGTAAAGGTTGCAAAGACTTTTGCATTTCGCTGCAAATTCTTTTTAAATAGGTTTTGATAGAGTTATTCTGCCTGTTATAAGTCTAAACTTACTGCTCAAGCTATTTGTCAACATTATTAGCACATAGTGCTTGCATAATTTTTTTAAACTTTGCTTAATAGTGGGAATGCCTCTGGAATTCAAAATAAAGTATTATTGTTGGATTATGTGGGTAAAATATCTTGCTGACCTTTGTAAAATTAATTTTTAGAGGTTCTGGACAAACTAACAAATTATGTATTAATTGTATGAGCTAGGCTAAATCAAAAAGACAATTACAAAGTGGTAGGAGTGCCAGAAAACTAAAAACATGTGCAATACTCAGTCAATCTTAACTTTAGTTTTACATGACGACATCCATGTCACCCAGATGTTCCATTGTTATAAAAGTTTTAAGATAGATTCAAAATACTCCTACATTTCTGCTAGGTTCAGAAATTACAAGAACCTGAGGGAAACTCCCCATAATTTAAATTGCATTTTTATATGTAACATGACTTAGTTTACTGACGCAATCCAGGTCTGGGTCTCATTTTCCTGTGTCCGAGTGTAAAAATTATTAATGTTTCCCAGCCTAGTTTTTATTCATAGTTTCCTGCTGTATGAGCCATGTGGTTCTGAAATAAAAGCTTTGCTGGGATACTTCAGGGCTTTCTGGAGGAAACTAGCCACTTTTTTTGGGCTCTGCCTTGAAAAAAAAAGAGTGTTCACAGCAGAACTGTAGCAATTATAAAGCAATTACAGTTCAGATTGTCTGTTTTAGAGAAATGCAAGAAAAAAAAAGCTATGTAGTTGAATAGAGGAAATGTGAGAAATATTGATTGACTTTTTTTTAGTAAATGTGCACAAGTGAAGGTGCTCTGCATATAAATGTCCACTAAAACCTTGCTAAAATGAAATGAAAGGTGATCAATTATTTAGCTCCTTCCTGAGTTTTATAAAGTTTGCACTTGCACTTTGTTAAAGTCAGCTAGTGCAGTGTTACCAGCTTGGAACAAGCATCTGTCATCAGGAAGACAATAAAGGGAGAAAGTTTGCGTGACACCTGATCTGTCTTGTCCTGCACACAAACTGACTCACTTGTTGTCAGCACTAACTCAGAAACCTCCTCCTGATAAGCACCTGCTTTCACTGCCTTCACTTCCTATATGATCTGATCTGATGGAGTTATTCAGCATAGCTGTGTGCATTCTCCAGCTGTGTGTGAAGATATTTTTTGATATTAAATGACTAAAATCGCTCCACTTCCTTCTTGCTTTTGGTTTGAAAACACTGGCAGTGCCGCACATGGCTTCAAGATGTCGGAGGAGACGGATCAGACTTCACTCAAGTGAAATTGGAGGTCTTCGTTCAGGGGTACTGGTCTGGGAAAAGCTTTCAGCTGCCACGTAAATCCTCTGCTTCTTTTTGGGAGGTGATAACATGCCCAGGGGCTGAAGTGGAAGAGAAACTGACATATGCATGAATGTCTGGAAGATGAAGAATGCCAATCTGCTTGTCTAGAATTTGAGTTTGATCATCCAGCAGCTGCATGGACATATTGCAGGCGTTAGCGTTGAGGGAACATGATTTTTAATCACACGTCTCAACAAAAATGAATACACTTCATGTTTCTGCATCTCCTCTCACCTGTGCTCAAAATAAAATCTTGAACAATAAAGACCTCACAGATAAGAGCTCAGAAAACAGGATTCTACACCACTGAGCTTCAAATGAAACACAGAAACAAAGACTCGGGTGATCTGTGTCTCACACTATCCCACAGGACCACACATCAGCTCGCTGCTTTATATTACTCTCTGGAATTTGGATGCAATTTATGGAGCAGGAACTGTTTTGCATAAAGAGTTCTGGAAATCTGAAGCAATTTTACTTTCTACTGTCTGGCTGCTGGCATTTTCCAGATGTTCAACAATAGATGCTTCCATATGTGGTGCAAGGTGGTGAATCAGAAACTCCAAATCTTTATTATTAAAACCCCATCAAGCAGAAAGCCTTTTAAGTCTGAGGCTAGATTAAATGAATCAATTCTAGAAATGTAAGATTCTCAGATATCACATGATCAAAATGTAAAATACAGGTTTATAAATTATAAAAATAACAATGTAGTTTGATCTAAACCTACAAAACTCTAAAATTCTTTCTCTATGCTTATTTTTTTATTTGTATTTCAATTGATCTTTAATTAATCTGCACTGATGAAACTGTCATGTAGATCTGCTTAAACAAGTCTGTGGGGCAATACATAGAGCATTGCACTGGATATTTGTCAATGGAAGGGAAAGGAAACAAATTTCTTTTCATGATCTTATTGGTATTATTGCTGTCATTTCTTAAACTGAACTGATTACAATACTGGATAGAAAATAGAGGAAAATGTAGCCAAAGTTAGTCTGTCTGTCTATCAATCAATCAATCAATCTATCTGTCTGTCTGTCTAATTTTGTGATTTTTGTATGTGTGTGGAATGTGGTCTATGTACCTTATGAGGGTTAAAGTATTAAAAAATGACATTATATGAAATGCCTATTGACTGATAGTTTTCTTGAGACACGCTTTTAATGAAACAAGTACGCAATTAAGTCGTAAATCCCTAATAAAACATTTGTTTACTTTCCAAACAACGACAAAAAAACACAAAAACATTTGGTTTCATTATGTCCAAAATAATGTGTTTTCCGATCAGCTCGCGAGATCTACACGCTCGCGGAGTTTTAGCTCTGGCACGTGTGCAGGTTTTTTTTTTTTTTTTTTTTTTTTTTAGCGTGGCTCTCAGCTGCCGAGGCGGATGATGATGATGATGATGATGATGGCGGAGCTGATCCAGGGACAGGCCTCGGTGGCTCAGCCAGGCACGAAAGATGACTTCGCAGACACGATACGCCGGGTCCGACAGGTAAAACGCTCTCCGGCGGACGAAAGGGCGACGCTTCACGGATCACAAACGGCGTGTTTTGCGAGCGGTGCGGGTTTGGGTTTTGGTCGGGGGGAGGGAATCCGGACTGAGCACTATAAACACTCCTCATTCACCCTGCGAGCTAGCAGGCTAGCACTAAGTAGCCGAGGCAGCATAGCTGAGAGGACAGATTAAAGTTTAGAGAGAGAGGTCGGCCGGGCAGTTAACTCGGCGTTGGAGCCGTTAAAGCGTCGACCCAACACCTGAACGGGGAATGAAGCGACGGCCTGTTTTGATGCCAAAGTTTGCGCTACTTTAATAAGTTTAAGTCTACAACCTGTTGTCAACTCACAGAAGTTGCTGCTGGCCTCGTTGCTAACTTACACATTTCCCTCGAGCGTCTTGGAACTTGACCCACAGCGTGACAAAACACAACGTTCAGTTTAGACACGAAGCCCGAACAGCTGTTTGGGTCGGGTTCCCGAGTTAGCATCAGTGTAACTAGTTGTTGCCCCAGGTAAAGAGACCGTGGGACCCTAACGAGGCACCCCTCACTGTTCTCACGTGTGAACTTTTCAAATGTGATCGTTGTAACACTGCAAACGTCAATATTATTAATTGGAGGCGTGTTATTTGTGTAATAATATCGAGTTGGTCTGTGAAGCAGCTGTTAGCCAGCTAGCTTGTGTGGTAGTATGTCCTGGCAGCAGTTGGGAGTTAGGCCATATAATGTAACGTCATCTGTTGAAATAAGCCTCCCCTGAACTCCTCCTGCTCACCACACATGGACTTTTCCATTGCTATCTGCAAAATTTCACACACGTGGAATTAAATTTTACAACTCCTCTTTTGTTTCAGTTGCCACTATGACTATTAAGAACGTTAACAATTTCATTTTTGCAATAGTTGTATGTACAAAAAGATACATTGATTGAAATCACAGGAGCATAAACGACCTATTAGATGCTTCTTTTTTTGTAATAATAATGTGAGGGTAAAACAAGTTGATTTTTCCTGTTCAAATCAAGGCACTTTAAAGGTGTGCTGCACATAGCTTGCCAACTGGCATTAAAACACCTTTCCCTTTAAAAGGAATGTTGGGTGGAGCGGCTTTCCTTTCCACAGTCTGTGGTTTTCACCGTAAAATTATTCCACAAACATATTTGAGATCTTAGTAAGTTAGGGAAAAGTTAATTCGCCGCCTTTATAGCCAGCTTAACAACAGTGTGCAGCAAGATGTGTCATGTCAAGATCCAACAGTGAGAGAAAACTGTTGCTCTCTTTGGTATGCCAGAAAAAACTTCTCAGCAGTTTTGAAACCATAAGTTGTAAAACTTTGATACTGGTATATCTAGACCATGCATGGAAGCTAGGAATTAGCTACAACATTTCAAAAAACATATCATTTTAGGTAATTATGTTCCTTCAAATTACATTGAAAGCCACGACCATACTAGCTTGATTACAACACTGTTTTGAAACGTTCAATGAGAAGAATAAGTGCCAGTTAATTAAGTTATAATCATCTTTTGTTTTGCCAGAAGATAATGTTCATGACTATAAAATGTTTTTCTTATCAAAGAAAAAGCATCAATTCCAAAATTAAGATGGCAGAAGTTCCCTTTTTTATGTTTAGGTTAACCAGAATGGAGTTAAACCAGTGTTCACATATTGTGCTCATTTTTGGTATTCTTAGTCTATTTCACTGATTCAAAGGTTTCTAATCCTCTTTAAGTTTTGCTGTTTAATTTTCCTTTGGGATCTATAAAGTATTCCTGAATTTGAGACTCATAATTGGGGTAGAAAAAAATAGGTCACAAATTGGATTCTGGAAATTTTTCCATTAAGTTAAGAGTAGGGGTTCTAGAAGCTCTTTACCAGCTGTGGCAAAAAAAAACAAACAAAAAAAATCCAGTTGTGCAATCACAAATCCACGATTTGGAGTACAAACGATAGCCGCAAGCTCACTAGTAGCAACAAACCTAATTTTACTGCAAAGACGGTCACATAGTAAACCTGTTAAATACAACTGCTTGCTCAATCATAGAATCGATACACCAGTCATAGCTGTTATTTGTGTGTTAACTGGACTTTAGCTATGTTGTATTTCAGCTCGCCCCTTTTAGTATTTATAACCTAATTTTTTTGTGGAGATTGTGGAGCTAACAGAGCTGCTAAAAGAATATCAAAATGCAAACATAATCTAATGAAAGGTTAAACTTTTCAGCAAACGTTATTGAAAGTTAATATTTTCCCCACCAGCTCTTGTTTTGATGCTTTTGTAACAGGGTGAAATGCTGTCAGAACAGCATTTCACCCTGCCTTCTACTTTCTCCTACAGCTCTTTATAATTAGAGGCCACACTTAAAGTCCCACCAGTCGTATGGCTGTGCCTGGCGTGTGGGGAACAGGATAACTTTTATTTCCCTGTACGTGTTAACAGATTAAAGTATCCGCCCTGAAAAAAGATCTCGTTCCTAACCTGCAACTGCAGCAAAGGACTCTTCATGTGTTCGTTTGACTGAAACTTTGCATGAATTAGCTACCAGGACTTGTATAAGTCTTTATATTTTTGTTTGTCTTAAAAAGTTGGAATTAATTACAATATGACAGGATTTTAACTTCCTTAAGTAGGTTAAAAGTGATGGATAGGGAACAATTCAACCCATATTTAGAAAAACATAATTAAATCCTACTACTTCCCTATTTGGCAAAACAGTAGACAAGATAAAACTTAAAATAAATGTTTTTTATGTAGCGATTTATCTTATGATTTTATTAAAAAAGCTATTTTTTTGTTTGTTAGCCTGAAAAGTTGATGCTGGCTAAAGTCTGTATCAAAATTAATTGTTTATGAAAACATGGATTTGGTCCATGCAGATGTGTTCTGCAAAATCTCTTTATGAAAATTGCAGAATATTTTTATTTATTTATTATTCAGGTACAGCAGGATTTGGTTGCTACTGGTTACTGCTTTGTTCTTTCCTAATTGTCAGCTTCAGTCTGGCTCCACAATAACGTTTATGAGGGTTATTAGCCGCACAGGGGATGGTACATGAAGTTCTGCAACATAGCATGTTAAGAACAGTTTAAAATATATATTTTTGGTTTAAAAAGTTAGGAATTTTATTTTCTTTAATTGCTATTCTCTGTTTTGTTCTGAAAAGTGTCCCAATTATCTTCCAGGCAGGTCTTGTAACACCTGGTTGGCATCATAAGATGATTATTATTATTTTATTTTATTTTTTTTCTTAAGATGAAACCTTTAAAATCAGAGTTTGATCTTTATTGATTCAACCAGAGCTAGTTGCGGTCACATGTCTCTGCTGCTCTTTAAGTATGAGAACCATCTCTATAGAGAAACGAGCTGTGTTGGGTTTAGTTGTATCATATGACAATAATGCAGCACAAGACTAAAGTAGGAAGTGGAGACCATGTTATTATGATTATTTATACTTGTTTGTGTGGTGTTGTGTGTTACCACAGATGCGCTCACAGCAGCTATCTTTCCGCTTAAGGAGCTGCTGCCGAAAGTGAGTGACATTTAAAACGGAAAGCTCGAGGGGCTGAAGGGACTTGCCTTTGCACTTCCTGTGTAGTACAGTGGCCCAAGACCAGATTTTGTCTGCCTGGTGAATTAATCAGTGTCTCACTGTCATTACTTGTTGTCATCTGGATCCTAATCATACCCAATAACACTGACCCAAGCAATCAGTTTTATGTCACACTGCTAACCCTTGGGGTTGAGGTATTATAAGAACAGAAAAATTATTTTCTAAAACTTTTCTTTTGTTTGTTTTGCTTCTAAACCTTCAAATTCCAACAGCAAGGCTTATGTTCAGCACACTGCCGTGGAAACTATCCTAGGAGGCTCTTCTAGGCCACAGTGATGTTTACCTATTTACTAGGTGGTCTCTGTGGACAGCTTGGCATTTTGCTTCAAAATTCATCAGATTTAAGACAAAATGTCCA
The DNA here is from genome assembly GCF_027474105.1 of Poeciliopsis prolifica. NCBI lineage: Eukaryota > Metazoa > Chordata > Actinopteri > Cyprinodontiformes > Poeciliidae > Poeciliopsis > Poeciliopsis prolifica. The sequence continues at coordinate 9,738,294 of NW_026562390.1, read as the reverse complement.
GTTGTGATTTCTGCAAGTCAGAACAACTAAAGTATAAATTTCTAATCTACAATTTAACTCAACAATGCTATATTTTATCCGTCCTATTTGTTATAATGTATTAAATTCTTAAAGCTCTGCATTTTGAATTTATGTTCAGAAAAATGCCTTTACCTTTATATAACAGAGATGACTTGAATCTCTCGAGAGGAGGAAAGGAAATTAAGCTTTTGAATTGAAACACGACAGCTTGCAAAGGATGGATAGGAAAGTATGTGTTGAAGTGAAAGCAGGATATGTGTGGATGAACATTCAGCCTGTGCTCCTTCAGCCACGTTTCTTACGCCAAGCAATACGCACACAGATGCTGCAGCACCAGTTGTCACTTTGACATCGAAATTTATGAAAACAGATGCTCACATACCAAGGTGTTTGGAAAAATTTCTGATGGCAACAGCAAACAAATACTCTAATTTAAAAAGAATTGCGTGAGTATTGACCTAATCCAGAGAGCATTAAAATTTCCTTGATGGGTCCATGGCGTTAGAGACGCGGCGGGAACAACCACCTCACACCTGCTTCCTTTTATGCCTCCTTATTTCTATTGCAGCTTCTCTTCCACCAGTGACTTTCTGAAGTAGATAATCGTCCCTGAAGGTGATGGGAGACTCTAATTTCCATGAGCATATTTTCATATTGTGAAAAAACATTCCAGGCAAGCACACATGTCAATTTAGTGTAATTTTCTGAAATGCTATACTTTGGTGTGAAAGGAGAGGTGACAGATTAAGGCAGAATAGAAAAACGCTCTCGCGCAGAAGATTTGAATGTCCATCATCGCACGTTGTGAGAGTCTACTTCATATTTGCGAATGGTTCATTTTCTAAAAGACTTTTTTTTTTATCTGTAATGCAAAAAACCTGCATGCCTCATGCTTTTCCTTTTTTTTTTTTTTTTTTTTTTTTTTTTGCATGGCGCTATACACGTTTCCATTAGCAGAAAAACATGAGCAGAGTAAATATAAAGAGCTGACACTTTTTTCTTTTTTGAATGTTTGAAATATAAAATAACAATCAGAAAATTATGGTGAACAAATTAACATTCTTGCAAAAAATAAAAATACTGCAAAGTTGCAACATATACAAAGCTTGCCATCTAAATGGGCTCTGTGTTATACTTTTAAATTATTATTATTTTTTTTTTTTGAAAAGATGAAGAAAGAAGCATTTGGCTTTGATGGTGTAAAAACAAAATTCAGCAAATTGTGTTTTCCAATGAGACAAGTTTGTCATTAAAAGTACTTTTTTAAACTAAAAAACCCAAGTTTCTGTTATTACTTTTATAAATGTATTTCAAATTTTAAAGAGGAATAAATTTGTTCTCTTTTGACTTAAAGAATTAAATATTTCATTGTGCAAGCTGCCAAAATTGTGCAACTTTCTTGACAAAGGTTAACAAAAGACCAAGAAAAGTTAAATTGATGACAAAATATTTTCTGGTATTGCAGTTAGAACGTGCTGCTTCTGAAGAAATGACCCTACAGCCAAAACCCAATGAACAACCTTCTAAAACAACTTGTTTTATTTACATTATGATCAAATCTGTTGTACGTCGTTCCCAATGTGGCGGTATTTTAAAATGTGTTGTGACATAGGTTATAATCACAGTTTTGCTGCTCAAAATCATGATTCTATACAAAAACATTTGTCATAATGTTTAATTATGGCTGTTTTATTCATTTTAATAAGATGCAAGATGCTGGTTTAAAAAGTCTCAATAATGGGATGCTACAATTTTTCCTGCGTAATCAGGTCTCATGGTGTTTTCATAGCAACCTAACAGAAAAACTAGGTCATCTCAAGTGTTGCTGCAAACTTCACCCAAAAGTGCAGATTTGCAGAGTGCATCCATTTTTTTTATCTGATATTGATTGGCATAACTGCAGATAATTCAATCCTGATTTGATATTACAGATATAATATTCTCAGTGTTAAAATATGATTTTGGGATGGATGTACTTGCATCTTTTTTTAATCATTTTACAAATGTGAAAAAGGTATTTGAGTCATTTGGTGGTGCTGTGTGAAATATACCAGAGAGCTCTGAGGTAGATCAAGAGAGAGTGCCAAGAACGCTCAAGTTGAGATGGGAAAATGTAGAAGTGGTTTGATGATCTGCCTTTTCTTCCCCTCTTTATCTAAAGATAGAGTAAGCTCTCATTGTTATGCACCGAATCTCTGGTGAAGTTTTTGAATCCATCTTGAATTACCTCTTAGTTTACGTGAAGTTCACATTTGGGACTCTGTCTCTACAAAGCAGTGGTGAAACTCTCTGTGTAACTTTGCACATAATTTTATTTTGAAGAGTTGCAGCTGACAAGATTAGGGTGGGTAGGTCTCCTGAGTAGTCATTGTTAAGGAAGGTGGTCGTTTGTAGTTTTAATATATTCTACAATTTGCCTTTATTGTAGTCATATTTGCTAAACTAGGTTGTTTTTCAAAGTTGCAAAACACTTTATGTTTCTGGTTTGTATTGTAATAAGTACCAATTGATTTAATTTTTCCCCCACTATGCATGTGGTCATTGAGTTTTTCCTGGCTTAGTATGTAAATGTATAGTATATTATGCAAAATATTGATGATCGACCATAGTGGCGGTATTAGAAATTCTCATTTCGGTTCATCACTAATATGAGTATGAGGCAGTAGAACTATTCAGCAACATTTTACTTTTATATATTCATCTTTGCTCTCCAGCCTGAAGAGGGTCTTTTTTGACTTTTACAACGAAGAGGCAATAAATTTTTTGTGGTTTTGTCTGTCGAGATACTTTAAAGAATGCACTATTCATGTTTTGTGATATTTTTTGTGATTTAGTAATAAAATTGATAAAATTGGTGGGAAAAAAGCTACACTCCCTTTCTTACCCAAGCAAGAAAAAGAAGGTGGACGAATAAGTTAATTACCAAAGTGATGTTCAGGAATATTTCTGTGAAAACTTGCATTTGAAGAATATCATAATTGAACCACTTGTTCCCACTGTTTTGTCTCCAGATGGCAGCCAAGATGGGAGGAGACCAGATGCCCAACATGAACAGTTCGTGTCCAGTCATAGACCCCTCCCCCTATGGCTTTGGGGGCCAAAAGCGTTCTCTAGACAATGGAGGTGAGCCTTCATAATAACTCTGCATGTCCTTTAGTTTCTATTTTTACATGATGTATGCTTGTGTGAAATTGTGACAACTTTTAAACTGAAACTAGGAGCAGCAGATATTTCTATACATGTAAAAAAAAGTTACATTTTTAAATAGCTCCTTGCATCTCTTATTTCACTGATAACTTTGAGGCTCCTTCCTTCAGTAATTAACTTAAACTTATGCTGTATGTTGTTGCTCTCTATATCAGTTTTTGTCATATGATCTGCACCAAATATGTAACCCACAGACCTTTTATGAGTTATTTGCCAGTCCTTTTTCTTTGCAGTGAAACTGGCAAAGCTTGTTGGAGTTAGGCTATAATCTGAAGTGAGAGCCATGTTGTTTGTCAGATACTTAATACTCGAAGCGCCATAGTGGAGACAATCATCCTGCCGTGGTTTTCGTCACTGACTACAAGCATTTGATCCATTTCATTTTCACAAAGTGGAAACACTAGTTATTTACCGCGGCCTCCTCTTATCTTGTCACAGTTGTTTGGACGATAGTTCGGCCTTGAATGCACGAATAGGAAAATTGTATGCAATTCAAGTTTGTTTGTTGGATGCACTGCTGTTTGTGGGAATTTGTCCTCACTTTTCTCTGGTCAAGGTTGTCCTTTTGTATAAGACAAATGACAGACGTGGTAACTTTCTAGTTCTGCAACTGGCTTTCAGTGTCTAATTTTCAAACTTGCAAAAGTATTTTTTTTTTGTGTGTGAAAATTTCTATCTTTGTATTAAGTTTGCAGACCTCCCTTCTTTGTATTCATAGCTGTTCTGTTCTCGAGCTTTAACCCCGGTGCTTTTTCCAGAAGAAGTGAAATCAGTGCAAACAGCCATAAAATTGATTGAACCCGTAAAGATATCACTTCAGGTTTTCACATCTGCTGCTGAACATCCTCCAGTGACCCTGCAGGACCCTTGCTTGATTCTACCTGTCAAAAATTCAATTCGGGACCAGCAGTCACTGACCCGGCTGCTGCCTCTCTTTTAGAGCTCCTCTGATTGAAACTCTCATTCATGCACCTCCAGGTCTTATTTCCCTGCCGCTGAAAGCTCCCCGCTGTGGGTCATATGCAGACTTGTAGGATTGGCAGCTTCACAAACATCTGCTCCCTTTTTTTTTCCCCTCAGCATTGAATCAATTTTTTTTTTATATTACTTGCTTTAGCGCTTTTTCATATCAATACATTTGCTACTATTGGGATATTTCACACAATTACTTTTTTCCCTCTTCCCTCAGTAGGAAACCATCTTGGTGCGTTGGTACATCAAAGGTGAGCAAAAAAGCTCTTGGTTGCTTTTAGTAATTAGCTTTATTCATTGGCCATGCTTTGACAAAATACGACTTGGAAATCTTAAGGTTTATTCAAGGGTTTTTATGCTTAATAGTAAACTTACTCTAAAGCTTAAGATTAATTTTAACCATGATATAGACAAAAACTGAACAATGAGATGTTTAAAGCCTGGATCACTCAGCTGGATCAATACGTAAAATATGTGACTTAAGATCTAATCGTTCTTTTTGTTCGGGTTTCAGGGCTTTTACAACAGAAGACTTTAAAGTGCCTGATAAGATGGTTGGATTCAGTAAGTAACCCTTAAGTTCTTTACTTTTGAACTTAATATGTTGTCACAAATCAGTTCTTTGAATGAATTCAGAAAAGCTCACAGTTTCCTTTCTTATCAGTTATTGGAAAAGGAGGAGAGCAGATTTCAAGAATACAGCAGGAATCGGGTTGCAAGATCCAGATTGCCTCAGGTATGCCTAATTAGAGTATTAACTGGAAAGACAACACAGTTAGTTCATGATTTTTTTGTTTCAATTTTATGCAACACAAAATGTTTTACAAGATTAAAAGCACCCCACCCTGCCATAAACAAACATCTGGTACAAAGAAGTTGAAATGCCCCCAAAAGGATTGGGAAGTAATGTCATATTTCTACCCTTCAATAATGAGTTGACTCTTGTACTTTAACCTTCTAGTGCAGGGGTGTCCAAACTTTTTGAGACCAAGATCTACTTTTTCTCTCACCAGCCGCCTCAGATCTATCTCATGACCCAAAAGCATAAAAATTGTAAATTTAAATCTATTGACTTCTTGTATATGCGAATATACATCAGTTACAGCAGAAATAATAAAGTGATAGAAAACCTAATGCAGCGTCTCCTTCAGTGAGATTCTGATACTGGGAGGAGGTTACTGGTTTGTCAGTCAGAAGCTGGTTGCAAACCTGAGGCCAGCTGGTATTATTATGGTAGGTCTGAAATTTGGTTGTGTGACCTCAATATGAGAAACATCAGGCTGAACCACAGAGCAGTGTAAGGTAAAGGCAAATCTTCTGAAGTTGTGATATAATTTATTTAATTTCACATAATTATCACAGTAGAAATTATTGGTTTGTTAAAACTTAATGAAATATATTTGTCCTATTTGATGTGTGTTGTGAGTGACTTATACTCATAGACTGCCGAGGTAATTAGTCCAAGTTTGTCGTTTATTGAACGTTTAAAAACTACAGCGGCTCCTCTGCTAATCATTTGGTTTGTGAGTTGCCTTTTTATTAGTTTTTTTGTTCCCAATTTTATCATCTATGGGCTGAGCACGGCTCCAGGTACTTAATCATATTATACTTTACATAGTTGGAAAGTGTTAGCACTGTTACAGCAGATGAATAGCAACATAAAAACTGATCTGTCCCCGACAGCTCACCTGAATGAGTCTCATTCTTGATACCAGCCCCTTTCATGGTGCCTTTTAGTTTTTCAGGTCATGAAAAGCAATTTCCTGGTTTTTACTGTGAATATGCTGTTGACCACACATTGTTGTAGGTGAGAATAATTTGTGATTACTTTTTTTCCCTCTTACTGTAGACAGTGGTGGCATGTTGGACAGACCCTGCACTCTGACAGGGAGCCCAGAGAACATTGAGTGAGTCTGGGCACAGATTTAAGAAAAGAAAAGGAAAAATAAAATCTCTGTTTATTGTTGGGAAAGAAGTCGAACCTGTTGATGCTGAACATTGTGGCTCAGCTGGTTTTTCGTCTGAACGTTCTAAGCAATCTTGTTTTTCCGCCCTGCAGGCAGGCAAAGCGGCTGCTGAGTGAGATTGTGGAGCAGTGTCGGTATGGTCCCGGCTTCCACAACGACATGGATGGCAACAGCTCCATTCAGCAGATCCTCATCCCTGCCAACAAAGTGGGCCTGGTCATCGGCAAGGGAGGAGAGACCATCAAGCAACTGCAGGTCATAGAAATACACCTCTTACAGCACGTCAACCTGATCAATTCTCAAATTTCTTTCCAAAGGCTGCAGTGGATGCAAACTAATTTCTGAAAATTTTGTTGAAATCTAACAGTTAAATGCACAAAACAATGCTGAAATTATAAATAGTGCTGAAAGTCATTGAAATAGACAAAAATGATTCTTATGTATCAAAGTTGATTTGTTCTATGAGATTTTTACTTGAGGTATATCAAAAAAGGTTCTGTTTTGATCCATTTACAGGCATCAAACGGCACAAGAGTTTTCAGTTGTAAGATTTTTAATGTATGATCTGGAAAGACATTCTAGTCACCCTCTGAGCTTATCATGAGAAAACTGAGTCATTTCATATCTGGCCGATTTAATGTGCTTGATAAGGCCAAATTATCGACCTTGAATGGTTTTCATTGAAATCAGCTTTCAAACTACTGAAATGTAATCATTTGATAAGAAATGTGAGATGCAGTCCAGTCCAAAGACCTGGATCTTTCTTGACCCAGTTAATCATCTTTTATCATCGTCTGTGATCCTATTTTTGTCTGATTTCTTAAAGAGTAAAAAAGCTTCAAACAGCATTCTATTAAGAGAAAAATACTGCCCACTTGTCTTGGAATTATTTAAGTTACTTTACTGTTTTGATCATTTGTGTTTTCTTGCAAAATGTAACATTCTGAGAAAGTTCTATTTTCCAGATCATATTTTCTGGAGCTCATTTCTTGCAGTTTACACATTAATCATCCTTCAATTCTAGTTGTGTGTATTCTTTTATTTATTTTTTATTTTGTCAATTGTTCAGTGGTCTATTTTGCATACGACCCGGTGTACATTTGTGTGTCCGTTTTAAAAACATCCCGCCATGTTTGGCCCCGTTTCAAATGTTCAGATAACTGAGGGGAGAAAACATGTTGCACCTTAGAATTTTCTTGCTATGACTGGTGTTTTGTGCCCCATGTAACTGTGGTAGTTTTTCCTTCTGTTATTTTTATTTTTACCTCTGCAGGAGAGAACAGGAGTCCAGATGATAATGATTCAAGATGACCCCATGCCCACTGGAGCGGACAAGCCCCTCAGAATCACTGGGGATCCCCACAAAGTGCAGGTCAGACACAGAGGAGATCACTGCGGGCTAAAGTCTTTCCTGGTTGCTTAGTTTACACGTTATGCCTACCGCCTGCATTTTAGGCTACATTCAGTTGAATCCTATCATTTGTATTAAAATAGATTTAGTTTTGATCTACATCTATTTTTGTAGCAAGCACGCGAACTTGTGGTGAAGCTCATTCGAGACAAAGACCAAGGAGACTTCAGGGCAGGGAGGCTGGACTTTGGGTCAAAAATGGGTGGAAGCAGTATGGATGTAAGACTTTATCTATCAGCGCTTTTCCATTTTTGTTTTTTTTTTGTTTTCTCTGCTGATTTGTTCTTGTTTTTTAGGTGGTTGTGCCCAGATTTGCTGTTGGCATCATCATTGGCAGAAATGGAGAAATGATCAAGAAGATTCAGAATGATGCTGGAGTCAGGATTCAGTTCAAACAAGGTCAGCCCAAGGAGTGATCAAAGAAATCTTAATTTTAATTCAATTGTAATTTTTTTTAGCTGCAACAAACTCACATTAATTAGTTTTTAACCTCTGCAGCTATATTAGGCTTGGTCTTAAATCTGTGTTTTTGTTTTATGTTTAGATGACGGAGTCAGTCCTGACCGCGTTGCTCAGGTGATGGGCCAGCCCGACCACTGCCACCATGCTGCCCACCTCATCAACGAGCTGGTCCAGACCGCTCAGGTTTGCTTTCCCTCTCAAAGCAGTTGAACATAAAACCATTAAGAGTTTGAAGAAAAAGAGATTCCATCTTTTACTTCATTTTAGATCATTTGCCTTGGGAAAGTTTTTACATTACACCCACAAACTTTATGGTATTTTGTATAATTTTGTATTACAGTCCAACACAGAGTACACTCGCATATTGTTGACTGGAAGTTTATAAAAAAGTTAAATTGAAGTCTTATACATCTTGATTCAAGTGCCAAATTCAATCCTCTTTCTTTGAAAGCTAGAAGTTTGTTATAGAAGGGCCTACTCAAAGCCCAGACCTAAGTGAAATAGTCATTTTTTGGCATGATATGAAAAATGACATTCAAATTCTTACAATTCAGTCTGTGTAAGAAAAAAAAGAGAGATTAAATTTTGGGGGGGGAAAAAAAAATAAGTTTCAAAAACTACAAAGCTGGAAAAGACGTAACCAAAGGTGCATTTACTGTGTATTTCCAGACTTTTATAGGCAAAAGCATCTAATCAATGTGCATCATTTTCCTTTCACTTCACAATTATTTGCAACTTTGTTTTTGTCAGAAAGAAATCCCCAAAATATATTGGTGTTTCTGGATAAAAAAGTGGCAAAATCAAGGGATTTCAAGACACTTTTAAAGGAACAATTTATGAATAGCCACCCAAATATTCATCGGTGACTGGTGATTATTTGTCACAGTTTCGGCCCTCATTGTGTTTTTCTGTTTGCCTCCCAATAGGAGCGGGACGGATTTGGCATAATGGGCCGCCGAGGGCGCAGCGACTGTAACATGGGAGGAGCTGGAGGCCTGCAGGAGGTGACATATGCTGTACCTGCTGATAAGTGTGGGCTGGTGATTGGCAAAGGTAAAGAACATGTCGGTACTCCTTGGTAAACAGCTTGAAGCATGCTTCACATGTACATCCAGACTTATTTACGTGCATAAAGCACAAAAAGATTTAATGCAGATTGATGTTCTGAATAGTGACACTTCCTGAATTCTTGAAAAAAGAATAAGAAGCTTCGAATGCAAGGCATCTGAAAAGTAAACGGATTGCTGCTTGCTTTTCAATAACTGGATGCCATTTGCTTTTGGGTGACTTCGTAAAACTGATGAGAATACCTGGGGTGGGGGTGACCACCCTCCTGCTCCCCCCCTTTGCGCTCATGTATATAGCACAAGTGGTATTCATTGGCTTCACTAAGGGCTTAATGATGGGGATAATGCGTGTAATGTGACATTAATTGTTAAAGGTGCATAATAACAGCCCTCAATCATGTGGAAGGCTGCCTGGCATCTAATGAGGGCCTTTCACTCCAATAGAGTGCAGCGAGGGATTGAATAGGAGGAATTAGCTTATTGGCTATTCATGCCCACTCTATTGGCAGCTATTTAAAAGTCATTGACCACTGCATTGGAAGGAGCTGTGTGTGCATGTGTGTTGCATGGTGGCATGCGTGTTGCCTCAATGTGTGTGTGTGCATGCAGCGGTGGGCGGTGCGGACGGGGGCCTCTTTACCTAAGATAAAAACATGGCAATAGAAATGTCAAGTGGCTTTTGTGCTTGTAGTGGGGCGAGGGAAACAAATAAACCTGGGCGGTGCGTCCCCAGCTCTCCACATTAGCATATGAAGTGAGGCAATATGGTGGAAATGGCGGTGGGTCTGGGTGCTGTCAGTTGCCCCTTAAAGGGTGAGGTGATTAATATCTTTACGATGCCATATGCAGCCTGTTGCCCCTCGCTTTTGACCTCATACACTCTCTCACTCACACACACACACAGTCACAGAGAGCTTGATAAATCCTGCCACCCACCAATCTGCTCACTCTGTATTATAATCATGAATTCAATGAGTACTAAGCACCTTTCCGCTTACATGCAGATGTTTTTCCCCTCCGCATAAAACATCTTCAGTCTTGGTCAAAAGTGAGACTGAGAAAATTTTCATTTTGCTAAATTTCAATGCCTCGTTGCTGGATAATCCTTTGGCGCATTGGAGTTCGGTAATAATACATTCATAAGTCTCAAAAAGCTTTTATTTTGAAACACTAATTCTGTTTCAATGACAAAGCCCAGCTGGCCTTTGTTTATTAATGTTTTATTCAGAGCTAACAGAGTTCCTAATCAGTCTGGGGAAAGTATTGGATTCAATTTCAGTATTTTACAGAGCATGGAAACACAATTGTATTTCCAGAGTTCTATTTCCTGTTTCATTTATTCTTTTGTCCTTCCTTTTTGTTGTTGTCTCCTGTCCTCCTCATTTATTGTCCTTTCTCGTTTTCCTCTTTCTGTCCTTGTTCTCTCCTATATGTCCTTACTTCCTTTTTTCTCTTAGGGGTTTGTGAGCATTTGTTTCCTTTCTCTTTGTACTCATCTTTCCTGTCCTCTTGTCATTTTATATGTTCTTCTTTCCTCTCTACCTTATTGTCTTCACTGTTTTTTTGGGGGGTTTTTTGCCTTTTGTCTCATTTCTTTCCGTCAATGTTTCCTCTGGTTTCTTCCTTCTGTCTTGCTGACCATTTCATCTGATCATCATGCATAGCAGCAATAGTTTGTCCTCATTCATCACAACTGGACAGTTCATTTTCTTTGAGAAATACTAAAAAACATGAATTATTTATTCATAGTTTATAAAATCATGGTCATAACCCAGATCAGTGAAAGGTAAGGGAATAGTAAAAGTCTTATATAAATTGCTTTTATTGTGCCACACATAATGACAATAATAAACTACAAAGTTAAAATCTTTGCCATAATCCAAGGGATGTACAACTGAGTAGAATGACTTCTTTTAATTTACATAATGTTCATGTGTATTAAACTTAAAAAAAAACACAAGACACTATTTACATCACAATGTAAAAGGAGTTGTGCAGTAACAGCAGAAATGTTATTAAAAATTTGTAAAAACAGTGCAAATTGTGCAAATGCCAGCAGATATATTAACACTTACGGAGTTTGTTGGGAGCTGCGATGGTTTAAGAGTCTAACATCTGCTGGGAGGAAGGATCTGTGATTATGTTGCTTTGGGCATTTAGGATGCAGTGCATTACCAATGCATCTCTGTTAATAGTTTATGTTTAAGTCATAGCGTTCTTCTGACTCCATATTTTACAGTTGCTCCTGCTAATATTGTATAACAATGATTTCAAAAAGTAAATTCACAAATAGGTTATTTCACATGTTTAACACATGCTAGCTAAAATCAGGAGACAGCAATGTATCCAAATAGCTACTTTTAAGTAAGTCCAAATGTTTAGAGCTCGAGAGGAAACTGACTAGTGGAGAAATGTCACACGTAATGGTTTTGTCCTGCAGTGCAGAAAGTTTTTATATCCAGACCAGCAGCTAACCAGTTCCCCAGCTTTGCCCCTGAATGCTGCCACCAGTTGCTCTTTTATCTCCCCTCCCTTTCTGCTGCTCACTAAACCAGTCTCATTAATAAGGCCCGTATTATCTGTCCGCTCTACAGCCCAGTCCATGAAATGAATAGTTAGGGTCTTCATTGCTCTCTGCTGTCTGACCAGAAGAGATCATAATGGCTTCATTAAGGCAGAAGTTTCATTTGGTTGACAATGGCTTAATGGCCCATGTGCAGTCTGTTGGCTGCGAGGAGAAAGCTACCATAGGAGAGGACTGAGATGAGGGTTTTCATTCAAGGGTCAGTCAGGGTCGTCAGTGTGTCAGCCACAAGTGAACAAATGTGTAATTGATGTTGGGACGGCCCCGGGAAGCGCCCTCCCTCGCTCCCTCTCGCCTCCCACAGGAGAACACGAAGTCAAGAATGGTGGAAAAAAGTGAGGGACAAACGACGTCCCCAGAGGAGGATACGCTTCAATTTTGTCTTTTTCTCCTGCCAGCTACGTTTCATCTCACCCCGCTGGTGCGACTGCTCTTCCCACACGTCGGGAAGCTGGCATCTGATGCGAGAGCGAGGGGTGGCGGGGGTGCAGGAGATGTTGTCTTTTGTTTCCCGATTTGCATGGATGTTAGCAGAGAATGGTAGATGAGTTGTGAGACGCATGCCGGGGTTTTCTAAAGGTAGCCTGGGATTTCAATGAGGTGAGTTTACACAGGGAAGCAGTTCAACCCAAATTGTTCGCACTCTGAAAATAAGATGCAGCAGACCCTTGGCATTTCTGTCAACTGTTAAGCAAGTATCTTTCAGACACTGCTGGCCAAGAGGCAATTGAAAATACACTGATTTCTAGCTGGGTTATTATGGGATTTGAATCAGGAAAAAGTGAACTAAAGTGACATAAATCAAAACATTTCCAACTCTGAGTTTTATCATCATTACTTCACATCAGGTCTTGTCAATATCAGCATGGCTGAAAAACTTCTCATGATGTAGGGATGTCAAATTGGTCAATATCTGTAATTGATAAGTTTTCCCATGAGCTGTGGCATTCGTTTTCTCTTCACTCCATGATGGGATTTTTTCATTATTTTTAAGCACTTATAAGGAACAGTGGCGAAACCTGAAAGTGCTTTGCAAGTTTCTCAATAGGTTGTTGCTAGGTAACCAAAGAGCGAGCAGGTTGATGCCACCAACCTCGGTGAACTGGCTGCGAGAGGTTGAGTGACTCCGCCTTCATCCCCCAGAATGCTGTGCGGGTTAGGGTCAGCAAAAACTGCTTCTGCTCTGCAAACTCTATAGACTTTGTTCCCCTGAATCACTAACTGGTGCTCAACATTTCTTCTTCCATTTAGATCAAATTAAACTGGTTTGCTGTACTGCTGTAATTTCCCCCCTCAGATTGGCATTGAGGATGAATAGAAAGCTGATTATCATACTGATCACATCCATCACAAGTCACTAGGTGCATGTTATGAAAATGGTCAACGATAAAGATGAGCAGTCTGGGATCTTTATCGGCTCTTTTAATGTTCAGTCATGAGTGGCTCTGCGCCCCACACTGTCTCCAATTGACTGGAGGGGAGGACATTTATTACAGCTCGTTATTAACCTTTCAGGTGGAGAAACCATCAAAAACATCAAAGAGCAGTCTCGTGCCCATGTGGAGCTGCAGAGAAACCCGCCGCCCAACACTGACCCCAACGTCCGCATCTTCTCCATCCGAGGCACCACTCAGCAGTTGGAAAAAGCCCGTCAGCTGATCGATGAGAGAATTGGGGTAGGTGGTCTGTCCCCGGCACTCACTGCGCCCCCATCAAGCCCTGTTCCAACTCCTATTGTCTGATCTGATATTCATGAGCACACATGTCATTGCCTGGCTGAGCTGGGCTTCTGTGCTCCTAGTGGCCAGCAGGATGTCACCAGAGGTTAAACATGAAGAATCCATCAAATGGACTTAATGGAGTGCATCAGCGCTCGCCCCTGCCCTCTGACCTTTCCTGTTGGGTCCCTTTAAACACAAGTGTGGTCTCTCACTCGCCTCTGCTTTTCCTGGTCTTCCTCAGGGTCCGGGGATCGGCAGCAACAGCAACTTTGGGATGAGTCCTTACAACCAAGGCCCAACTACTCCTCCTCAACAGTAAGGCCCAACTCCTCACAGTTCAATCCAACTCATCATCTTTATTCATGTTGCAGCTACTAGATACAATGTATTATTGTGGGATATTCTGTGATAGACCAACACAAATTAGTGCAGGAAGAACCTGATGTCTTCCTCAAATCAAACAGAAATGGTGTCAAACGTTTGTGGAGGAAAAAATTTTGTTTTGAAGAATTAATAAATGTTTCCAGAGATCATCAAAGGTCAGCCACCCAATCATTTTACAAAATCAGACTAATTTTACATCAATCAACTGGGCTACAAAAACATTAAAAAATATATATATATAAATTTTGTTTGATTTTGGTAAAGCAACCTCTGCAGACTCTTGGTTTTTTTTTTTTTCATCTTAAAAAGTATTAGAGCACAAAGAAAGTTTTTGGGTTTAAAGACAAGGGGGAAAAAAACAAGCATTTCTTTATTACCTAGAATCTGAACAAGAGTGTTGCAGTTTGTGTGTAAAAACAGTTTTTCTAAATAAAATGAGGACTGATTCTCACATGTTTGTTTTTTCTTTCCAGTGGACCTCAGATGTTTATGACTGGAGGATGGGGCACCACATTTCAGATATGGCAGCCTCAGGGCCAGCAGGACCACAGTAAGCATCTCCAAAGGAATAGTGGATGTTTTTAACAAATAGATGTGACCAAATCATGAACTAGGACTGCTCTACATAAATTACTATAGTTTAAGCCAAAGTGGGTAGTTTCTCAAGTTCCCTGCTGCTGTAGTGGGTTCAAATAGTTAGCAGCCTGCAGAACATTCCCTGTGGCTGACCGCACACTTTCTGAAAGGACAGATTTGTGCAGGTGCTGCCACTGGAGTTCATTAGGAATCTGAGTTGCTAGATGGGAGCAGAGAAAGCCAAACCCCGCTCTCAGTAAATCTGGACGTGTTATCTGTGTCTGGTTTCAGGTCACAATGGATCCCAGACGGGCCAGATGGACTGGGAGCAGTATTATAAAAAGCTAGGCGAGTGTCACTCAGGAATATTTTTCCAACTAGCATAAGCTGCTTTCTGACGGCAAACACATTTTAGCTCACGTTTGGTTCAGCCTTGATTAAAATGTATCTATTTTAGTTTCATTTGGTCAAAACTCTGTAAAAGAGTTTTAAAAATCCGAATTTAATCAAATGAAATGCACTAAAGAGTTGTTTGCTTCCAGCAGGTCAGCAAAATCAACCACAGAGCACCGCTCCAGAATATAACAAAACCTGGGGTAAGTCTTCTGGTGATCTTTTCTTTAAGTTATAAAATTCATAATTAGAAAAAAAAAATGTTTCTAATTTTTTGTTTTTGTTTCTATGTTCTTATTTTAAAGGCCAGACATCAGGTCCTGGATCTCAGCAGACTTCTAATCCTGAGTACAACGCCTGGGTTGACTTCTACAGACAGCCAATGGCCTTCTTCAACCAGGGCGCTCAGCAGACACCAGCCCCGGGCCTTCAGGTGAAGCACACGACTCACATGTTTCTAACACATGCAGATCATCTTGTTATTTCCCCTGGTTCAAATCTACCACCTCATCTTAGGGTTGTGCAGCACATCTTCTCTTTTATTGTGTCACAATCCTTGAGGTTAAAACCTTATTCATTCAACATTGCAATCAGCTGCTGGCCAAATATCAAATAAAAGTGAAAATGGTTTGGAAAAGCCTGACTGGTACATCTCTGCTTGTGCATCAGACTAAAGTTTTCTTTTTTTTTCTTTTTATTTGTAAAATACCAAAAGAGTAGAGAGGATAATTTTTCTACAATATAAATAAATTTCTTCAAATTTAGAAATGTAATCAGGCTTCCTCAGGATTCAATAGAATCCAGTTTTTAAACTCTGACTTGGGTGAAACATTTTAAATATCCTTCCACAAGAGTCTCTCAGTAGTCTTATTGAATTTTGTCTCATTTCTCCTGGCAGAACTGCTAATTAGATCAAGACTTTGTGATGACCTCTGCTAAACTAGACCTTGGTTACCTTTAGCCACTTTGTAACTATTAGAGAGGCGGACTTTCACTTATTGTTCCTGTGGAAGACACATGTTGTTCCAAACTTTAACGTCGAGGTGGATGTATGAGATTTTACCAAAATATATCCATGAAATGTTCTTCTGTCATTTTTTCTGTCTGTTTACTGCATCAATAGTGATGCTTCCACTCCTGTAATCCATATTTGAGATAATCTTCTCTGGTTGTGAGATTCAGCTTTTTATTTATTTATTTATTTTTTTTTCTGTCTCCAAATTTAATAATGATCATGACCAGAAACTTCAATTTTGGTTTCATTTGACCACAGCGCATGTCTCCAAAAACCCGACGTCTTTATCCTCAAAGTGAATTTGCAAACTTCACTCCATCTTGAGTTTGGCTTCCTCCGCTCTGCGTGGCTTTTCAGCCCATGTCAGCACAAGACTCCCTTTATCTGGACAGTAGCACTGACCACCTCCAACCAGCGACTTCACCAGGTCCTTTGTCCCCCCCTGAGATATAACATATACGTTATGTCATAAAAAAGATGAATTCTCTAATCATAACTTGCAGAAAACAGGAAGTGTTCAGCTAAATTTAAAGAAAGATGGCGTTTGTAACAGATTGTCTAATGTTTCTACATGCAAAATATCTTCAAACTGAAACATTAACACTGTTTGTATTTTTGCAGGATCACTAGAGAAGACACCCATGACTTGAATTGGTGAACGGATGAAAACAACCCCAAACCCCTTTTTTCTTTTGTTTTTGATTTTTTTAACAGAGGGGGTTATAGATTTACAACGCCTTGAAGACTTATTTTTTTCTTAGTGAGAAACACTAGCTGTAGAATGACATGTATGATTAAATAATATTTCTAAAAATCAGGAACATGTATTTGTTACTAAATGCTTATGTACACTGTTATTTTGGATAGATGGGATCCCTTTTTGGACATGAGCGAGCTGTTTTTTTTTTTTTTTTTTTCCTTGCTTATATTTTCCTGTCTTGACTCAGATTGTAATCGCCAAAATGAACCCACAAGTTGTAACATTTCAAAAGGCAATATATATAATCTATTTTTTCTAGTTATGTAAAACCATGATTACTGTGCTTAGCAGTCTTGAATACAGCTTTTGTCATATGTCACATGTTTAAAGAGTGTTTAAAATGCTTTTTTTTTTCTTCTCCTTTTTACATAATTCAGTGAAATGAAACTGTGATGTTTTGTTACAGGAAATGTATTTTTGTTACAAGGTTCAAAACAAGAATTGATGTCCACCAGTGGCAGTGGTTCTAATTTAATTCCTCTTGTGCATTGTATGCTGTTTTTCATTGTCATTTTATTGTTCTCTGGTATAATAAAAAAAAAGGTGCAATATCTTTTTTCACTTTTGAAACAAAGATGGGTTCTCTAATGTTTTGACAGACTTTTAACTTGTAGTTTTAAGATGATTTTTTTTTTCTTACTTTGAAATGGAGATGTCATGGATAATTTATTACATTGATCTGAAATGATAGGATTTAGGGGGATGTTGCAAATAGCTTTTTTGCCTTTACTACCTTGTAAAACGATGTATATATGCTCATATATTTGACTGTTAATTTAAGACATATATGTTTCATATATATATATTTACACTTATAAAATTGTTGTTCCTGTGATACCTGTGTTGCAGGAAGGTTGTCCCTCTTTTTTCTGTTCTGTTTTCATACTGAAAATGTTCAAAGATCGTGAATGTGTGATTTGAAATTGGATGTTGCATCTTGTTCTGAAGAAAAAAAACAAGACGTGGTAGATTTATTTTTGTGTATACTCTGTACCTGAACTATTCAAGACTGCTAAGCTGCTGCAATTCGTACCTGTGTAATAACTAATGTAGTTTTTTTTTTAAGTTACTTATTTTAAGTATTATGATAATAAAGATAAAAAAAAAACGTCGTCTTATTTGGTACCTCCCAGTTCACCAGCGTCCCACTGAGCCCTGGCTGTAGACTCAGTGGGACGCTGGACTCAGTCCAATGCTAATTTTAATTAATTTTTTATTTCTTTGTGTGATCTAATATAAATGATGCATCCTTATGGAGAATGATTCTGGTATTAATGTCATTTCTTAATGAAAAGGGATATATAATTTCGAAAATGTCTAATAATTATGGTGTTTATTTTCTCCTTGCGTGTACAGTTAACCATGTATTAAAAAAAAAAAAAAAAACATCCAGACTACCTTTATGTGTACTGTTGAAGTTGATTTTTCTGTTGGATGAATATTCTAAACCTTTGGATGTCTTTTCTTGTATTCTGCTACTAAAGTGTTGAAACTATCTGAGAGCTCTATTGTGTGTAATAACAGATGCAATTTAGAGAATATCTATATAGGCCAAATGTATGTTTTCATGTTTTATAAGCAGAAAATATATATTTTCTATAGTCTACTGCCAGTTCTCAAATTCAAATAAATTTTCCGCAAGCCTCTCTTGTGGTCGGTTGATGCTATTGTTGTAACGGTGGCTGCAACACATTTTCTCTGCTGCACACTGAAGCTTAAATGCGTTTTAATCAGCCTCCGTCGTCACGGATGAAGGTTGGAAGTGTTTCGTGTGAAGATTTGTCCATTTTAAAACGCCTTGACTTTGGCGTTATACATTCCTGCTCTCAACACATCATCCATGTCTTCACTTTCAAACTGTCAAAATCCACTTCATTTTCCAGCTGCAACCTTCTCATGTCCCAGTCCGCTTCCTCCCTTCGTTCGAGTTAACTGTTCCTCAGCCAGCAGAGCTTCGTCCCTCAGGATTCTGTCCACTCTAACGGCCTCCTGCTCCTCCTCCTCTGTCACTGCACATCTTTGCCCTCAGCAGGGTGGCTCCTGCCACAGTGGCCCTGCACCGGCCCCCTTGCTTTGAAGCCGTGCAGCTGTTTCCAAATCCGACCTCTTGGTTTTGATCCCCACTTTCCTCTTGGACGTGTCGTCCCCGTGGACACATCGTTCCTGCTGGTCTTTTGTGGCAGTCTTCTTATTTTAGCCGTTTCATGTAGCGGAGGGTGTGAGAGGCGCGCTTATTGACGCTGCGGGACATTCTTGGACACGCTCTGGACTTTATGGTTTATTTTGGGATTCTGGTTTTGGGGGACTCGGGTGATTAAATGGGAAGAGTTGAAATGAGTGAATGGATGGAGGTTTGGTAGCGCCTGGTGCTGAAAGCTTAGTTTTAAGGATACAAACTTGAATTTGTGATGTATTTCAAAGGACCAGTGTTGTTTTGGAAATATTCTTCCCTCTCTGCTTGTCCTTGTGGGAGCGTGAGGGACTGCTGCCTGTCTCCAGTAGCTCATCATGGACAGGTTGCCAGTCTTTAATGTCTTTTTTTGCAATCATAAAATATTTTCAATTATCAAATGTAGGAGGAATTATTTTTTTCATCATGTTTGAAAATGTAATCTCAGCTTTACATTAAACATGAATCCAAAGCAAAGATGATACATTTAAAAATAAATAGCATTTATAGGTTAAACCAAACTGAGCTGGAAATACAAGTTAACTACCAACATTAGTTTTATTACATTTTAAGATTTTTTTTATTGCAGTTTAAAAGTGAAGTGTTTTCTCCATTAGCTGCCTTCCAAATGCATTTTATTCATTTATTCTTTAAAAAAAAGTGATTTGTGTAATTAAAGAGAAGTGAAAAGTTTAAATTAGTCAAATTGAATTAAACAAAATAAAATAGATTCCTAAGTTATTTTATGTTTATGAATGCTGAAATGATGCATAAATTATAAAAATGAAGAAAAAAATAAACTTTGGTTTCAAAAAACTCAAGTTTTTTTTTTTTTTTTTCATTGCTTTAATTCAGATATGAATTTTCCTTTAACATAAAAATGTTTTCGGAAGTTTAAAATGATGGAAAGGGGGGAAAAAATGCTTTACATGAAGGTTTGCTAGATTTAAAAATGAAACAGAAGTTTAAAAAAAATCAATAGGCAACATTCGGACTTAAAGTGTTCTTTGTACAGTAAAATATCAGTTTTCCAAATGACTTGGCAGCTCAGTTTTTCACTTATTAAAGCGAGTTGATTTAAGCATTTTGTCCATTTATTTCAAATCCAGTGTCCTTGCTGCCTGGGCGCGCCTCTGCCTCCAGCGGGGGTCCATCAGCACAGAGGGGGAGGAGTGGTGCTGTGGGCCGAAACGGGCTCTTCAGGGAGAGGAGAGGCCGCGCGCCGCTCTCACCTTTGCAAGAGATAAGCCGGAGCTGAGCGCGGCCGCCACCTTAATCTGTTTTTAATGACACTGTGGAGGATCTGCGCTGCTCTCCTCGGTGGGACAGCAGCGAGTGTTTCCCTGCAAGCGGGCCTGCGTGGAAGTTTCAGAAACGATTCTTTTTCTCCCCTGCCTGCACCTTCTCTTAGGTTTGAGCAGAATCACTTCCAAACCTGCTCTTTTCAGATCACATTAAATGTAAAATATTCAATCAACTCCCAAGCGTTTTCTCACATCCTCCCCCCGACCCCCAGTACGAGCGTAAAATTTCGCCATTTATCCACAAACAAACGCTCCACGTTAATAGGTTTCCCACCAGCGCTTTGAAATCCCCCCATTACCACATTCTTTGTGCAATAATTGTCAATCATCCACATTAAATTGATAGGCTTTAAATGGACAACAATAATGGCTCAAATTGTCTTACAATGGAGCAGCTAAGCGGGATGATTTGCTATTGCTGACATGCCCGCGGCTTTACCAGCCCCGCATAAAGCCACAGGTTAATGCATAAATAAGCAAATCAAATCCATGCGTTACCCCGATTCAACTCATTTAATTCCTCTTTAATAAAGAAGCCCCCCCCCCCCCCCAACCAACGGCCGGGGGGCCCCCCGCCCGCCTCCCCCTCCGCCTCCTCCTCCACCCATTTACCTCGGATTTGTGCGATGAATGCCATAAATGTAAATCAATCTAGATGAGAAAGAATCCCATTGAAAGAGCGGAGAAATTTCATCTGGGAAAAGAGGGGACAAAACGAAGGAGGGGCCCGCTCATAAAAAGCAGCTGTTTCACAGTAATCTGTTTTCGTGCCCTGTCACTCACCTTGCCTTTTCACTATCTCTGCTTCTCTCTTAAGGAAGAAGGAGAAGAAGAATTAGGAGAAGAAGGAGAAGAAGGTGAAAGAAAGGCCCACCCCTCCATTGTGTTTACTTGCCATATCTTCTTTCCCATTACTTTGCGCACAGTTCATATTCCTGCAGAGAAAAGAGAGAACAGAGCTCAAACTTGCCCATTTCTTCTCTCTCTCTCTCTCTGTCTCTCTCTCTCTCTCTCTCTCTCTCTCGGACAATCCCCTTGTAGTTGTCGAAGTGAAAAGAGGAGTGCATGGATGTCAAATTGCCCTCAAAACACCATGAAAGATTGATTTGCAGCACTTTTCAGGGCCCTGACATTACTTGGAGGGAAGCTGAATGGGGAAACCTGTGAGCCGAGGATGGAATAAAGATGTCCTCTCTGCTGGGGGAAAAAAAAGGAAAACTGCCCATTTAGCCCCCCAGTCCATCAAGACCGAAACATAGGCAGGAGAGAAGAAGACGGGGGGCGTGGGGTACGCAAGAAGAAAAGGTCCCACATATATAAATATATATGTATAGGCAGAGCATATATATATATATATTTAAATATATATATATATGCACACTCATCTTAGACGCTGCCACAATACAGAGCTGGATCGAAACACCCATGAATATTAAACCGTTTTCCTCAACAAGGGCTTGAAAAAGTGCGCAATGTGCGCAATGTGCGCCACGTCAAAGCAGCTTTACATGTTTTCCTCTCTCTCTCTCTCTCTCTCTCTCTCTCTCTCTCTCTGTTTTTTTCTTCCTCTTCACGCGGACAATGCTAGTGGAAAAAAATAAAGGCTTGTTTCCATTCTTGTTATTCGCGCGCTAACTCCTCACAAAAAAAAAAAAAAAAAAATTATATGAGCGACGTGTAAATTCACAATGCATGAGAAGAAAGCATCTCCCAGACTAAACAACAACAACAACAATAACAATAATAATAATAATATTATTATGGTTTGTTGTTCTGCTCTGGACAAACTTCTGCTTTGTTTTAATCTTCGGTGAAGTTTTAACTTTTATTTCCTCGTTCTGATCATAAAACATACTGAATTTTTAAAAATTCTGCATCTAGAAATTGTAAGTTTGTTTAGAAACACAGAAATGGCACGAATCAAGTCTTGCACGTCTCTGTCCTGAAATGAATCTACTGAAAACGAGAGAGGCGATGAAGTTTGAAGTTTGTTTGATTAAAACAAGAATTCATAAAACAATTATTTACAGCCTTGCAGCATGTGTGCGCAGGAATATATAATATGTACATGTTGAGTCGAAAGGAAAATATCAGATTTGAATAAACTTTGTTTTGAAATGAAGGAAAATTTCAAATAAATAAAAAAAAATCTGATATTTTCAAACAGCACCAAAAGGGATTGAAATGTAACATTTATATCAACTTGTTTCGTTCTTTTTATTTATTTAAAAGAAAAAACTACAATAAGTGCAGTCCTTTAAAACGTGCGCGATGCTTTGCCATGTAGTGTTCCTCTGGCACTGCGCTCGGATCGGACCGTCCTGTCGGTGCCGCGGCGGGCTGGTCCACATGGTGAGGGGTGTGTCATTAATAACTAATTAGGCCCGGGGTCACACCAGCCACTTATATAAAGAGACCCCTCACAGCCCGGTGCTGCGGCAGTTTCCTGCAGTCTGGAGCGAGGAGGACGGACTCTGGCTCCGCGTCCAGCCCCGGTCACTCACAGCGTCCTCTCTCTCTCTCTCTCTCTCTCTCTCTCTTACGCGTCATGGGCTCCGTGCTGCCCGCCGACGCTCTGGCTCTCAAGCCCGGATTTAAGTGCTCCGGCCGCTCGCTGTCGGACGTGATCACCTCGGACATCCTGCACAGCTTCCTGTACGGCAGGTGGAGGAACGTGCTGGGAGAACACCTGGCGGAGGAGCGGCAGAGCGGCGGCGGCCCCAAGACCGCCTTCACCGCGGAGGTTCTGGCCCAGTCCTTCGCTGGAGGTGAGGCCGGCCCGCTGGGTCGCTTTGACAACTATCATTGATTTTTTTTTTAACTACACTTTTTAAACCAATTGAATTATGCCGTTCATTTTTAAAAAAATATTTTATACATATATATACATTTTAAAGAAATAAGGCGTGCGTAAAAGCGCGTCAAAAGCCAACAGCATGAGACCAGAAATCATGTGAAAACGCGTTGATTTGTCCCCGCACGGGTTCGAAATCCAGCAGAACTTTCTCTGACCCGGTCCAACATTTCCTCCGTGCTCGCACTTTTCCCTCTCTCTCTTTTTTTAGGAGCCATTAAACGCGTTAACCTCGCGCTCGGCCCTCCGCCGCCCGGAGCCTCGTTGCTCCAACCGAGGCTGATTGAAAGAGCATTAAATTCATTTGGTTAACTTTGCGCTTGACCTGGGAAAGTTTCCCACTTAAAACCTCTCGGACAGAAAGGTTTCCTTTCTTTGACATTTTTTTTTTCTTTTTCTCTTTTTTCATCCACGCATTCATCAATCTCCGGACAGTCTCTTTTCCTCCCTTGGCAGCTATGAGAGACTCTGGAGGCTCTTTTTCTTTCTTTCTCTTCCTTTTAAGAGATTTGCTGTTCCTCGCATAATGCGCCGTGAAGGCTAAATCTAATGCTATTCATTGCATGTCAACCATCTAATCGCCTTTCCATTTTTTTTTTTTTTTGTCGCAGAAATTCCTCCGTCCCTTTTAAACAGGCCCCCGTCTCATTCAGCGCAAATTTATTGGCGCAAAGTTCTAAAAAGGATAATGAATTTGGAATTAGTCGTTCCCCCTTTTTTTCCTTTTTTTTCTTTTCCAGGAGTAAAGTGTAATGAAAATCACATCTGAAGCATGACAAATTGCTGGAGTCTAAGCAATAGAGGATCGTTTAACCCCGGTGCTCACTTTTCTGCAATGTGGGACTTAAAAAACAAAACAAACAAAAAAATCTTTGAATTTAACTTTAAAGAATCACTTTTTTCTTTCTTCTCCTTCGAGGAAAGAAAGAAAGGAAGAAAAGCTTTAAGGGGGAGGAGGTGGTGGTGTTTTTTGCACAACAACAACAACAACAAAAAAAGATTCAATTCATCCAGATAATCGAATTAAACGCAGGGTGAGGCGTGGCTCAATATTTCGTGACTAAAATAAGATCCAGTTCATTTGCTGCTTTCACCACTGAAAGCGTTCATTCAGAGCTTTTTTTTTTTTCAGACGTTTTGCACTCATTTGTTCAGGCCTTTTATGTATTACTATTTTTGCATTGGCAGAGGTGCAGAAGCTCTCCAGCCTGGTGCTGCCCAGCGAGGTGATCATCGCCCAGAGCTCCATCCCGGGTGAAGGCCTGGGGATCTTCTCCAAGACCTGGATCAAAGCCGGAACAGAGATGGGCCCCTTCACCGGGAGGCTCCTGTCCCCCGAGCATGTGGACTTGTTCAAGAACAACAACCTGATGTGGGAGGTGAGCGCACTCTCTGCTGGGGCGCAACGTCCCCAAAATACCACAAATCACAGACTTGGTTTGTGCATTTTCGATAATCCAGTTTATTGAACAGACCAGCTGGGTCACAGCAGCTCAACTCAGATTGCTCGTATTTTCACCTCAAATGTCATTTGAAAACGTTCCAAAGATTCAATTCACAATCAGACAAGCAAAAAATAAATTAATAAATAAACCCGACACATTAAAAGACACGCAAATTCAGCTAAATAAATTCCAGTTGGATTTTTAATTTGTTTTTTTTCCTTATTAAATTTGTTTTGGAAATTTTACAGGGCCACCAAAAATATTTTCCAGGGCTTGGGCCAAAGTAAAATGGGTCCTGCAATGCTTCTGCTTTAAACACATTCCTAATGCAGGAAAAACTTTTTTTTTTCTCGTCTGTAACACATCCACGTCGTTCCTCAGGTGTTCAACGAGGACGGCACGGTGCGGTACTTCATCGATGCCAGCCAGGAGGACCACCGCAGCTGGATGACCTACATCAAGTGCGCTCGGAACGAGCAGGAGCAGAACCTGGAGGTGGTGCAGATCGGCAGCAGCATCTTCTATAAAGCAGTGGAGGTGAGCCTCACGCCCAGCTGAGAAGGTTTGCGAGAGAGCCGAGCTCAGTCAGGGCCTCCACCGAGTCCAAAACTACCACAGTGGTTTTGCAATAAACCTGAGCTGAACTAAATTGGCTCTGCTTGGGAAAAAGTTATAATTTAAAAAAAATCATATACTTACAGATTTATCTTCAATTTTATCTGACACTCACCATACACAGTCAGAGTTCGCTTACACCTCAACTAATCTTGAACGCTTATTTCTGAAATCAGACAGGAATGATAAACGCTGGTATTTTTACATTTCTCTCTCCCTCAGACCATTCCGCCTGACCAGGAGCTCCTTGTCTGGTATGGAAACACTCACAACACGTTCCTTGGAATTCCTGGGGTTCCAGGGATGGATGAAGAACACCAGAAGAAAAGCAGGAGTGGTGAGTTTCTTCCTTCCTGAAGTTGCTCTCTTTTGGCGAGAGCAACTTCAAAGTCTCACCCCATCGCCTCCTCTGTTTCCCCCTCCCAGACGACTCCCACTCCACCGAGGGGCCCTCTTCGTGTTCTCCCCCTTCCGTCACAGCCACCTCCACCGGCCGGATGCGCTGCGTCATCTGCCACCGCGGCTTCAACTCCCGCAGCAACCTGCGCTCCCACATGCGCATCCACACCCTGGACAAGCCCTTCGTGTGCCGCTTCTGCAACCGCCGCTTCAGCCAGTCGTCCACGCTGCGGAACCACGTCCGCCTGCACACCGGCGAGCGGCCGTACAAGTGCCACGTCTGTCAGAGCGCGTACTCCCAGCTGGCGGGCCTGAGGGCGCACCAGAAGAGCGCGCGGCACAAACCTGTGGCGCACGCTTCCGACGCGCCCCCGCAGGTTTCCCCTCCTCCTCCCTCTCTTCCACCTGCGCCGCAGATGGCCGCCATGCAGCATCAGATGCCTCTGGTCCACCACATTCCCACCATGGTGTTATGATGGCAGACGCCGGGTCCGGCTGTGGCAGAGAACGACGACGCACTTTAGGCTTAGAGCTGTGGTGGAAATGTAAAGAGGCGCTGATGTAATTGTGAATCTTCTTTGGAAGTTTTTATTATTATTATTATTATTATTATTATCTTTTGCCTTTCTTGTTGTGTCTTCACATTTGGCCATCACGCGGTCAGAATGTAGGCATTGAGATTTATCTGTGCAAATTAAGAAACTGCATTTTTTTTCTTTTGATTTGTTTGTTTTGTTTTCTCCTTTTAAAGTGGGACAAAAATGAACAGATATCGTAGTGAACTTCACACTAGAGGCCGGGCAGATGTTCTCATCACGATCAGCAGCTGAGGGGGGGAAGCATCACATTTATTGAGCAAATCCCACGATGGTCAAACTGTTTCCTCACTGTAAAATATAAATGGTCACTTTAAACCTGTACAGAATGGAGATGTGTGTAATTGTAAAATTGTATCATGTGAATGTAAATACATTTGTGCATTCTTCTATTCTAAATAAATGATATGTGATTTAAGTGGCTGACGGTTCAGAAAACAGTGGAAACTCAGTTACGATAATTGAGATACATTTTGGAAATAAGTGACGTCCAAAACGCAGAAAGTTATCTGGTTAAATGAAAACGAATTAGTGGTGCTGATTGAAATTAAATGAAACATGCAACATGCAAAATACACTTCATCTGCATAACATATCCATTTATTAGAAATTATTTTATTTGATTTAAGTATAAGCTCATTAGACACTTTTCAAATCTACATGATCAATCTGAGATAAGACCAACACCAAAAAGACAATTATGTAAAATTTGCAATACATTAAACCAATAATCATCAGTTTCTTGCACTAAAAGTAAACTATTACATTAAGCGAACAATATGCAAAAGGGGTGGTTTTAAAATTTTGTTTTAAAGAAATAAAAATTAATTACATCATAACTTCTTATGTTTGGTCATCTTTCTCAATTTTGATTTTAGATCATAAATAAATAAAATAAAATGCAATACAACAAAATACAATCAAATGAAACAAATAAATAAATGTGATCATAGTGTCTCTTGGGGGCAAAAGGGGTAAAATAAAAACCATATTATTGGATAAATCAAGTTAAATTCTTTACATATATACCAGTGTAACCAAAGGGCTGATTGCTCTGAATCACTGTTTTCTTTTAGCCAAATTAACATGTCTGTAATTTTATATTTTACACTGATGTGTAAAATAGATTTTTTTTCTTTATTTCTGAAAATTTGAAATTCCTCCTCCTTGTCACCCAGTAAACCACAGTGGAAAAACTGGATCTGTAGTTTTGATAAGTCGCACGTTTACATCACACTCTCCACTACAGAAGTGTAAAGTTCTGCTTTCTGATGAGGAAAAATATGATCCAAAATGTTCTGTCACAGCTTCTGAAAAATATTTCCATGAGCCTGGAATTCACCAACTCCACTTTCAGCCTCCGAACCCTTCAGCCTCGGTTGGAGGTCGAAAGGTTGTGACAACTTAAAAATAATGGATTTTTTTTACACATGGTCTAAAGAAAATCCCTGTCTGTTCTACTTGCATGATTTTTATACATGCTTCTGCTTTCTGAGAGCACACTTCACAGGTTTGATTCTCTGGTTCCAACACACCTTGGATTTTTCTTCCTCCACTTTTCTGCATATCAACTGTAATTACTCGTTGAATCCACACGATGGCGACAAACACCTCGAACAGAAGATGAACAGAAACTTGATGCTCTGAGAAACTGTTCAAAAGACTCAAACGAGACAACAAACGATCCGCATCGTTCTTTAATCAGTTTGTAGGTCAGAATATTGGGCTTACAAAGTCACATTTTTACCAGATGACGTAACAGGATGGAGAGCGAGTGCTGTGCACTTGTGAGCTGTCAGACATTGTCCAGCTTCCTTCAGCAGGAGCTTTCAGACAAGTCACCATTAGTACAAGTGCAGCACAAGCCAGAGTTCAGGTGAAGCAGATGTAAACATGAAAGCCCCAGCGACAGTAGATGCAGTGGGACACGTTATGGAAGAGTCTGCTGATGGGAGGGTTTTGCATCACAGTTGATCGTCCACACCTTCAGCCCTGTGCAGAGAGAGAAACACACTAGATCATTCATAAACATACAAATTGCTCTTATAAATTTGTATGTTTACTCGCTGGATGAAGGGCACCTTGACACTGGCAGCTTGAAACCGGCTCCTTCCTCCCATTGGAGCAGCAACAGGAGGTTATCCAGTGGACAACATGCCGCAATCCTGAAGGAAGACAGACGCCACACTCATGAAATAATGTTGAAAACGGTAACCTGACCGCACCACGCAGTATTTGTCCGTGAATCTACACCGAGAAGCACCTTTAAAATCTTGAGATATGGAGTGTCAAAAGGAAAACGCTGCATGATGAATTTCTCTTTTCACACAACAATTTGGCACAAAAGGAACAAACTCACCAGAGATGAACAGTCACAGCATCGTTCCACTCTTTAATCCTTCCTTCAGGCTTTATCTTGAAGTTCAGCTCCTTGTTTTTGCTCAGCAGCTATTAAGAAGGCAATGACAAAGCAGTTTTCAGTCACAGGGGGGTTTTGTCGTCCCTCGTAAACAGAGCTGGCAGATAGAGTTACTGCAATGTTCTCCCTGACGACAACCTGCATGTGTCTCTGGTGAGAAGGCGAGAACAGATGATGAATCAATGATTTAATAAAACGAAACAAAATAAAAAAATGTAGTCAGCAGAAACCTTTAAGAAACAAAAACAGTCTGCAATCTTCTTTCGAAGCAAAACTTTCTACTCATCATATGTAGAATATAAACAGAAAGAAAAATAATTTAGTGCAGAGCAGCTTATATATGCTGACATTAAAAGATGATCACAAAGCTGAATATTTCATAACCCATGGAAGATGTGAATATCAAAAGACAAAGCCCTTTACATTAGTATAGTTCTTTCTATGTCACATTAAAAGTGACACAAATACACTCCAATCCCAGTTACTAACTGTGTTCCCTTATCAAATGAAGTGAAAATTCAATGTTTTTTTAAAATCTTTTTTCTGTGTTGCTGTTGATCTTTTCATGTGGAGCTGCGTTCTGTAACCATATGTTCACTATAAAGTTATCAAAAATAAAACCATAAGCGTTTGCTGTTATTGCCTGTCACTTTGCTGCTGTTGCATAGAAATATCTCCATCATCGCACAGTGGGGGATATTGTATTCTCTTCCCAACGATGGTTACAATAAACAAAGGTAACTTGACTTAGTTGGCCTTTACAGGAAGCTTTATGACATTCCACAACTTTGCTTTAATTGTTATCTTGGAGCTGAAAAACAGATCATTGTTGTATATTCAATGTCTTCTAAATGCAGCAGGTCTGTTGCATTTAATAATATTACTTATTCAGTGATTATTTACATTTTGGCCTATAAAACATATATTTTTTTTTTGGTGGATGGTCTGAAGTACTTTATTTGTTAAAAAAAGCTGAAGAATTGTGTAGGGGTAGCATTTTATTATTATTATTTTAATTTTCTTTATTTATTTTTTATTTTATTTTATTTATTTTTTTTTTTTTTTTGCAACAGTGTAAACCCGACAGAGAGACATCGAGTCGACCGAGTTTATTTAGCCGTGCTCGATTATTCCGCATTCGGCTAATCGAGTCTTGCTAGAAGATTGTTGTCATTTTTCACCCCCTGTGGCTATCCTTTTTGCATTAGCAACCGGTTGGATTTTGTTTCTCTTCAACCCCCTTTCATCCAGCAGGTAGGCGACAGTTTGTGCCAGTGAATTCATGTGAATGAAAGCTGACGAGCCCGTTGAGCCAGTTTATGCGAGTAAAGTTTTGTTTTGAAACGTTAATCTTATCCGACCAAAGTTGAAAACAAACGTTAGCTAACGGCTAACTGGTTCTGCAACCAGTTAGCTAGTTCAGCGCTAGCTTGGGCTGCTAGTTTAGCTGCTCATTAAGCTGTTATTTTTCTGAATTAACGAGCGCTAACACCCACGAAGTCAAATAAGTATTTATCGTTTCGTTTTTTAGAAGTAAATCGTTTTGCTTTAAGCACAACCAGTAACTTGTCGCCAACATGTCTCTAGTCTCATGGTCATCTGCATTTCACAAGGAAAGAAAAACTGAACATTTCCTTATGACTTAAAGAGGATTGTAAAAATAGTCATACGAACACAATTTATGTTAATTTATTTATTAACCAGCGATAAGGTGTCATATCACATTTAATTGCATTTATGGAAAGCTTTTAACTTCAAAAAAAAACTCAAAACTGAGCCTGCTATGCAACAGCTGTCACAATACTGACTATATATATAGCTGTATAAAATGTTAGCGATTATCCAGATGAAATAAGATGAGAAATTCACATTTTTTACAGTAAACCCACAAACACAGGATTCCTTTTGCATTTAATTCACAGCTATTTTAGATGTGGATAAACACACAAGGTGATATAGAGAAATGTTTTCATTTGTTAGATTTTCCAGGTGTTTCCTGTTTTTATTTGATTGACTCAGAATACATGGCTAAAGGCACCAAGACGGGGTTTTTAATGAAGAAATTTAGCTACATTTATGAACTTGTTTACTGTGTGTGTGTTTTATGGTTTAATATAAAGCACAAACGTTTAATGCAAACTGAAAAAAAAAACAAATTAAGTTTGAAAGTGCGTAACTTGAGCACCTCGGCTCCACTACTGCAAAAAACATGGAAATGCCTGAAAGAGTTGGGATGATGTTGAAATGACAAATGTAGGAATTGGACTAAAAACAGTTTTACTCTTTCCACACTGGGAAACAATGACACAATTTCTCATCTTTTCATGAGTTTCTTTAGGTTGAGGCAGAGTTGGGAAGCTTTCTATTTGTTTGCTTCCTGTTGTCATTTTCTGTTTAGGTGCTTTATTGATTCTACAGACCTTATGGTTGTGATTTTAAAATGAGTTTGATCTGAAACCTTTAAGTGACAAAAAAAAAAAAACCTGAAGAAATCTGTAAGAGGACAGCAATTGTTCACAGCGCTGCGTGTGTTCCAGGATGTTAGGATGGATTGGGGTCCAGTTCTGCCGGACAGCTTGGTTTTGGAGATCTTCCTGCATCTGCCCCACGACGCCGTGCTGAGGGCCGGCCTGACCTGCAGACAGTGGCAGGCGGTCTCCAGAGACGAGTTCCTGTGGAGGGAGCTGTTCTACAGTTACTACCGGATTCCGCGCTCCGTTCCTCGACACCCGGGTATGATTTGATAGAGTGGTTGCTGTTGTTTTGTTGATGCATGCTTTTTTAAAAAAAAAAAATGTTGTCCATTTTGTGCTTGTGTGCAGCGGCCGTGTCGTGGTACAGGGAGTTCAGGCGTCTGTATGACTGCATCCCGTGTGTGGAAGTCCAGACGCTGAGGGAGCACAGTGACCAGGTCCTTCACTTGGCTTTCTCTCACAGGGGCCATCGCTTCTCTTCCTGCTCTAAGGACTGCACCGTTAAGGTACTAAAATCATGACTGAAACTGACCGTGGCTGTGCGTAAGTCGGCCTAATTTTACTGGTCAGTTTAAGTTATTTCTTTGCATGTTTTTTTTTTTTGCATCTCTTGTTTATTTTAAGATACTTTTACCTTCACTATGACCTGAAATGTGGCAAAATCAGCAGAACATCCCGCGAACAATTTATCCGACTTTTAAATGAAACTGAATGACGCTCACTAAGCCCCATTTATTTTTTTTTATTGCGGAACAGTTTTCAGATTATTTTTATGGTGCTTTAAACCAAACATTGTCTCTTTCTTCTAAACCTCTCTTTCAGCTGTGGGACACGGAACGGCAAGATGGAAACATCTCGCTGGTGCACAGCTCCAGCATGCGCCAGTTCAACTGGGGCTACACCCAGTTCTCCCAGTTTAACCCCGACGATACCCTGCTGCTCGTGTCCGGCGTCTACCTGGGCCCACATCACTCGTCTTCTGGGGAAATTGCCGTCATTAGTCTGGGTAGGAACATGGAAAACCTCCCGCACGGCTTCCTGTTGCTGCTAAGCGGAGATTTATTTTGGGTTTAAAATGAATTCATTGTAGGAGTTTTCTAACCACGCTGAAGTATTTACACATAGTGCATTAATATAATGTGGCTTAGCTCTAGCCTCAAGATCATCAAGTATGGTGACTTGCTGACGTATTCATGAGGCTTGTTCTTGCTTTTGCCATGTTGTAGCTACAAACCTCAATGTATTTTTTTACATGAACCTATACAAAGTATTGCATAATTGTTAGGTGAAAAAAAGGGAAAATTACATTTTCCTTCATTTCCATTCTGTCAACAGGACTGTTATTCATTCACTCCACAAATATTGCCATTATAGGAGAGTCACAGGCCATCACACAAAACAATGTGTGGCAGAGAATTAACTCTGCCGATCACTATGGTGAAACATGGCGGTGGCAGCGTCATACTATGTGGAAACTGGTCGAAGTTAATGAGAAAACGAATGGCATTGAAGGAACGTCGCCTGTCGAAGCAAAGAGCTGCAGTGGGACGGTTTGGATCGAGGCGTATTCTCGGGGTAGAATGACCTAGTCAAAGCAATGAAAGGAATCAAACTGAGAATTTGTCACAAGAATTTAAAGCTGGAAAAAAATCCACACACCAAACCTTTAAAAGTTATTTTTAAATCAAAAATTGAAGTCATGTATAATTTTTTTTCTGTTTACCTTCTGTGTCGTTTCGGTCTGTTACGTAACATTCCAGTGGAATCTATTGAGGTTTAAGAATCTCACTGTTGCTCTTCTGATGATTTGTTCCAGAAAATTACACGCTGCTGTCGCGTGTCAGGAACAAACCGTACGACGTGTTTGGCTGCTGGCTGAACGAGACGCACCTGATCTCGGGGAACCTGCACTGGATCGGCAACATGACGTCCTGCTCGGTGCTCTGGCTCAACAAAGCTTTCCAGGTCAGTTTGCCTGAACTGGTGGAAAAAAAAACTTTGAGAAAGAAAACCCCCAAAATCACCAGTTTCCTATGTCATCCTCATTTGTATGTTTTTTACGTCGTCCAGGATATCGAGTCAGAGAACGTAAACGTTGTGAAGCGTCTTTTCAAGATCCAGAACATCAACGCCAGCACCATCCGGACGGTGATGGTGGCGCACTGTCACCGCCACGACAACCCGGACCTGCTGCTGGACTACGAGGCTCAGTCTCAAGCGAGGCGGCAGAGAGCGGAGCAGGACAATCAGCATCAGCCTCTTCTGTTCGACCTGGGAGCCTCGGACAGCGAGGAGGAGGAGGAGGCGGAGAGCGAGGAACAATGCGGCACGGACGGAAGGAGTCACAGCTTCCCGTCCGCACGGACCCCCCAGCCCACCATATCCGGCCTGGACCACGTCATGCATGTAAGACGGAGATCAACTAGGGATTTTTTTTGAGAACTCTGTTGTCTTTTCTGACGTTTTCTTTCTTCCCACGCAGAGCCGTAAACACGTGGGGGCCAGGGAGCTGCAGATTGAGACCCAGGTTGCTCAGATGATGGGCAGAGCCTACACCAAGGCCCCAGACTCCAGCCTCATCGACCCCTCTGAGCCTGGAGAGGGCGAGGACAAAACATACTTACTCTTCACCACCGGCAGCCTTACGTACTCCCCCCACCAGATAGGTAGAACTATTTCAAATGTGCCGAGACGAAACCGAAGCTTCGGTCTCCCTCATGTCGTCGTTTGGTTTCCTCTCAGGCATTAAGCGCATCAAGCCCGACCAGATGACCACCTCCGGGCCTGTGCTCGGGGAGGAGAGGAGCTCCGAGGAGTTCTTTGATTCACTGGACCACGTCATTGATATTCACGGCCACATCATTGGAATGGGCCTTTCTCCTGACCACAGGTAAAGTGTACTTTTACATTTTCAGGCTTTTTTTTTTATATCCAGTGTTCTGGTCTTCATGGTTCCTCCAGAGTCTGGAATCTGATTTCTGTAGTTTTCACGTCTTGATAAAGTCTAGAAAAACTAAATAAATATGGGAAACATTTTCGGATTTATAGACTTGATTCATTTTCTCCTTGGCTGTTTTGTCCTCTTGCGTTTAGGCCCCTTTCTTTCCTTTCTTCCTTCCTTGTTTTTCTTTCTTTTTTGTCTTTTCATTCCTTTTTTCTTCTTTCCCTGCCTCTGTTCTTTCTTGTCCAGCCTTCGCACGTTTCTGCTGTCTGTGCTTCCTGAAGTCCAACCTTCCTGCCTTGTCTGTTTTTCGCTCCCTCTACGTTTGGCAACTCGCTGCTTTTAAATGCACTATTTATAAGTGAATTGGATTTCTTTCTTTCCCCTCCTTTATTCATTCTCTTGTTTTGCAAGTTCCGCATTTGACGCATTTCCGTTATATTTATTGTCATAAATTCTTGTTGAACATTAGTATTTTGTATAAATGAAATGGGTTTTGAAACTACAAGAAGTTAAGTTCGGAAAAATCAGCCATTTTTTTCGACCACACAGTGTGTGGCGTCGTAGCCAGAAACGCAGCAGACGCCTGCGTCGGCTGCTCACCACGCAGTGATTCTGACTCCAGCCGTTCTGCTGTCGTCGGTCAGGTATCTGTACGTAAACAGCCGAGCTTGGCCGAAGGGCTGCGTGATCTCAGATCCCATGTCCCCGCCTCCCATCGCCGAGGAGATAGACATGCACGTCATCGACCTGAAGAGTCTGAGGGAGGAGAGGAGAAGCCTCCGGGCCCACCGGGCCTTCACGCCCAACGACGAGTGCTTCTTCATCTTCCTGGATGTCAGCAGGGACTTCGTTGCCAGGTGGGACGCAGGACGGGCGCGTTATGTTGCGCGAGTTGCTCACGTTCAGTCACAGCGCGGAGGAGGGCCGCAGCCTACAGTTACTGTATGTTAATTATTGATTATTCTGACGATTGATCGATTAGTCAGATAAAAAATGTTGGCACTTTCCGCAGATGTTTCACTTAAACTACTTTTTATCCAGTGTCAGAAAAGCATTAAAACATGGCAATAAACACAGAATTCAATTATTTTCTTGTATAGGAAAATTAAAAATGTACTCAGCTGTAATTCAAAGATACAGCATTCTTAAAAAATATACTTTTAACATCAACATGTGAAAAACTCGGCCCGCTCCGCCTGGCTGGACGTCAACGCACCACAGGACTAATCTGATCCTTTTTTGGATAAAATGTTTTACAAAAAGTGAAGCTGAATTTAAGCCACTTGAGGAGTTTTGTGTAGAGCATATTTACAAATGTCTTTATTTTTACTTTGCATGCAAAACGTATGTATTTTTAGTTAATCATCGCTCTGATTAAGTTGTTCTTTTAGCCTTTTTATGGGTCTGTATGCTCCATTTAAAAATGAATCAATTACTGAATTAGTTGACGATCATTTCAGCCGTCGATTCATCACAATAAATCGTTTCAGCCCTAAATTTAATATGAAAGACCGACACAAGAAATTGATTGATAGCGATGTGAAGAGACACAGCTACGACGTTTTAAAAAAGCTAATAAATAAGAATCTGGGATATGGTGACATGCATGGCAGCCTCATTATGTGCGAACTCAATCCTAAAACACCTTGATGGTTCTGCTTGGAATGGGACAATGGATCCCTTTCCAAAAGCTTAGTGTCCCGTTGGCTGTAGCCGCTGCACCGCTGACTTTTTCTCCGTCCGGCAGCGGCGCCGAGGACAAGCACGGCTACATCTGGGACCGCCACTACAACATCTGCCTCGCGCGGCTGGCGCACGACGACGTGGTGAACTCGGTGGCGTTCAGCCCCGCCGACCAGGAGCTGCTGCTCTCCGCCAGCGACGACTCCACCATCAAGGTGTGGCGCTCGCCCCGCATGGTGCGCCTCTCTCAGGCGTCGCCCAGGCAGCTGAGGCCCCGCAGCCTGCTGCCGTCCTGGCTGCTGCGCCACAAGAACTCCACCTTTTCAGGCAACGTGAACGGGAAAGCCGTGAGCCAGGGCTGGAAGAAACCCTCGGAGGGGAAGTAGAGCGGGAGGCGGGGGAAGAAGACGGAGGTAAGACGGTTCAAACACTCCGTGCGTGTGAGCAGCGTGTCCTCAGTGGTGACCTGAAGCACTCAGAGCGCAGGGGGACGGGGGACGCAGGCACAAGGGGACGACGTTGCACCGACCAAAGGGAGAACCGACGCCGGTGCTGTTCCTCAGGATCTGCCCATTGATACCAGATGAAAGATGTGAGACTGAACTATGAGATGCTATCATGTTTTGGTTTTTTTTCTCTGTACTGATGCACCTGACCCGAACGGGCCAACAGAGACTTTCTGATCATGGTTGTTCTCATTCAGGGTCAAGAGCGGTGACTGACACTTTTTTTATTATCATTATTATTATTATTATTATTCATAAAACAATCTATAATTGGTGCCCTTTATGAAACACATCTTTGGAGAATGAAACCTCAGTTTAAAAGGCTAAAGGGATAAAAATATATATACGTATATATAGTCAAAGCTATATTTAATGTAGTCTTCCTTAGTTTTATTGGTCTTACATCCCGTTGTCTAAAAAATCAAATCTATTGTTATTGTAATAGATGTAGAGTTATTGAGCAATTTAATATAAAAGTTGGCCCAGAGCATGAGTGTAAACAAAAGAGTGTTATATGTGTGTAACTAACTGTTATTGGAGTTATGTAGTGTGGAAACTTTTATTCATTTGTCAGCACAAAGTTTCACCTTTTTACAGACTTTTTTTTGTTTGTTTGTTTGCTTCGTTCTTACCCATGACAAGTAGATTTTAAAAAAAAAATTTTTTTTGTTGCTTGTAAACAAAAACGTCCCATTTAAACCCATCACTTCCCACCAGAAACGGCCTCACTGGATATATGAATTATTTTTAGTTCACTTCTATCTGTTTTATGACCCACAGTTTTGTCCACGGGCTTAATGTTTCTGGCTGGACTCTTTAATTACTTATTTATTAAATGTTTACTTGTTTGGGAATATCAGTAAAGAGAGATTTGTTCTTTTAATTCGGAGCAAATTTGAACGCGAAAGGCAACTTTCAACATGCAAATTCGCTTAAATACGGAGAAACGTAAACGTTGACCTGGCAAAATGTTGCACTAAGCTCTAGAGGAAGCAATCAATGAAAGCAAGTGATTCAAAAGTGGAATGAATTGAAGTCACCTTTTTTTTTATGTGATGTTTCTCATCGCTAAAACTGACGTTGGATTGTTGCTAGAATCATGTTGGTGAAGCCATGAAGAATGAAAGTTGATGGTGCTGCTGTAATGCAACGTTCGGTGCCTCTGGAATAGTAAAAGTCGACCAGTTAAAAGTGAATCGGCGGCAGTTTCAGCTCCGCCTGCAGAAGCTTGAGGTACTTTCACCCGGTAGAAACTGACGTTTCCTTGTGGGCTTCTGGGTGAAAGAGGAAATGACTGATCATAAAAGCCCTGTTATTCTTAGCGGTGTGTGTGCTTTTGAGAAATCTCTGACAAGATCTGTTTTTTTTTTTTTTATGTTTTCAGACGTGTGTCGTGACTCGGAAACTCGCTGCTGATGTTCCTTTTGCCTCCCTCGTCTCCGTCTTTATGTTTCATGCTGTCAGCTTTTGTTTCCATGCACCCTTTAGATGAAACGCATGTCCTGCAGAGAAAAAGACTGAAGACTTGTCAGATTGTTGTTTAAACTGTTGTGCAGCTCCCAATTAAAGGTTGTGGTTAGAGAAGCAGATGTGAGTTTCCTTCTTTTTCTCTTTTGACGCCTTTAATCTACTAACAGATTTATCACAAGGGGTTTTTCCCCCCTCTAGTTCTGACTTTGAACTAAAGATGATTCTAAATAGCAGTCTTTCGTTCATAATAGAGTTTTGGACCACGACTGAAACCTTCTAGGAAAGTATACCTGTTTTGCTTCGATATATACTCATAAAACTGAAGTAGATCTTTGTTTGTTTTTTAGTTTTGGTTCCTCCAAGTCATTCGGGGAATGTCGCTGCCCGATTTGCGCAGGTAGAAACTCAAGTTTCTCCTCATTCCTCTTTGCAAAATAGCTCAAGATCAGTCGGACTGAAAAATGTATAAAAGTTAAGAATCCTTTTGCAAGGCATTGTATGGAGAATAATTTGCTTCGACGTATTGAGAGAGAGTCTTCAGTTTGACATTGCAAATGATCGCATTATGCCTGAACAACAGCATGCAGAAAGAAGGCTTACCCCAAATTGTCAGTAAGTGCGCAGAGCATCTTGCTCATTACATCACATTAAATTTTTTCCCCAGTATCCACAATTGCAGACAAATCTAGATTGAAGGATCATCCATAAATTAGCGATGATCATCAGGGAGAAGGTTTTGTGTCACCAATTATGCCAAAGTATAATTGGTGACACCAATTATACTTTGGCAAAAAAATGTTCCACCTTTGTGCTTCTTTTTGCTGAACAATTTCTGGATTGCTCAAGTTGAACAGTCTCTTAGGGGCCTCTTCGACTCAAACTGTATCTTTTCCAAGCTAAATTCTGCACTAAGTTGAGATATATTTGAAGAGCAGAAGTAAAAAAAAAAGACTTCATTGTGAGCCGGGATGTTTCCTCTTCAGGCCCAGACCGTCGTGTGGCTCTAAGTCCACAACACACGACGCTGACGCATTTCCTGCAGCAGACAGTCATCATAGAACAAGGACATACCTCCGCTTACAACCACAGACATGTTTATGTGCAGTGAGTAATGCAGATACACATTCGAGAAACATGTTCATATCGTGTCGCTTTCCCCCTGGATTTAAGTCATCCCGAGATAATTAGTGAGTTGTACCTAAAATCAGACGAATACGACGGTCAGCGAGCCGCTGAGATCAAACGTTCAGTTTTAGTTGTTGTACGAACAGCAAACAGCAGTGGCGTGAAAATCTTATGGCCATTAATGTGAATCAAATTTTTAATCATTTTTAACATTTGGAGAAATGATGAGACATCATCCAGCTCATGGTTATAATTTATGGATACTTCACTTTTATTTGAAATGTCAGCGCTCATTTAAAGGAATATGGTTTTTGGTAGTTCATTCATTTTCAATAGACGTGAGGGACATTCTAGACAATTCAGAATATGTGCAGATGATTCTGTTTTAAAAAAAATCCCGTTAAAATGCAGGTAACATTATTTAATCAGATCCATAAAGTGTACATAACATTAGGGTCACATATCATTAAAAAATATATATATATATATTAGATATCGACTGTCTCTCGCAAACCCACACAAACAGAAGCAACCTTTACCACCGACGATGTGTGACTAGAGTTCACCTTTTCACGCCTGCAACGGTTCATCTGCACTTCAAACTCATTAAAGCCGCAGCGGGGCTTTCAGTTTGAAAAAGTTCAGCAAATATCTCACTGAAAACAAGAAGGAAGCGCCTGCTGAATCATTTTTTGTTAATGAATCAAAATCCAAAACACAGATCAAATTTTCTGGAAGTTCAAAGCAGATTTTTAACCCAGTGTTCCCAGTAGAGCTCCAGATGCAGTTAATAAAAGTCCCGTCTGACTAAAATCAGACGGGTCAGCTGATTTTAGTCAGACGGGGGAATTCAGTTTGGAGTTGATCTTTCAGGGAACATTGCAGCCATTTGTCTATTTGATTAAATGTTTTCCTCTTAATGTGTTTGTGCACATTTAAAACAATCTATTGACATATTTTGACATATTCGCATTTAGTTTTACCCTCCAGGCATTAAGAATTTCTGGTTGGGTTTTTTCTGCGTAAATCTCAATCAATTTCAAGGATTTTAACAATTTAAATGTCAGTTTGTTTAAGATTATTGCTGGACTTCCTATTTTTCTAAGCTATGTGAAAGATTAGGCAAAACATTGACTTTGATTCACTTTTATTTTTTATGTAGCATTTGATTTATAACAAATATAAGGTGCATCTATTCAGATCAAATATTAAATAGTGTTGAATATTTAAATGCCCATTTGATTACATGATGCTAATATTTAAGCTGGTATTAAAAGGGCTGAAAGCCTCCAATATGTTAAGAATTTGTTAGTTCTGAAATGATCTAAATGCATTAATTCATACAGTTTTGCAACACTATTTTATTTTATTTTTTTGAATTTTAAATAAACACCTCGAGGTTAAGTTGCAGCAACTGTGGGAAACCGGCAGAAATTTCCCAACTTGCATTTCTGCAGCTGCCTTAAGCAATAGAACGGTACATCACATTCCACGTCTGACGCAACATTTAGGGTTAAACTGTTTACTGTAAACACAAAAACACCGTTTGACTGAACCGTGTGACTGAACCGTGTGACTGAACCGTGTGACTGAACCGTGTGACTGAACCGTGTGACGGAGCCAGAGGAGCGGCATGACGAGCCGCCTCGGTAAACCGATAACACTCAGATAAAAACTAGCAGAAGCTGTTCACAGGATGACTATCACCTTCTGCTTCCTGAATGCACTTTTATTCTGACTCTGCACGTTTAGCGTCGCGCTCAATTTTGACTCCGTTAATTTACAACAAAAGCTTAATTGTTAAATGAAAACTAAGCTACAAGTAAAGGAAGATCTTTACATATAAAAGTAATTCAGTCAGTATGAGAACATAATGGTTTAAAGTCTTTTATTGAAGCAGTATTATTAAATAAATCTCTGCCATCAATACAGAAAGTTATAGAAACTAAAATGGCTCAATGTATTTAGATAATTTTCTAATTATTATATACTGCTATATTAAATAGCTTTGAGTGTTTAGTGGTGTTAGATATTTAAAACAGTAATAATCAATAAAGCTCTCTCCACAAGTGTAAAACTGAAGTGAGAAACTAGTTAACATATCGATTACAGCAAGTAACCTGGATACAGTATTTGACTAATTGATTATATTGACTAGGTTATGTTGCCTTGCTGATTAGGTATTTTTTACAAAGTAGTAATATTGCTTTTAATAAATGTTTATTTCACATTTTTTGAAATATTTGCCACAAGGCAATTTTAGGAGTTAAAGATTTACTGAAACCAAAATAAATAAATATTACCTACATGTTTAAAGTGTATAAATCACCATAGGTTGACTGGCGTACATTACATTTCCATAGATTGAGTTCAATGAACAATGTAAAAACAAATTGACCAACTAGAAGTCGCAGTTTAACAGCTGCTGGTAAATATCCTGCAGTGGTTCAACAAACATTACAGCCTAAAAGGCAATTTTGTTTACTTAAAACAAACAAAATCCATTTTGACAAATGAAATTGCACAACTCGACTTCCATCCTGAGGTATTCTGATAGTATTTTTCATTAAAATACCCCTTTAAAGAAAGTCAGAGTATAATTCCTCAATAAAGCTCCAACTACAAAATAATTCATGTTATGGTTTCTTTAAATAGATATTTTACATTTTTTGTATAATGTTACATGTTCTTAATTGTTGTATTACATTGTAATAACAAAATATGTTTCTCCTTATCGAAATATATTTTACTGTTTTGGCTTCGAGGCTGTTTACTTTTTTTGTTTTGTTATTGAATTAAAACTAAGCAAAAAAAAAAACAGTTAAACAATACACAAATAATTACAATAAATCAAAAGATTTCAAGCCACCATTCATTTATACGTATTTTTTCCGACAGGGTTTAGAAACCCGCTCACGCTTACTGACTGCACCATCACAAACATCCAGCAACAACTTGCACCACATATTGTACATTTTAATGTGAAGCTGCGAAGCCCCCCGTTATGTTTTCTTACTATTAAGCAGGTTAGAAGTGATGTTAAGTTTTATCATTTGGACAATTTTGATTTGTCTTACTATTTTTATTCTAGAGAAAAGTTCCAACTTTTCTCACTAATCGTTTGAAAGCTATGCATTAATTTGCAATAAAGGCGCTATGATGACTATAATTTGCTAAAACATATTAAAGATATTTTATGATATGCTAGTCAGTTACATGTTTTCTGACTTTTATTATAATATAATATTTATTTGTTTCTATAGTTTATTATTTTATTATTATTCATATATTAGCATGTATATTTGTATTTATATATATATATATATATGTATATATATGGAGCAAGAGAGGCTAATATTATTTTCTTAGAACTATTTCCATGTTTGATTTCAGTGCATCTTCCACAGTGCACATCACAAGCCTGTGAGGTCTACGATTGCTTTGATAAATATCGTATCATCTCTCAAATATGGGCTCTTGCCGGCCAGCTTAGCCAGCGGGCAGAAGAGCGGGCAGCCGCTGGCGATGTTCATCTCGCTGATCGGCCGCTGGAAGGAGGTGGAGGAGATGTCGGGTCGGAAGGCGTCGATGATGTGCTCCCTGTTGTTCTGATCCAGGAGCATCAGAGTCACCTGGGTGGAGGAAAGGAAGGAGGAGGAAATCAGCTTCTGCTTTCATAAGGAGGACGATTAACACAGATGGGGGAGAAATGTTTCCTAATCTACGGCACCTTTTGACTGAAGGGCCACTTCAGCAGAGCGTCGCACTTTCCCTTCATGACCACAAAGAACAGGGAGAGGTGCGTCCCCCGTCCGGTCCCGTCGCCGTTCAAATAAAGCCTGAGACACATTTTGTAGCCGTATTTGCTGGAGTAAAATGCTGCAAAGAGAGAGAGGGAGGGGAAAAAAGGGAATTAGAACAATAGACAAAATCCTGAAATGTCATCAGGCTCAGTTTGGTTCCCTCCTTGAAAATAAACATCATCATAGAGATGTGGAATCTCTCCAATCTTGCAAGCCAAAAAAACCCCCCACAAACATCACACCAACCACGTGCTCTCTTTTTTTCCACAATCACAAAAATGTTTCAATGAGGTCAGAGCCCGTCCCAGCGATCCCGTCTCTCGTCTTACCAGGTGAGAACATGGCAGGCGTTCGGCCGGCCACGGCCTCCTGTCTGCGCCGGGAGAAGTCGGTGATTTTCCAGACGAATATCCCGTCGTAGGTGCAGTTCTGAAGCTCGCGCACCAGCTGCTCGGTCTCCGACAG
The DNA here is from genome assembly GCF_027474105.1 of Poeciliopsis prolifica. Classification (NCBI taxonomy): domain Eukaryota; kingdom Metazoa; phylum Chordata; class Actinopteri; order Cyprinodontiformes; family Poeciliidae; genus Poeciliopsis; species Poeciliopsis prolifica. Next base: position 9,695,482 of record NW_026562390.1, on the reverse strand, counting down.
CTGCAGGTCTCTCATGGTCACCGTTCGCTCGAGCTGCCGCACCCTGTTCGACAAGTTTTCAATTTTCTCCTGGTCTAGTCGATGCTGGTGGGCGAAAGCCTCCAGGGTGAGGGAACTGCGCTCCACTTCCCGGTTCAGGACACACACAATGTTTTCTAAAGCAATTACCTGTTGGAAAATAGCAACAGTCATTACATAATCCCTGTAAATACAGTTGAAAACAAACATATTGATTCTGGTTCCTTAACTGTCAAAATCAATCTCTACAACATTCTTTGTCATTTAGCAAAAAATTTCTACATCTTCCGTAAAATAGGAAGTGTAGAACTTCATTGAATGTGTTTTTCAATTTGGTAAATGTAGCCGTCTGCCTTCATTTGTGTCTATCAGTAGAAGCCATAAAGTTTGGAAGAGAGGCTCACTTTTTTTTCCAGGTCTACAGGCTGTGCGGCGGCTGCACCTCCGTCTCCCTCCTCAGGAGCTCTGTACAGACCCAGACCCGAGTCCTCCTGCAGCTCCCCGGATCCGAGGGCCTCCCTTCGCGGATGGGTCATCGTCAGGACCATCGGCAGCAGCAGACGCAGGTGCTCCATGGTGCTGCTGTGCTCATGGTCGCTCAGCTTCCCGTTCTCTATCTAAGGAGCAAGAAGGAGGAGGAGGATTAAGATTTGTTTCAGTGGACAGAAAACGCTTTTAAAACTCTGTCAAGAAAAACAACAAACTTAATTGGTTTCTACAACGTCATCAGGTTGAGACTTGAACCTGTGACGGCTGCATCACCGTCCCGGCAAGAGTCATTCCCATTGGTTTTGATGAAAAACATTCCAGACTTTGACAGCAGATAAGAGAAGCATCTGAAGACTCTCAGGTATCATATAAATGTGGTTGAACTTTGGTGAAAGAATTTGTTCTGAACAGCACACACTTCCAACTAATCTATTTATGCTTTTTGAGTGGAGATGAATCATGTTTTATTTAGACATGCATTAAACAGAACTTCCAAACCTTCTTGTTGCAACAGCATTTGATGTCAAAGTTTAACGTAACGCAGTAGTTTGCTGCACATACCACAGTTTTACAGCCCACTTCGCTGAATGGACAGGCGCTCTTCGACTTGACACAGGATTTGATGTGGTCACTGAACTGAAGAGAGAGCAGGCAAAAGGGAAAATGAAGAGATCGTGTGGAGTCAGCTCAGGAATGAAAGTAAAAGCAAACTACATGATACTCAATCAGAAGGAAACTAGCAGGTCAAAGAGGGGAATTATCAGTTTGAGACAAGCGAGTTTCACTATTCAGAATGTGTTAAAATTGCCTTTTTTAATGGTAAATAGTGCTGTGCATATTAAAATTCTATGTTTAGATATATATTTTTTCAGACATTTGCATACACTCATGATATGGGCTCAGTCGTTTATTTCTAATTTCTGATCTTCCTTTCTTAAGCAGATTAAATGAAAAACACAAAAAATAAACATAAAAATAAAAACTTCTAAGCAGAACAGCTCAAACCTTTTCTCTGGGGATCTTCTTCTTGCCGCAATCTTTACATTGTAAGGGAAACTTCAGACAGATCTCGTCGTGGGCCTGAAATTGTTTTCATAAATCAGAATGTTATCATCCATGCTCAATACCAGAAAACTGTTTTGATGCTCAGAACTCCACACATTTCTCACCTTAATGTCTTTAAAGTTGAAGGTGACTTTGCAATATTTGCAGTTGAGAGTTCTCGCCTCACATTCTCTCTCGTTGTGTCTGTCCTTGTCCTTGAGGAGGATGGAGGCCTGGCAGGCCTCGCACTGCACCCGTTCGTATTCACAGCGGCCTTCATGCTGAGCCTGGAGATGGAGAAAACCATGATTAGATGTTGTGAGCAGATCTCACGCAAGGTAAATACGTCTGCCGTTTGTTCCATTTGTGACCCTAACCCTGTCAGACAAGCATTGTGGCAAGTCTGTCCAATTTACGACAACTGAACCTCGTAAGATTTAAAATGAAAAAGGAACACTTATCTTTTATAAGTCACTGAAAATGCATTAAAAGAAATTACACTCTTAGGTGTGGTACAGGGTGTGTTGGCATTTCAAACAAGATTAAAAACCGGTTTTCCTTTTGCTTCTTTTAAGCAGACATTGTTCGTTTGTTGAGAATTCAAAAGAAAAAAAAGAAAAGAATGATTTATGTACAATAAAAGAAATGCTAATCCTTTCTTGCGTAACAAACTATATAAAGGCATTTTCAAAAAAAAGGAAGTAACTGGATTATATAAATACAAACATGTATGAGAAATAAAGAAATATAAAAAGGGAAATGAAAACAGCAACACAAACAAGTTTTTGTTTTTTTTAAATAATTTAAATCTGCGAGTCGTTTAGCGGCATTACTACACTTAAAAACTGCGACAAAGGAAGAGGCAGAGCTTGTTTGGAGGAGGAGCTTTATCAGGAAGTCCTTTCTCCTAATGAATGGGGGCATCCACGTGTGAGCTGCTCAGCGAAACAGTCAGGTATGTTGCATGTTTTTCGATTTGAATAGTTGTTTTAAAACTCACCACCCATAAACCCAAAAACCAAAGTGAAAATGAGTCATCTCGAAGCGGTGTCTAGTGAGAAATCTGCATGTGCTCGAACTTCGCCACTCGCAGAACAGGTTAGCCACAGTTAGCATCTTTTTCCAAGCGGCACTGCCTTCTCGGCCGGGTGTAGAAAGCCGCTGGGAGAATCGACTGTTTCTCAGCCGACGGTGACTAAACAGCTGTCATTGACACATATTTGGGTGTTGCAACCTGGTAATCATTTCCAACAACAAACGCCCAAAACCACATTTTGATCTGCCTATGCTTCTTCAGAGCCGACGTCTCACTGACAGGCTGACATTTTATTTGCTCAGCTTGCAAATATTGCGCCCAACTATACCTCCTCCCAACACAAAATCTTAAAACTTAGCAGCACATCTCCACTTCACATCTCAGGGATTAGACTGCAGTGTCTGGTAAACTCCCCTTATATAAATATGACGTCCATCTGGGCTCTCCTTCATAAACCAACCCGCCAACTACATCCTGGCAGACATATTTACAACACAAACAAACTGTAGACCAGTTGTTGATCAGCAACATAAAATATTGTTTACATAATTTACCGGGACTTTTCTAACCCTTGTATTTCCACGCCTTTAAATCTTAATCTTAGTTCTCGACAGTCTCCTATCAGTCTCCTATCTAGGGCAGATTTACAGTCACTTAACTACCATGGTCTGTCTCTCCTCCCATATCAAATGGCCTTTATTCTGGTACTTTCCAGTGAGTTGTTTGTGAATAAGGCTAAGGGACTTTCCAGCCTGCATGTTAAGTTTCACTTCCTGTTTCTGCAGAGCATGAATTGAAGCAACATGCATGAGAGGCCATAGTGAACTTATTGAAGGAAGCGCATACAAAGAACAGCTAGTTCAGGTCACAGTGACATGACTAGCAGTCAACTAGTTAACCTGGGGTAACCTGACCCCTTAGCACAACATGAGGCTTAATATGAGGTCAAAGCCAGACCAGAGCGGTTCAATTCAACACCTCACCTCGTACTCTTTTATAGATCCAGTCCAGCTGCAGCTCTGGTTCAAACACCTGGCAGGCAGACTCGCTATTTCTCGACCGGCTGCGTTGTCTGGAAACGCCTGGTGGACAGGGAGAGGGGCGGGGGGCAACAACAAAGCGTTAGAGGACATAAAGACAGTAATTATACTGACAAGAAACACACAGTGCACTTCATTGTGTGGTTGTGGAAACTCCCATCAGACTGTGTGGTCAAACATTCACCTTTAGTTTAAATGAGTAGCACAAAGCCTTCCAAAAGTATCCACAGCCCTTTCTTCACGTTACAAAACCAAACTGCAATGCACTTCATGTGAATGACCCAGACAAAATAATGCAAGTAGAAGGAAAATGAAACATCTTTCTTCAGTTATTTACAACCAGAAATATAAAAGTACAGCATTTATTAGTATCCAGAGCTACTTCTTCAGCCAGGCAGTCAGTTGCACTGGATTATAGGATTATCAAAGTAAAAGGGGGTGAGATACAAACGTTATCCACAGTTTTAAGATCATTTTGAAAACCGTGTCTTTTTGTGGCCATCTCACATTATGGACTACTTGTGTTTTAGTCTATCAATAAAATCAATTAAAATACATGGCTGGGACAGCATGACACGTGACAGAAAGCACTTGTACAGTCGTCTTACTCCTCTCTGGAAACTCACCTCATTACCGTTCAGGATGGACATGGGCTCTTCATAGATCTCCTCTTGGCGGCAGGCTTCACAAGGCTTTGGACCGGCGCTAATAAAAACAAAGGGATTGTGATTTGTCTTTTCAAACAGCAGCTAAGACCTGCTCCCCCGTCATCTCCTCACCAACACAGACTATACAGTTCAAGTAGATGAACAGAAGTGCTATAGAAGGGATGTAGAGTGGAAAAACACTTAATGCATTTGGTTTTTGATGCTAAAAACCAAATCTCAGCCACATTCAGACACCTGGAACCTGGACACACATCAGTTCATAAGGGGATGTCATGTGATCAACTTGCCACACTGATGTACTTAGCATTGTAAAACTAAAATCTCACAATTTTTAGCGGAGATGAGCTTCCAGGATTACACCAATGAATCAAAGGTTACCTACTTAATTAGCAATGCTATGTGTGGTAAAGTTGAGTAATTTTCAGAGGCATTTCATCTTTTCTTTATGCTCAGTGATACTGCTGTGGATCATTGAACATAACATGACGAAGCAGAGTATTATTATCAGCGCTGATGTGTTTAGAAACAACTGTTGAATGGGTGAGGACAGAAATGGGTAGATTAAAAAAAAAGAAAAAAAGAAACACCTTGGAATGAGTCAGCAAAGCCGAAATGTGTCAGCATGACCAGATCCTTGTGATTCATCAGATTTAGTCCAACCATGTGAGAAATGAGTCAGCATTAAGAAAACGACGCTGGGTGCAAAAAAAGCAAATCCAGACTGGAGCAGAGACAAGAACGCAGGATGGTGCTGAGGCATGTCCACTAATTAGGGGAAGCATTAAGCCAGCAGAGTGTTGGGGGAGGAGGAGGTCACAGGTCACAAACCGGTGGATGGTCTAAGGACCTTCGGTCTACCTGGTGAGCAGCTTGAAGCAGTGCACACAGAAGCGGTGGCCACACTGAGCCTGGACAGGTTTCCTCAGGACCTGGAGACACTGCTGACATTTGTACTTATTCTCCATGGGCACAGACAGCACACTCAAAGGAATTCCTGGTAAAGAGTTTTGAGAGTCCAAAGAGATGCGAGCCATCATTCTCCATGAAACTGATGATGCACCAAACTGTGGAAGGAAAGCAGCAGAAAACAAAGGTCAACACTCCCAATGTGTGCTTTGACTTGCAAATATATTAAAATGTTTCCACATTTCTCAACTTACAACCACAACCTGCCATGGATTTCATTGGGATTTTACAGACCAACACAAAAGTCAGGCTAGCCACCATCAACTGATTAGCTTCCCTGTTTGTGCTAAAGAAAATTTTCCCTACATCATGACACTACCACCACCAAGTTTCACTGAGTTTCTGAGTTAACTGAAGGAACTTCAAATCCTCACCATTCTTTTTCAATTTCATTTTGTATGAAATTTGAAAACCAGTGAGCATCTACTTTTATGCACATAAAATTCCAGTGAAATATTTTGTTTGCGTGAGACTTGGTTGATGCAAATACAAAATGGTAGTCAAAATTTTTATGTGTCGTCCAACTTGAAAATGAAAAACTACTAAAGTTGTCAGAAACTCTTCTGGTTTTAAAGTGAATGTCTTGGTTCTGGGACAGTTGGACTTTCTGATCTTGTGTTTTTTCCTAATTGTGTTATTGGGTCTGTCAAGGCGGAATAGATGGTTCTGTTCTGCCTTTTACTACCGATTCCAGATTACTGCATTTTACTACCAAGCCACCATGCAAAAACCATCAAACATGTGTCTCTGTTTCACTGCAATCACCTGTGGCCAGGTTAAGATTTTTCAAATTATATTCAAAAACGTCTACTGCATCACAGTAAGCTGTGCAGGTTTAAGAACAGAAAGAAAAACACAACTGCAAGCTGTTCCTCTTATTCCTATTTACGTATCATATTCCATGTCTTGGTTTTTTACAAACTAACTTTTTCAATGAAAGAAATGAACAAAAAATCTGTTTTCTATGCAGCTGAAAAAGACAAGACTGTGCATGTAAGCAATTTTTCAACTGTTGAATAAAACTTGTTGACCTGGTTTTTCCAAAACTCAACGGGAATCCTGATGTAACTAGAGATCTTTGCAAAAAGTCCTAAACGTTATGTAACAAAATTCTTGGCATGGCATACAAATAATTCCCATAAAGTTGTGCGAACTTCAAAAGTGGTTGATTCTTACAATAATTACGCAAACCCTAACTCATAACCTCGCCTGCACTGCCACCAACTTGGCAGTACAAGTAATCTACATGAAGGCTGCAAAATACTTGATGTATTTGGGTGTTAGTTTTTTGGGAAATCCAACACCAGAATTGCAACACAAATTAATCCTACAAAGCTTCTTATCTGGTTCGTCACAAAAATATCACTCGTCATATATTTAACTTCATTATTCGGTACACGTCTTTTGCCCATGCTCACATTTTCATTGGTATTTTATAGCACATGAACCCATTAAACGGTGTACGTTTAATGCTGCAAATGGTCTGGTTTTCTCTTTACTGCCATCTGGTGGATTAAGTAAGAGCCACTAACATTTACGTGATAGGACGACGGTGCAGGTTTTATTTATAAAGAAGCACATTTTCTCAATATTACATTGAGCACATTTTTTATAAAAGGCCTAGTAATTTTAGAATATATTTATTACGTTAGAAGACGTTGCTGTTTGCAGTCGCACCAAAAACTAGAGGAAAGCGATTTAATTCTGAGGTTTGTAATGTAAAGTTTAATAATTATAAATTTCCACTGGATGAACAGCTAGAAAATCTTTAACCCTGCTTGATATGGATTGTAAGTTGTCTTTCCTCAACGACAAGTTGAGGAAAGTTGTTGTTGTCTTAATGGATTCTTTAATGGATCCATTAAATGCATTCTTTAATGGATTTTGTTAGACTCAACCAACTAAAATAATGACTAAATTCATCTGGTTATTTGTTATAGATAACACATGGGAAGCCAAAACTAAACAATTGTGTAAAAAAAGAAGTTTCAAGTCCCAGAGAGGAAATGACCTCACAATGATTGTCAGGCAACCCGCTAATTACAAGAAACTAAATCACAAATTTCCCCATTCCTCCCCTGTTGGGGTTTCCTGTCTGGAAATGCTTGGAAACTTAGTCATTTCTTTCCATCTGATTACCAACAATGAGAACGTGACAACTTTTTTTTAATTTACCTGAAATCTAAAGTGATTACAATGGTATTGTAATGACACAATACCATTGTAATGGTAAAGTGATTACAATTCGGTGTTGAAGCTAATGTCGGTGATAAAAACAAAGCTATTATTCATTTTCCACCACATTTTTTCTGTTTGCGCTGTAAACGTGACTACTTTTGGAATATTCCATTGAGGTAAAGGAGTGGGCATGTTTTTGATTTCCATAACTGATGTTGTCTATACTTCACAGCCGCTGCATGTCTGTGTTTTTGTTTCTACAGCAGAAAAACAGGGGAAAACTGAAAGCTGGAGGAAATCAGATAAAATTATTAGGACTCTCCCTCCATATTTGATAAATGGAAAAACTACCATTTGTTCTTTCCAGGTTTACACCACTATGCATGTTGCTGACAGAGGCTATAATTTAACATAACCAAATCCTGTTTTCTGTGAAACTAGTCATTAAATCAGCAATTTTCTCACAGAGGACATCCTCTGAAAAAACGTCTGTGTGGGGAAATATGGAAGGAAATGAAATAAATACCAATTTAAGAAAAAGAAACTGCACATGCAAAAACACCACGCCAGCAAACCAGAAAACCATTTTAGAACTCCAGTTTCAGCTGAAATGCATTAAAACTTAGCTTATATAGTAAATAAATAAATTGTATTTCATACAATCATTGCGCCATATCTAACAACACTTCTCCCAGGATGAAATCAAGGAGGCTGAAAGCATTTTCAAATTATATAAATAAAAACAATTTATAAAAATGCTAGAAATTATCAGTGGCAAGACATACTTTAAGTAACAATAATTAGACAGTATAATGTTCAGTCAGGAGATTTTCTCCACATCCAAGCTATAATTTAAATGACTGGGTTAATTCTTATCACCTCTCTGCAGAAACCCATCTATGGCCTGAAGCTTAACTAGAAGTCTAAACTGGTGAAATTCTGTGAAGTTTTTCTGACTGGTATTTCTTCATCATGAAACTCTGACACAACACTGGAGTTTCAACAAGTTCAACCAAACTAGCGCAACTTTAAAAACAAATACAGCAAAGAAAGAAAAGAGAAAACCTTCTTGACTCATGTAAAACTTTTCAGATAGACACAGTAACTAGGTGTGATGTGTTTGGCAGATAGTGCTGCGGTTACTTTGTGCATCAACATAACCTTTGAAGGTAGCAATTTTAGATTCCCTGATGTTAAGTTTGGATCACTAACTATAGTCTCCTTCTTAAAGTTGGAGACAGAAAAATTTTATGTTCGATTTCAGACAGTCACTAACAAAGAGTCATACCAAAGGTCATAAAAATGACCTTTGATATGCAGTCATAAGGGCAGGGTTGACTGTTGCATGCCTTTTAGATTCCTCAGCAAATTTAGAAATGAACATTGCCTTGACTTGACTATTCTTACCAAATTTAGTCAAGTCAAGACAATGTTCATTTCTAAAAACACACAAATGAACAACCTCAGCTGGCTGAAAATTGCTGCACAAATCATTAAGCAAAAAAGCAACGAGTAGTAACTCTGCAAACAAAATTACAAATCTTTAAACAAAGGTAAAAAAAAAAACGTCTCCAAATCTATACACAAAGTTAAGTCCAGCTTCCTTGCCAAACACAACCTTGTAACCAGCAGTAACAGCTGCCCAGAAATGCACCATCTGTTCAATAGTCTAACAAACACCGTGCTGGTCTCACTGCTACCACGATATTGCTCAATATTTCTCCACGTCAGTAACGATCTCAGCGCAAAGGAAACTGAACAGGATTTCTACTCACCGAAAACACAGTCCAGCCTTACAGCCTGAACTTTGACGCTTGTATTTGTATCTAGTCACACCCAAAATGACGTCAGTAGATACAATCTCTCCATATAAGAGTAAACCCCGACATTTCTCTTGAGCTGCAGAGCTTTTATTTTTGCAGAATAATTTCTGTTCGTTTACTTTCTTTTGTGTGTGTGTGTGCCATTAACCAATGGAAGAAACCGTGCTGCTTTTTAGCACTTAATTTGGCCACGAGGAGCAACAACAAAGCGCGTAGTTAACGTTAGAGCTAAATTAAGTAGATTATTGCTGCGGTTCATTTCTTAAGTTGCTCGCCAGCTTGCTAACTGCTAACTTACTCGCTTAAGAGCAAGTGTATACCAATTTTAGTCAACTAACCTGGGGCTCTTGGACGTTAGGTTGGACGGAAACCGAAACTATTCAGAAAAAGACAAAAAAACAAAACAAAAAAAAAAAACCGAACACTCCTGTTCCTGTTCGAGGTAGTTCAAATAACGCACAGCAACTTCCGCTTGCTGTTTTTTTTTGTCTGCACAATTTACCACAGGGGGGCGCAGTTGAGTAGCAAAACTCCCCAAATTGACCTCAAGCAAAAGCACATCACATTTAACTCCAGTAAAGGTAAAGAAATGAACAATCCAAGACAGAATTAAAAGAGTGTTTCATAACATCAGGAGATTATGAAAAGAAAAAAAAACCTTTATTGCGTCGTTGTTGCGTCTGTTTCTTCCTCTTCACACTGATAAGGAGTGAAGAGGCTGTCAGGTCCGGCTCTGTGGAACGAGTCACTTGACAAGGTAACTTTCACCTGTCTGAACACACGTATTCATCTGGTTTCATGTTTGAAAATGATATCATCAGACAAATAATGTTATGGGTAAATTCAAATACTTTAAGTAGAAGAATTAACACAAATAAATACAAAATAATTCAGAAGAAATGCCAAGTTTTTCTCATCATAAAACAAAGCAGTGCAGCTTCCAGCGATAATATTCACTGTTTGACCTCCAAATGGAAAAAGACAACAGAGCTAATGCATAAACAAGAAGTCTAACATTAACATAAGGGTAGGTGTGTGTCTGGTGCATCTTTGGCTAAAACAAGCTTCTTCTTCTTCACTGACTGAGGTTGGTGTTTAGCTTAGCGATATTGGAAATTTTACTCAAATAAAAGTGGCAATAGTTTAAATTGATATACTGAAATGAAAGTAAAAACAGCAAGTAAATTTAGCTGAGCAAAATTTACTTGCTGAATACATCTAGATTTTATACATTTACATATTTGATAAAATTATTTAATAAAATAATGATAGTAATAATAATAAGTACATGACATTTTTTTTTATCAATATATACACCACTGGCTCCAGTAACGTTCAGTGGATGCATAATTTATGTTGAGTACATTTTATGTAGTCTTAGTGCAGACTGCATTGTCGTCATGAAGGTGAGTTACTTCCCAAAGTGAATCATTATTTTAAAGAAATATCGTCTTCAGACATATATCTCTTGTTTGTTCTGAGTTTATGCAGTGTGAAGATGCCACAGTACTTATTGTTTGATTAATTTTAGTAATACACCACAGGAGCGGACTCGGCTCCTCGTCATCCGTCCCTGATGACGCAACGTCATCGACGCATGCGCAATACGTTTGGATAACAATGTGGCAGCGCTTGTCAATTCCCATCATACGGCTCAATCAAACGCAAAGTTATTTAACATCTAAATGGTTCAAAGGTACGAACTTACACCGCTGCTCTCTACGCAATTGGAAATGCATTTTAAGCAACGAGTAGGTTATTAAATTATTGAATTTGCTTGCCTGTTTAGCAGCGTGTTAGCCTAGCTGCTCACTTATTAGCAGTCAAAACAGAACGGTACCAGTTTTAGCATCCGGTTCAGTAGGTCAACGGAGAGCTATGGTATTAATTAACTGTTGGTAAACGAACATTGATCATAAAATAGTTACATTTCATTGACATTTATAATGAGTTTCACTTTCAGTATTGCGATTACAGTGAACTGTTTGGATGCAAAAACAAATATGTTTAAGAATTGAATTAATTAAATATATGTCTGGTAATTGAAGACATATCATTGTAGTTAATTATTTCAAGTTAAACAATTGCTACCTGACAATAGGATAAATATAAAGCTAGTTAGGTATAACTTGCGATTTAAAGTTTTAATTAATTGTTTCTGATAGATTATTTATGCCTATAATTTACACAGTTAAATAATTTGTAGATTTATTTTTTCATTTACTTGATATAAATGTTTACTATATTAAAATGCTATTGTCACTGCAGTATGCATTTTATGTTAGAATCGTCACAGAATTGCTTGAATGTGACGTTTGGATTTGAATATGTAATTGCATTTATTTTAGTGTTGCTTGTAGATTCGTGTTTGAAATGTTTGCATGTTGTATTTTTTTCCCCACTAATTTGATTTGCTGTCACTTTGGCGAGTTTGGAAATGAGATTTTGAATTTCAGGTGGTCTCTGGGTTAAATAAAGTACACATTTTAAATGCATCTGCACTGTACTTGCCTGTAATGTGTAATATGAAATGATCATGTAGTTTTCACACTACTTTATTTCATTACTTAATTATTGACTCCTATCAAATGCATGAGTGTATATACAGTTTTTAGCAGAAGAGGTAAATAAACTAGAAAAATATTGCATTTCCTGCAAAAATGCAGCGTGATTACTGTAAGCTGAATATATTAGTGTCTAGTATTTTGACCTACAGTAAAATACACCTGCTGCTGTGGAAGAAAACTCATGTAAAAAGCTAAAATTAGCATCAAGAAACCCAAAAGGGCTGGTGATTTATTAAAAGTCGTCAATAATTTGACATGTCGTTACAGTAGAAATGTTTAGCTTCCTGCGTCTTAACACTGTTCCACCTTTGGCTCAGCTCTGCTCGTCCACCGACTCTTCACTAGTGGTGCTGAGCTCACCTACAGCTATGATGGGCTGTACCCTGGACACATCCAGACCACCTCCTTCCAGAAAGCACTGCTGGCCGTCGGATCAGGAGTGGCGGCTCTGCAGGACCCTTACAGACACGGTACAAATCCATGTGAAGAAAAGTTCAAGCAGTTTCAGTACATTTATTGACTGTGTGAAAACAAATATTTTATTTTCCATCCTTGTTTTGGCGTTTAGAATCTGTTAATAAAATACTACTGCTTCTGTGTGATTTAATCAGTGGCAAATGTTTTTTAAACTCATCTCTCCTCCAAATTAATCTTATTGTTGTTGCTTCAGGCTTATTTCTCAGCACAGTTTGGAAAAACTACCAAAACCCAATAAAACTTTTAACAAGGGTATATTTCTAGTTAAAAAATTACCTTAATGTTAGATTTTAGTGTTGGTATTCCAGGCCTTGCATGTATTCTTCTAGTATATACTGTAGTGCAATATTTTCACTGTGATTTATTGCAGCAGCTCAGAGTCTTCGTTTTAGCAAGACTGGGTTTTTGGTAGATAAATTTCACATCCTAATTTCCTCATTCAGAAACGAAACGGCTTTACTGAAATGGCGCCCCCGCTTCTCGTTTTCAGTAGCTGAAAATGGAAAAATGCTCACAGCTGAGGAGACACCTGCCAGCTGAAAGTTAGCATCAGATTTAGCCCACAGATTTCTGTAAAGATCCTGACTTCCAGTATGTACTCTGTGTCTAAACCTTGCTGTTTCCTTGTAACAGAAACTCCACATGTTTGAATAGTCACATTGTGAACCAATCTGAAATGACTCAGATTATATCATGCTTTGGTAGACTCAGAGGCAGCTTTTCAAATGTTATAAAAACTCCCTAAAAGGCAGAGAGGAACAAAACTGTTGTATTTACAACCAGAGAGCTGCTCTGTGGGTTTAGACTTTGTACCTATGAACAGTCTTTTACATTCTGTGTAAAATTTATGATGTTGAGTCAAATTAGGCTGTAAAATCTCCGTACAGTGTTACTGATGCTCTGAATCCCTGTGCTGATTTCACAGACATGGTTGCTGTGCTGGGAGAGACTACAGGACATTTAGCGCTTATTAATCTAAGGGAGCGGATGAAAAATGATCCAGAGGGTCACATGATCCTGACGTGAGTCTCCCTAGTTTAGGTTAAATGTTGTTTTGGTCAGTTCGCCCTTTTGCCAACATATCCTCGCATTTTCAGCTCTAGGTTATATTTTCTGTCCATTTCCTCCTTCCGTTTCTTAACCAGGTACTCAACCATTGGTTATTGTTATATTCCTTCTGGTAGTTAGATATTTTGACAAGCTATAACATTTTGAATTGAAATTTTCAAAGAAGTACCATAATTTCACTGCATTTTGTTGTTTTGATGGCCATATATCACTCCTACTCTTCTAAACTAGCAGAAATGTAGCAGATGGTAGAAAGTAATTTCTTTTAGTCAATTAGCCACATATTCTTACAGAAAACGATCACTGGACTTTAGAAAATTACTTTAAATTGCTGTAATCGCCTCCGTTAATTTTATGTGTTTTCAGTAGAAAAAACTCTTTAGAAGAAGATCACTTTAAAAAAAAGGGTAGAAAAAAAGATCAAACCTTGCAACAACAAAAAAAATTATCTGGCGAAGGCGGGAAATGATCAGTATTCTTCCACTGCAAGGATACATTTTGATTAAGTCTATTCTTTGTTATGAATTGACACTGCAGAGAAAGGCCGAGAATCCGTCTGTCCACACTCGATCTGGAAAAGATGGCTTCCCTACCAGATGAGTCGTTTGGGCGAGAGTATCTCAGATTTCTGGAGGACAATGTATGTCTTTGCTTATGCTCAACAAATCCAAATCCAGGCTGCATTTGTGAACACAAGTCTCATCTGTTTCTGGTGGATGAGATGTCTCTTATTTTTTTTTTTTGGGGGGGGGGTTTCGCAACTTGGTTGCAGAAAGTGACGCCTGACTCTAGAGCGGAGGTGAAGTTTGTGGACAACGAGGAGCTAGCTTACATCATGCTGAGATACAGAGAGGTCCATGACCTGTTGCACACCTTACTGGGGATGCCCACTAACATGCTGGGTGAGTGAAGCTGCGACAGTTCCTGTTCTCTATAAACACTCAAAGTAGACTTTATGAAAGTAGACTTTATGAAATCTTCACTCTTGACTGCCTGCCTGTCTTGTGATCTCTCCACTTCCTGTTGGTAATTTGCACATTTCTCTGTCCCGGTTCCAGGTGAGGTGGCGGTAAAATGGTTCGAAGCCGCTCAGACGGGGCTTCCCATGTGCGCCCTGGGAGCCTTGCTGGGGCCACTTCGGCTGAATGCCAGGTGCTTACGTACAATCTGTCTGATTGGAGCTAGCTCTGTTTGAAGAAAAGCTAAATTGTTGTATGTAAAATTATTTTAATTTCAAACAAGCGCTGCTTGTCCTGATGCACTTGAATGTTCCCACAAAAAGATGAAGCTTTGGGCTGATGAGGAAAGGTGACTGTCCCTTAAAAGTAACGAAAATCCTTGATCCTTTTCACATTCATCATGTTACAATCGCAAACTCCGGCGTGTTTTATTTTGAGTGCATGTATTGGAGAAAATGGAGCACATATTTGAAAAGGAAACAAAAATTAAAATATATATTTTTAAATTTGTTTTTAATTTAGAATTAAAGATAGTCTGTCGTTAATTTGTACAATCACCAAGTCTGTGTTCGTTTTAAACATTTCGAGCAGAGATCTATAACCTGCGGCTCTTTGAACCTTTAAGAATGGCTCATAAAACTCTGGCTGAAAATAATAAACTATCCATCAGTGTTACATAATTTCCCCAAAAATGTCACCATGAAATAGAAGAAAATGTATCCATCCTTTTCCAGAAAGAATTTTTTTCCCTCCTCTTTATTTTAAAACTATTAAAGGAGACATAAAATGGTAACATTTTATAAACGATGACACATTTCCTGTAGTTGATGTTCATCAAAAGGAACAAGTTGCCATTTTTCAAAGCATCACGTAACATTTAAATCTATTTCTGAATTAGTTTGATTTTTCTGGGCTGAAATCTTTGCCCATTTGACTTTGGCAAAGCTGCAGAAGTTACATTGATTTTCAAGATCTTCTTTTTTATTGATGTCTGAACTCTGGAGACTGTTCATTTTAAGAAGATGCTCAAGGATTATGCAAATACTTTCAAAGCCATTTGTGACCAGTAATCGATCAATCAACCATTTTTCAAACAAAAAGCTAACAAAAGCTAAGATAATAATTAGCCTTGAATTGGTTCTGGAAGATCTAAACACCTAAAAACAGCCTGTAATATGTAACCACTAAAGTATAGGAGTGTTTTTGATGATTTTCTGGTTTTTGATGGTTTAGGGTGGGGCATGGCAGAAAGATGGGTTTCCCCAGGGCATTATTTATAAAATAGCCACCATTGTGGCTCGTTTGCTGTTGTTACAACAGCATGTGAGTATATGGGAACACAATGTTCAACTGTAAACCGTCTCTTGATTGTTAATCATTAAACATTTCCTCATTCATTCTTTGTCATTTCCTGTCTTTGCCAGTCTAGATTTGTTGACTTACTGGAAATAAAACGGTCGTGATGACGGCTTTTAACTGTACTCTTCTTCTTCCCTCTCTTAGTCGTTTACAGTCACTCTTCACATCTTTGGGCCCCTGGGCCCTGCAGAACGGCAGGCGGGCCCGCTGCGTCCTCAGCGTCTTTTATGAGAGGCGATGGGAGCAGAACCTGGAGGACCTCAGGCGGGAGCTGAACATCGAGCCACCTCCACTCACACAAAGTGCCTCAAACAAGAGGAGAACACAAACATAACAAGAACCTCGTCATAAACTGATCAGCAGCCAAACCAAAAATATTTGAAGAACGGCAGTGTGGGAGTTTTGTCTTGTGGCATGTAATTATCTTCAGAGGACATAGGGGAATTTTGATTATGGGAAAGAACGGCTCATTTTTTTTATTCACACAAAACATTCACTAACTCCGTTTTCAACATTCACTAACTCCGTTTTCAACATGTGATGTGTTTAGGTTTCCATTTCCTTCTTATTGTGACTTCATCCTTCAAGAACTTCAGCTGTAAGTTTAGAATGTGATTCATTTGGAGCAGGAAATACTAAAAATACACTTCAGTACTAAAAGTAGACTGTTCTATTAGCAAATATAATTTTCACATTTATATAATGGCCATTATTATCCACAATCTTATTTACTAGAACCTGATATCATCTCTCATCAGAGTCTGTTTAACTGTTTCTGTTTAACCCTGTTTTAACCGAACGGTTTAATTAGAGTTGGTGCAGCTGCATCTGTTTAGCATTTAAACATTCTGATCACAAAAAAACACTTTTAGCAAGAATGCCGTCAACATGGAATAAACAGGTGAACAGAAGTTTCATTATCTGCTTTTTGTTCCGACTAACGGCATGTACCTAATAATGATCAGTCGCATTAAAACCACATTTCCAGGAAATGAGAGTCCAGGAAGTCTGTAATTAATTTACCCAGAAGTTCTGTAGAAATGATACTGATATACAGCTGGTCTTCCCCCAATGGGGTTTTAATTTCTACAGAAAATAGATCATGTTTGTCACTGTCCGACATTAAGTATATGACTACAGAGAACTAAGTTTGTAGAGACGATTGAAATATTAAGGTTATATGTAACTTTTAAAAATGAACTTTTGACATAGAGCACAAATAGTCCAGCAGTTATTGTTGTAACACGTAGTCTGAGCTTGTAACTAAACTTGTGAGCTGCTGGTAACTATAATTTCCTGAGGGAGTCTTCCCAAGGGATCAATAAAGTCAAGTCTAAGTCTAAATTATGATTTTATGTAAAATGTAAATAGCTGTGAAAAAAAGTGTGGTTTTGTGTTTTAACCTGACTGCTATCAATGCTTTAAATATTTAAAATGTTGCATAAGTTTTGTTTGTTTTTTTTCTGGGAAAATATTTCAAGTGAGGCAAATTATATAAAATCTCCACAAACACGGAAATCAACTCAAATTTCTTTACAATTTTTGAAATAAGTATTGAGTACAAAGATATAAACGGCTAACAAGATATCAGTACAAATTAATATTAAGTCCTGAGTAGTGTTACCCATAAGAGTGACATTGGAAAGAGGAATCTAATTGTTCTGTTTCCTTGTGTATAGAGAATCAACTTTTAATGTTTTGCATTATATTGAAATACTGACTTCAATAGCCAGTTTTAATCAAATAAATAAACAGTTTATCCAGAATTGGTGATGACACTGAGAACACAGTAACTTTGCATATTGGTTAATTGTTTTTAGAGTTGAGATGATGCAATAAAAGAAATACATGTTGGCACTAAAAACTTGGTTTCTAATGTGTATTTTTGTTAGAATGTAAAGTTTTAGATGTAAAAATTGGACTCTTTTATTTCCATAATGCACACTATTTGAGGTGGAAACAATATGAGGATGTTTTTCACATGTTCTACTTTATACACCTGAGGAAAGAATAAGAGAAGAAACAAGCAGAGATTCTTAAAAGGTATTTAAAGACTAAAATAGGGTGGATTTTTTTGGCAGACATCGACCCCATTGTTCTGAAAAAACAATGCAATTACCATAAGGAGTATTTTTTACATCATACATTTTTAAAGTATATGTGCATATTCTTTGCTGTTCGACTTTATTTCATGTAATTAATGGTCTAACTTGTATTGTGAAGGTAATTTGAAGCCACTTGCACGTGTTAAGAAAGGGAAAACTTTTTATTAAGCTGTCATTTCTCCTTTAAACATGTGTAATTTGACTCTGATGGGATAGTCTGACCTTAAAATGTCATGCTTTCATTAGCTGACTTTAACTCTGACTAGTTGAACAAAGCAGGGAAACTTTAAAAACACAGATCTGTGCACTGTTTTGCAGAAATTTAAGCAGAAAAATAGAGTCAAAAAATCCCAAAGAACTATAATCACAGCTCCTTTTTGCAGGCATACACACAGCACAAACACAGTTTCCCATGTTTGGCTTTTTGACCTCTAAGCATATTGTAGTCTGCCTCCATATATATGGTTCATACTGAAAATCCCCTGCAGATTCCATATGGGTACCAGGACACAAGGAGCACTTGGATATCCACTCCTTGTTTGGACCAGTATGGCCCTGTCCCAGCCTGACACGAGGTTTCAGGTTTTACTGTTATGGAAAAAGATTGTGTCTCCAGGAAGCAGACTGACGTCTGTCTTTGGTTCCTGCTGTGCGTAGCTCAGGCTGACCTCAATGAATCATATGAAGGACTGAGCATGTAGAATAATAATAATGGAAATAAAATATACACAGGTATATGAAATGAACTTGTATCTTGTGGTGAAAATGTTCTTTAGGGGGTCCAAGTGCATGCAAGTACACACTGTTCCTGTTTTAAAATGCGTCATGAACATGTCATTTTATACAAGTTTCATGTTAAAATATTTCACAGATCGTTTCATCAGACTATATGGATATAAAGTCGAAGTGTTGAGACAATAAAATCATGGTTTGGACATGTGCCCTTCTTTTTCTCTTTGTATTGTGTGACTGTGTCCTTCTTACATGTCCCTGGTCTCTTATAAGGGGGAAAAGACACTTCACATTTTGCTGTATCAGTTTATTCCTTTCTTATATAATCAGGGCTCCGAAGTCATGGCTGAATTAAAATAGAAATCATATTTTGTTTTGATTATTTTTTTGTTTTCAGTTTTTCTGCAATATTATGTGAGGCTCACTGGTTTTTACTCAGTTTTGAAGTTTTTGTAGCTGTCTGTGGTCCTGGAAACTCAACAGGAACCTTTGAATGGAGAAGCAGAACTTTTAATGGAGCTCATGAAGGCCTGATGGGACTTTGCTGCCCCCTGGTGGTTGTTTGGAAAAAACGTGTACACGGGAGGTAAATCAGTCAAATAAATAGAAGACACGCATTTCCAAAACTATTCCTGTCTCACTTATTACTAGATATCTTGGCTTTTTGCATTATTTTTTAAAGCTACAAACATCAATCATCGCAACTCTGAAAATATTTTTATTCTGGCCTTGTTCTTATTCATTCAGTTTATACTAAATAATAGGTTTCCCATAAATTGTCTATGCCGAAATGTTCAGACTTTTCCAGGCATTTTAAGTGCATCTGTTTCTATAGTTTTCTAGCACTGAAAAACTACAAAAATAGACATTTAATGTGTTGATGTTTTCCACCTGTATGTTTAACAATTTATAACATGTTACTGAAGCTGAAAATAAATTCTGTAAAGTAGTAAATGTTTCTCTGCTGTTTTTTGTTTCTTTTGTAGAATCAAAGAAATTTTAATATTTCTATCATGTTTTAGTGGAGGAAAGCATTTTGAACTTTGCCGAAATGATTTGACTCATTTTTAATTCCTATGTAAAAAATATTGTATCAGTTATCTTCAAATCATAGTTTGTGATCATTAATATATCTAATTTGATTGCAAAAAATATTCTGTTTTAGAGTTTATAACAGGCATTTTCCTATACTTTTGATTTTTCTAAACTTCTACAGCATTTCTCCAAAATACAGTTGACCAAATCATGTTTTTTTTAAACATGTTTACATACTAACTTTTCAGTTTAAACTGCAGTGCATACTATCTATGCACACTAACTTTGCTGAATCACAGAAAACTTGACTGAATGAAAGGAATGAAATCATACGGATACAGAACAGCTCTGGTTTTCACTTCACAAGGATGGAATGGAGATAATCTGTGAACCTCGAAGTTCAAGTCGTGCCATTGATTCTCCATTGGATGTACATCTGTTTTGATAGGACCACTGGAACACATGAACATTTTTTCACCAAACCATTTGGCTGCATGCTTAAGAGTCATTATCCTGCTGGAAAGTGAACCTCCACTAATAGTCTTGAGTCTTTTGCAGCCTCTGAATGTATTCCTTCCCCCAGGTTGGCTTGTGTTAGCTTCATCCATCTTCCTGACAACTTTGAGTTGTTGGGAAGAGATGTATCCTTTTAAAGAAAAGCTTTCACACAGCATGACTCTTTCACTAACATGTTTCATCCTGGGGATGATTTGTTTAGGTTATTTTGCAGTTTTGGTCTCTTTTGACCAGAATACCTTCTCCCCAGGTTTGCTTTGTTGCTTGCATAGCTTTCAGCGAACAGGACTTTTTATGGCTTTCTTTTAACAACTGCCTTTTTTCTTTCCGTTAATTTGGTTGGTTTAAACTGTTTAGGGGTATCAGTGTAGAGGGGCTAATACAAATGCAAAGCCACAAGTTTTTGCTTTTTATTTTCTAAAAAATGAAAACCACACATTACTAGTCTTTCATTTCTCAAAAAATAAAAACCACGCATTACTAGTCTTTCATTTCTCAAATACAATGCATTACTTTGTTTTGGGCAGTCGTCACAATAAAATACATTATTTACTGTTGATAATTTACCAAAATAAAGTGAACTGAATTATATTCAATGGATTTATAATGGTAAAATCAGAAAATTTGCAAAAAAAATTTTGTCTTTTCTTACATTCACGCAGGTCAAGTGTTTATGACCTGCATGTGACGTATGAACCTTTAGTCTGACGAGAGCAGGAAAAATGTGCCGTTATGCTAGACACACTGCTAATGTGATCCAGTGAGCTGCATCTGACAACATCTTGTTTATGAAATATTTCAGAGAGAAAACACACAAAAATGAAACAGCAATAATCACTTTGCTGATCATAAGGCAAACAGGCTTACAATAGTAGTCAAATGTTCAAGGTCTGTGATTTTTAAAAGTCTGGATCAACCAGGGTTATTTTTGTTATCTATAACGTTTAAAAGCGTTACATAATAAAGAATAGAAATCTATTCTGTTTTCAAAAACAATCTTTCTATTAAAAAAACAAAAATTTTCAGTCAAAATAATTACAACAGTACAACAATGTAATATAATCAACATATAAAAATAATAAACATAAAAAATAATTGAA
This sequence comes from Poeciliopsis prolifica, assembly GCF_027474105.1. Classification (NCBI taxonomy): domain Eukaryota; kingdom Metazoa; phylum Chordata; class Actinopteri; order Cyprinodontiformes; family Poeciliidae; genus Poeciliopsis; species Poeciliopsis prolifica. The sequence goes on along the minus strand of NW_026562390.1, from coordinate 9,674,302 downwards.
TACAAAAGAAATTAGAAAAAAAATTAATAAATAAAAAACTGATGTAGTTGCAAGTTTTCGTTATTGCACAGAGTTCCTGTTCTCCTGCACATCATATTTCTATGATATAGAAATGTCTCTCCCTTCTGCTTTTAAACATTCGTATGCTCATGCCGTCTTTCGGTGCAGTATAGTGATGCTGCGGTCAGTCACAGCAAATGCCGGAAGCAGCGGAGCATTGAAGGGCTGAGAGACAGAGTACAGCACAGTGCCAGAGTCCGGCTCGTAAAACAGCAGCGTTTGGCTCAGCCAGTCCAGCAGCAGGCCGATCCGCTGGGGCCTCGTCACCACCTGCAAGGGAACCTTCTTCCCTGCATGGCAGTAGGAGTAGTCGCCATCATAGCGGGACAGCACCCACGACTCACTGTTGTAGCCCAGCCGCGCCTCGTTCCCAGAACCTTTGCGCTCCAGAGAGGCGTAGCAAACCCCGATCTTGAAGGCGCCACTTTTGCCGACATCCACTATCCAGCTGTGGGTACCAGAGGACATGGACAGAGATCCCAAAGCATTGGGCCAGGAGTCAAAGCGAGCCGGGTCGTACGGGGGAGACTGGCGGGGCTTCTTTTGGAGGAAGGTCAAAGTGCGTAGGTCTTCAGAGAGGGAGAGGAGTGGGCTGACTGTGCGCTCATCGAACTTTAACAGAGGTGATCCATAAGCTGTGTGGAAAGGAATAGATGGGTCAGAATCCGGGCTGCTTCTAAACATAAAGCCAAACTAGTTTACAAGTTATGAATTATGGTCAGATTACTGCAGATTGTGAGTATGCACGCATGTATGTATGTCAACTTTTGTTAATTTACCTTGCCATTAAATGACAATGGAAACAAACTACTCTACAGAAATAATGTTGTATCATCACCTTTCTATGTATGTATTAGAGAGCCTCACACATAACATCCAGCTAACCCTAACTCCTTTAAACAAAGGTAACTCATTGCAAAACCCAAATGATAACATCACCTTATCTCATGATATCCTACTCAGACGCTCTGTCTGCATTGAAGAGGGAATGAAGATTCACTCACCTCTAACGTACTCAGAGTTTGATTGAGGTTTTAATTACATAACACCAAAGAGCACTCAGGCTTTGTTTAGAGAATTGAACTTTCAGCCCCAAGTGAAAAAAAGAGAAAAAAACCCAACATGGTAATGTCACAGCAAAAACTAACCTACTCTATCTTTATTCAATAGCATGCAGCAAATTTTACCACACACACAACACAAAAACTGGAGGTACATTATAAATGATACACATACTAGAATGTAACAGCACTTATTGCTTCACAAATCATCCTTAAATTTAGACATTCTAACATTTGTAGCAAAATGAGAAACAGTATGTTAGTAGCTTCATGTTTTAAAACAGTGACTACTATATTTTTGTAATTTTAATATTTTGATCAGTAATGGCATTTTACAGTACTTTCTAAATTTTAAGTTTCTACAAAAAAAACAAAACAAAACAAAAAAAACAGGTATATTTAGCCGTCTAAAACTATTAATTAAAAACATGTTTTGACTGAATTTAGGACTGTGCCTTGAGTCCTTTCTGACATTCAAATATATTTGTATGTAAATGTAAATATTACATACAAATATGTTATAATATAATATAAAGTAACTAATTTGACTCATTTTTTAAAACAGAATTTAAAACCAAAGGAAGAACATTGTTAAGAATGTTTTAACTCTGTTCACAAGAGGTGGCTAATAAATTTGAAAAGAATAATGTCTTTTACAACAGTCAGCATATATAGTCATCTTGTTCCCCTGCTGAATCTCCAGGATGTAGTTAAGTGTACAAACCGTTGGGCCCCAGCAGCAGAGCAGTCGCCCAGAGGCCCTTCAGCAGCTTGCTGTCGATGCAGCCTGGGTTCAAGTTGAGCTGGTCGGTGTCACAGGGCTTCCCGACTCCTTCGGCTTCCTCCACCCTAACACAATCACACAGAAGAATCAGAAGTGAAGCAAAACCTCCAGTATCTTGTCAGTAAGAACAAATATTAGTCATATGAATAAAGTAGTACCTTTCAGCAATTTCTTGGACACTGGTCTGGAAAAAAGGAGCCAGGAGGAAAGTGATTATTCTCAGTAGTTTATGACTCTTATCAGCCTGCAGTTATTTATGAACCTACGTCTTTCCCACCACCGTCATAAACAGCCCTAGCCTCTCACCACCAGCTGTGCGTCGCCAGCGTGCGTCAGCGTGTGCACCAAGCGGGAGCGTGTTTGCGACAGACTCGTCAGAGCGTGGTTCCAGTGAGCTCTCTGGGTGAGGAGGCACTGCTCCACCCGCTCCTCCTCCCTCTGCACCTGCTCCAGGAGGCGCTGCTCCTCCTCCTCCAGGGCCTCGCGGGCGGCGGCGACCTGCGCGAGGACCTGCTCCCTCGCCCTGCTCGCCGACGCCTGGGTGAAAACACAGCAGAAGATGTGAGAGGAAGATCCGGAGATTTCAGAATCAGTTATTTTTCCTTCTGATTGCATTAAAACTTCTTCTGGTTCGGGTAAGGGCATTTTTCAAAGTCCATTGTTAAAGTATTCACACAGCATGGACTTTTTGCAATATATTTGATATGTGTTACATGTAAGGCAGCTTGAACCCGCAAGATGACAACATCTCTCTAACTTGCAACACAGTGAGAAGGTGATTAAAAAAACATGGTTGCAAATCTCAGGTTTTACGCTTCGAGACACAATAAACACTATTTGGAGGTTGATTTAAGGACAGAAGAAATGCAATACATAACCACATAGTGCTTTATTCTCTTTCTAAGGATTGCAAGTCATTCAAACTAATTTATTAATCTTACTTTAATAAAAACAAATAACTATGAAAATAAAATGTACTGAAGGTTCTTTGATGAAAACTATAGATAGATTTACAGTGGACGCAAGTCTTCGTAGGTTCTCGTTTTTGTGATGTTAAATAGTGACGCGATCATCACTTATTTTTGAAAAAGTTCAACTTTGATGTGATGAATATACCCTGTGTGACTCAATTAAAAAATAAACAAATCTATTGAAGCAAGAAAGTTTAAATACACCAAAACGTTGCAATCATCTGGTTGCCTAAGTACGCACACCCTTGTAATAATGTGAAGGATCAAAAGTAATCTTGGTGTACAAATAAATCCGTAAGGATTATTTTGTAATAATATAATGATATGTCTATTACATTTACCATAAACTGTCTGAGAGATACTGCCTAATTTTCCAAGACAGACACTTGCCAGTGAGGCTGCCTTGCTAAAGAAATTACTAATTAATTAAGATTTATACAATTTCCACATCAAAGAAAATAAAAATGATATGTTTTAAATAAAAAATTACAGGGAAACATTTGTTCTGATCCAATTAGTTAGCATAAAGAATGCATCACTTAACGCCTACTGATTAAGCAAATCATCAATGATTAATATGTCAGGTTTTGTTAAATTGTACGTTTTTTTTCTTTTCTGAAGAGAATATTCACAAGGGAACTTGCTGCACTCCCTCTCATGTTTCTCTGTAATTAGTGGAAATGTCACTAACTTCTGCTTCTTTCACTACAAAACTTATGGCTCTTTTGACCCTGATAGGTAGAAACACAAAATGTCGGACGGTCGTAGACTTGTCCTTGAAGAGAAATATAACACCTTCAATCACTCACTCAGTAAACATGGGAATTTTCTGAAATCTCCACGTTGTGATATTCTTAGAAAGAAAACCTTTGACCAAACACCGTTGATCTGGAATTTGCTCATATGCAATCAGAAGAAGGATGTGATGGTAGAAACACACAAACTAATACATCTGAATTCACAGGTCTAAGTCTTCACTAACGCTGTAATCTGTTTTATTTTTGGTTTGCAAACTGGTCACTTATAAAACTGCACAAGCATGACGAGGGGCTCCCTCTAATACAAAGTCTCCTTTTATGCTTGCAGGTTAATAAGTACAAGGGGCTCACGTTGGCTTTGTTGGAAGGTTATCACCAAAATAACTACTACTATACTGCATGAATAGTTATATTTCTTTGGCTTTTTCAACATTGCGTCACATTTCAACCATAAACTTCCATCACCTGAGTTTGGATTTTATGCTATAGACCAACACAAAGTAGTGCACAAAGTTGAAAAAAACATCAGCTACAATCAAGAAAAGAAAGGAATATATTTGTATTTTGCAGCTTTCGCTATGGTAAGGCCATAGGTAGCAGAGAGAGAAAGGTTGAGGAGAGGTTTAAAGAAGGGTTATAAGCCTCTGTTTCTTTAAGAAGCTCCTACTTTCTGACACTCTGCCATTAGCACATCATTACAACAGTTCTCAGGCGCGTTGAAGTGAGGAGAAGTAGTTTGTATAAACAGCTGATTAAACTCACAATTTAATGAGGTGTTTGCTAATTGCTGCTGCCACTAGTCTAGAGGAGCTCCGTGGGGAAGCTCGACTTGGGACTGCAACTCCAAGGAGAAGCTTTGTGTAAAAATCCTGAATAGCTACTGTGGGAGACTCAAGGAGTCCTCCAACAAGCATGAAATAATCAAAGCAACACTCCAGGTATGTTTTTGATGTGGGGAAAACATTATGTCATGATATAACGCTCAAAATTCTTTTTAATTAGTACAAAACTATAGAATTACTGTAAATTGGGTGATTAAAATGATTTCCAGCCCTTTGAGAGGCCCTTGGATCCCAGTATGTTTCTGCACATCTCAAGCGACTAAAGGGAAACGCACTTTTAAGAAACACCTGCTTTCTAATTACTAGTAAAACAGGTTCCACTTGTAGCATCAGCTCCCGGTTTCCCTGAGCGACCAGCGGCATTTCTCACCTGCAGCTTTTGCTCTTTGGCCGTCAGTGTTTGCTGGATGAACTTCTCTATGCCCAGGGCCTGCAGCTGGATTTTTTCACACACATCCACCAGCTGGTTCTGGAGAAGAGCAAACACATGCACAAACACACATATGACTGCTCAGTGTTAGGGCCTTTGGAGGAGAATGGCACAATGCTGAACCAGGCCAGCTGGTAGCACAACAAGAAAATCCTGTCGTCCTCTAAAATACCAGACACCTCAGCAGAGGAGAAGCTGTGGCACACCCACGAGACAATTTAGGTAAATATTGACTTGGAAAATAAACTTAATGTTGTTTCCATATTTTATCAGTGGCACTCTCAGAGTCTGATAATAAAAGTTACATCGTTTTAAACTTTGGAATGCAAATTACTTATACCAATTGCTGAAAAATAATTAGCTTCTTGACTAAAATGAAAGTAACATGTACGTTTCACATGAATAAATCAATAAAATAAAAGCACCTGTCAGAGATGAGCTTAAATATGATTGTGCAGTCTCACCCTGACCACGCCGACTCTGCGGGCCAGCGGGGCCACGCCATGTTCCCGGCAGGGGCCCGCGTTGGCGCAGAGGGAGCAGATGAGTTTCTGTTCGGTGGCGCAGAACCAGTCCAGTTCGGAGTCGTGCTCCGCGCAGACCTCGCTTTCCACGGAGAAGACGCCGGACTCGGTGTCAGAGGCGGCGGACGCCGGTGAGGTGGCTCCGCCGCCGCCGCCGCCGCTGCCGCAGGTGCTCTGATGGGACGCGGCCATGTCCGCCTCCTCCCGCTCCTTCATACCGCCGGTCAGTACAGCGAAAATGGGCTGCTCGGGATCAATTTCCAGGCGCGTCACGGCATTTGAAGTCTCCACAGGTGCAGTGGAAGACGAGCATGTTAAGTCACATTCGGTGAACCCCTCAGTCATGGCACAACAGGAGAACAGGTGCGCGCCGGCGGAGCAGAGAGAGTAGCACCTATACGCGGACCAGCGCTGTGATACAGGTGTAACAGGTGAGCGGAACACGGAAGTGACACGGACATGATAGGTCAGAGCTGAAAGCAAGTCTTTCTGTCCCACCTGTTTTTCTGTTTTGTTTTGTTTTTCTGTTTCTTGGGCGTCAGCTGTAACCGCCTTTACAGATTCAGAGACGCATTATAACGTTTTACAAACAGTCAAAGAACAAACTTTTTAGTTCATCTTCACGGTTTGCTAACTCTGCTCAGCAGTGGACTTTACCAAGAATATCCACAGGCAATGGCTCTTTACATCCACTTAAGTGGAAATTATGTTTAGCCATTCCTGTGTAACCAATTCAACATCCCTGTGATAATAGCACCTTGAGCTTGTCTTTGCTTACTATTTCACCTTTTTTCTGGTTGATCGCTAACTTAAGAGTGCTTTTAATAAGATTTTCAGTGGTGAAACAACACAAGGCGTGTGAAGGAAAAGTCCCCAAAAAAAGTCATCCTTGTTTATACCAGCCTTATACATCAGGTGATGGAACTTCAGGGGCTCCATCAATCTGTTGAACAACTCTTATCAACATCCCCACTATCCACACTTTGGCATAATGCTGCCATCACCATATTTCAGAGAGGATGGTGCTCCAGAGTGAAGTGCAGTGTTAGATGGTCTCATTAGAGCAGAAACACTCTTTCCACATGTTTGTTGTATCTCTCTCTTCCTCTGTGCTGTTTTAAATTCACCTGAAGGTGGATGGCCATGTTTTGGTGAATGTTTTGCCCCACACAATCTCTGTTTGATATTGGATCGAATAGTGCTCCTGGAGACGCTGATTTTAAACTCCTTCATTGCTTTATCTCTGACCTGTTTGGTTTGAAACCTTGGTCTTCATGATGGTGTTTGCGCACAAATGTAATATAAATAATTCCCACCTCTAATACCTTCAAAAAACAGCTGGATTTATATTGATATTAGCCTCTCAGTGGTTAAATGTATTATGTTTTGAAGGCAGTTGGTCACATTGGATTTCATTTAGGGTAATCAGAGTAAAGGAGGCTGAGTACAAATGCTTACTGAACTTCCCAAGGTTTTGTTTATCAAAACAATTTGAAAATAATGTTTCATTTTATTCTCAATACACAGTTATGCACCATTTGCATTAAGAATCCAGATTCTGTAAAGTACATTAAAGTTTCTGATTGTATCTTGGCAAATTGTGAAAAAGTTAAAACGGTGTGAATAACTTTGCAAGCCACTCTATGACAAACTCACAGAAATCCTTTTTGTTCTATAAAATCTGGGGATGCTGGCATTTATTTTCAACTCTGTTTACTTTGTCTTAATATTTGGGACTATTTGAAATGATATCTCAACCTCAGAAACGTTACATGGAAGAAGAAGAAAAGGGAAGCAAAAATAGCTTTGGATTGGCCATAAAATTCTCTTTCCTGCCGTGTGCATTGTTTTGCTCAAGGACAGTGACTTCAGATTTCTGTTATCGGTGCTTGATAAAAATGTTCTGTTTGTTTCTCCTTGGCATTAGATACAATAAGAGAACATCTTATTATTTTACTGTATTTTTTTTCGGGGAGAATGGGTGTGATAGATACTTGGTTGCATCATGTAATGGGTAGGGATCAGTGATACAGCCACTCCTCAGAGACAGCTGGTTTGGAAATAGTTGAGCAACACTCTGGTCCATGGAAAGCTTCAAGGAATCTTAAAAATGAAAGGTGGCTTAAACACCTCAAACCACCGTTCTGTCAGCTCTTAGTAGGAAAAAAAAAGTTTAATCTCTGAAACAAGTTAAAGATTTAAAAATGATCAATGTTGTTTATCAGTGCCAGATTGGAATAAGGCAACAAAAAATGTCAAATTTTTAGTTTTTTACAAGCCATGTGAGGACATAGGAAACAAACAGAAGAAGGTGCTCTGCACTCGGGATACTCGGGAGTATTTGACAAAAGTCACAGACTAGATTGAATACGTCCAAGCTCAAAGCAGGTGAAAAACAGTTGAGGACACGAGAACCATTGTTTGGCTAACAAACAATGGTTTGCAAACTCTTGTGTACGTGTTAAAAACAGCAAAGACACAGAAGCGTTTCCCCTCAGGCTGTGCAGAAAAAGAGCTGTAATACAGTGTGAAGTCAGTAGAGGGCGCTGACTGGTTTCACCATTTCAAATGATCCAATTCTCGTCACCTGACAGATCATAGGAGCGCATGTCGGGATTGGGCTTATCACGTCACAGGTATGACGTATTGAAAACTTTAGATAATGAAAAAATCGATATGAAGGGATTCCTTTACTATGAGTGATCGATAACAGCTCAGTGACTCATTCCCAGAGAGTTTCTGATCAGTCAATTACTGCTAATTTGATTTATTTTTATATACATATATAATCTACGTTGTGCACAATGACTTCAAATCAGAGACTGATAGCGCACAGATATTCCCTGCACGTATTTTTTTTAATGAGACACAAGTAGAAAATAAATATTGTGACATTTCAGTCCTATTTGCAGTCTTGATGCACATTATAAAGTTTATCTAAATACTAGACTTTCTGGAAGATCTTGAGTGTATTCATGTTTCGTGGAGAAAAACAAGTAATATTAAATGCTGAATTGTTTTGTTGCAAGTTAACTGAAGAGAAGCGCCAACACAGTTGGCGCAGATTATAAAAATTTTATATATTTGTGAAAAATAGCATTCACAGTTTTAATTTATTATATTTCCTGAAAATATGTAATATTTCTTCCTCCACACCTAGAGATTATTGTCCTAATGGATATTTATTTTTTGTTCTTTTTTTTCTTTGAATTGCGAGACCTGAAATTGTGTTATAATTCATTAGTTTGTCAAGAAACCCCTCCCAACTCCACTAGGGACCAGGGCGTACTGATAATGGTTGGATGGATGCATAGTTTGTCAAAAAATAACAAATCAACAAAAAATCGGACATAATTCATGTGTCTATTCATCAAGCGTTTAATAACCTTTTATCCTTCATGATCAAAACACTTACCAAGCTGAAGTCTGTATGTAAAAGTCCCTTTGGGGAGTTAGTTCAAATGTATGCCAAAAAAATAAATAAACAAGATCTAAATATTAACTGTATTAGGGAGCTACATGTATATGGAATTTTATATTAAATGTGAATTTATTTTATATATGTAGATATATATTGCTTTGGAGTTAATTTTGTGTTGACCTTTTCAAGACCCTTGAATATGTGAATTTGTACCAGGTCTGACAGCAAATTTTCCAGAGTCGTCATGTAACTTCTGGCCTCTGAAAAGGCCAGCAGAAAGATAAAGATCATGTGACATAAGTCTTTGTTATGGAAGAGGATTAGGGCCATTAATTCTAGAATTCTGAGATAAAAGTCAGAATTCTGAAAAACAAAAAATAGAATTCTGAGGGGGAAAAAAGTCAGAATTTTGAGATTTAAGTGAGTTCTTCTATTTTTTTCAGTGGGCCTAATCCTCTTCTGTATTTTGTACCACCTCCATTGAGTTCAAATAATAAAGCGTGAAAGAGACAGATAAAGATTGTATTCAAAGCAGTTAAACCAACAATAGTGTGATTGGATTTGTGTTAATTACATCAACCTCAGGAAACAGTTCAGCTAAACTAAACTTGCACAATCTATTTCTTGAGTAATTTACAGATTCTGTGAATCCTGTTTTTGTTCATTTGTTCTATCCCCCAAACAAACGGAATTTATAGTAAATTCCAGCCATTACATCTTCCTCTTGCAGCGCCAAAATAATTATCTCAGCTATCAAGCTGTCTGGCATTTCGCGCGAAAATAAACGGATGTGATCACGAGAGTCCATGACGTGAAAATTTAAATGGGCGGTCTTTACGAGCTATCCGTCTCTATTGTCCGACGTGATTGCACTGTGTGTGAGTAAAAGTCAATCTGATTGGTCGGTCTGGTTTCCTGCTAAACCCCGCCCCCCGCTCCCTCGACGACTCGCTCGGCTTCTCGCTCTCCAGCTGCCGTGTGTCACCGAGGCTGGGCTGCGGCCAGACGGAAGGCTGGAAAGCGTTACTTAGCCCAAAGGTGGTATCGCAGCGGGGCTGGCCCGTCCTGTTTCACGCCCGAACAAAACCTCGCAGGTTGAATCTCACGGCCCACTGTGTCATCACCGTCCGTTCCCCTGATGTCGGATTTCAAGCTTGGGATCGTGCGGCTCGGCCGTGTAGCCGGGAAGGTGAGCTGGATCCCAGTACTGCCATGTGCGGCCGGGGGAGGGCCCGCGGGGATCTCGGAAGACGTATTTAAAACCCTCACAAACGCTGGCTAGTTGGTAGAAACAATAGGCGGTGGGGATATAAATGCGGCTGTGTGTGCGATAAACGGCTAGCTCTACCGTTTTATGCGCGTTTGAGCGGATTAGAAAAGCCGGCCGAGTCAGACTGCTGCTCTGAACTCTGCCGCTATCTCGGATTCAAGCTAACGCTAGCATGAATCTTTTTCGTTGGACAGCTTTCAGCAGGAACAAATGTCCCAAGTTTGAACACATCTAGTCATTTTGTGCCTATGCCCATAGATGTCAATACTGCTGTCGCCTTTTCTGTCGTTTTCGTGTCCGTATTTTCGCGGTAATAAGGTAGAGTTCTGCCGCGGTGCTGCTAGCATCACCAGGTTAGCCGTGATATGTGGATCACAGTGGAGTGTCCGAATGAGGAAATCAGCGCCACGCCACACCAAATCACAAATGTCCTACTTTAAATACATAGACTAGTTCTGTTGCTCTTGCATGACAAAAAAAAAATCAATTGTATATTTTAACAAAAGCGTGAAGTTAAACTGTGGCTGACGGTGTCACAAGACACTCCCGATTCCGGTGTTGCGAGTCGCGGTCAAAGCTGCGGCCGGTCCTGCATCCCCCGCCTCCAGTCTGTCAGGGACTTGTCATGATTTTTCTACACCTGAAAGACCCACCATCCCCTGCGATCTGTCAGTGGAAACTGGGTGTCATGTTGCATAATTGGACGCGTCTGGCGCGAAGACACCGACAACCCGCGTCCTGTGCATTGCATTATTTCTCTCGCTGAACCTGTTATCTGTCTATAACTCGCGTTTGTCAGGTGGCTCAGGTGGGTCTCGACTGGTTAAAACGAGTCTCCTTTATGTAAGGCCTGGTCGTGACTCATCTGAACAATCCGAGCAGTTTGTGTTTACAATTTTAGGTTCTATTCCCAGAATTTGGACTCGCTTCGTTCATGTTGCAAATATCACCTATCTTGCATTATTATAGTTAGCTTCAACAGTTTGATATGGCAGCCTCTGCATGCATTTTACTTCAGAAATGTCCACCTCCATATTCTCTACTTTTGGAGGTGGATGGAGAATTTATCAGGGATTGTGTAATGATTAATTTCTTCTTTTAAGAAAAGAGCTTTTGGATTTGAGATGCATTGAGATCGTTCCTATGCCTGGAGTATTAAAAAAAGTATTAATTAATATCGTGGCGGGGTAAATCTGTTTTTATTAGTTGTCTTGCTACACAGTGAGGCAGTGATAAATAAGCACTTGCCTTGCAGCAATAAAAATGTTTTCTTAATTTCTCGTTTCAGACGAAATACACTCTAATTGACGAGCAGGACATACCACTGGTTGAAAACTATGCCTTTGAGGTAAAGTGTCAGAATGGTTTCTTTTTCGTCTGCACCACATTTCTCCAAAACACCAGCGAGGGCCGTTAACCTCAGTTCCTTCTTTTTTTTTTTTTCAGGCTCGCATGGAGGTAGACGCTGACGGCAATGGTGCAAAAATCTTTGCTTATGCTTTTGACATCGGCAAAGGCCGCTGGGCTGGAAGGCCGCTGCACGAGCTGCTGTGGTGAGTATATCTTTGGATATTCTCGAAAGCTAAGTCATTCTTGCGAACGAAACGTATATTTTTGTATTGACGTTTACAGAAATAGCCATCGGAACAAGTAAAAATATAGTTAGACATTGTACGCAAACTGATAAAGTCAGAAGTATTGTTCCACAAAAATCTCTTTGGATAATTTGAGATGAGTCTTTGGTGCATTTGCTTGCAGGTAATTTCTTGCATAAGTGCCATGGTGAAACGTCTAACACATTGAAGCGAGAAAAGCCAACAAAGAGAAATATTTCATTTCAAAATGATTGTACACAATCTGCATCTTTTATATGTATTTTAAATCTAAGTTTCAGAGTGTGAAGTTTTGATTGTGTTTTCTCACGGGTGGTCAATGGTACCCTGTATTAAAGAAGATGCTAAAACAAATATTTAACCTTTTGTTGCTATTAACATCTCCGTTTCCCTCATATGGAAACATTCGGAGAAATTCAGTCAGGAGTCCTTAAACACTCTCCTGCCATAACGGTGTCTCAGCTTGACTCCTGATTTTTTTTTTGTAAGTTATTTCCAGTGTATCTAATACCTAAAAAGGATTTGCTTCCACCAAACAGTTTGATTTCTTGTTACATTTGGGGTTCACAAAAAAATGAGAATTTAAACATTAGATTTTTCCAGACTTTTTTTCTTTTCTCTGTTTTCTAAGAGCAGGATTACATTTATGTTGTTGTATGATTTCTCACTTCGCAGATTTTGCACTTCCTGTTGTCTTAGCAGGGTAAAAATGAAGTTGAAAAGGACATGTGGTTCATAAAAGGGGTTGAAAAGGCCAAACAATGCACTAAAACTCCAAAAAATACTTAAAATCATGTGCAATTAGTTTAGGATACTACATTCCCTTGGTATTCTAAGGCCAGGAGTTATAGATTTCCAAATTCTTTGCTAGGGAAGAGTTAAAAACAAGTTCTCACTTTGATAGTTTTCTCAGTTGAAACGCATAGATAGCTGGCTTTGAAGTCACTGATGTGTGCAAATTTGTAAAATATTTGTAGATTTTAATGCTTGGATCACTGATGCTAAAAACCACCCACATCCCCCACTATTGGGGAGAAAGGGTGTAGGAATCATCCCTTATTAAGATAAACATTTTTGATTGAGATGAAGATAAAACTTTGAATTAAGACCCCTTGCGTTCGTTCTCTTCGGGATAAACGAGAGCAACAGCATCCTTAAAAGATTTGAGTTCTTGACATATTCCTACAACGTCGCTCACTTTCCTCCTGTGCACTGGTGGAAACACGTCTGACTTGTTGGTCTTTATCCAGGGAGAAGCACAGAGGAGGCATTGCCCCCAGTTTTCAAGTCATCCACATCAACTCTGTGACGGTGGATAACCGGCTAGACAACCTACGACTGGTACCGGTGGGCTGGAGCCCCAAGCCAGAGGAGATCTCCAGCAAGCAGAGGTAACACCACCGATTTAAATCTGCGGCAGAGTCCTTATCAGCATTTAACAGCGACATCAGTATTGAACCGCTTAATGTGACATTTTGTTTTTTTGTCCAGAGAGCAATCTCTGTACTGGCTGGCCATCCAGCAGGTCCCAGCTGATCCGGTGGAGGAGCAGTACCTGGAGCTGAGCCGCACACGCTACTACAATGCTAACGGGGAGCTAGTGGAGGAAGAGGAATGCTCCTGTACATACTACGAGTGTCATTACCCCCCTTGTTCACTCATTGAGAGGAGGGTAAGTAATCAGTGTTACGTTTTTGGAATTGGTCTGAATTGATTTGCTTGAAGGCATGAAGTATTCATACTCCTGGAACTTTTTCATTTTTGTAATATACCAGATTCCCACCACATTAGGGCTGGGTGATTAATCAATGACATTGATATCAAACTTTTTGATTACTTTTTTGAAATATTGGGCTTTTTTTGGTTCACCTGTGTGGGATTTAATCTCAGTTTAAATCCATCTGTCCTCTGAACAAACAGCTTCACGAACGCACAGAAACCTGACAGGAAGATTGATTGATTTTTGCAAAGCCCTTTAGATTTGAATTTAAATTCCCCCAGATTCGTTTTGATTTGACTTTTCAGGGACTGTAAATCCTGTAAGTTCAGTATCACAGGCCAGACTAAAACCTGCAGGTGGAATATTGACCGTCTCACCCCCGTCTCTTCACAGCTGCGGGAGTTCAACATCTGCGGCCGCTGCCAGGTGGCCCGCTATTGCGGCTCCCAGTGTCAGCAGCGGGACTGGCCCGCCCACAAGAAGCAGTGCCGCGAGCGCAAGAGGGTGCTGGCGCTGGAGTCGGAGCCCGAACGGTGATCAGCCCTCACCCTCGACTGTGAGAGAAGGAGGAGGGTCAACGGGGGGCACAGGGATAGATTTGCGGGAGGGTGAGGGGAGGGGACAAACACGAACTCGCTGACAAGAGAATTGATGACAGAAGACAATGTTTGACTGACTGACAGTTCAGGCGCTAAAGACATGGAGGAGGGGGAAGAAGAACACAGCAAAGACATCTGCCACTTCCCAGGACTCACAACTCTCCATAGCTTGCTTTTCATGTCGATTGCAGGGATTTTTTTTATTTTTATTTTTTTTTGTCTCTATAGTTCTCACGGAGGGAGAACATTGAGCTCAACCTGCTGCTATAGTTTTCTAAGTGAGGAGAGGAGGGTGGAAGAGTTGTCTCACCGACAAACTTGACAAGCTCCGTTGGACCACAGTCGAACAGACCGTTCTTGTCATCCACTTTCGTTCCTCCACGCCTGCGCTCACTGCGGAGGGAGGGCGGGACGACGGGGCTACAGGACCCGTCGCTCAGCTGGTACAACGGGACCTGGACCTTCTCACTGTATCGCTCTGTCTCCGACCGCCCTCATGCAACTAAATGGCTGCTGCGTTCATGATCACACCCCAAGCACCTCGTCTCGTCCTCCCCCCCAGCCCCCACCCCCCATGCTGATTTCACCGATTGGATCACACTACCAGTATTGAGTGTATATGTGCGGGCGAATGCAAGCGGGTGTATGTGTGTGTGTACTGCCAATATGTGCTGAAGGACATTAAAAAATGGTGGCTGATTGGTCAGGTTTAATGTATGTCTTTTTTTTTTTGCTCTTAAAGGGGCCATATTACCCAATTTTAAATGTCCTATTTAATCAGAAATTGGTGGTTTGAAAAATATTTTCACTGTTCTATAAAGAAAAAAATAGCTGCCAAAATAAAGGCTTAGTTTTCTACTAGAATTTTTTCCTGTTTATTTTTGCTTTAATTGGTCGGATTAGGCTTATATTTTCTTACTTGTCCCACACAATGCTGGATTTTTTGCATTATTTATCTGATCTATTCCTGCTGTTGAAAATTCGATGTTACTCAAACTGCCCCTTCCAAACAACCCCGTTTAAATAAAAGCACCGCTGGCAGCAGAATCAGACTAATCATGTTCTCACAAGTCACAGGAAGTATCTTGACCAAAGTCTGCTCTTGGTTTCTGTAGCTTTTTGCTCCTAACTGGTTAAAATCCTTCCAGTACGTCTCTGTTTGCTTCCAGTCGGGTTCTTTCACAGGTTTATGGTTTGTATGCATTAATTGGAGAGGGTGCTGCTCTGTCGTATTTTTATTTTTTTTTGTTTGTTTGTTTGTTTCTTTTTGAAGAAAATCTATAGAGATATATTTATTTAATGACTTGATTGTGAAATGTGTTCATATTTTGAAGAAACGGGACCTTTCCTAGCTGATTGCGTTTGGGTTGAGTTGAAAATTTCTCCCTTCTACTGGATTTTTGTGCTTTCGTGATACCCAAGTGAGTCAGTCCTCAGTGTTGCCCTTCCATTTTTATTTTTTTATTTTTCTCGGTGAATACACTGCACACTGTCTATGTCACTAAAATCTTCCATAAAAGGGGATGTCTTGTGGAGAGGGAAAACTTGAATTTCCTGCTACAGAAAAGTTTGGAGACTGGTTGCTCTCAACGTCTGCCTTTGTTTCCCACAAAACAAAAAGTGAACTGGTGGACTTTATTCTCCAATCACCTGCCTTCCTTGTATTTCCCGCGATGCACACCTATTACATGTGTCCTCTTGTGTCTTAGACGAGGAGTACGAACACTTGAGCATGTGTTTTTGTTCATGTACATGCAAGTTTTCTTTTGGTTTTTTTATTATTTTGTGTCTGAATCTGAACAGGTTTTCAATACTGCACTAAAACTTGGTTCCTGCTGTTTGCGTTCATTTCATTAATGGACAAAAAGGAGGGATGTAATTTTTTTTTGCCCCTTTACCCCCAGAGTGTACAGATAGCGTCAAAAATTTTGTTTTTCTAAAAAAAAACCATTTAAGCATTAATCACCTAGAAATAAAGAGCTACACTATGTGAAAGGAAGTAGAGTTGGAGATAATTGCCAGTTGCTTTTCCATTGTAAAATGATAATAAAGGTTAAATGAACCTCGGTTGCTGCTGTTGGCTCAGTTTTAATAGGGACGTGTCTCAAGCAGGTTGTTGGCTCTGGTGTAAACGAACGCTGAGGCTGGAGCTTGTTTTTAAAAATTCTTGGATATCAAAATGGTTCCACTTGTCAGTTCAATCCGAAACAATAGGAAAGACTGGAAGCCTTTCCTATTGTTTCCCACAGAAAAATGTGAGCTTTGATTAAAAATAATACAAAATCCTCTTTCAGAGTAAACAGATTGTGTAGTATTCAACCAATATAGCATTAATATTAAGATTTTCAGCTTTATTTTACTGTAACCAGATGTTCAGTGAAATAAATATATAAAAATATTCTGTGCCTCGCTCCTTATAGGTTGTGATAAGGTTGTTCACAAACCGTGAATTGGGATTTTAAGTGACACATCGGCATAAACAGTGCATATATTGGTAAAATATATAAATATTTAAATCCTGAATAAAATCAAGGAAAACCATTGGTCAGAAGTTACTGAATTGGTAAATAGGACACATTTCAGTTCGTGCTAAGTATCCAGGTGTC
Organism: Poeciliopsis prolifica; assembly: GCF_027474105.1. Lineage (NCBI taxonomy): Eukaryota > Metazoa > Chordata > Actinopteri > Cyprinodontiformes > Poeciliidae > Poeciliopsis > Poeciliopsis prolifica. Next base: position 9,657,643 of record NW_026562390.1, on the reverse strand, counting down.
CTGTGAAGGCGACAGTGGTTTGTTGGAGAACACTGATGAACAAATGCATGAGGGCCAAACAACACAAAAATTGCAATCAAAAATAAAGTCAGAAGAAATCCTGTTATAATGTCAGAGACATGGGGAAGGAGGCGCTCTGGAGATATGAAAAAATACAAGCATCGCAGTTCATTTTTCTGAGTTCCTGTCTAAAATTTGTTGTGAACAAAACAACCCAAAAAAAATTTCGTGTTTCACATGAACATCTTATTTTCTTAACACTACTTGAGTTAACGTGTTCAATCAGTCCTGTACCATTTCTCACACACAGATCAGCTTTAACTCAGCCTGTATGAATCCAACTTAAACCTTTGAGTTTGTCACCATGTTGAGTGAAACAAGGCTCCTTTGTTAAGCAAGCTCTCATCCCTGAAGTTTTTCCTCTTTTCTCTGTGTAACCAGTAACAGATGTGCAGCTGCTTTCTGTGGCTCTTTGGTAACTTTATCTTCCATGTTGTTACTTGTGCTCAGCAGTAGTTGAATTTTCTCCATCTGCTTCCTCTGCTCACGTTCCCCCGCTATTTCCAGGAGAATACTTAGGTTGTTTCAGGCCGCGGTGCTAAGTCAGAGGTCAGAAGGGAGGTCAAAGGTGCTATCGTTGAAGCATGGCATCCTGAAATTAACACTATAGTGTGTATTGATTCTTTTTTTTTTTTTGGGAAAGATATTTAAATAAATTGTTACATTCATTAGAATACTTTTAATGATTAAGCTACTGGCAAAAATAGATCAATCTTTCAGATCAGATCAATGGTTAGACTGATTGAAAACCCAAGATATTATAACTTACTGCATGTTGACATAAGAGCTTACAGATTTTCTAGAAATGTAAAAGGTAAAGGTGATCTTATTTATATAGCACATTTTCAGCAACAAGGCAATACAAAGTGCTTAACTTAAAATACGAATAAATAAATAAAATAGAAAGGGCTACTTTGTGCTGGTGTGTCACAAAAAAATGTAATGATGTACATTGAATCAACTAAGTTTATTTGCACAGCACTTTTCAGCAACCAGGCAGTTTGAAGTGCTTCATGACAACATAAAAACATTACAAACACGTCTAGCAGACGTGACATTTTGTCAAGTGCCATCTTTGAAATCATCAGCACACATTATATGGTCAGTGCTCAGTTATTGATGCGTGTGGATGTAATGGGATAAAAATGTAAGGACATTTAAGAGTCATGAGCATTGTTACAATATTCTTCTTCTTAAATTCAAGGAACTATGACAGTGTTCCTTGAGTTGAAGGCCCAGAAACACTGCAGAGCAATTATTAAGTTTTAATAATAATTGCCGAGCAATTATTAAGTTTTAATAATAATTGCAGAGCAATTATTAAGTTTTAATAATAATTGCAAAGCAATTATTAAGTTTTGATCCTTTAAAACAACATCTATGAAGAATCAACGGCTGACTCTAAACATTTGCACATGAATAAATAAATGTAAATGTCTTTTTCGTTTCTTAATCCCTTAACACAATAATGGAACTATTACAATAATAAACAAATATTTATTTCGATCCGTCCTGCGTTTCATTGTAGAGAAGCAATGTATTGCAGCACTTCCCGGCCGTTAGGGGTCGCTGTTGTTTAATTCACGCCCCTCTTTTTCTTCTCTTCTTCGTTTTTCAACGCGGAAGTTTCATAACAGGGGAGCTGTGTGTTGACATAAGTTGCGTTTGAATCTAATCCTCAAAGCAGAAGCCTGTAATTTCAACCTACTCGTCAACATGGTGAACCTCGGTGTGACGAAGGTGGACGACGCGATAGCAGCAAAACATCCCGTGAGAATTACTGTTTGTTTTTGTCTGACGTTGCAGATCTCTGGAGGACATTTGACTTTTGTCGTGAATATAAAATCATTCTAGATTTTTAGAGACGGTTTTATTTAATGCATAAGTGAATGACACAGTGTAAAATCATATATTGTGTCTTGTTTTGTTTGTCTTTCAGGGGCTGCAGAGCTACGCTGCGTGTCAGTCTCACGCCTTTATGAAGGGGACAGGAACCTTTGTACTGGGTAATGTTTTAATTACAATGTGCTCCTTAAATCAACATACAAATAATATCAATTCAACAGTGTCTTACGTGCAATAGAGTCACGTGTTTAAATTTTTTGTTTCCTGTATTATTAAATGGATTACAGCTTTCTTGTGCCAATTTAATACCTGTGTGAAAGTAAACTAGAGTTAAAAGCATTTTTAACCACAGGAGGGAGCTGTAATCTTTGACTATCTGGTACAGACTCTGGAAAATATTTAGTCACCTCTTAGTTGCTTTTTGTCAGTAAAGCAAATGAATGTGTTAGCCTGTTGTTTCAATTTTCAGATGAAACGTTTTGGATTATTTTTAGAGGTCAAATTGTGAAGTATAGGATCACTTTGTTTGTTTATCCAGTTCTAAACTGTAGTTTGAATGCGTATATATCTGCAAGTACAAATGACAGAGTTACTTCTAATAAGAGTGGAAAAGGAACATTTATGATGGAAAACAATTTTCCTTTCTTGTAACTTTGTTGCTTAAAACCTATTGGTGTATCTGTCTATTTGTTCATCCTTTATTTCCTTTCCTTTTCACCTATAGTTTCCTTAGATTTAAAGCTTGCCCATTGTATGAATAGCCCAAATAAATTCATAAGGAACTCCTCTGTCTGTAATTTGGAAATTAGCTACTTTACCCCCAAAATTACTTCTAACATTTTGTTGTTATTGTGCAATATTTTAAAAACCTTTCAGTGAACAACAGAGCAAAAGCAACAGTATGTATTTAAATTTAAATTGCCTTTGAGTTTCCAGTATTTAAGTTTTCATTCCCTTTCTTGCTTGTCTGACTGTGGCGCCTTCTGTGATGCTGTTCCAGGTGTCACAGGGTTTTTTGCCATCCAGAAGGCTCTGCAGATGAGACTCCCCTACCCACTACAGTGGAATCTGCTCATATCAATAAGTGATGAGTTATACTTCTTAAATACTCATGTTAGACAGACTGGAAAGATATTTGCTCCAATTTCTGACTGCCTTATTTGAAACCTCCTCTGTCAGTGGCGTCATCGTTTTGTAGTTATGCAGTAACTCGCTGGGAAACACAGAAATGCTCAGACCTTTGGCTGCTGCTAGAGACGGGTAAAGTCCCAGACAGATCACCGCCACCACCAACAGGTAGGACTAATGGAAATCCCCGTTGATATTGTTTAAATATGGATGAAAACGTATTTTTAAGGTTTTTAGTTCTTCAATTCCTATGAATCAAGTCTGCAGAGATGGATGTTTATGCTTACCTTTCTTTGTGTTGGTCTTCCAGTATCTCATCCAGAGGATTCAAAAGCTGCTCAGAAGACAAAATATGGAGACGACATGGAATAAACACACGTCATAGGTGAAAAGAGCCTTTCACCTCTGACACCTCTTTGTCAGGAAAAATATGTATAAAGACTGAGGAAAAAACATACATTTTGTATTTATTTTAAGTGTTTTTCATCTTACATACTCATGTGCCTCAAGAAAGTAATTGTATTGTTTGGTTTCAGACTTCATGGAGTCTTTGAATTTCATAACGGCATTAAAGTAGATTGAACAGAACTGAATTCGCTAAATTGCAGGTCAGGGATTAATTTGGATCTTTAGCAGAAATCTGATGTTAAGCTTCTTGATCTCGTATTATTCTGTGGACATGTTGGTTTGTCATGCAACAGAATTAAACCTTCCACCAGCCACTGGTTGTTTCTCTGCATGTATTATGGGATGTATCAAGCTGTTTGTTGGTACCCTTGTTTGCTCTGGGGATTTAAACCAGCCAATGATCGGATTTTGCTTCTAAGGACATGAATGTTAGTAAAAGCTGAAATCCAACAATCGAAAGCGGCTTGCTGCTGTCTCTTGTGTCCACTAGAAATCTATTGACCTGCCATCAATCCACAAAAGCTTAAATAAACTCATCATGTCTCAAAGAAACATTGACTTTATTTGTGTTCAACTGTTCTGCAGAATTATAGAAGAGTATTTGTTTCAATTGTTTTTATTTATACTGTCAATATCACGATAACAAACTCAAGAGACTGAAAAATAAACTTCTCTATTTACTTGATGCACAACACAACAACTTACCTAGTTAATGATTCAGTCACTGTAGACTCTGTACAGTTTGGAAAATAAACTAATGTAGTTCTGTTTACTGTTAATCCAAAGACTTATTGAACAGTTCATTTATTTCATTAATTGAAACCCACTAAATAAAATAACTGCAGGCAGTTGTTTATTTCTGATAATTATGACAATTTCCCAGAAATAGCTATAAGAACATAACTTTTGAGATTAGAATATTACATTACACTAATAAAAACATTTCTAGTACAGAAATGTGAGCTCAATAAACAGACACGCAGTTTCCTACTTGATCTTGTAAGCGCTACAATAACTTTCATCCAAACCAATTCACACACTGCTAAATGCAGGGGTACAGTATATGAATCAATAAAAGTATTCTAACGCTGAAGACACTCAATGAGGTTTACAGACACAAGTAACGTGTTTATCAATGTGAATCTTCAGAGAAGAAGTAAAACATTTTATCCGGAATCACAGCAGTCAACCTGCAAAAACTTAACATAGTGAGTCATCCTGTTCTCTGCCCTTTTTGACAAGTACGCCTACAGTTGTGTGTTTTTAATCGGAAAAATGGAGGTGGATAAAGGTGGAATTAAACCAGCTTGAATTTGTAACAGAATCACTTTTCAATGTGTAGCTTTTATAAAAAGATTACATAAAACTGACTTATGTCCAGCCAGGAGGCTTTCAAGGTACCATGCTAAATACTAGGATGAAAGTTGCGCAAAAAGGGGATAAAGACCTGAAGTTTAAACAATGTGTGCATGAATCAATGCATGTCACCCTCTTTCACATATCCAATATCAATATAGATTAAAAGCTAATTAAAAACACAGGTTAAGGATGAATATTATCAACTTATTGCAACATCTTTCAAACAGAAAAATTCTGGAAATTCAAATTAAAAACACGAACGGCAGAGATTTTTGTCTCATTTCTGCAATCTATAAACGAGTGATCCAGAAGATTACATGTATGTAGATATGTGGACATGTAGGTTTTTTATTGATTATGTAATACACGAATATAACTGTCATGCCAAAAATGACAGAACATCTAGCCTTATTCAATGTCCCAAACTTGGCTCACATCACAGGTGAATGCAAGCCACAGTCCAAGCCACTCGAAGTAAAAACATAAAGTGCTGACAATGTACCAGTGACGCAGAAAGACAATAGGAGCAATTCTGAAAATCAGTCTATTTTAAGAAGGCTTTAGCATTGATTTATTATTCCCTTCTTTCCTCCTCACATCTTTTTCAAGCCTGAATCATCTCCCCCACCCTGTTCCTCACCCACTCACTGCAATTCAAAAATCTGATTCAGCTCCTCTTGAATACGTTTAAGCCTCTTCTTTGTATTTCCCAACACAGGCTCCATGAACTGAATAAGCCTAGCCATGTATGCACTGATACTGCCATATATCCAGGCACTCACCCTGTTCAGCAGGGTGGATGTTAAGTTACTTACTGATAGAGGAAACACGGTTGCTGGTTTTGCTTTAAAAAAAAAAAAAATTCACTAAACCACTGGTAGAGAGAGAAAACGAACCAAAATCCGGTCTGACAGGATGACTAACGGAAAGGTTTGAATTTTGCAATAGTTATGACAGATCCTTTGTGACAACCTGATGGCGTGTTTAGGATTAATCACCAGTGCAGTCTATGCAGCTGACGACAGGAGGGGAGTTCATGCCTAGGCAGGTCAGAGTTACTGTGCAGAAAGCCAGTTCCTTCGTTTGGTTCATTATAGCTCTGTATCAACTGCCTACAGGGGATCTGAACACTTTAAATGTAAATGTTTGTGGTCAATAAGCGTCCACAAAGTGAGCAACACGGCTCACTGCTCAGGGCGAGATTTCTTTGGGGGCAGCACAAGAGCTCAGACAGAAATGAGTTAAGTCTTTTGAGCCCCAACATTAATTATTGCATCAAATTACTAAAGTAACAATACACAAATTGGACAGTGGTTGAGACTAATTGGTTTTGTTTTGACTATTGACTAACAGTATGTTGGGATGGAACCCTACCACTTCAAAATGAACCTCAAAGTTACTCCACAGATTTCTAACCTTGGAATTGTTGACAGATTTACTTCAAATAAGGCGAGAAGGTCAATTTTAAGATGGAAAATAAAAAAAGTAATATTGTTCCAATAATAATATTCTTTTGCTGTTTTAAATTGTAACTTTAATAACTATAACTGCTCTTGATGTGAAGTGTTGGGTGTGAAAATAGAAAGTTCCTATGCAGTAGATGACGTCCTCTTTTACCAGAGGATGATATTGAGTTGCCACACTAGACGCTTTTCCATTTCCAATCCAAATCATTGTGTCCTAAAAAGATCGTTGCAGTGTACTCCTGAAGGACTTTGATTCTCATGTGGAAATACAAATACGATGTGCGAAGAGATTGAGATGAAGTTTCAAAATGTTTGAAAGCTGGTTTCAGATTTTGTTTTTTTTTTCGCTTTAAATCCAGACACAAATCATCAGTTCGTTTCTTGTTTATTGTCAGAATGCAGCAGAGAAAAGAGAAAGAATTTGAAAAAAACAAATCACCAAAAACAGCTTTTGAAGTCACAACCAACATCTGGATTCAATTCTGGCAGGTAACGGGTGATCTTCTGATTGAGTTTGATCACAGGAAACATAAACCTGTAATATTCTAGAGGACGTATTTTGTCCTGCAGCTTTACTGAGCAGGACGCATCATGAAGCTGATGGCCTTCAGGGAGTAGTTATGGCCCTTCCAGGTGTACCAATCCACTCCAACAGAATTGATGGTGCTGTCAGCCCCCCAGCGATAAACCCCGTTTGGGTTTGTGCGATGACAGTTGTTATACCAGAAACCCCCAAGGAATAACTTGGCACAGTTTAAAAGATAACTGTCCATGTCCATGTCGAAGGTGGAGAACTTGTGTCCGCTGTGATAAGTAAGGGAATCTCCTGCAAACAAAAATCAAGAGGAAATGTTTGAGAAGTTCTCAGAGTAAATGAGATAAATCATACTGAAGCTCACAAATATCAACTAAAGGATTTATCACAATGAGAAATCTCAGAGGTTAAACACATCCTTGTATTAAGTCACATAGTTCAGTTCTTTGTGTTTCTTTCTTAGGCTTGTTGACACCGAGTTAAGTGACCAGGACAAAACTCTCAGTCGGGTTTCAGAGATCAATATATCACCATTTGTTCCTTTATTCATTTTAATAACAAGAGTTCCTCCAGCATAATGCTAAACATTGCTTTAATAAAGTCAGAGGAAATAGTTTTGTTTTAAAGCAGCATTGCTGCCCCTGGTGCTCACCTGCCCCTCCATCAATGAATCCAGACACATGGAGAGGATACCCCAAAGACTCCGGGCCAACACTGAACCGGCGGTAACGAGCGTAAACTGTCTGTCCTTCGAAATTCTCCATGATAACCAGCAGCTCCATCTTTTTCTTGTGACTTAAGAGGAAAATGTTGCCCAGACCTGACAACAGAAACACGCAGTCTTTCAGGAGGCTTGTTGGTTCTCTCTGATCTCCATGATAGTTTTAGCTTCATATCTTACCGAGCCAGTACTCTCCAGCCACGTTCCCAAAGCCCAACTTGTAATAAGCCCAGGGCCTGTAGAAGTTCACCGAGCCATCCATCCTCCTCTGGAGCACCTGTGGGGAGAATGAGGCGTTCAACCAGCTGAACACAACAAGAATCAGAAGTTTAACTGAGATTGACTGGTGGTGGCAAAGCAGCCGGGGGTTAGAGCCATCAGTCTAAGTATGAGGTGAAAGTGATGCGTTACTCACAGTCCACTGGCCTCCCAAAGAGCTCATGTCACAGAAAACCTGCAAAAAAAGGAGGAAGTGATGAATGTACGCTGTTCGATTCACTAGTGACTCCATCAGGCAGAAATCAGTTTAAACCTGCAGCTCGCGTCCTGTAGCTGGAATTATTTTTAAAAAATTTTACAGCAACATCGTTACAGATTTTTCCATATTTCATGAAACAAAGCAATGTGTGTCAATCGAAATGAGTTTTTGGGGTCTGATTCAACACCAGCAATTTCAATGAGGGCTAACAGAACAAATTAATTACACAAAGATCTGTATTTTTTACATAAACACAAAACATACAATTGTTGTACATGTTTTACTTTCAGTCTTATTCTTAAGGAAGTTATTTTTACAGAATAACTGTAAAACTGTCAAATACACTCCTTTCATCCATATTCATATCCCGCAGAAAATGTGCTCAGTTTTCCTCCAAAATCATCTTATTTCCCCCGAAACGATCCTCCTTCAGCTAATTATGTCTATCAACTGAGGTTTTCTCTTGCTTTTCAATGAGAGTGATCAGCCAGCAGATGTTTGAAGAGACCTTATTTCTCCCCAATAATTCAAATAATAAAATTCTTAAAATGAAAAGGTTAAGAAGAAAAAATTACTTTATCACAGGCATAAAGCTTTTTTTTTTTCAATTATCTCCTCGTACTGTTGCCAAATTTGCCAAAATATCCAAATGCAATAAGAAGATGCTCCCTTTTCTCTTTCTTCAACACGTGGAATACACCTTCCTCACATTTTCAGGAGTCATAAAGTTTCTCATTTTTCTGGCGGTTGGTGAGAAAAAAAAAAAAGAATAAATTAAACATGTCACTTGATTTCAAGCGCACCTGAAGACCAGAAAGGGGTCCGAGGGGATAGATGGTGTAAACTCCGCTGGGTCGCGTTGTGTCCTGCTTATAGATGTCGCTGCAGTCGAAAGGAAGGAGAAAAGCTGCACAGCTGCTCAGCAGAGGAACCAGGAGGAGCAGGAGCGCGGACAGCAGCTGCATAAGCAGAGATCACATCTCAGTTTCACAGTTTTTACTGAATATTTGTTTCAGAGAGCCAGAAGCAGGAGAATGTTTTAGAGGAAGCTGTGAAGAGCCACAACGCCTGCTCAACTTTAAGAGTTTAGAGTCAATGAACTTACTTCCATGGTGAGAGTTGTGCTGCAGGGACGTAAACCAGGGATGCCTGTCAGCGGGAGCTGCTCCGAGTTCTTCTGCATGGATCTGATCACAACCTGATGTTTTATAGCAACACGCTGAGCAGCTGCAGCTTCACCTCGATAACACTTTTGACGGCATAAGTATAAATGTTTGCCCCTGAGAAAACTGTTTATTGTCAGAGCAGGATAACCACATGCATACAGACTATTTGTACTGAAATGTCCTTTGTGGTGGATAAGAAATACCTGCTGATGTAATATCTTATCAGAGGTAAAGACAAGCTGAGAGCAGGGAATTTAAAGCTGCATATCAGTAGCATTTTGGCTGATTAATAACTGCTGAGCAACTAAATACTCTGAATTCAATTGCTGATTGGTTAGCTAGCACGTAAGCTCAAAGAAAAAATTTGTTGCTCTGCAGAAATTGAGAGCAACTGTGTTTTGCAGTGTAAAATGCTGCAGCTGATGTTTCTGTAGCAAAGAGGTTTGATTAATGTGTCACCCATCAGCCACCATTGTTAAAACATAGTGAAGGGTCAGTTGTGCTCAAATGTTTTGATGTCTCACCAGATTTAAATAATTGCAAATTAGTTTGCAAGATCTAATCATGTCTCTGTTCATATCCTTAGAATGTGCCCATCATGAGGTTGAATGGTGGGACACAGATGAGACCATAAGATTTAAAAGGTCATTTTTTTGTTGACGGGAAAATTGTCACATTTTAGAGTTTAAAAGCAGCTTTTATCAGGCAGAATGAGCAGGGATTTCTGTTTTTGGTGTCCTTAATTGTCCCAAACTAATGTTTTTTCTTCGTCCTTCAATTAAAACCAATGTAAAAGATCCTTTTATTATTATTACAAGTTAGTAAAAGAAAACCTCAGAGGTATTGAAATGTTTTTTTTTCCTTTACGATCGCCGTGTGTAAGAGTTTTGAGGCGATAGCTCTTTTTAATTAAAGGGAGGGGTAAAATAACATCCTATCTTTATGAATAACGTCTCTTCCCAATTTAATAACAAAAGCACAACTCAAACTTAAGCCTACTGCAGGTCGCAACCAATCAGCGTGGAGCTCGCGCACGCCGCGGCCAATGGCTGACCAGAGGACGCTCGCGCAGAGTAGTTTGAAGGGCGGTCGGGGCAGAGAAAGGAAAGTATGGATCAGAGGATCGGAGTGCTGCCGCTGAGTTTCGATGCGGGGAGACTTACTGAAGTCCTTCAGTTATCGAGTCAATTTTTTGGTCAAATGACTTAAAAAAGACACGGTTTGTATTTTTGTAACTCGTCTTCCAAAGCGGGGCAGCTCGTATTAGTTTAATGATTAATGATTGTCCTGTGAACGTTATCAATACCTGATTCATGGCTCTGATAGCCAGTGACCTGAACGGAACCGCTGCGGTTTATGGGAGAGTTGGGTCAAGAAAAGACGTGATTCAAGTCCCGGTGAACGGCGTTAAAACGAACAAAATGCAGCCCAAGGAGACGGAGTACACCACGGACGGGCTACCGAAAGCTTTTCTGCACAGCTTGAGGACTCTGTTTGACATTTTGGACGACGACAGGAGGGGGTTCGTCCACATCTCGGAGATAGAGAGTCGATGGCAGGGCGCAGACACCAGGGAGCTGCCCGGCGGGGTGCTCAGCTGCCTCAGGAGGGTCACCCCTCCGCACGGCTGCCTCACCTTCGAGCGGTTCGTGGCCGGGCTGCGGTACTCCATGCTGAACCCGGAGAACAGCTTCAAGGCCCAGGCTGCTGTGCACCCACAGCAGCAGCAGGGTCCGAGGCATCTCCAGAAACCCGCGCCCCCGTCCGCACCCTGCGGCGTCGGACCTCGGGTGGAGAACAAAGTCCGTCCGCTGGGCAACGTGACCAACACCCAGCCGCACCGGGCGTTCTCCCTGCAGAGCCGGGCCCGTCCGGAGGAAGGGACGGGCTTCCCCGCGTGTGGACAAGCGCGGTACGGCGCGGGCTTCCAGAGGTCCGGGCGCAGTGTGGAGCGGACCCCCGTCGCTCCGGAGGATTTGTGCTACCACGCCGACCCGGGCCATGACGGCAAAGCAACACAGCCGCAGCAGAGCAGAATCAGGAACATCGAGTCGCTTGCGCTGGAGTCTCCGCAGCTCCAACCATGTAAGTGGCTGCAAATCAACGCTGTGCAATGGGATAAACTCTTGGAGCTTGGTGAAGTTCACCAAGCTCAAACTATAACCAACCATGTGTAAGACTAGTGAAAGATCATTTAAGTAAACACTGTCCACTGTTGCATATTTTTAAATTGGCTAAATTCCAGCTTATTAAGATATTTTGGCTGAACTGCTTTGTTCTTCCATGGTAAAAAGAAAAAAAAAACTTTGTGCTTAAGACATGAAATTTTAAGAAAATAGTTATAAACATAAAGAAGCAATAAATAATTTATCCTATTATCAGTTTTGCACACCCAATTAGCCATTTCTAAATTGAAATAACTGCATATCAGCTGATGTTATATGATGTTCAAAATGGCAACGATTCATAAAGACTCAGTAAGAGAGACCTGTTGGTTTTCACAACCCAACTCTAGAGTTACAATATAAACAGGGCCTGGCCAGAGGGCTCTGCTCCAATCACGAGTCCCCGATTAAATAACTGTTGTTGTTAACCACAGGCAGGGTCAGAGGTCATGTCAGGAGCTCAAGTGATTTTCCTTTTGGATTGTGCAGCCTGACCATCACCCAGTTTTGCCCCTGCGCAATAAATGTAGGTCAAAGAACCTAAGAAATTTCCACATCTCTTCCTTAGTCCTTATCTTATTCTGCGCTTGCGCCTCCTTCACTAAAAAAAAACCCTTCCTCTCTGTCTCCGACATGCACACACTAACTCACTCAGCTCGTGCCTGTCAGTTTGTCTCATCTGTACGCACACAGGCCTGTCCAGAGCTGTATTATTAGTTGGTCTCTCTATTGCTGTCCAACCCTCAGGGCTTTCACTGCGTAAACCACTTTTACTAAGGACAGCGTTGGTTTTCATTCAGAGAGATGGATAGATATGGTGAGATTACAACTCCCAAACTGTTAACTCAGTTAAACTAAGCATACAAAATATTGGAAGATAGAAGTTTTAAGCATTTTTACAATGAGAGAATCATATTACTTGCTGCTTGAGTTGAAACTGTTACCAACAAGAAACACAGCTTTTAAATCCCAACATTTCAGTCCAAGCAATGCTCATTTGCAACGTGAGGCACCTTAAGACTGACATTATTCTGATCAGTCATTTTCTGTTTGTTACAGATTTCTGATTTTATATAAGTTGTGACCTTCAATTTTGACCTGTTTTGTTTGTTTTCTTTTTTCTAAGCGCTCGGACAGGTAAAAGAGCAAACGCAAAAGAAATGAAGGAGTTACAAGAGAAGGTTATGCGAATGTATGCAAAAAAGTGTTTTTCCAAAACTTCACTCCATTTTTACTCATCTTAAAAAATACAATAAAGTATCTGCAATTGTTTGAGTGGCTTATTGAACGAAAATGTTTCATTTTTAGTTGTTATTATAATCTTTTAGTATTTAACCAGCTTGTCACCAGTTGGTCAAGTTTTTCTTGATGGGATCATCAAGAAAAAATTGTTTATTTCAAGTTCTGGACGATTGGTTGGATCATCTTTGTATAATATGAGAATGAAACAGTTAGATTAATTAGTCAGATTAATTGATGAATTATGGAAATAATCCTCAACTAATTGATTATGCAGAATTAGAAAAGGTGATTTGCTAAAAGAACAACACAGTCAGAGCAGCAATTAAGCACCCATTTAATCTGCACAGAAATTATAAATACATTTTGAAATAAGGAACAAAAAATGTGCGTAAATGTTTGTCTCAAAATTTCTCAAAGGGCATAGTTTTAATCCTCACCTGGCTCAAATTCTCTAAAAAAGATCTATGAACTACTTTTTGCTTTCTAACTATTAATTGGTTAATCCAAAAAAATAGTCAACAGATCAGCACTATTCTGCACTGATGTTAAATCAAGTAGAAAGGGCTGAGCTTTTCACATGTTGGTCAAGGTTAGACCCAGAAACCTTGATAAACCTGGTGCTCAGGGCGCTAGAGCTGTCATCCAGCCATCCACCGGGTTTCTGAGATAAAAAAAAATGTTTAAAGTTGACAGGAAATTTGAAAAGTTATGCATTTTTGGAAGACTGAAAGATTAATACCTAAACCCCAACTAGAAAGTTTTTTAAAAAGGCAATTAAAATGAAAAGGTTAAGCCTGATGGCCTGCCAGGTTTGTAGGACCCTGAGTGAAACCCTGTTGCCATGTTTTAGCTGCAGATCCACCTTTTGCTACAAAAGATTAAGTATACACTAAAAAAATGCTGTTATTGCATTTTAGACAGACATTTTCTTATTGAAAAAGTTGATGCAATGATTTGTTTATTTTCATCTTTTAATATTGTATGGAAAAAAGATTAAGTGGTCAAATGAAAAATCTTCAAATAATCATCAGAATAATCAATACTAAAAGAATCGTCAGTTAAGAAACATGATATCATTACATTTTAAATCTTTTTCACTCAGCTCAGTTTTTATCTGATGTCTCCATATCATTTCTGAATGGAATCAGTTCCACTTTGGCCAGACAGAAACACTTTCTTGTTTTGGAGAGATGTTCTTGTTTTGATTTAGCCGTCTGAGACGACATTAAGGGAAATGCTCAAACAGTTGGCAACTGTTAACAACATGGCATTTGTCTCTGAACTGAGCATGTCCTGACCTGAACCGGAGGGTTATTGCCCCTCATCAACGTCCTCGCTCTCTCAATTTAGCTGGATTTGAAATATTAGCAAAATGTTGCATGTAAGTCCCTTGACAGGCGTTGCATATTGCTGCTTGTTCAAATATGCATGTCTAAAATACAGACTGCACATCATAGACCCCAATGACTGTGATATAATCTCTCATGTGCGGCCAAAGCCCGATGGTTTAGTCCAGATTACAGCAGACACAGCAGAGCGCAGTGATTTGCTGCTGCAGTGAAATCCTCCCCAAATTCCTAGCATTCACCTCCTCTTCCATCATGCTTTGGTGCAAAGAAAAGCACCGGTGCTCCTCATCAAATTTCTGAATCTGATAGCAATAAAAAACCTTACCAGACACAACAGAACAACAACTGGACAGATGGGAAAATTTATTGTGCTTCATTGAAGAAGAAGAAGGTTTTGTTAGTGGCCTCGTTTGAATCAGTCCCTAATGGAGTCACGTTTTAAGAACATTTAATCAATATAATAAAGTACCAATGTGCCCGAATTGTATTTTGGAAACTCCCTGAAGGAGTGGATATTTATGAAGAAATGAAATGAAGAAGGGAAGAGAAAATCAGATGTATTTTCTTCAGTGAGCTTATCTCAGTGAAGCACTCAAACCAGGCTCGAGGAGATACTGAACTCTTTCAATGCATCACTGAACATGTGATGCAATGAAAGCCTCCCTGCTGTTGACAGCAGCCTAATTCAGAGCTTAGCGCTCCCTCATGTGGCACATAAAAAAAAACTGATTTCTACACAATTTAGTGCTTCTGTTTGATCCGGTAGCAATAAACCAACAAAAGATAAGGGCTTGGTAGAAAAGCATAAGTTTCTCTGCATGAAAAATATATCTTGCTTGGAGTTGCATGATGTTGGGAAATCATGTGTTTGTTGTGAGGATTTTTTTTTTTTTTTTCAAAAGATTGTGATGGGAATTTGCATTTTGCTGACATACCCAACATTCCCTGGGATATTTACTGTCATCATTGTGAGGTGTGGACATATATTAACTAACATGACAAAACTCCATCTAACAGCTACAAACTATTCCTGATGTAAGATTATAACAAATTTTCTGTCATATTTTTGTTATTACAATAATGTTACACACGTTTAATGCTTTTGTTTATCTATTTACAAGGTTATTCCACCTCAGGTTGGACTGTCTTCTAAAAGTGTTTAGATTTAATAAAATATTGATTAACAAAACGTAATTAAAACATTTTGAAAATAAAAGGATCAGATGGGTTTTCTTGTTGGTGTTTGCTGTATTTACATTCTTCCAGGTTGCAATGTGGTGCTGATAATTGTTTTCATCGCACTGTGTTTAGGTGTTACAAAATCAGGTTTGCCAAGATCACAGAGTGAATCAGCTACGGGATTAACCGGTGGTTCCAGGCGACACGGGCGGAGTCGAGAAGAGCATAGGAGGCACACCATTTCCAACGGAGTGGATTATGGAATGGTTGGTGTTCAATCCCACATCCTCATTTGCACAAACCTTTGATTACGTCATTGCCTTGATGTCTATTGATAGCGGGTGAAGAACTCAGCTACAGACTCATTTACATTTAGGTTTTAGTCATCATTAAGATTTCCACTCTACGTACACCAACAGTGTTTTGAACTGACAGATATTAACATCTTCTTACGGTAAAACCAGAAACTTCAAAATTGTTAAGTTTCTGAAGTTTTTTAAAAACCGAATCATTAAATTTTATGTCTTAAATGCAGTATAAGTTAGATAATTTAATTAGAAGAAGGTTCCAATGGCATTACTGCATATACAGGTAATTATTTTTTGTAATTTTTAAAAATGATAAAATAGACAAATACCCATTATGAGTTAAACTAACTCTTGCCAAACTTGCTTTTTGTCTCACATTTCTTCGTTTTAGCTGCTGTGTTTTGTCTTAAATGATAACCAATTAAATATAATTGTCTCTAAAGAAATGTTTGAATTGGAATAATATTTTACACACCGTTTGTTTCTACACTGTCAATTCCACGATTGACAGTGTAGAAACAAATAGATGGTCTGCGTGTGTTATCATTAATGTCTTCATGTTGTGGAACCTCAAAAGAGTACTGCATTTCTGGGTTAATGCTTTCGTAATATTCATAATGATTCAGTCTAAATTAATCGCACTTGTTTGAGATTTTAAGTGTGAAGCTTCTCTTTGAGGTCTGTGTTGAAAAACATTCCAACAATATTTAATTTATATAATAAGACATGAAAATGTTTTTGAATAGACATCCCAGTGTGGCTTCTGGCGCTTCCTATTGGTCCATGGATTCTCCTCCTTTCCCTCTGACCCCTCCCTCGACCAACCAGCTGAGCTGAGGCCTCCTCTCTTTTTTCACCCCCCCCCCACTCGTCACACACACTTCATCATTTCTCACTCTTTCCTGCTCACCTCTCTTTCTCTCTTTCTTTCTGTGTTTGTGTTGCCGTCTCTGTCTCTTCTCCCCTCGGCACCTTGTGACTAGATAGAGGCTGACTGATCAACCCCCCTGGTCCCCTCAATTCTTCTTCTTCTTCTTCTTCTTCCTGTCCCCTTCCCACCTCCCCCCTTCCCTCCATCCCTCCCACCCAGGCCGTCTTGGCCCCTCATTGCCCTGATGGTAGTGAGCCGGGTCGGGCCAGGGGGCCTGGTAGAAGTAGAGGACTCGCTTGGCCCACCCGGCCCAGCCTGGACGGCTGTGTGGGCCGCCTACACAACCGTCTTCATCCCCCTCAGCAATAGCCTTTACAGCAACAAGGCTCTGCAGTTTTTCCTCTGGGTGAGTAGGCCAAGGGCTGGTTGGAGACGACTGACAAGGTTTTTTGAGGTAATTTCATGAAGGTGCGGTTCTGAGATTGTGTTGTGACGGCAGATGTGACAGATCACCGTTGAGCTGTTAGACGTTGCTGCTCGTTGGACAGGATGCTTAAGATTGATCTTTTCTTGTTACTCTGGAGACTAAAGGACATATTTATTGGTTCAATGTTGCTGTGGAGCTCACATTTTCAGGAAATTTTTATAAATTTGTTCTCAAATTACTTATTCACTGAAATAATACATGTTTTTCAAATAATTGTAGACTTTTTTGATGAGTTTTGTGTCGCGACTTGGCTTCAGCTCCTGAGCCTGTTTTGTTCTCCGTACAGTTTTGCTGCACAGCTGCTGGTTTCTCTTTGGAGTCTAAGCCAAACAGCTTATGCGGAGGGGTGCCGTGTTATTCTACGTGCTTTGTTGTGTGTGTGTCTGTGTTTGCTCAGTCACTCGGATAACAGCACAGACACCTACAGGTTTTGAAAACCTTCCATCCCTTCTTCTGTTTTGAGTTTTCCTGCTTGGGGCCCAATGCTGATCTATGCTTCTCCTCCAGCCCCTTTTATTCTTCTTCTGTAAACACTTGCTTCAGGCTTCTTGGCAAAGAACCAAAACATATTGCATGGCTTTATTTTTACCCAGTGTCAGGCCATTTTAGCGATTGTTAGTGGACTGTAGAAAGTTGACAGATCAGGTGGCTGAAA
The DNA here is from genome assembly GCF_027474105.1 of Poeciliopsis prolifica. Lineage (NCBI taxonomy): Eukaryota > Metazoa > Chordata > Actinopteri > Cyprinodontiformes > Poeciliidae > Poeciliopsis > Poeciliopsis prolifica. Next base: position 9,640,221 of record NW_026562390.1, on the reverse strand, counting down.
AGCAGCAGCGAGGCCTGGACGAAGGCAGCGTGGTCCACAGATAGCCCGGTCAGCACAACTCAATGCAGCCTTGCTGTTCTGCATTTTCCCCTCACACACATCGTTCCCCCTCGGTCTCTTTAACAAGCACACACTGGGGTGGCCATAGTTGAAGTGGATCCACTGGTTCCCCCTATTCTTGGGTTGCTGTGGGGTTGCCATGACGGCGGACTCACTTTTTCCCTCTAAACATTGTCCAGGATGGGAGAGAGTTCGTCACAATTGGTGTGGCGCCATTGTTCTGTCCAGCACAAAAGAGCGGGCTGCAGATGCCCGGGTGAAAACATGGGAGTTTGTCTGCTTTGCAAACTGCTGGCGAACTGAGAACTATGATTAGATTTAGTCTTGGCAACAGTTTGAAAATTGTCCTAATGAGTATTGCGTGGGAAACGCCAAACAGTTCACTCCTTTATTTAAATGGTCTCTTTATGAAATCCAGTTGAGAACAGACAAAGGAGTACATTTTTTGTCCTCCCAGTCCCACATTGATTAATTTATTACTTGCTTGAAAGTAAAAAAAAAAAAGTTGACATGAAGATTACTCTAATCATGGCTGTTGAATTTCTGACAGGTTGAATGAGTAAAATTTGAGGTTTGCCTGTGAATTTGTGTTTTGGCATACCTAAAACAAATGGCTTACTTCTATGATAACATGGAAAGTTAACAAGAAATAAAAGGAAATAGGCAGAATGTCAGGACCTCCTCAAGCCTCGTTCATATTCAGGGACAATTTCCAGACACCTGAAGATGACATGTTCATCTGTTCAAGCAATTCTGCACAAGTTAAAACACAGTAAGACACCTTTGTACGCCCACTAAAGAATCTAAAACAGGAGATTAGGTCACAAAAGCAACAGATAGAATAGCATTTATTGTCATTGAACAGGATTCAACGAAATTTCTATTGCAAATTTCATATGCATATTACAGCTTTCATATGCATTCATGGACAAAGATAATTATTTGAGACATAAAAAATGTAAGTGCTAAGCCATGTAGCCGACTGTCTAATGATAAGAAAAAAACAAGAGGCATTTTGGCCTAAAAAAACAACAAAAAGAAACGTTCCCATTATGAAGGTTTGAGGAGGCAGGACTATAATATGTGGGTCTTTTGCAGCAGGAGGGACTTAAAAATATAGATAAGGAAAGAAAATGATGTGGAATCATTGGAGAAACATCTCAAGATTTGAGCAAAATAAGTTAAAAGTTGTTTACAAATGGGTCTTTTATTAATGATCTTAACCATGAAATTAGTTAGCTTAAGGATAACAAAGTCGATATTTTATGGTGTATGTTACAAAGCTCTGATCTCAGTCCCGTTGGAAATTTGTGGACAGGACAGAAGATGTTCATGAGAGTCGGGCGACCTGCAAACCTAATTCAGTTACAGAAGTTCAGTCTGGATGAACGGGCCAAAGTTCCAGCAAATTACTGTGAGGAGCTTATGGAGAGATAACCACAATGTTTGATTCAATGAAAATAAATAGAAATAATTTTGCTAATGCATCTAAAACAGGAGATTAAGTCATATGTCTGTTTACATGTGATATGCCAAATTTCAATTTTAAGCAAGAAGTTCATGCAAGTTTTAGTTTCCCTGTGATTCCCTTTCACTGTCCCGCATCACTTCCTCGTTTTATGCTTCATCTCACACAGCTGAAGCAAATGAAGGAGTTGGAGCAGGAAAAGGATTCGCTGCTGTCAGGCCTGGAAGTGGTAGAGCGGGCCCGAGAGTGGTACCAAGGCCAAATCCACAATGTCACGGAGAGACAGCGGCAAGTCGGACAAAGCTCTCACTGCACGGTAGGTTCAAATGCAGCTCCAGTCCAGCAAAAATTAGCCTAAAAAATAACAAGCTAAAAAGTGGACAAGCACCGTCTGACATTAAATCCTTACACCATCTTCCAGTGTTTCTGACAGTTCCTCTGAATGAAGCAGACCTGTCCATATTCTTTGTTTGTTTCATTCCATAACGTCCTCTTGTGCTTATTGTCAAAAAGTTCAGCATTCATCCCATATGACAGAAGTACACAGATCCAGTTAAGACTCCAGCAATGTATAGAAAATGCCACATGTTTATGTTTGTATTGGTAGGACAGATCTACTTTCTTTCATAACTCTTAAACAGCATGTCAGGATTCCTGGTAACTCCAAAATGTCTTGTTTTTGCTGCAGTTCCTTAAAACTCTGAGTCCTTTGCAAAAGCCTTTTCACAAAGTTAAGCATTGTGAATGTGAAAATATGTATAATCCATTTTCTTAGGTTGCACACAAAGGAGTTAAAATACTAAGTTGGAAATGTTTAATAAAAGGAAAAAAAACTACTGCGCTTGCAGTGTTTTGCAGACTGGCGTTGTCTGTCCTGACTTTTTTTGTTTTCTTCACCTTTTTTTCATCAAATGCTTTGATTTGTTCCAGGAGTTCTTCACAGATGCCAGTCCAAGTCGCATGAATGTTCTCATTCCCAAACTGCAAGAAGTCAATCGATGCCTTAATGACCTGCTTTGCTGCAGTGGGATGGTAAGGGTCAAATGCTTCAAAATACAGGGTAAAATTTTATCTAATCTTGTGTTAGATTAACAATTCTGGTCTAGTTTCTTCACTGAAGGTGCAATATTACATTTTATTGTAACAAGTTTAATTTGTTCTGTATTTGAGTAAATTCACATAGCAGAAACTTGTAACAGTGTATTATCTATTGAGATGTTTAAAACGTTTTAGTGTAGATCCAGTTTAGATCCAAACCAGCGTCTGCTTTCTGTGAACAAGGCTAAAGATGTTCCTCATCTCAGAAGGAATTGGAGTCTCTCTTCATGATTGTTTCCATGCGGTTGGAAATTGGCTGGATTTTTCCGGGGAACATTATGTGAAATACTTGCCTCCTGTTCTACTGATTACAAATCCACAAAGCCTCCTTGAAATACTGGCTAGAAATTCAATACGTCACTGAGAATTTGTAAATATGAGAAACCTGGGGATAAAAACCCCCAAAGGAATTTAGTCGACAACAAATATAAAACACTAAACTCAGTGCATTATCTCAAAACTCAAGATATGTAAGAAGAAATTATTAATTGCAAAGGTTCCAGCTCCTATATGTGAAAAACTAATTAAAAAAAAAAATAAAAATCAAATTTTATTTGTATAGCACATTTCAGCAGCAAGGCATTTCAAAGTCACAAAAACACAAAGTCATGCAACATGACTCCTAGTAATAACATAAAGACTGATATGACAAAAAGTTGTGGCAGGATTAATACAAATACTGTAATTTTCATATCCAGTCTGATTTTGTTTCATTTCTCCTAACAGACTAGTCACCAGGATCTATATTGTTGTTACAAAGCATCAGTGAATGGAAGCAGCTGAAAGTCTCCCTTTTCTACATGTGATTAGACAGTGTTTTACTCACACGGGTTTCCCTGCACTACAGTGACAACGCTCTAATCGGGGATTGAAGCGGTTATTGATTCAAGTCAATAATTGGTTCGGATGTGTTAAATTCACAGAAGAGTCATCAAAAATGAAAGCCACAATCAAACACATTTATTTTACCTTTTGAACTTTAAGCTGACAAACACACCTGTGGTCTCCTGATTGACCTTGACCCTCTGCCCGTGGTTTCATATTCCTTGTACAAAAAGTGTTTTCAATGGAGAAAATCAAACTGTTCTCTTAGGTGTAAATATGATATTTTGCGAAATAAATTATTTTTTTATGTGCCATAAACATATCCCAGATGATTGGTGTTTTTGGTGAAGAAATCAATATTTTCTGTATAAAACAAAGCTGCTACCTCTGCTGCTACCCCTTCCCATCATCCAGATGATGGGGGCTTTCGGTGTTTAAGGTTCAAAATGGCACTTTTAAAGTTACTTGTGTCCTTTAAAGGAGAGTTATTTATGTTTTACATTTTCTTATTCTTAAACGTGTTGAGATTTGTCCTCTTCCCGTTGCTCCCTGTTTGTCTCCAGCCGTCGTTTCCCAGTGGCGGTGCTCAGACAGCAGTTCTGTCAGTGAACTCCCAGGCCCCGGCCCCAGCTCCTCCTCAAGCCATTCAGAGACTAAAGGACCAGAACAGACTTCTCACTCAGGTTCGACACAATCCCACAAATCTTCACCTGAAGTATTTCCTGACATGTCCCACTGATGGTCTCTATCCATCTGCTCTTTTAGGAGGTGACGGAGAAGAGCGAGCGCATTACTCAGCTCGAGCAGGAGAAGTCGTCTCTGATAAAGCAGCTTTTTGAGGCTCGAGCTCGCAGCGCACATGACGCCGGCACTATGGATTCCACCTTTATCTGATTAGCTTCCAAGTCATCGTCAGAGGCGATTCATTGTGCGGCCCAGCCAGCGTATCTATGCCGGTGTGAGGGAAAGCTGGGGACATTTCTGTTTACCTGGCTGAACATTAATGGCACCTTTTTAGGTGCAGCACACAAACAAGCGAGGCCAGTCATCTACAAGTCAAACCAAACGCTCCCTGGATGTGAACACTCCTGACCGGCGGGAGCCGAGAACAAACTCCTCTTACGCCGAAAGACAAGAGGACTCGTCAAAGCACGCAGGTCTCATGATCCCAATCACTCCATTTCTTCGAAGATCCCCATCTGGAAGATTAACACTCCTCCTCCTGAAAGACTTACTTCCATTTCTGCTGCACAAGGAACAAAACACAAATTTCACTGCGAGCAAAGCTCAGCTAAAATGGCACAGAAGGCTGTTTGGACAGCGGGGATGATTTAGGGGAGATTCTGTTGGAATAACACGCCATACTCCAGCTAATGTTATCACTCAGTTGCTGTGACCTATCAGTCATTTTTTTAGTTTCATACTTATATATATAATCAACATAGGAGTGGAATGTTCCTTCACTTTTAGTATTTCCTTCCTTTTGATATCAAATTATATTTCTGTCTGGTTTTTGAAGTGTTTTTACAAACACAAAGATAAGTGAGTAAAGAAAAATCTATATATTTTATATTAGGATGTTACATATTCAGACTTGTTTTGTACTTTGAGACTTTTTCCACACATCAAGTTCAGAGGAACATCTTAGAAACTTATTGAATGCCTCCCATATATTTAGAACCAGGGAGGCTTCTAAATAACTTCTTAAAGGAGCAAAGAGGAAAATGACAATTTCAAATACTTTCCTGAAATTATTGATAAACAATAACGAAAATATGAAAAATATACAAAGTGAGACATTTCAGGAGTATGCCATGAAGTTGAGCAAGACCAGATCGTATTAAGAAATCGATCAGTCTCATAATTATTCAATCAGTCTGAAGAGTTAACACATGATGTAACAATCTTTAAAGTATCTGCATGGTTTGCTTAAATTATATGTCCTTCACAACAAGCACAAGTTAATTAACTGGAAAATTCCTCCTCTGGGGCCTCATGAGCTCATTAATATTTTATTGCCACTCTGTTTGAAGGGCAGCTCAGATGTTCCAAACTTGCTTTCTTGAAAAGGGTAACTTAAACTTTCAGTGCTGCGACGCATGTGTGGAGATGACTCAATGTCAGCCTACAAGCTCTTGAGAGGTGTAACACAAGAAGATGAGGAGAAATATGGAAGTTTGCATGTGAAAGAAAGCTATGAAAATAAGTTTGATAGATGGTAAATATGTTGAAACAAGATTCTGACGTTATACTAGAAGCAAAAAGCTAAAAAATAAATAAATCTGCCATCTGCATGTTGCTACAGTGGATTTCCCGCCCTCCCCCCTTTTCATTTTTGCTCAAAAATATTTTCCAATGAGAGATTTAACTTTGAAATGTAGAGATTAAAGGTTAGCATGGAAAACCTGCATTGTCTTTGTACGAGTTCCCTTTTCCCAGATTCTTCCCATTAATGGAGGAGTGTAGATGTTTGAAAGCATGAAGCCATCCTCAAGTTTACAGAAGAATTTGATTGGTGGGTGGTGGTCCGGCCGAGACAGTTTTTAATGGTACTGCTGGGATGTCTGCGCAGGTCTGTTTCTCACTTGTTTAGGGTTTTTGCTGTGACCCTGTGGTATGTGGAGCCCCTTTTCTTTCCCAACTCCATAAGTGGTGATTGAAATGAATAAAAATGCTTCCAAGCAGCAACTTTGGTTGTGTTTCTTTCTGCATCCATAATTTAATTTCTGCAGTTTGCTGATTTTTTTTGCAGTAATGCACAGAAGTGTCAAAGAAAATATGTGTAAAAACGGTAGAATTGACTAATAACCTTAACTTCATTCCTTTTTTACCACTGTGTTTTAAGGATATCTCCTTAATTGTAAGCCAAAATAAAATTATTTTAATTTACAGAATGCAAAATATTTTAAAATGTGATAAATTCATAAAGCAGTTGAGGTCTCTACAATAGTAGATTAAAATAACAAAACACGGTTGTGGTGCTGCAGCATCTGGTTTGTGTTCTCCCACCTCTGCAGAATTTACCAAACTAGTGGAAATTTTCTGCCATATGGGAAACGCAACACCTCTGCAAACAAGTTGAGACGAGGGGCACACAAAGGTAAACAAATCACAGTCCAACTCCAGCAATAAAACAGTTCAAACAGCCTGAAACCACCTCAGAAGTGAATCACCATAAATGCAGCACAACTGGTAGGAGAATAAAGAGAGATAAATGGGTTTAATGTTTCACTTAAAGAACTTTAGAGAGTGACTGCTATACACAGTTGTCTTTTAAATTTAGGACAATTTGGACTAAAACGGCCAGAGGCTATGGGAGGTTATGAGGTGATTCTTGTTGAGCGCTTTAAAACATGTGTTCCCTTGGAAATCACAGCCACACATTTCAATGCATTTTATTGCTTCTTCAGGGAGAATGGCAACACTCATTTATTTTTACAAATAGTCTGAATAGTGTGACATGCATTTGAATTGGGCTCTGACTGATTCAACACCATTTGCTGCATTTACTGCTGCATCTCCTTCGTTGTGCTGCTCTTAGCTTTGCACAGTTAGACAATGGAATTTATGTTACTTGTTTTTGCAAAATTGCTCAGGATTAGAGTAGGATTAGTAGTAGACGACCTAAAGTGAGCTTTACCACCCGAGCTCAGAATCTCTGAATCTCCTCCAGAGGTTCAGAGGTCATTGACCTCTTCTTTGACTACGTATCTCCCTGTCCATTATCGAGTAGACATCCAGAACTTGGTGGGTTTGATTGTCCTTTTGCAACTTGCTTCTTCCTGATTTGACCTCCCTGATCTGATGGTGTTTCTTGGGTTTTATGATGCTGTTTTGTATGTGATGTTCTCTAAAAACAACATCTTTGAAGTCTTCACAAAACAGCTGTGTCTCTTTCATGCTGACTTAAACAGAAAGCAGGCTCTATTAGATTTTATAGGTGTCAGAGCAGTGGTGGCTGAATACGAATGCACGCCACACGTTTTACATTTTACTTAGGAAACAGGACATGGAAAACACATATCAGTTTCCTTTTACTTCACCATCATGCTCTTCTTTTTGTCGATCTATTGCAACAGGACGAAATGCAAAAAAAAAAAAGAATTTATTATCAAATTTATGGATCTCTTTGCAAGGCCCCGCAACATATTACACCATGTTACAGTGAATTTAATCAGATATGATTTACAGGCTTGTTGCATCAGTTGTTTACCGCCGATTTTCCATCGGGCTCCGCCACTTTGTTGCATCAGTGTCAATTGGTGCGAATGGAAGATGCGACGCTGTCTCTCCGGACACTGTTAACTGTCACTTGATTTCACCAATATTCATTTTTAACTTTAACTTGTTTGCAAAATGTATAAATGTAGTTAATGTACTAGTGAATTAGTGAATTTTGTGAATTCAGTAATAGATTTATCATGATGGAGAGGGGCCAAACGAAGACAATCGTGGCATTCGAGGGGAAGATCCTTAGCTTCCACACCTTCAATACCCACACTGTGATTGGACGATTTTGAGCAATCCCTCAAGTGTTTGCTCACACACTAAAGGATGCAATCTGTCCATTTTCAGGTGAGGGTTCAGTGTTTCCTCATGCAAGAACACTGCAGACACAGTGAAGAGTCAATGGATATGTCACCTCGCAGGTCAACAGGTGAGTTTGGCTTATCCTTAACCTAAAACTCATAGCATTTGAATTTAAACAGAGAGCGCACAGTTTTATGGAAATATCTGCACCTGAGTTTCCTGCTTAGCATTTGTGACAAAAGTCCAGGACACATTCTGACTCCTAATTTACATGCAATAGAGATAGTGTTATGACATAGTTGCCTATTTGTTGGCACGCCTGGCGGCCATTTTTAACTGCAGTTTCCCGGCAAAGCTCTAACAGAACGAAATAGGAAATTACATTAGTCGCAGCGAAGCTCCCACACATCTCAGTTCGTAGAAGTCAAATCCAGCCAAGACTGGGGTCCTGTTGAAAGAGGTATGAGGCTTTGTTTCAAATTATAGAAGCTAAAGGCATATGTTAGTGAGATATGTTTTAAAAATAACATAGCTTATTCTTCCAAGTTTGCATATTTTTAAAATGTAAGTTTTGTTTCACAGGTAGAGATTAAATTATATATATTGAAATTCATCAAGAGATCTACACATATATAGGCTATTATATATTTTAAATATTTTATTTATTTATATTACTCTAAAGAAGGATTGTATATGTCTTAAACTGAAGAGAAAATTTTGTAACCAGTGATGTGTAGAGGAAGTTGCAAAACACTTCTTTTGCGGCTTAACACCGAGTCCTAAAATGTGCTTTCAAGACCTTTTAGCATATTTTATCTTCATTTAAGTCTTGCAGTTTTATTTCACATGAAGCTCCATCATGGAAACTGACAAAAAATATATACATATACTTTAATAAGTTCAAACACGAGAGAGAGAGATAAATAAAAATGACCTGAGGTAACAGATTAGATATAATTAAATGTCTCATCTGAACTGTTGTTTGATATTCCATGAACTAATGAGGCAAAGAGGAATAAAAACAATTCTGACACAATAAAACTGATAACAAGGCAATGCTGGATCAATTTTATTACAACATTAATGTGCCGTACGTGACTAACGTGAATCACACACAAAGAGAAAATAAAATTATGTTAAAACAGGCGTCTTGTAAAATTGGAGCGTACCTGGCATCAAAGATCACTCCAAATTAATTCTGCATGTGGAAATGTGAGTTGTCACTGAAGCAAGCGCGATAGATTTAAATGGTGTCAACATGAAACTGAACATAGGCAGTGCGACGGTTGATCTCTGATTCAAATTATGGGACGACTCAAAATAAGTTATCTCTAATACAACAAATTGATGTTGCAAGTTGAAAGATGTTAATTCTTATGATCTGTTTTGAATACGACTTGAGCTTTCTTTTAAGGTCGCTTTAAGGGTTTCATCACAACTGTGCACAGTTGTGTTTCTACAACTGCTTTTGACTTCTGCTTACTGAGCGTTCTGCTTTTAAGGAACTGCAAATGCAAATGAGTAGAAGAGGTGACAGAGCAACATTTGAATATAAGCTCATACTTTCTGTACCTACATGCTGCATTTAAACACTTTTACATCAAGGGACTTCACAAAATATTTTCATGGTCTGTTCACCTTGCTTGTAAGTCGGAAAAGAAAAAAATGATGGTAAGAGATAAACTTATAAAGATTTAAGGAAAGATGACTGTAGTGAACAATCAGAGAAATGGGATGTCGGCAAATAACTTAGCTGAACTGGGAATGACCATGTTTTATTGAAGGAATCATTTCGTTTTTGACATAAAACACCATGATTGATATCCTGTTTTTGTATCAGGAAACCAATCAATCATATATTTTGATGTTAAATGACATAACAGACAGATTGAATTATAAAGAAAATCGTGTTTCATATGTTCACCAATATGAGCTTATTTGTCTTGAAATCTCATTTTCCAGTTTGTCTTGAAAATGCGCAGCCTGTTGAATGTGACAGGCAGCCAATCAGAGAGCGCGGTGACGTAAGCAGGGAGGGAATTCCAACCAAGTAGGCATGGCAACTGAGAGTTACGGTGGACATCGGAGGTGATATGTGGAAATGTTTATTACTATTTGTAAAGGTCATTATTATATATGTTTACCATATGTGGTTATGTTTATTCAGTTAAAAATGTTAACTACGAAAAAAACAAAACTCACCTCCAAAAAATAGCAGCAAACTGAGCGGCTGCCGCCGCCATCTTTTATCAAACGCGTTTTCTTTTTCTGACTTTTATCGCTTCGAATGAACCACAAACTATCGCTGCTGCTTCTGCATCGTCGTCGTGTTTATCATTCTAAATTAACGTAATGCTATGTTGGGGGTTTTACTGGATTTTCTTCTGGAATCGAGATGTTTGTGAGTGGAATCGGATCATTTGGTGTGTTGCTCCTGCCGTGTGGCTGGACACAAGAACCTATCGAACCTGTTGGGCATTTATCGGCTCTGACGTCACAGAGGTTTGGAAAATCGGCCGACAATCCTTAAATCGTGCGGTGTGAACCAGACCTAAAACCACCAGCTCCACTCCTCTCGTCTCCTCTCGACCACTGGTCAATATGGTAACGTTTACATATCCCTTCAAAATAAGATACGAATGCGCCACAAAACGAACATTGGTCTCTAGTGGAGAAGCAGTTTGAAGCTTCATTGCCTCATTAGCCAGCCGGTCGCCATATTATGCACAGCGGGCTTGGAAATTGGGAATCACCTACCGGGATAAATCCATTCTCCTGTCTCTTCTCTGGGCCTTTTCTCCTTTCCAAAGACATCTGAACCGTTTCTGACTCATTTTGCTGCTTGTGGCTCAGTGTTGGCGCTCAAGACATAACCGAGAGAAGCCGGTTAAAGGATTTTCAAAATAAAAGATCCCCCAGACTCAAATAATACATAAAACGAAAATATTAAATTTTTTCTTGCTTGGCCCGGTACCAATTGGTCCACGGACCGGTACCGGTTCGCGGCCCGGGGGCTGAGGACCACTGGGTTACTGTACAAAAGGGTCTGAATGCTTTCCCATGACAGTGCGTATCAGGAATAGTTAAACAGTTTCCCTCATCCATAGAAGTTATATTTATGACATAAAATCAAGAACACACATCTACGTGTGATGTTACACGTAGATCCTTCCTAGTCACCTTAAATAGAGTTTAATTACTGTTTGATTTACACGTGTGCTGATTTGTTGCTAACAGAGCTTTGTCCTTTTGTCTGATTCGACCAGCCGACATGGAGGGCTTTGACTTCAACGTCTCTGGGCTCTACATCTCTCAGAGATTTGCAAATGCCAGTGGTGATATAACCATCTATGAGAGCTGCAAAGACATGCCAGGAGTTCTTATCTGGTACCTCAGCCTGCAGTTCACCAACATGTTCCTGGGCATCCCGGCCAACATCACAGTGCTGTGGCTCATCCACAAGAACAAGAGAGACTCCTCCACCTCGGATATCTTCATCATTCACCTGGCAGTTCTGGACGTGCTGTTCTGTCTCACCCCTCCGCTGGAGCTGGCCAACATCGTCTTCCTCGCCACCAGCAGCACCTGGTACGTCCTGCGCTTCTTCTATGGCATGAAAGACTTCTCGCCGCTCTTTCTGACCTGCATCTGCCTGGACCGTTACATCGCCGTGATCCACCCCATCTTCTTCACCAGGCTGAAGGACCGTCGACACAGGCTGGTGCTGGCCGTCCTGGTTTGGCTCATCATTCTGGCCTACGCTTCAGCTAAATGTGTTGGAAACATTGTACATTTTGACCTGGTCTACACAGTGATGATCCTCTCAACGTTTGCTTTCATGATGTTTTGCAACATAGCCATTCTCTGGGCCCTGAAGCAGTCCAGGCCCGGCCGGGACACAATGCATCCGGTGAAGAAGAGAGCCTCCAACTTGGTTCTGATAATCCTGGCCATCATTGTCTTCAACTACTTCCCTTCTGTTGCAATGTTCCCCTTCAAAACATACTTCTCTCAAGATGTATTTCGCTGCTATGTACACTATGTCGCTTTTGGCTTGATGGACTTTAGCAGCACCATTCAACCTATCCTTTATCTATCCAAGAAAAAGTTCCCAGGGAGACTCAACTGCTGCAGAACCACAACCACAACCAACGAGACACAAACAAAGTGAGGCCTACTCTTGTGTTTCTCATGCTTTGCCAGAGTTAAGTGAACATATGGATACATTAATTTTCTGACTTCTTTTTCCAGTTCAGTCTCTCGGGAGATTTGGACCTTATCCCAGCCGTCACAGAACATCAACGGGGGATTATCCTGAAGAAGCGGCGGGTTACAGAACACAACGAAGAACAGGGGAGGCATGCATTTCCAATTTGCCTGTGCAAAGCCACAAACCAGAACCAATTTTGATTACAATGACATAAATGTGCAACAGTAAACCACAGCGGATGGACAAGAAATCAAAACAGTTCCCTGTACTTTGCAAAAATATTGATTCATCAGTTATTTCTTTCTCTTGTGTACCAGGAACTCCTTTTAATCTTTCAAATTTGTCTTAAGCAGTTATTCTGGCTTCCCTGAGTCTTCTTTGGACTTTAACTGATTGTTACTCAGTGAAGTATGACATGTTCCTAAGACACTCTGCCTTGTTCTACAAATCATTCAGGCTTTTAAACGTTTCTAAACTTAAGAAACGAATGGAAAGGTGCAATTTTTTTTATTGGATGCTCAGGCAGTTTTGTAAATTTTAACCCGTCACAAAAACAGAATGTTTTAGCAATTTCTTGTGCTAAGTTTGCATAAAAACAAATAAAGTGGCAATTTTCCACGGACACAATGACGTAGCTTAAAATATGTTAGACATAGTAAATAATCAACTGAAGAATGATGTGTCTCGCAGTTTCTGTTTTAAGTCTTTCAAAGAAAAATGAAAAATCAGCCAAAGTCCAAACAAGAACTTCCAAGAGGGAGCGGCGAGGCACACATCAAGAAAGTCTTCTTTATGGAAAGAATAGAAGAAGATTATCATAGACCTTTAACAAATATCAACATCCTGTGATTGAAAATATGGAACTATTTACTGGTTTCCATTGTTTCATTAAGAAACTCTTCAAATGGTATTTAGATCAAATACTTCTAAAATCTCTTGACAATCTCTGATATTATTCCATATCTGCTTTTCAACAAAATATGTTATAGGTCAATACATGTAAAAATTTGCATAATGTAATGAATAGCATCAAAGTTAACTAAGGAGAATTTTGGGACAACAGCATATTTTTTGTGGAATCTATAATCAATTTTACATGAACAAAAGGAAGGAGATGTTGATTTCTGTCAGCTTCAGCTCTGTCATAAAGAAGGACATGAGTAAAAATAACAGCTCAATCCAAAACCCCACTTATAGCTCCTGCTTAGCACTGCAGCGCAGCTTGCTCACGCAAGATATTAGAAAAGTAGAAGTATCATTGTTTTTATAATACGTTGTTCAGTATGTCGTAAAGCACAATTTTATAACTTATTATGGGTCGAATAAATGTTGAATTTTTTTGCACCTCTGAATGATTTTTATTTTTGTTGTTCCTCTTATGTTAAGAAAAAGCAATTGACCCATGCTGTGGCGAAAGATGCATTTAAAAACTGTATTGTTCTGCTTTTTGGATGTATTATATAAATACAGTTCAAAAACCCAACAATGCTTGCTTTTTTTCTGAGAGTGAACTGCGCTGCAGAGGTCGGCACAAAGCCATTTTCTAGGTCTGGTTGTAAAATGGAGCAGGTTTTCACTGTGGAAGATGTAAGTATACCTAACAGACCAATAATAAAATTAATAGGATAAGCTCTTGTATGGCCTCAAAGAGCCTGTTGAGGCAGAATGTATTAATAAAACCCATTAACAAACTGTTTCTGCATCCGATCTTAAAATGAATTAACATTGAACATTTTTGACATTTATGTAACTTGGCAGAATACAAATAAAAGAAGATTCAATAACAAAATCATTTATTTTAAAATGTTTCATTTGGTGATGCTACATAGAAAAGGAGCAGATTTTGTACACGATGTAGTAAAATATGCTAAACACTCAAACTGATTTGTAGCTAACTCTACAGCAGTGAATTCTTTACTGTTTCTCTGTTATTCACAGACTTTTATACAACTGCGTATTAGGGCCATTGTAAGATAAAAAAAAGGAGGAAATTTGTGCCAAAAAACTCAGAAATTTTAGATTAATTTCAGACATTTTCTAGACAAAAAACAAGGCAATTCCAAAAGGCTATTATTTTTTCTTTACTTTTGAAACAAAATTTCAAAATTTTGTACAAGTCTTTTTTTGTTTTGGCAAATTTTTTGGACATGTTTTGGGAGGGAAATTTATTTATTCATTTTTTTCTCTCTCTACTGTGGCTCTGACATGCCGCTGTACTTTTAGGCCGACTAGTTTAAGTTTCTGTCATGTCTTGTAGTCGCAGAAGCAGAGACTGCGGCCTCACTTGTACTTCCTGCGCTCTGCAGGGTGCTCTCCTGCGACGCGTGAATCTTGAGGTGCTTCCTCAAGCTGGAATTATCGGCGTAGGTCTTCCCGCACTGACCGCAGCAGAAAAGCTTCTCTTTGGTGTGCACCAGCTCGTGTCTCCTCAGGTGACAGGACCTCCTGAAACGTTTCCCGCAGGACGCGCAGCTGTATTCCTTCTCTCCCGTGTGAGTCTTCTGGTGCAGCTTCAGGCTGCTGGCCACCGTGAACTTCCTGCCGCACTCGTCGCAGCCGTACGGCCGTTCTCCTGTGTGCATCCGCATGTGGATCTTGAGGTGTCCGGTCTGACTGAAGGTCTTTCTGCACAGCTCACAGCTGTACGGCCTCTCCCCTGTGTGGGTCCTGTAATGAGTTTTGAGGTCGCCGAGACTGTTGAACCTCTTGCAGCACTGAGAACAGCCATAGGGGCGCTCGCCCGTGTGGATCCTCTCGTGCATCCGCAGGTTTCTGACATTTCGGAATGTTTTGCCACACTGCCGGCAACCGTATGGCTTCTCCCGGTGTGAGTCCTCAGGTGGACTTTAAGTTGGTTGTTCTCATTGAAGCGCTTCTCGCAGTAAGAGCAGGCGTAGGGCTTCTCGCCGGTGTGGATCAGTTTGTGCACCCTTAGCTGGCTGGGGTGGGAGTAGGTCTTGCTGCAGAACGGTCGTTCTCCTGTGTGAATGCGACGGTGGGATATGAGGTCTTTTACTTTTGAAACTCACAAATTTTCAAAATTTTTCACAAGATTTTTTTTGTTTCGGCAAATTTTTTGGACATGTTTTGGGAGGGAAATTTATTTATTCATTTTTTTCTCTCTCTACTGTGGCTCTGACATGCCGCTGTACTTTTAGGCCGACTAGTTTAAGTTTCTGTCATGTCTTGAAGTCGCAGAAGCAGAGACTGCGGCCTCACTTGTACTTCCTGCGCTCTGCAGGGTGCTCTCCTGCGACGCGTGAATCTTGAGGTGCTTCCTCAAGCTGGAATTATCGGCGTAGGTCTTCCCGCACTGACCGCAGCAGAAAAGCTTCTCCTTGGTGTGCACCAGCTCGTGTCTCCTCAGGTGACAGGACCTCCTGAAACGTTTCCCGCAGGATGCGCAGCTGTATTCCTTCTCTCCCGTGTGAGTCTTCCGGTGCCACTTCAGGCTGCTGGCCACCGTGAATTTCTTGCCGCACTCGTCGCAGCCGTACGGCCGTTCTCCTGTGTGCATCCGCATGTGGATCTTGAGGTATCCGTTCTGACTGAAGGTCTTTCTGCACAGCTCACAGCTGTACGGCCTCTCCCCTGTGTGGGTCCTGTAATGAGTTTTGAGATCGCCGAGGGTGGTGAACCTCTTGCAGCACTGAGAACAGCCATAGGGGCGCTCGCCCGTGTGGAACCTCTCGTGCATCCGCAGGTTTCCGACATTTCGGAATGTTTTGCCACACTGCTGGCAACCGTATGGCTTCTCCCCGGTGTGAGTCCTTAGGTGGACTTTAAGCTTGTTGTTCTCGTTGAAGCGCTTCTCGCAGTAAGAGCAGGCGTAGGGCTTCTCGCCGATGTGGATCCGCCGTTTGTGCACCCTGAGCTGGCTGGGGTGGGAGTAGGTCTTGCTGCAGAGGTTGCAGCCGAACGGTCGTTCTCCTGTGTGAATGCGACGGTGGGATGTGAGGAGGTCGGCACGCTTATATTGTTTCCCACAAAGGTCGCAGCTGTGATCTTTATTTTTGCTGTGAGTTTTGATGTTAACGTTGAGCATATCAGCTTCGCTGAATGTCTTCGGACAGGTTGGGCAGCGTAAAAGCTTGACACTTTGTTCTTGAGTCTCGTCTTCAGCAACAACAGGAGAGTCGCTTTGCTCCAAACCCACTTCTTCTTGCTCCGTATCCTGCATGTGCGTTCCCTCCATCCATCTCTGGGCCGGCTCTGGCTCCAAATAATTCAGTTCATACTTCAACTCTGGGTGAGTCAAACTTTCACCGTCAGCATCCTCCTCTTTCTCAACCTTGATGAAATGTCCCTCCTGTGTGTAGCGATTGGAAACAAGGGAGACTTTAACGCTGCCCTCACTGCCTCTATGGTCAGGGCTTGAAGGATGCAGCTGTTCCTCATTTGTGAAGGAATCACCAGAAACCTCTGAGGCTTCATTCTTTACCAGCGTTGCTGTCTGATTCAGAGAAGGCTGGGAGAGGTCGACGGCACCACTTTCTTCCAAACCAGGCTCTGTCTTCACAGGAACTGAGATCCCTACGGACTTGTCAACAGATGACTGTTCTTCCATTTGATCTGTCTGCAGAAAAACCGGAGCAGAGAATACTCTCTCCTTCAGGTTGCTCTTACGTCTCTTCCTTAAGCCTTTTTTGTCACTGCTGCATATGGACACCTTAAACATGTTGTGGGCGGAGATAGAAGGACGATTGCTCCAGTCGGAGGCAGAATCTTCCTCACATCCATCTGAAAAAGTTAAATGAAAACAATGACCAGGTTGGTACATGTGTAGAATGAATTATATCTGATGTTGCTGAAATGAGTAAAAATCCCGGAAATGTGACACAAAAAGCCACAGTAGAGTCGTAAGTTTATTGTTTTCCACTAGAGGGCGGCTCTAAACACAACAATGAGCTGTCACTACTTATTAAATGTCCATGACATGACTAAACTAAAAGGTTTGACATAATCTCAGTGCTCAAGGGTTATCTGATTTAGGGAAATCAGCATTATATGTAGAATCTAAAAAAATATCCAATGAGAAGGTGAGATGTGAATTAATATGTGTAATATTGTAACACAATTTATTTATTTTTTCTATTTCAAACTTAAAAAGGACGCCACACGGAGGCCCATTTGTTTTAGTGGCTACTCAAAAGGAGAAAGATAAGAAAACATAGCCAACTGCCACAGAGCTGTGCTCAAAGCTACAGTCAGAACAATTAATTAATTATTTGCCCAAACATAAATAATAAATAAATCTAACCTATTTGGCCAGAAAATATTTTAATGACCAAAAAACATAATTTTTTATGCTCTGCCAGGCATGGAGCTGATGTATATTTAGAAAAATTAGTGTCACTGCTTTTTAAATAAAATGTCTGTTTAATAACCATGCTAGTGAGAGGAGAAATGATGAAAACAAACTAGCTGGGGAAACAGTATTTCTTCTGGTTAAAACTGTTCCATGTGAGGTAATAATATACAACTCCCACACAGTTTATGTTTATTAGAACAACTTTAAGACAGCATGGGAGGATATTGCCACACAATTATGTCTACAAAACGTCAAGCTGTTTTCATAGAGAAATTTATTGCTTATTGCATTTGGAAGAATTAGCTCTTATTTTTATGTACTTCCACAAACTGTGACTTATACACTTCATCGTTAAGGGTTTGATGCAATGCTGCAGAATGAACTTAAAGAAGATGAGACTTCTGAATCAAAGTGCAAAGAAAGTTAAGCGCACACACACACGTACTCGCAGTGCACAGGGAATAAACTGCGGACCTGTGTGGTCAGACTCTGCGTCCCTCTGTGCAAGCAGCAGCCGCTTCAGGCCTTCATTCTCGGTCTGGATCGCCTGGTAGGCTCCCTGGTACTCAGAGAGGGTCCGCTCCACCGAGCACAGGATGTCGTTCACCGTCGCTTGAAAAATCCGGTTCAGTGAGGACTCCAGGCACATTTTCAACTCGCTCGTTTTCTCCATTGTGCAGATACCCCGGCAGGTTGGCGCAGACCGCTGGGAAGCAGGAAGAGTGCTTTAGAGGTGGGGTGTGTTTGTGCGCGCGCCGAACGGACATAACAGGAAGTGAAGTCTGTCTCCTCTCACAAGAGGCGGCGGTTTACTTTCCCTAGAGCACAGAGATGCTGCCATCTGCTGTTGTGGAGGAACAAGAAGAATTACGATATATTCGATAACAACAAAACCTTGAAATACAGGTCATGCTAATAATTGGTCACAATAGAAAGCATTTATATATACATGTGCTGTTTTAACAGCAGCAACATGTTGCTAGCTGGAAAGCCACTTAGCTGCAATGCTAATGTAACCAGGTGAGTTTTAAACTCTTACACGCATCCTGAAAGCTGAAGCTATAGCAAGTGAACTGATTCAAACGAGGCCACTAACAAAACCTTCTTCTTCTTCAACGAAGCACAATAAATTTTCCAATCTGTCCAGTTATTTGCTCCCGTTTTTCTTTTTTGCCTTTCTTGCTATTAAGCAACTAATAAATAAAAGCTTCTAGATGTGTGATACTTCTAAAAACAGAACTTTTTACACAATGAGGCAACAGTAAATCAACCAGTAAATCAGATTTGGTTTTGCTCACCGAAGCTTTTAATTATTTTTTTTTACTGACATCAACATTAAAGCTAAGAAACTTTAATGTAACTTTAACTTTAATAACAAAAAGCTGAAATATCTACAAAAGGAGGAAATTTGTGCCAAAAAACTCAGAAATTTTAGATCCAGCGATGTTTGCTGATGGGACTAATTTGATAATGTATTGATTCTGTGCCTGAACATTTCCTTTAAATCTTCATATCTCAGCAATACTTCAGCAGCATAATTTGATGTTGCACAAGCCAGAGGCATAGCTATTACGCAACAAAACATAACTTTTATGTATTTATTAGCATTTCAGTTTTATACACTAGCATTAGGTTTTTGATGATCCAACATTTGGCCCTGGCATACTCATTCTTAAAAACCTCTAATAAATATCTTGGTGTGTACAAAATCTCCACACTATAATTTGTAATTTGGAAAGTTTGACGAAAGATATGAAAAAAGAAAATGAGACAAAAAAAAAAGTATTTTGACTAATATATTTAAATGAGACAAAAATCACAATGACAGTGACAGCTTGCAGATTTAATACATTGTGCACATTGCTACATTATGTAATTGCACATTTACTACAACAAACAACAGCCCTCTCATTCACAGAGCGGGTCACTGTTTCTGGTATCACAGCAAAGACAATAAAAACATCTTGCAGCAGCTCAATCAACAGAGCTCAACACAGATACAAAGACGAATATTAAACACTTCCAGAAAAGCTGACAATAACATCATCAAACAAGTCTACAATCTTATTGTATGAGACCACACAAATTATAATCAAGGCTCTTACATCAGTGGTGTAAATATGTAAAAAAAAAAAAAAAAAAAAACATTCATTCATTTCTTTTTATTTTATGCTTTGAAGGTTTAATAACAAAATCACTATTTTTAAAATGTTTCATTTGGTGATGCTACAACAGGAAAGACAAAGAAAGGGAGCAGATTTTGTAAACGATTTAGTAAAATATGCTAAAAACTCAAACTGATTTGTAGCTAACTCTACAGCAGTGAATTCTTTACTGTTTCTCTGTTATTCACAGACTTTTATACAACTGCGTATTAGGGCCATTGAAGATAAAAAAAAGGAGGAAATTTGTGTCAAAAAACTCAGAAATTTTAGATTAATTTCAGGACATTTTCTAGACAAAAAACAAAGGCAATTTCCAAAAGGCTATTATTTTTTTTTACTTTTGAACAAAATTTCAAAATTTGTACAAGTATTTTTTTGTTTTGCAAATTTTTTGGACATGTTTGGGAGGAAATTTATTATTCATTTTTTTTCTCTCTACTGTGGCTCTGACATGCCGCTGTACTTTTAGGCCGACTAGTTAAGTTTCTGTCATGTCTTGAAGTCGCAGAAGCAGAGACTGCGGCCTCACTTGTACTTCCTGCGCTCTGCAGGGTGCTCTCCTGCGACGCGTGAATCTTGAGGTGCTTCCTCAAGCTGGAATTATCGGCGTAGGTCTTCCCGCACTGACCGCAGCAGAAAAGCTTCTCCTTGGTGTGCACCAGCTCGTGTCTCCTCAGGTGACAGGACCTCCTGAAACGTTTCCCGCAGGACGCGCAGCTGTATTCCTTCTCTCCCGTGTGAGTCTTCTGGTGCAGCTTCAGGCTGCTGGCCACCGTGAACTTCCTGCCGCACTCGTCACAGCCGTACGGCCGTTCTCCTGTGTGCATCCGCATGTGGATCTTGAGGTGTCCGGTCTGACTGAAGGTCTTTCTGCACAGCTCACAGCTGTACGGCCTCTCCCCTGTGTGGCTCCTGTAATGAGTTTTGAGGTCGCCGAGACTGTTGAACCTCTTGCAGCACTGAGCGCAGCCATAGGGGCGCTCGCCCGTGTGGATCCTCTCGTGCATCCGCAGGTTTCCGACATTTCGGAATGTTTTGCCACACTGCCGGCAACCGTATGGCTTCTCCCCGGTGTGAGTCCTCAGGTGGACTTTAAGTTGGTTGTTCTCATTGAAGCGCTTCTCGCAGTAAGAGCAGGCGTAGGGCTTCTCGCCGGTGTGGATCCGTTTGTGCACCCTGAGCTGGCTGGGGTGGGAGTAGGTCTTGCTGCAGAGGTTGCAGCAGAACGGTCGTTCTCCTGTGTGAATGCGACGGTGGGATGTGAGGAGGTCGGCACGCTTATATTGTTTCCCACAAAGGTCGCAGCTGTGATCTTTATTTTTGCTGTGAGTTTTGATGTGAATGTTGAGCAAATCTGCTTCGCTGAATGTCTTCGGACAGGTTGGGCAGCGTAAAAGCTTGACACTTTGTTTTTGAGTCTCGTCTTCAGCAACAACAGGAGAGTCGCTTTGCTCCAAACCCACTTCTTCTTGCTCCGTATCCTGCATGTGCGTTCCCTCCATCCATCTCTGGGCCGGCTCTGGCTCCAAATAATCAGTTCATACTTCAACTCTGGGTGAGTCAAACTTTCACCGTCAGCATCCTCCTCTTTCTCAACCTTGATGAAATGTCCCTCCTGTGTGTAGCGATTGGAAACAAGGGAGACTTTAACGCTGCCCTCACTGCCTCTATGGTCAGGGCTGAAGGATGCAGCTGTTCCTCATCTGTGAAGGAATCACCAGAAACCTCTGAGGCTTCATTCTTTACCAGCGTTGCTGTCTGATTCAGAGAAGGCTGGGAGAGGTCGACGGCACCACTTCTTCCAAACCAGGCTCTGTCTTCACAGGAACTGAGATCCCTACGGACTTGTCAACAGATGACTGTTCTTCCATTTGATCTGTCTGCAGAAAAACCGGAGCAGAGAATACTCTCTCCTTCAGGTTGCTCTTAGTCTCTTCCTGAAGCCTTTTTTGTCACTGCTGCATATGGACACCTTAAACATGTGTGGGTGGAGATAGAAGGACGATTGCTCCAGTCGGAGGCAGAATCTTCCTCACATCCATCTGAAAAAGTTAAATGAAAACAATGACCAGGTTGGTACATGTGTAGAATGAATTATATCTGATGTTGCTGAAATGAGTAAAAATCCCGGAAATGTGACGCAAAAAGCCACAGTAGAGTCGTAAGTTTATTGTTTTCCACTAGAAGGCGGCTCTAAACACAACAATGAGCTGTCACTACTTATTAAATCTCCATGACATGACTAAACTAAAAGGTTTGACTTTTGTTTTAGTGGCTACTCAAAAGGAGAAAAATAAGAAAACATAGCAAACTGCCACAGAGGTGTTCTCAAAGCTACAGTCAGAGCAATTAATTAATTATTTGCCCAAACATAAATAATAAATAAATCTAACCTATTTGGCCAGAAAATATTTTGATGCAATGCAGCAGAATGAACTGCGGACCTGTGTGGTCAGACTCTGCGTCCCTCTGTGCAAGCAGCAGCCGCTTCAGGCCTTCATTCTCGGTCTGGATCGCCTGGAAGGCTCCCTGGTACTCAGAGAGGGTCCGCTCCACCGAGCACAGGATGTCGTTCACCGTCGCTTGAAAAATCCGGTCAGTGAGGACTCCAGGCACATTTTCAACTCGCTCGTTTTCTCCATTGTGCAGATACCCCGGCAGGTTGGCGCAGACCGCTGGGAAGCAGGAAGAGTGCTGGAGAGGTGGGTGTGTGTTTGTGCGCGCGCCGAACGGACATAACAGGAAGTGAAGTCTGTCTCCTCTCACAAGAGGCGGCGGTTTATTTTCCCTAGAGCACAGAGATGCTGCCATCTGCTGTTGTGGAGGAACAAGAAGAATTACGATATATTCGATAACAACAAAACCTTGAAATACAGGTCATGCTAATAATTGGTCACAATAGAAAGCATTTATATATACATGTGCTGTTTTAACAGCAGCAACATGTTGCTAGCTGGAAAGCCACTTAGCTGCAATGCTAATGTAACCAGGTGAGTTTTAAACTCTTACACGCATCCTGAAAGCTATAGCAAGTGTACTGCAGACCATACTTGTATTACTAGAATGAATAGTAAATTTATATTTCTTAAATGGAAAAAAAAAATTACAGAAGTATAATGCAAAAAGTACACTCATTCTTTTACTGGTCTATTAGGCATACTTACATTTTAGTTTATTTAAAAATATTTAAAGTTCACCACAAGTACAGTCTCCTATACTGCTATTTCACATTCTAATTTACTCAAATATATTTAAGTGCATGTTTATACTACTAACACCCACATTTCAGACGTTATATGTAGGAATTACATAGAAATGACTATGTATTTATGAATTAACTTTCCAGAATGTACTTATGCAAAGTTTGTGCAAAACACACACAAAAAAAACAAACACATTTCTTTGTTAAAGCTAATTTTCGAGCTGTGTTGCAAAAGCTCAATCAATTAATCAAATTGTTTCTTATTTAATAAGTAATTTATTATTAATTATATTACATAATTGATATTGAAAGGAATTTTTATTTTATAAATTATACCGACTAACCCTGATTTAAAACGTGTCAGGGCTTCATCCTGGATTTTCTGGCCTTCTGGTATGTTAAAGCCAACTTGCCAATTAGAAAATGAGGTGACGATGACTTATAGTAGTATAATCTGAGTAAGGTCTGGTTTTGCCACATTGCCTGGTTGGTTTTGCAGGAATGAAGGCTGGCCCCTCCCCTTACCTGACCTGTATGTGAACGCCTGTAAGGCCATGGGCGTGTGCTACAAAGCCTCTCAGGTGTCTTTTGAACTTCTGAGTCATCTGCCAATCAGAAAAGAGCTTTTCTTCCTCTTTGTTACCATTCTCGTCTTTCTCTCTTCATCCTTCCTGTCATTTGCTGCTTCGAGACTAACAGAAAAGAAAAGTGTAACACACCTCCAGATGTGGACAGGAAGCTCAGAGACGGAGGACCAGAACTTGCTTGTAACTTTCTGTGGTGTAAGAGACGAAAGGTTGTCTTGGCTTAAAGAGAGCAGATGTGTGGCTTGTTTGTTAAGCAGAGCAGGTTCAAACATAGTCACTTTGGCGTTACTGGTATGTTTCAGGGTGGCTGTGAATGCTCAGCGGCAGACCTGGAGCAACACGGCTGTGCTTTTCCCTCCCACAAGTCTTGACTTAAAACCTCACAGACTGGTTGATCATATGATGTTGCTTTCAAGCGCCCGGAGGGGGTAAGTCATGCTTTTACAGTCTAATAAATTCCTCACAGAGATGTTCTCGTTCTTATTCTTGCTCAGTGTTACGTATTATGTATCCGATGCTTTTGCCAAGCAGACTTGGTGTTTTTTTAAACTGATATAGAAGATCTATCACACTCTTTTGTCATTTGCAAATTTCAGACCTTTAACTTTACCTTGGACAGGTTGTTCCTCTTTTTATTTTCTCCCCTCAGGCATCAACATTTAATTTCATACTTCCTAAACTGGTGATGTGCTGCAGTAACTTCCTACTCTGTATAAACCTTTAATTCTTAACGTCTGTCAACAAGGTTCAGCTGAATGTGGGCTTTGTGTTTCCTGTTATATTTTTGTGTTTTATTTTAAAAACTGTACAATTTCCACTATTGAAAGCTTTATAATCATATAAGGGTTTTGTTGTGATGTTATTATCCACAAAAATACAATTCTTGTAATGTGAAACATTTTTTCTTTAAAAAAAATCATTTCAGCCATGTGTAGTATTTAGTTTTACCTCATTGCTTTCCAAAAATTCAAAAAGGCTGCTCTTTTTCATTCATTACTTTACTTTCACAAAAAAAAGACAAATGTATTTTTTCTAAGCGAGAAATCTTACACGTCAAACAAATTTATTTCAATCTATTCTTCGTTGTTAATGGTAGTTAACTCCTGTTGCATTTGTTGCACTCTGACAGGAACTGAGAACTTTGCACCCACACAGGAAATGTGGTCAAGGTCTGTCCCGGATGTTGGCTTACATGACATGAATGAAATAATAAAAGAAAGACAGAAAAGTTTCAAAAACGAGCATGTGCAAGAAAGAAGGAGATTGTGTTTAAGCTGAAATCATATAAAACCCCCCCAATTACCTGATATGTAACATGTGACTATCTTCCGATGTGGGTCGCTGCTGGTGTTTATGTTCACAACACACTCTGGAGTCAAGTTCACCAGACAGACATCTGCATGTGTTGCAGTGCATGGTGATAAAATGATAAACAGAGGACAAAACGGTTGAACTGCAGCCCCAGAACCCCACCCTGTCTCCATCGAGTCTCTGTCCAGAACACAGCATACATCCTGTCACTCCGCTCCCTTCTGCTGCTCTTTTTTGGTCTCAGGAAGTAGAGATGGCTTTTTGTCTTTAAGGTGTCTTGCACGACACATTGGTAGAAGCAGCAAATCAACAGTAGTTTTAGATGTATATACAATATAGATCAGCTGGAAATATGATGATGTTCAGCATTGCAGAGGCATTCATCTTCGAGCCTTTTTGTGTTTTGTCACAACCACAAAACAAAATCAAGCAGTGCAAGATTATGAAGTAAAAGGAAAAGAATACTTCTCTTTCAGTTTTTTTCTTTCATAATAAAAGCATCTAAAAAAATGCCCCCTTTCATCACAGTTGGAGATGCAGGTAGTTTTGTGATATATGTCTACTATTTTACAATTTGAGCAAGATTCTTTGCTAAATAGCTAAATCTCAGTCAGATTAGATGGATAGTATCTTTGAAGGTTGATTCTGAAATCTTACCACGAATGTTTAGCTGGATTTTTGTTTGAACTTTGTTTGGGCCATTCTACTCCGTAGGCGCACTTTGATTTTTTACAAAAATCAGAAGTAGCTCTGTCTGTTCGTAAACATCCGCTCTGGCCTCAAGTCTTCAGCAGGTTTTCTTCCAGGTTTACTCTTCCAACTGCGACCCTTACTGTTCCTGCTGAATGAAATCATATCCATTATCTGATGAGAACTGTGCATTCAGAGTGATGAGCAGTGTCGATTTTCTCCCAAACTCTTTCTTCTATATGAATTACTGCAAAATGACAGTGGGATGACGTATCTTTTTTTTTTCTTTTTTAATATTTTTCTTCTTTCTACCTGCCTAAAAATCCGGGTTTCTGGAGTGTATCCTCCAGCAAGAAATCCCAGCAATTTACAGTAAAGTTTGTGACTGTAATGAATACCCTTGGAGGGAATAGCTTTTGTCTGTTGAATATTTAAATTGTCCTGAGGAGATATTATTTTTAACCAGTTTTGTTTTTGCTTTTGATCACCCGTTTGATTCAACTATCTGCACAGCTGATTCAAGAATACAAATTATTTGTTTTATCTGAGTTCAAATTAAAATGTTTCTACTGTTTGTTTTCTTAATCCAACAGAAATGGCACCTTGTAAAAGTATCATGACTAATCCAGGAGGGGAGGACTTTTTGTAAATGAACAGCTTCATCACCCCTCTCTGACAAAAAGCTGGCAACTTTACTGCCTACGAGGCGCCGATGGAGGAGGAGAACCCGAGTGCTTCTCTGCCGGATGTTGTAGAGGCAGAACTGCCGCGTGACTCGCAGACCTCAGCGGATCAGAGCGTAAATGGAGAATGTGGGGAGCTGGGGTCTGGTGATGAGGCAGAGATGAGCGAGACACACACCTCTCCTGAAGAGGCAGAACAGCTGGAGGAAACTATGTGGACTCTGCAGCCCATCACCTGCACCAGCTCCTCTCTTTCCTTCGCCAGTGTGGGATGGGACATGCCCATCTTCTCCGCAGAGATGACTGACAGCAGCTTGGCCAATCAGCTTTACTCCGAGGGCGTGACGAGTCTGAACAGCACTTCCTTCTCTCATCACCATCAGCCTCAAGATGTTACTGCCGAGCCTTGCGAGCAGGAGGACAAAGAGGAACCAGATGAGGTTGAGGCACGGCCTCTAAACCCAGCTACTGAGAGCGCCGGAAATGACTATAAGGTATGAAATGTGTCAGAAAAAGAGGAGGTGTGACACTTTCCTGCCTCTGTTACTTGTTGCTGACAATTTAATCCACAACTAAAAGCGAATCATGTCATTAAGCCTAATCTTACTGGATTTAAGAGTTTACATCCGGTGTTTTTGTTGCTAATTTGGGTTTCTGTGGTGAATGCGGGAGTAAATGAGCATATGTGTTGTTGGTCAGATGAGTGCAGCTCCATGAACTCAGAGGGAATCACAAGTTTTTCTCCGTAAGCTCACGCTCAGTAGTCTGTGTTGCAATTTTCAGCCATGTGATGCTGCAGATGAGAACGAGCCAACGAAACAGGAAAAGGAAGATTCAGCAGCAGAGCAGTCTGAAAGCAGCAGCACCGGTATGTATCAGAGCGACTCTGTTACATTAGTTTTAGTTGGATATTATTTGTGTTTCAATTTGAGACGAAGCGTGTATCACTTCTTGACCCACCTTTCTCACCGTGTTTAACCTCTTCTGTCAAATCTTCAAGGAATTTCAGATTCAGAGGAAGACGATGGAAGTCCAGTAACGTCAGATGAGGACCTATTAAAAACTTCTGACAAGATCCAGTGTTCATCAGAAGACGTGGACACTTTTTTAGATGTGAAACTCGAAAAGGAACAAGAGGTCACAGTTCTGCTGAGTGAGCAAGAAGACTCGGAAGGAGAACAGGCCTCAACAAACGGTGTTGACACTGACGGAGCGACGGAGGACTGGAGCGAGGTTCCAGAAGAGAAGAGTTTCAGTAACATTTCCGACCAGGAGGAACCGGCTTCGGCAGATTGTTTTGAGACTACACAAGCGACAGAGGAGGGGTGTGGGGGACAAGAAGAGCAGAGCTTCACTGATGCTTTCATCGAGGAGGAACCGACCGCAGCGGATTGTGTCGAAAGCCAGGAAGAGCGTCAGGACGTGAGCGAGGTTGAGGAACGGCAGAATTTCACCGACATTTCCAATGAGGAAGAACATGAGGAGGCAGAAACCGTCAGCTCTCTGAGTTATCTGTGAGTATTGTTCATTCAAAAAAGGGAAGAGGACATATGCAATTACAGCAAAGCCAGAGGAGAAAATAAAGAAGCAACAAATTACAGAGGCTGATCCACATTTTATCAAATGAAAATGACTTCATTACATTGAACATCTACTCGTTCATCATGACTGCTAATGAGTCGGCGTTATCTAAAAGATAAGGAACAGTTCTGTTACAACATATTCACATTTAAATACACTTACCACATATGAGAAACAATTTCTATTTCAACCACATGATCTGATCTTTTCATATAATGTTTAAAACTGGTAAACTCCAGTAAAGCTCTCAGAAATGTTGGTAAACTAGGATAAAATATGCAATCAGTCCAAGTTCTCAGTATGTTTAACCATATTACCTGACAGCTGTAATGCATGTTTATTAGCATAGCACATTCGGTGCAATTGCTTGACATAATGAATATTTAAATTACAGTGATATAATTTGGAAAGTAATGAAATATTGGAATAAATCAATGGTGTTAATCTTAGTCACATTTAAATAGCTTTAAACAGGTGGACTTTTTTAGCCTTGATTTGGAGAAACTCTTTGTTTCAGGTGTTTTGCAGTTTTCTGGAAGCTTGTTCAGGTTGGAGGAGCATTAAAACTGACTGCTCCTTCTCTATGTTTGGTTCTGGTTCTTTGGATGCAGAGCAGAGCAGAATCAAAAGACCACAGTGGTCTGAAAGGCTGATACAACAGCAACAACAGATCTTTGATGCATTCAGTAACTTATAAACCAATAAAGGTAATCTGAAGTCTCTTCTGTGACTTTAGGCCTGGAGAGATGTGCTCTATCTTCCTGGTTTTAGTCAGGATGTGAGCAGCAGATTGTTTAGGCAGAGCTACGAAGAGTGTAGATCTAAAGGACTTGTTGTTTGATCAGAAGTGAATTTACAAACTTATTAAAATTTTTTAGATAACGCAACGATTCAAAAAAATAAGTCAATTGTTCATTGTACTGGAATTGAACTCCCACTTAGTCTCATTTTGTTGGAGCCTTAGATTGCTTGAGATTGGGAATTGTCTTAAATTTCCGCTCTATAATATTTTTAAATTTATTTTAGAAAACCTTTAAATCGAGCATCAGCCAGGTATTGATGTCAAGCCAAGCAAAGGTTCGAAAAAGTTAAGGTTTCAGAGTCAAACATGTTTCTATATGGTTTAAAGTCAGTTTGGCTAATCAGAGAGCATGAAGCTGCTGCTGTGCACTGCATGTTAGCAGACTGAAAGAAGTTTCCCCTCACTTACAAGAAAAGTAGCTGTTTGAAATATTTAGTTCTTTTTGGATCAAACATGAAAACTAAGAAGACGAGTAATACTGTTTAGAGCAAAGATTCAGCCTAATAAACAAGTAAACATAAGATTGTTATATTGTGTTCCTCTCTGACGAGCAGAATACCTAAAATGTATCCTCCTTTGCATTAAGCACTAGTGAACCACAAAATTGGCAAAAATCTGTTCTATATCTTTGTTTTTCTGTGTCAAATCAAAATGACATTAAATTAGAGTTTTTATATACATTTCTTTTGTGGCTGTTTCTGAATATTATAAATTTTAGCTTTTACAGTTTTGTATGAATACAGTGAAACTGTGGTGTTTGTACTCAAGGTTATTGTACCATGAGGATCTCATTCTGGTCAGTTGTTACTTTAAGTGGAACGCCAAAGAGCTCCTCTAAAGTCATCACTCAAGTCTTTCCTTCTGGGCTTTTTGCCACCACTATCCTGAATATTTCAAACCTGCAAACTGCTTTCAGAAGTGAAAGCTCTTTTTTCCTATGCTTTTAATTGCCATTAAAATTACTGCTACTTTCCCTCTGAATCATTATACAAGCAGTAAAGACATTTTCACACTCCACTTCTGCATTTTGACTTAGCCAAAGAACTGACATGCTGTAATGATGAACTGTGTGATTTTTTTTCTCCTATGTTGAGTTCAATGCAATCTTTTTTCAGGTTTAAGTTGGGACAGTATATTACCCGCCTGCAAGATGACGCTACAAATAAAACTAGCTTTAAATCAATTAATGATAGTTTCAGTCGAAGCCTTCTGCTTCTAACAGGAACACTGATCACATCCTGTTTCTAAAAGTTAGGCTGCCACATTAGCATTTCCTCCAGTTTAACACACCGTTTTTTAAAATTTTTGTATTATTTTTACTCACACCTTTCTAAATAGCTGTCAGTGTTGAGTTACCAGTGTTTCCTACCTCTGAATTCTTCTTTTATGTTCACACCTTTGCAGAATTTTGGACTATTTTAAAAATATTCTCAAAGCATGTTTGTTTGATGCCTTTTAGGGAAGTACCTGCAGAAGTGCCGCAAACAGACAAAACTGGACTAAGCACACCTGCTGATACGCCGAAAGAGTTACAAGAGCTTCCAGAGGACAGTGGACATTCAGAGGACGAGAAGGACGCAGAGACACCGGATCAGTTAGGTGACGATCTCTCTGTGCTGCCTGAGGAAATGTGTGAAGAAGTGGAGGAGAAAGTGGATCCTGAGCTGTCAGAGTCCGAGGATAACATCGAGGAAGTGTCAGAAGAGCAGGCAGAAAAAGCGGACAGCGCAGAAAACTCATCAGATTGGGCGGAAGACCCTGCAAATCTGGAGGAGACAAACTCTTTAGAGCAACCGGAGTGTGGCCAAGACAGAGCAGCGTCAGAGACCGAACCGGGTGAGACGAGCGAGGAGCCCAAGAAGATGCATCCAGATGAGTCTGATCAGCTTCAGGACCAGTCCCCAGAGATGACATCACCAAACCAGTTAACCCCACCAGAAGCTCCAGAGGATCAACCAGAGCAGACAGCTTGTGATGAAGCTAAGGAGTCTGCAGTTGCGGGCAATCCATCAGAGCTGAATGAGCTGCCACAGCAAACATGCCGCTCGTCTGAGCAGCCGGGACCCTCAGACAAGATGAATGAGTCAGAAACGACAGAACAGCTGTCGCCTGACAACGAAGCTGCGCCGCTGGATGAAGAGGCAGAGTCCAACCACACGGGCCGAGAGTCTGAGACGTTGGTCCAGACTGAAGACGTTGGGATTACTGACAGTGAGAGCCCGGCAGGAGTTGTGTCTAACGGAGATGAACACGAGGATTCGGCGGCGCCTTACGCTAACGGGGGTAATGTGGACAGAGAAAAGGCTCAGCGACTCGCTGAGCAACTGTTTAAGCTGGACAACATCCAACGCTCAGATGTGGTGAAACATCTGGACAAAGAGTAAGCACACATTCAGAGACTTTCATTATTATTCAATGTATGCTTGTTTTCATTCTTTAGATATACAGCTTAAAGGTTTGCATGAGCATTAAAGTGTTTTTATGCCGATGAGATGACATTAGCTTAGTTTTATTATTTAATCATGACCAAGAGACAGTGTGAAAATGTTTCTGATCAGCACATAAAAAAACATTGTTTTAACTTCCTGCTTTCAGAGGGTTTTCTACTTTACATCTTATTATCATAATATGCTGATTACTGCTATGCAGAAATCTCAAGGTATTCTGTCTTTGCGTCTGATGAAAAAAACATCACGAGTTTTACTTTCTAAAACTGCTGAACTCGATCCCAGGTTGCTCTGGCCCATTTATAGAGCTTTGGTGAGAAAATGTAATTAATTTAAAAGGAAGCCTTGGACTGATCTCAACATTTGTTTTGGCAGATGAGTCAGTTTAGAAGGAGTTTAATAACATTTAAGTTCATTTAATCAAAGTATTGATTTGTTCTTTAATTTGGCTGAAATGAAAGTGATACCAAGGATAAATCAATCTATTTTATGTTTTGCTTTTAAATGTCAGGCTTGACTAGTAGTAGAAGTAAATTAGTCTCTTTCATTCAATAGGCAGAGAGTGCATGGGATAAAATCTGGAAACATTTCACAAGCTCAGTCTCGCTCTCTGGATTTGAAATGTAAGGAGTATGATTTTCTAATTTTGGATTGTTTCCAGATATTTGAGCACAGGAAAAAATGAAAATACAATTATTTAAAAGAAAAGTTGTTGGTCTCTTGACAAGACAGGCCCTGTCTTGTCCAGGTAAAACAGGCCCTCAGGTAAAACACCAAGTATTTTTTATTGGAATTTCAATTAAAAAAAAGAAATATTTTATTGGAATAGCTTCCATTAGTTTCTTGGAAAGGTGAGGTGAGTTACCACAGCTAATAAGACATTTGGATATTGTTTGTTTTTTTCATTCTATATAGATATACAAACAAACAAAAACAAAAGGTCATTTTTATATCTGTAACTTAAACTCAGGTGTTTTATGAAAAGTATTTCATTATGTTTCATGTGTAAAATAAGAATCGTTAGATTTGTTCATTTTAATCCTACATTTGTGTCAAAAACTGGTTTTGGTGCTGATAAATTTATTTGAAATTAAAATTGTTACATTGCATCTCAAATCACATCCTTAAGTGTGTAAATATTTCAAATATCAGAGGCTGATATGAATCTACTCATATAAATACATACATTCCAGGGTCAAATTTATTTTTTGAACTTTTTGTTAGTAGCGGTTTACATACATGAGTTTCTCTAAATGATTAGCTGCTATTCTCCAACAGTTTGTGTTTGGCTTCTTCATGTTAATTTCTGACACAAATATATTCATATGTAATTTTTTTCCTGTGTTTAGTAATGACTTCAGTCATGCTGTCGGAGAGGAATACCTCAAATTCTTTGATTTCTCCGGCCAAACTCTGGATCAGGCCCTCAGGTAAAATACCACAGACGGATATTTGTGTCTTATGAAACACCTGCATGAAACACATTTCTTTTAATCCTTTTTCACGCTCTCATCCCTAGATCTTTTCTGAAGGTCGTCGTATTGATAGGGGAGACCCAGGAGAGAGAACGAGTGCTGCAGCATTTCTCCAACCGCTTCCACGAGTGCAACCCCAACTCCTACTCCTCCCCCGGTGAGACAGACATGCGTCACGCTTAAAGACGCAGCTGCGACGATTCATTCATGTCTAACATCTGTCTCTGTCTCTTCTGGATGTCCTCAGGGGCCGCGTTGGCTCTGACCTGCGCTTTGATGCTTCTCAACACTGACTTGCATGGACAGGTGAGACCAAACAGCCCCTAAGGTTTGCTTTAGACTGATTTGTTCGGCTTTTAAGCAATCATGTTGGTTTACAGAATGTAGGAAAATCCATGTCTTCATCGAAGTTTGTGACCAACCTGGATGGGATGAATGAGGGAGGAAACTTCAACAAGGAGCTGCTGAAAGTAAAATATTAACATTTTTCTTCTCCAAGCTAAAGTCTAAAACTCGTATATCAAAACTGATGTAACTTTTCTCTTGCATTTATATTGTAGAGTCTTTATAATTCCATAAAGAGTGAACCGCTGGAGTGGGCCGTGTAAGTAACCCATCCAAAAAAACTTGACCAGATCAATGATTCCAGCACACGACCTCATTCATGTTTTCACTTGATCCTGTGGCGAAGGGATGAGGAGGAGCTGAAGAACCTGGTGGATGACAGTGCAGGAGACGACGCTCCCCTGCGCTCAAAATCCAACCCGTTCTTGGACGTTCCTCAGGACAAAAAGGCCACCGTGGTCAAAGAGGGATTCCTGCAGAGGAAGCTGCATGCCGACATCAACGGAAAACGCAGTGAGTGGGACTGACCCACATATATCCTACATTACATCACATTAGACATAACAATTTACAAAGCAGGAGAATAGCAGTATTGAGATGGACATTATATGGTGTTTTGTGCTCTAGTAGAAACATAGAACAATTATTTTTAAAGCTTTGCATTGGCACAGGTTCACGTGTAACAGACTTAGACGAGAGACCAGTTCCAAGTTTAGGTTTCAGCATCAGAGCAGAAAGAGCTCCATAATTGATACCATTAATAATACATAATACAGGCATACTTTTACTTTTACACCCAATAAATGTATAAATGAATACTTGTATTCCTTCACTGAATGAATAAATGTATAAAGTGTGTTTTAGAGCCAAAGTTTATGGATTTTTGCAGTGAGGGTTAGCATGAAATTGAAATGAAAGCAGAAAATGTGGTTTATGAAATACAAGTACTTTGTATTTCATATTTAACATTTCCCCATTTTCCAATCTGTTTTTGAAATAAGGAAAAATCTAGCCCTAAATAATTGATCTTGAGTTGCGTTTGTGGGCCACATAAAATCATTCTGAGAGCCACAAATGACCCACGGACCTTCATTTGGACATCCCTAGTCTAGCATTACTAATAATGAACAATTACATAACTTTGAATTTGTAGTTGCTGAATTCAAATTAGTATTTCTCTACAAGATCTGTAAATTTATTAACTTATGGAAGAAGTCCACAACAGTATTCATCAATAAAACTAGTTTTGATGTGCTTTTTGAACATAATGATGCTAAAGCCTTATTTTAGATGCCTGATAGTTGCTTGACAGATTTGATTAAGATCTGTATGTTAGTGATGTAAGTCGTTGGTCATGATAGATCTGCTGAATGTTGTTGTTTTGTGGCAGCTCCCTGGGGGAAACGGGGCTGGAAACCTTTCTTTGCAGAGCTGAAGGGAATGACCCTTTACTTACAGAAGGTCAGTGACTCAGCTCCTAATTCTCCCAACATCATAAAGCTCTTTTTCTTGATCCTGAGTTGTCTGTGTTGTGTGTCAGCATGATTATCGCAGAGATCATCCGGTGACCGAGGACATGGTGGGAGTCCATCACTCCCTGGCTGAGCCGGCAAACGATTACACCAAGAAGCCGCACGTGTTCCGCCTGCAGACGGCCGATTGGAGGGTTTTTCTCTTCCAGGCGTCGTAAGTCGCATAGAATCGGCAGGGCGAGATATTTGTGTTTGTGTGCAAGACCGCAGGTTTCCTCTAAAGAAGTTGATGGTGACAAATGGAGTGTTGGGCGGATTTTCTCTCAGATCCAAAGCAGAGATGAATTCATGGATCCGCCGCATCAACTTGGTTTCCGCTCTTCACTCGTCTCCTCCGTTCCCCGCCGCCGTCGGCTCCCAGAGGAGGTTCTTCAGGCCGATACTTCCTGCCTCAAAGTCTGCACACTCTCTGGTATGCATTTCAGTCTTCTGTGGTAACAAATTACAAGTTGCATTGCTAGAACTTGGTTTTAAAAGACCTTATGTTTTGATAATTGTGCTTGTGTAACTTTTCAGTTTATGTTGCGACAGACTTTTCTGTATCAATTGAATAAACAGTAAAAAAATATATTCTAGTCAATGTGATGCAGAAGCCAAACGGTCAAAGTCAGAGGCAGGTAGAGTACAAAAAAAAATGTCCTCCAGTAAGAGAAGAACAATTTTGACATCTTTTTACATAAGTAAGAGTAAAAATTAGCCATTCAAGAAATTCCAAAAACAATACATCCACAAACCTCCAAGTTTACTGTTTTCTTCTGGTTCTGGTTAGAGACCAGAAATGTAACCTTTGACCTCTTTACTGTCATTTTCCTTATGTAGGAACATCAGCTGCAGTGTCACGCAGGAAAACTGGACTCCTTCAAAGCCGACCTGTTGCATCAGCAGGAGAACCCGCCAGACAGCAAAAAAGCTAAAACCAGGGATCTGGAGGAACACCGTGTCAGAACCGAGT
The DNA here is from genome assembly GCF_027474105.1 of Poeciliopsis prolifica. Lineage (NCBI taxonomy): Eukaryota > Metazoa > Chordata > Actinopteri > Cyprinodontiformes > Poeciliidae > Poeciliopsis > Poeciliopsis prolifica. The sequence continues at coordinate 9,604,947 of NW_026562390.1, read as the reverse complement.
ACCTGCAGTTCGAGGTACTGGAGCTGCTGAGTGAGCTTAAGCATGAGTGCATGTAGATCTACAGGTTATTCAGTGTTTGTCGTTCAACCACAGGTGTGTCGCTACGAGACCTACATCCAGGTGCTGGAAGCCTGGAAGACAGTGCCGAAGACTGCAGACGACACATTGGCCAGCGCCGACCTGAAACTGTTTGACAAGGCTGCCTGTGGAGACTGCATGGCGGATGAAGACGACGATGAAGCTGGCCTGAAACGGTCTTACTCTAGCCCTTCTCTGGATCTTGAGCTGACCTCTCCGACAATAGTAAAAGTCAAACGTAATATCTCTGAGAGACGGACTTATCGCCGGGCCATCGTCCCTCGATTTAAGGAGGCCTGACATGAAGTGATTGTTGCGCCCAAAGACGCACTTTTAAGTATTTCCGCCGAGATTTTACAGCTAGTGAAATACAAAAAACAAATATCCTCCAAAGATCCACGTAAAAGCCTCCTCAGGAATTTTTTTTACATTTTTGTCTAGTTCATTTTCACATAAATGCGAAATGCACAACTAATAATCTTCATAAATTGAATTGGACTTAACTTGGTTAGTTTTGTCTGAATTTGCAAGTCTTTTATGAACCGAAATATTGTAGCACCAGCATTTATGTTTTCCTTTTGGTCAAAGTGAATGTTTTATGAGGTCACAAACCTTCTTACCGATGTTTACCACAAGAGGGTGCTGTAGAACAGCACATGTCTATACAAATGGAACCAGGAAGAAGAATTGCTTTAGTTTTGTTCTTGTCTTGCACTTTTTTAAAATATAAATATATATAGTTCTACGTGTTCTATTCAAAATGTTAAAATGTTGATTTATTATTTGTTTTTCATCTATGAATTTCTCTCTTAGATGCTTTGTTTAAATGAAGGACTTCTAAAGTAACACGGCATGTTACCCAGCAACTGTTACAAAAACTTGGGTTGAAAATGTTACAGGATTTAAGAAAGCAGCATAACTTGAAATAATTCAGGACATTCATTCCCTACCTGAGCCCAAACTGCAAAATATGGATCAGTGAAGCCCATCTTGGTTCAGTTTGCACAGATAAACTAATAAAGCGTTCACAGGAAATATAAAATGCAGAGTTTGCCACTAGTTTTTAATTTTACTTGGTTATATATATATATATTTTTTCTTAATTACATTTTTTACCCATTATGTTTTGTCTTCCATTTAGTTTTATTACTTTTAGATTAAATTAATTCATTTGTGTTTTTTTTTCAATTTAAATAAAAAGGCAAATGTTATTTTTCTTTTTTTTCTAAATTTTTAAATTTTAAAATTGTCATCTGACTGACTATTGAAATGTACAATGTTTTTTAATGTTTTATATTTAATTTGTTTGAGTCAAAATGTCCATCACAAAATAAAACATTAAATCTAAAACTTTCCTAAACCTTGAATTACTGCGGTAAAACCTAAAAACAGCATAAATGAGACACTCTGTCTCAGGCGAACCTCCTGCGGTTTTGTCTGTTTTCCTGTAAATGATGGCACCAAGCTGGCCCAGGTCCGGCTTTGAGTTTTCTCAGCCTGTTAACCAGCAGTTGTGTACAATGACTGAACCGAACGCGCAAACACAAGACACACAACACACACACACACTCCGAGTAAATACAGAAACGGGATGTGAAGGGGCTGCACAGCCAAGAGCGGGAACAATACTGAACAGGGTCACAATATGAGGTTTTGGTGTCAAAAACTGGCAAAACTTTGCGCATTTACTTTGTGATTTGTATTTATTTATTTTCTGTTGGTGGGTAAACGTCGTGAGGAACACTCAGTCCATAACAACAACAATAGCTCATTGAGATAAAGTCAGATTGTGCTGATGAGAATGACTGATTGGCCAGAGGAGTGACAGTGGCCCCGGGGGCCACCTGTACATTAACAAAATGGCTGGAGAAAGGTATTCTGTTGCAGAATGAAGAAGGTTAATAAATGATAAAACAGGACAGATTTGTAAGGAAATAATGTTATTTGTTTTCACTCTATGCCGTGAGTGCAAGATCAAGACAGGAATGTGAACAACAAAAAGGAAAATGGCGGAAAAAATGTACATGTAGGCCACTCGAATTGTTTCTCTGATTTCAAAATAGAAGAATTTATTAATTGTGCCACAGTTAATGCTCAATGTGCCAATTTGGCCCTAAAGCTCTTCTCACTTGGCCTGCAGAGCATGACTTCAGCAGTGGTGCTGGTGGCCTTGTTCCTTTGAAGAGCCTTCACTCTCCTGATCTGCAGCAACAATAACGCCGGGCCTGAGCAGCAGGGGCTGCGTTCGCTGCCCGGTTCAGAGGGCGACTCGTCCCTGGAACCGGGCTGCTTTTGTTCCATGTGCGCCGCTCCATTCTCAAGCTCTGGGCGACTCAGTCAGGCCTGGGTGGGCAATTAAAAAGCCAAGAGCTCAAGTTGGGATCATTAGTGGCTTGTTTCAAAACACAGTTTGTCTTTTGTTCCTCTCCTTTATTTTTCCCCGATGCAGCTGTTCACTTTAGGCAGTGCTATGCCTTAATGTGGCTTTGAAAATTGTTCTCTTGTTGCCAGAAACACTGGAAAATACGACCAAATAAAAAAAAAAAACATGCTCCATTTGTTATTTTCCATCTTTTGTGGGAATGAACACTTGATTTCATGCATCTGAGGACAAAAATGATCTCATTCTTGGTTTTTCTTGTTTGTCGTCTTTCTCTCTTTGCTCTTGACTCCTGCTCCTGTGAAGTGTTCTTCACTGTCGAGGCTCCTTGAAATCTCTCTTTGGTTCTTTCAAGTGGTTTGTTTTTTTCACTCAGACTCGCCTCATCTACTCAAGATGACATTGACGCGGCGCTTATTCACTCCAGCTCTCATCTGAGAGCCGGACTTAACGAAAAGGAAGGTATTCGATCCCCACAAACCTCAATGTATAGTGTTGGTATTTTATGTGATAGACCAACATGTATTTTTACTTTGTAGATTCAAGAAAATGAAAACAGAGGAATGATTTTTGTATTTGCCTCATTTTACTCCAACTCCAAAATATTGAGTATATTGTAGTACAGTAGTAATAACAGAGTGTGTTTAAAAGACTCCATAAGAGTTCAGTCCCAAATCTGAATGAGAATGTTGAAGCGTGAGCTATTTCGCAAAAACCAAATTGGGCGAATAAGATAGAGACACTGTATGAAAAACTTGCAGTAATGAGATGAATGCATGTGCTGACTTTTCACATTTTATTTGTGAAACCGTTTGAACAGCATGTGTCATTTTACCTTCCTCTTTCATTCCTTAGAGTGTTGTAATCTGTGAAAACGGGGAAACTCTACCGGACTTCCTGTGGACTTTCTTCAAAAATTTAAATCTGAACGGAAGAACTGATTTGTACTTTGATTGAGAAACATTTCTGAAGCTTCAATTAGGATCATTTAAAATTTCCTTCCTCTCAGATCTGGTCAGAAAAAAAGTCTATAAATGTTTGCGTTTTGGCAACAGATCGAGCCTCTGGAGAAGAGTTGAGGCTTTGCTGGAGGGGATTTCAATGCGTGACCTCTTTTTGCCCTTTTTTTTCCTCCCAGCACACACACACACACACACACACACACACACACGGCAGTCTTCAGATGCAAACCCAGCAGCTTTTGTAGATGCAATGTAAACATGCAGCGGCGGGGCCTTCGGGTCAGAGCTTCATGGGTTAAAGCAACTGTTGGAGCAAAGTGAATGCCTGACGTCTAATCTCCTCCATCTTATCTTGTGTCATCTTTTCACTCATATATTACCTTTTTTTTAACCACCAGCCTTCATTCACAGGCAGCGATATGTTCATATGTTCTTGCGCCACTTGATTAATGTATAATCTGCAGCGTTATTCACAGATCAGCCTGTAAAATCAATATGGGTGTCTCAATGAAGGGAGTGCTTGACTCCTCAGGTCTTCACAGGTCAACTCTCCCCCTCGGGGCGGTACCTGATACCTGGAAGAGTTTATCCACCTCAATGTGTGCGTGTGTGTGCTTTGAAAGGTGCGTTTTTCTTGATGTCTTCCAGTCAACAGTAACTTCCTGCCTGTAGGCTCTGAGCGTTGTTTAATAGGCACAGAGCACCTGCCTGTGCACAGGAACACCCTCTGTTTGACCACTGCGCTCCGTTTGACTGGCACGTTTGTTTCAGCTGCTTTACGCCGGATCAGATAGCGTCTTGAAATCTGAGAGAGGAGCAGTCGGCTCATGGCGGCGGTGCTTCAGGCTCATGCTCTCTGATTTGGTTTTTTTTTTTAGAAAACAATGTTTAATTGGGGCAAATTTAGACAAAGAAAGCTCAACATAATATTTTTCTAATGGTAATGTTTCTAAAGTAAAGTAAAAGTCCTTAGTCTGTCCAAAAGGAGGTCCAGCACATCCAACAGGTGGTTGTGTGATTGGATGTTGGACATGTTGTAAAAAGAGAAATTAGTAATTTTAATGTTCATTCTTTTGGCAAACTAGGACTAAAAATATTACCAAAAACTTTACTTTCTGGCTTACATGCAATAAACAAAACACCTCAGACATACCATCTTTTTTTTCCAAAACATGGTGGTAGCATCATTCTGTCCAAATGCTATTCTCCATCTGGGAAATGTCTCCGTCCAATAATAATGGGTAAAAAAAAATTGTTTCTACACGAGGAAAGCAGTGAGACACACGCCCTCAATCACTTACAGCTATAACTGCAATAAAAAGTGATTCTACAAATGAACAAATTAAATACATTTCCACTGCTCTTGGATTTTCACTTGTAAAAATATTCAATATTCATTTATTTCCTTCACCTTCACAGTTGTGCACTGCTTTGCCTCAATAAAGAAGACGAAAACCCAATAAAATGCAATAAAATGTGACCATGTTTGGTGGCAAAATGTACAAAGGTTTGAAGATATTAAAACTTTTGCCACGTACTGATCAAAAGTAACTCTATCCATTCGGTGGGTTATCAAAATTGCCGAAGAGCTCAGCAGCTTGTGAATGTCTCTGTCTGTGTTTGTGATAGAAATGAAAAACCTTTGATTTCTAATAAGGGGGAACACGCGCCGTAAAAGCATCAGGCATATTTCACCTAAAATTGCCTGTAAACACAATCTGTGTCTCTCCAACACAGGGGGGAAATAAACTGGGCAGGTTGTTATTCCCAGAGAACATTATGCTTTTTCACAGGGCCGAATGGCTTGGCCTGCATCTTGGACCAGCGCATAAAGTGGAGAACTTTCTGGATGACTGGCGCGGGACAACCCAAGCCCATCATCCCACCGATTGCCCCACACTCCGCCGTTGCCTTTCTGGCACTCGTTTCTCCAGGGAGGCCCCGGTGGTACCGTTTTTGTGGCTCGTCTCTAAAAATGGGCCACGGGCGTCGTTGTATCGCACAGACGGTCCCGTACACGAGACAGACTCTCTGTCTCCGCACCTCACACGTGAACGTGGTGTCAGCGTAGCACTGTGCTAAATGTAGGAAGTCCCAGTCGCCCCCGTCCTGCCGGTGCTGTCTGCCCTCAGCTGTTCCGGCCCGCTGCCTGTATTGTGCTGGCGGGCTCATTACCAGAAGCACTGTGGCCCGAAACCTCCTCACTAATAGGCCCAGAGAGGGACACAGAGCAGCTATTTCTGCCATGACTCATGTATGTGAGCAGCAGTGTGATGTTTTCCTCTTAACTCTTTTGGCATGAAGGGCCATTAATGTTTAATGTTTAATGTTTGCAAACATGTATTTGACTATCTAAGGGAAAATGCGCACACTTGAGAACTGCTCCGGTATCTAGGTGGGAGTACTTGGATGTGCACGGATGTGTGTTTTCGTTCATGCTTGAGAAGCTTCCTGAACAGAAAGAGCGTGACTGGACTCACGGGAAACAGGGTTGAAGAGCAGCTCATGTCTGAAGTGGACGCTGGTTGCCGAGGAAGGCATACGGAAGGCGAGTCGAGAAAATGAACACAAATACTCTCGATCTGATCTCCATCAGCATATTTGAGATCATGGGGAAGGAAGAAAAATGAAGAAAGATCCTGTTTCAATAGAAAACAAAGCTAAACTCCTACACGTTTTAAACAATTTAAGGTCAAAATATTTGTTTCATGAATCCTGATGAATAAATTCCAAGCATAAATCACAATGAGGTTTTTTTTTCTTCCTTTTAACTGTCTAATAAAGTTTCACACTTAAACCCTTCATACCCCTAAGGAATCTTATTGCCTTTTTACGACAAATTGACTTGAATTAAATTTTTTTCAGTTAGAAGATTGGTCTTTTTTTAATCAACATGAGGAAGATGAGTAAATATATATCGTCCTGAAGAAATATTATTAGCTCAGTAGATGGATTTGATCAGTAATTGCCCTGATTAGAATTTAACTCATAACATTTGTGTAAGAATTTGCATGAATTTTTTTTGGGTGAAGTAGAAAATTGGCAGGTTTAAGAGGCATCAACTTGCCCACCCATTCATTTTCTGCACTCACTCATCCCATCTCCCACCTAACAGCAATTTATAATATTCATTTAATTTAACTATCATACTTTTGGACTGAAGTACCCAGAGAGAACCCAGCGTGGAAAACCTGCAGACTGCATGCTGAAAGCGCCCAGGCCAGGATTCAAACCCAACACCTCCTGGCTGTAAGGCTGCTGTGCTGCCAGCTGTGCTAATGTGCAGCCAACAACTGCAATGTTTTAGCAACTATGAACAACACTTGACGTAATCAGTTAAGTTCTTACTGATATTGCTTTTTGGATTTACCCTCCGATGCTAAAAAGAAACCAATTGAGTCGGTTTACGATTAAGTCATAAAATGTCACTGAAACATCAATGAACATGTTTTTAGCTAAGATAAAATGCTCTTCAATTATTTACTCAGAGTTACCAGGCTTAGCTTGTGTTAGCACATTTAGCTGTAGCATTAGTGTTCGTTCTAAATTAATTACAGTTGGACACAAACTTTTAACCTTATTCTATCAGCCATTTCCCTGGAAACCCCACAGTTTCCAATGGCCGCCTCGTGGTTCCTTAGCTTGCTGGCAGGTTTGACTTAGCTTAATGCTAGGCCAGTAAAAGTGGTATTGAAACTAACACTCTTGCTGCAAGATTGAAACGTATTAGTGTCGCAAGAACATAAATTTTGTCCTTCAGTTCGAGGTGGCGAGACAAAGTTCTGTCAAGTCGGTGCTTTTCGTTGCTTCGGGAATTCAAGAAAGTTTGCTTTTCACAAGTCTCTCCCACTGCAGAACACCAGGTCTCTTAGACATCAGAACAGAAACTGCTCTTCTCAGAATGTGTCAATTTGTTGTTGTTTTTTTGCAAATTGGGAGAGAGAGCGTGCCTGTATTGATCTTTCACTACGAAAGTTCTTGTCTTTTACTCTGATATAATCTGTCATTAACACAACCAGTATTAACAAATCAGGCTACAATGAATGAGCGCGCATGCTGTGATCAAGATATAATGTTTTCTATCAATATGTTTTACAATATAACTTGAATGCTGAATATTACGCGTATAGATTAATATTCTACTGAATATATTACGCATTTTTTATTGTGAAAATCTATTGCCTGTTCACATTTGTTTTCACTGTGTGCGTGACACATTTTAAACATGCTATTCCTCAAAAGATCAGCAAACATGACTTCACTTCCTGACAAGTCTGACATTTTACACCCATAGGCTGTTTTATGTTCAATTGCTGTCTGAAAAGCCGCATTTTTCATCAATAACGGACCAGTCAAAAGTTTCAAAATGCATCCTATCCAACTTTAAATTAGTAAACAAACAAACAAACAAACAAAAAATAAATAAATAAATAAATAAATAAAAAAGAAAAAAGAAAGAAGCACTAAGTGTTGAACTCATGCCGTCCGTGGGGGTCGCAGAAGTTGGAGTCCTCCGTGCGCCTCCTGCGTCCTCCCGGTGGCACCAGGTGGGCCGCGGCGCCGCCGAACCGTAGCCTCGTTAACGCGCTGCGATAATGAGGCCGCAAACAGGGACGGAATGATTGCAAATAAAACTACATGATGCAGAAAAAAAAGAAAGGAAAGGAAAGAAAAAATAAATGAGACAGATGCGCGTTTTCAGGATCATTGATCTCGGTCCTATTAAAAGAGGAAAAACTGCAACAAAAAACAAACAAACAAACAAAAACTGCAAAATTTTTTTTTAAAATAATTAGAATAATGATGATGGAGACGTGAAAATTGCAGTTCTTCATGCTTTTAATTAAAATATTTCTTTTAAAAAAATCAATATTTACATCTGCAATAATATTAATAACAGTATAAGAAAAAATAGTCACCATTTTTACTAAACATCAGAACGTCGGCATGACAAAAAAAACTTAAAACCAGTTGAAGCAAAAACAAATGTGTTTCCAGCCTTGTTGTTTACATCCCTCCCAGATCAACATTTATTCGCAGAGCACAATCACCTCCCCATAATTCATCATTTACACTATATACACATCACTGGAGAGATCCTTGAATTTTCTATGACAGACATTATGTTTTTAAAGTTGATATTTTTTCTCTAATTCTGATTCAGTGTTTGTCTATACAGAGAATCCACAAGCAGGTACAGAAGAACAGCAGGACTTCATATCATCACTGGGTTTAACGTTTCCATTAAAAAAAAAAGGAGGGGAAACATCCACAATGTAAACAAATCAGGCATAGTTTAGTTCGCAGAGGTTTGCATATCACCAAGCAATAAACTTGCACTGCCGAATCAAGTTGTACATGTGCCAGAAAAGAAAAAAAAAAAAGTCTTTGGCCAAAAAAACTGGTTTAAAGAGATTTCAACTGAAATGAATGCACAGTCGAGCTGAAAACATGCCCAGATAGGGTGTGTAAACACGAATCAGTCACCCTGCATGGTGGCATCAGTCATGACAAATAAATAAAATCAGAGGTTGTAGACCATAAAAAGGGTACGAGAAACAATTATTCCTCCAGCAGAGTTTCCAGCTTTGCCTCTCGTGGGCCGGGACCCCATCTGTCCACTACGTTTCTCAGTCTGGTTTCAAAGAGTCTCGGCTTGCAGCTGCGTGGGACTAGAGGTGGTCGTAGGCGGCGGCTGCAGAGGGGGGACCTGTGCGGGAGGCCGAGCTGTAGTAGTAGGGGGAGCCTGTGGAGGGAGACACAGAGAGCGGGAGCTGTTCACGGCGGTGGAAACATTTGCCAGCAGAAATTCAGAGACTGGTTGAGGTGTCTGTGGTTTGAATGTGAACTCCGTCGTGTACATTGCAAACGTTCAACTCGTGATGCTGGATTTTTCTCCATAACCACCAGAGGAACAGTTCATTTTAATGTTCATTTACTTTAATATCTCTAAGGTAAGGTAGGTGAATGTGAAAACAATGTTCTCATCCCCTATGTTTCTTTCAGATTTAATTTCTTTCAGCATAAGAGACAAGTGGAAAGAAATAATACATGGATATAAAAAACAAAGTTTGACGTTTGTGCACATTTTTTCAGGTTTTGCCACAGTTTCTTAGAATAAGGTCAACACATTGACTAGGCCATTCTAAGGCTTGAATATACTTTGATACAAAGCATTTAATTTCTTTTCTGCTTTGTTAGTACGCTTAGATCTGTTATACTGCTGGAAAGTGAGCCTTTAAGTCTTTTGCAGACTAAAGCACGATACTACTACTTTTATATTTCTCCATGAGAATCAAGTGTTCAGGGCATCAAATTTTTCTCATAAACAACATTTGTCTTGCAGGTCAAAAGCTATGTTTTGATCTCATGTCACAAGAGTACAGTTTTCCTCTGTCTGGCTTCCTGTTCCACCTGAGCTGTGGATCTCCACAGCTCCTCCAGAGTTATCATGGACCTATTGGCTGCTTCTCTTTTAAATGGTTTCCAGAGTCTAATTAAGTGACTTCTGAAGGCATTAGTTGTACTGGAGCTTATTAATTGCAGGAGAAAGTGTGCTAAATACAATGGCAATCAACCACTTGCAGCATTTTTGTAAACAATGTGTAACTTTTCTCCCACTTCACAGATAAACACAAAATAAACAACATGCAATCCCAATAAAGCATGTTGAGTGTTTATGTATGTTTGCTCCATGCCAATGCTTTGAGAGGCTGCCGAAAGATGACATATTTGCAATACAATTCATTAAACCAATGTGGCGTTTTACAAATTTTGTTTCTTTCTGCGTTTACTTTAACCTATTCAGATTTGCTTCATTTATTTATTTTTGACAAAATATTAAAACTGTCTGGCAGCGTTGATGTGATATTATTGGAAAAATAAAGATTAAAGACTTAAAATTAAAAAAAAATATATCAAGACAAAAAACATAGTCACTCTGTTAAAACACCTCAAACAATTAATATCCTGACACATTTTTTCCACAAGGACCAAAATGGCCTGATGGAACATGTGACCAAAGCATTGTGGGCTCAGTTTTCTGGAAGTTGCTCATTCAAATTCAAATCATGCTTTAATGTTTTTGCATTACAAGGTCAGCAGAGGTGATCCTCGTTAAATGTAAGGAAAATCACGGCTTTCTTTGCTTGAGCAGGAAAAAGAAAATAAAAATCAAACTCCTCCATATTTTGTCTTTCATAGTAGAGGTCATTTTCAACTTGCTAACCAATGATGCATAACAAGAAATATTGCACAACGCTGTCAGGGTCTTCTTCTGCTTACCCAATATGCTGGAGTTGGTGAACCTCCAGGCTTCGCTGTAGGAGGTGTAGGGCGAATGGCCGTAGGACTGGCCCGAGTAGTCTGCACCTGCTGGGAAATAATTGAAAAAAATGATGTCAGGAGACACATCTCTGCAGATAAAATTCATGAAGACGTTTGTTATTAAAGGGCGAGGAGGGGACATGCTTTGCAGAGTCGGGCCGTTTGTCTGCGTGCCAGCAACTGCTGGAGCTTAGCTCATAATTCACCAGCAGTTAGTGCAGCATGTAAACCATTAATCTGCGGTGCAGGTGGATTGCTGAGGGTGAAATCCCTCAGCCCAGCGGTGCGTGCACACACCCTGCCTCCGCGCTCTTTTTTTTTCTGCAGCGCTCAGCCACTCGCATCGTTCAGTCGCTGCCCTCTGAAACGTCCTCCTCTTTTGTTCGTCCTGCACTTCCTGCTTTAGCTTCACTAACACTCATTCTTCCTCTCTCTTTCTCTCTCTCTTTTTTTTTTATAACATTCCAATATCTAATTAGTAATTATGTTGGTTGGAATGAAGCCCTGAGCCTCCACCCCCACCTCCTCCTTCTCCTCTTCCTTCTGCCTCACCCCTCCACACGCCCCCTCCTCCTTCACTCGGTAATTGTGTATCAACGCTTCCTCACTGTGAGCCCACCAGAAAAATAATAAATCAGACCCTCTCATTTCGCGCTTCGGAGGGCAGACTTCAAATATAAAGGCACATCACACACACACACGCACGCACACACGCAACAAAGACCTCCTACTCTTCGGTTTGGATCCAGACTTCACATCTCTTCCCGCCCACCCTTGCTTGCATCTCCCTGCTGGGCCCCCCGGTTCCCATGGCGATATGTGGTCAGATGGGGGGTGTGAGCAGCAGGGCGGAACCCCCCAGCCTGTTCTCTGTACCCCCCGGGCCTGTGTGCACCCGCGTGCACATGTACACAGATCACCACCCTGGCAAAGGCTACTGATTAACTCAGCCTCCCTGCCTGTTAATCTACAAACCCTCCATCCAATGTTTTCTTCTCTTCATGCATTTCTTCTTCCTGTGTGACTCATTTGTTGTTCGCTTCTTTTTACTTTAAATGCCCCTCTGTGGGTTGCAGAGCGTACCTGCGACCATTCCTGTGATAGCGGAGGAGGAGTATCCTGTCTGGGCCGGGGAGGGGATGTGGGGTGGGTAACCTGGCAGGGTGGAGCTCACCATGTCACGCCCTGAAACGACAAAAATGAAACAAACTCGGTTACGTCTTGCTGTGGAGAATTGGCCAATCTGGAGAGAAAGTTCCCAAAACATTCACTAAGTTAATACTTTTATTCAATTTGCTTTCAAAAACAACCTTGTGCAAGTTCAAAACCTCCTGTAGTCCTGTAACATTTAACACTGGCACCAGTAAACACCTGGACATGTTGGTCATAATACTTGTTAGTATTTTATTAATTTATTTGAGATGTTTTTTTTTCCCTTGGTGGAATGCTTATGCAAGATAAAACCTTAAGATGTTTTAAAAAATAAGTTAGTGTGATAAAATTAAATATTCTGGCAAGAACAAGATCTGATACGTTATTGTGAATGGAAAGTGGAATCTTATTGTTCTTGTGAACAATGAAATGAGTTTTATGAACATAGAGGACACCAATCAAGAAACAAGATCCAAATCGGTATTTTCCGACTTGACTGAAACGTGCAGTCAAGACGAGGTAATTGTTCATTGTAACGTGAGATAAATGGCGACCTCCTTAGACAAAATGACAAGACACGCCATCACGTTGTTTGGATAACTTGCTGCTTATGCGTTTCACAAAGTGCTGGAATGAAGAATAAAATGTACCACCAAATTTCCCAACTTCTCATTAAAATAAATTACAAAACAGGGCAAAAGATTTGGAAGCAAGATTAAATTTATATTAAAAAAAGGTCATTTCACTGTTGCGCTTTGCGATAAAGTGAACATGATTGCAAAATCGACTTCTCCAGGTTGACAGCCTAAAACGGGGCAACACAGAGACGTACAAGACAAAGCTTCAGTGTATGAACAAATTCACTCCCATTTGCAGCTTAAGAGCAGCTTAGTGAGAATAATTAACCCAACATGCAAGTTTTTGCACAGTAAAGGGAGCTTATTGCAGCAAAACTACACATGTACAGGGAGAACAAGCAAACTCTTTGCAGAAAGACCCCAAAACCCTCTTGCTTAAGAAAAGGCAACAGCGATACAAATCTTTTCAACCATAAGCCTTAAGATGTGTTCAGCCAAAACATGCTAACATCAGTGAACCCTTAAATGTAAACGCAAAATCTACGTATCGAGATCCATGAACTCAAACTTAAAGTTGGTACAGAATGTTTGTTTTGCAGTATTGAAGAATGAAAAGTCAAACAAATTTAGATGGTCCGGCAGAAAAATGACCCCAAATACATAAAAAAATAATTTTTAGCATGATTAAATTAAGCCAATATTAGGCTTCTGCCTCCCTAAACCACTGACCTCCACTCTATTGAACATTTGGGATCTGTGCTTTAAAGCCAAGTGAGTTTCAGGAAACTAAACAGTAAATTAAAATAAACTCATCATTTTCTGGAAATATGCCAGAAGGATTTTAATGGTTACAAAAACTGTGTGCAACTTCATTAAAAGATATTTAATCAGATATTAGTGGCATTTTTTGTACATTTGTGCCCATACTTTCAGTGAACTAAAATATTTTCCCTCCTGTGGATGTCTTCGGTCTTAGCTTTTATTTGTGATCATCAAACTACTTTAATATAGAACATATAATTTGAATAAATCCAAAATGCAGTTTTTCAAATACTGATTTAATTCATTTGAATTAATATCACCCATTTACTTCTAATTGATTGAGATGTTGAATCAAGAAATACCTTAATTTGCAACACGTCTGAAGCAGGATAAAAGATCTTAAAAAGTAAATCAACATGGCCTAGTTTTAAGAAATGAAAAAATTCAATGTTGTCAATCAGTCTGGAAAGGGTTACAAACAAACATCTATCCTCCTCTACCTTATTGTCAGTATTCAAGCTTCAACAGGAAGAAATTTACAAGGTAAAAATGACCTCCATGGGAGAGTTTGAAGGTCAAAACTTCTGCTATAAGAAAACTCAAAAAACCATCTTGATGATCCCTAAATTATGAGGAAGATGTTTTGTGGACTTATAACACCAAAGAAGAACTTTCTCAAATGTTTGCATCCCATTGTGGCATAAAACTAATATAGCATTATAGAAAAGAACCACTAACCCACAGTCAAAGACTGGGGAGGTGGTGTGATGATCTGAGGATGCTTTACTGCCTCAAGACCTTCAAGAGTCCATTAAATTATTCCTTTTGTTTTGGCTGTCAGTTCATGATCTTAAGTTGAAGCTAACTTGGGTCATGCAACAGTAAGAATGACCCATACAAGTCCAGCTGTTAAAAAACAACAAAACAAAACAAACAAATACAAACAGGAAGGTTTTGGTGTTGCAGATTAAAAGTCGTATTTAGTGTTGAGTTAGATGAAGCGGTTTTTCATCCAAGAAAACACAAACCCTGCAAATAAGAACATGCTATACCTGGCTGACACCATAAATGTATTTTATATAGGCTAATGTGGGATTGATCATTTTCCCTTAATAAATTAAATCATAATTGGAAAACTCCATTGGATTAATGTCAAATTATTTGCCTTATTACAATTTGTTTTATGATTGCAATGATTTCAGCGACAATAAAGTGAAGACAGAATAAATTTGTGTGGGATCAACTAGTTTTTTTTGGGTAGTCTTTACTACCTGGAAAATAATTGGCACAAATAAACCAACAAAGTTCCAAAAATAATGACATTCATGTCATTAATGAGTGAGACAAAAAGCGTGAAAAAGTGATCATGACAGAAGTCAATAATTTGGAGAAACTTTCAGTCATTCCCTGGTTGCTCAGAATGTTTGTTATTGTTGTACTGATGTGAGGTTAAATGTTTTAAGATGTTCTTTTCAGCACGTGAACTGTGAAAGTTTTTAAAAACATCAAGCGGTCTCAGCATCCCCACACTAATGGTCAGAAACATTCATACTTCTTGCATCAAGATTGTGAACGTAAATGAGATGTATGAGTGAATTACCTGACATGATAGACTGACTGCTGAACTGCCCGTACATCGGTGCATGATGGGAAAATGAGTTGAAGGCATTGGGATATGAGTTGGAGCTGCCGCTGTTGCTGGCGCCGTTGCAGCTGCTGCTGACAGAAATGGGTTTCTGCAGCGCCTGCAGCTCCACGTACGCCAAGGTGGATGCCACCATGTTTGGTGAGGGGCTCGTACTGGTCACTTCTGGGGACATTTCCTGCTTCAGACAGAGCGGCAGAGTCTGAAGGGGCTCTTTTAGAGCCAGCACGCAGTGAGTGGGTGAGAGAAATGGAAACAAATGCTTAATGTAAGAAACACAATGCAGGGGGTTAAAATGAAGTAGGTTGACATGTGGAGAAGGTGAGGATGAGTGAAACGTCTGAGCCTAAAAGATGCTAAGAAGTCAGTTTGCATTTCAGATGCATGTCAGACGACATTACTCAAAGTATCTTACCGGTTACTACAGTGTAGCTCGGGTGTGCTGACAGATTTCGTCCAATGACAGAGCTGCTTGATGAGAGGCTGGTCTTGGCTTCGTCCAGATTGCTGTTGATGAGCGACAGCGGGTACAAAGTCTAAAGATGACAGACAGGGATTAGATATATTGGCCTAAATTTTGCTTCAACGTGAGCACAAGCAAAATTCAGTGGCAAGATTTCCATCACCACACAAATAAACAAGTACCACATTAGAAATAATAAGAAAGAGCATACAGAAAAGTTTCTGTACTATTTTCAGACTGAAGCAAACATAACTTTAGACTTATTCTTCACTGCTACCTGCTCTGCCTTGCCGCTTGAGGTGGAGCTGAAGGAATCCGACGGGTAGTGGTGACGATCAAACCCACAGTCCAGATGCTGTGCGGCTGTGGAGAAGTGTTCGACTCTCATCTGTTTCCTCGGGACGCCTGCGCTGCCCTGGGAGTCCACGCTGTGCCGACAGCTCTCCTGGTCACCTGGATCAACACAGCGAGGAGGAGGAGGAGGACGGAGAGGAGGGAATTCAAAACACTTTGTGTTGGTTTTTTTGTGCGAGGATTCACTGCACAAAAAGATTTAGAAATTATTTGCGTACATAATAACAAGAATCTAATTTTGCGTGTTTTTGACGTGATCCTATAATTAACTGAAAGAAACTCTATTATTGAGAAACATAGGTAAAATGGTCCTAAGAAGAAACTAACTTAACTTGTGGTGCACCTCAGGGCTATATTTTGGAACCACTTCTCTTAGACAAACTTTATTTTTGTGTCCATTTGGAGTATTGAAGCATAAGATAAATACTTTTAAATGTCTGTAGACCTCTCAATGAACTTGACTTCAGATTGTTTTGATGAATTTCCAGGGCATTTAGTTTTAGCAGTATTTAATGCTTACCATAAAGTTAAAGAGTGAAAACTATGTGATGATTTGAATGAAGTTCAAGTACAAACATTGGACATATATGAAAACTAAAAAGAAAACCCATCACAGGCTCATTTTTCACATCTTCTCTGTTTTGGCTTTCCAGCAACTCTGAGCTTTGTTATAATCAAATTCAGTCCTTACTGTCATCGTGGCTCCTCTTGCCGTCTGTATTTGGCGGGGGGATTCCTAACAAGCCGTTGATGGAGTAAGTGGAGCCCAAAGAGTCGGACTGAGGCGACTCTGGAGGGGTGACGGCTGAGCTTGGAACTGGGAAGCAGAGAGGAAAACCCTCAGAGAAGCAGTTACTTTTCCAGTAATCCTAATCGCACAAGGTCATAAACTTAATCCTACGGCCCAATAAGCAAATTCTTAACCTTTATAATTCAGTGTGCAGTAATAGAAAAGGATGATGAAGAAGATTTATGACCTTAACTGTGTGTGTGTTTTATAAGTATTAGAGACTTACTTAAGGTATGTCCTGGACTCAGACCTTTTCCATCCAGTGGGAGATTAAAAGGCTGTTGAACTTTAGTTCGAATTATTCTGCAAACAAACAAAAGACCCTCTATATTATCAAGCCTCTGAAAATGCTAGAAAGACTGCAAGAACTGTCACTGAGACCCGATGAAGGGTATAAAGGCATAAATGTTTTCTAATTGAGGTTTTTACCTGTTAATGGAGCTCACACTGGGCACCGTGTCGCTGTCACACACCCCTTCCGCCAGCAGTCGATCTCTGATTTCCCAGGCAAACATGGTGGGATTCTGCCTCTTGTACTCTGCGATCTTCTCCACAACCTTCGGAGTGGCCACCTTGGGTTTAGAGCCACCGATTACCCCCGGTTTGATGCTGCCTGTTTCGTAATACCTGTGAGAGATGGTTACCGTGTTCATAAAATCACCAAACGTGTCTCTGAGACGTAAACTGCTCAAAGGTCGCCGCAAGAGGAAGTCGGGGAACATGGTCCGTCGCTGTGCTCACCGTCCCAGGATCTTGCTGACGCAGCCGTGGCTGACCCGGAGCTGCCGGGATATGTCGCAGGGTCGGACCCCCTGGTGGGCCATGTCTACGATGCGTTGCCGGATAACTTCCGGAAGCGGGCGGCCATTAACAAACATTCCACCTAGTTGGTTAAGACCCCCATGGCCTGGGGGAGAAGGGGGGATGAACACTCATAAATGTCATGGAACTTCAGAGAGCTCAACCCACTTCACAAACACAAACGTCTGTCTGCTGATTTAATCACGAGCAGCCATGAGCCTGTCCTATTTAATGAATAAATAACCTCAGTTTGGCTCCATGAAATATTTTAAAAAAATTATCTAAAACACACAGTCAGTGTCTTCATAAATTACTGCCAAGTTTTTCAAATTTGCAAAGAAAGAAGCTAATTATTTTACACAAATAAAAGCAAAAGTTGAAACTGTCCAGTCAGTTTAAAAATTTAAAATTTAACTGTCCTTCAGGGACAAAGGCCTCTGAAAATTGTCAGAAACTCCTCACACCCTCAACATTTATGTTTTGAACATAACATCTAAAACAGAACCAGCAGATGGATACACAACTTTCTGTCCTGAGCAGTGAAATCACTGGACTGACTACACAAATTTGTATTGTTGAACTCATTTTAGATGTATATATTTGAGCTTTTTTTGTCTATGTTTTGTATGTTATCTGTCTTTTTTCTGTTCTTACAGATGGTACATCTGCTCCCTTTCAACTTGTCTTCTCTTTCTTTGGGGTGGCTGTATGCGATTTATATGCTTTTGTTTTTTAATGCAGCTGCAAGGTTGTGAGTTTGATTTCAGCTTCCCACATAAAGTTGTAGTTTTGGGCAAGGATGGATAGTTATGTAATTGGCTGCTGTGACTATATATTCTATTCTACAAAAAACAAAAAACAAAAGACAACTTGCTTGATAATACATTGTTTTCTTTATAGTGAAATATCAACTAATTTCTAGACTATATTCATAAATACTCTATTTCAGCTTGAGTTAAACATTCATGTGATTTTATGATGGACATTAGAAAACAAAGTCTTTTCTTTATGAGTGATGAATTTTTAATTGTTGGTTTAGGCTTATCCTCTCATGGATAATCCCTTCTGGTTTAACATTCTACTTATCTGTGTGTGAATGTAGCCTCTGTGTCGCAGACATACAGCTGTCTTTTATGTCAATCTTCCACATATTTTAAAAAATGATGTCAAATTGGTTCAATCAGCTTTTACATTGATCACCTTATTGTTCAATCAAGTGTAATATGAAGTACTATACAGAAGTTTCAGCATTCAAACAACAATTACCAAACACGCACACACAAAATGGAAAACCAAGCAAATATAATAATTCAGTTTGGCTTGTTGCTTCATGTCTCTGGCTGAGAAAGGCTGACAATTTGTTTTTTCTCTCAAAAGAGGTTAAGCTCACAGCTGTCACCGTGTTTTAAATACACAAATGCATAATAGAGGCTCTCATTCACGGATCTGACAGGAGCTGCTCCTTCAAGACGACAACGAGCAGCAGCAGCAGCAGCAGACACGGTGCGCTATTCCTGCGCTGCGACAAGAAAGAAAACCTGAGCTCCCAACACTCCCTGCTCAGCGTCCAGAACAACAGCAGCGCTTTTAATTTAACCCACTGAGTCCCCCAGCTTTCATTTCCACATCAAACGGCGGCCGGACGAAGGAGGGCAGCCTCTATTAACGCTGCCAGCCGAGTGTGGCAGAAGAAGAAGAAGAAAAAAAAAACCTGCCCGCCAAGCTTCATCAACCTGCAGGATATTAAAGAGGAGCGCAGCCGGGGGTCCTGCACGCGCACACACAGGCAGCGCGCGCGCACCGACAAACACAGCACGGATTTATTAAACTAATAGATAGATAGATAGATAGATAGATAGATAGATAGATAGATAGATAGATAGATAGATAGATAGATAGATAGATAGATAGATAGATAGATAGATAGATAGATAGATAGATAGATAGATAGATAGATAGATAGATAGATAGATAGATAGATAGATAATTATGTAGGTGTGAAGTTCATTATGCACCCCTCACATTTATTTATTAATCCAATTCTCACTCACTCTCGTCCATCTTCGTTTGTCACAAGACCAGGTTATTGTAAACATTACATTTTTTCTGCTGAGGTTAAGGCTTGTTTTCTCAGCCATAACTTGAATAGCATGTTCTCTTGTTTTTACTATTTTCAGAAAAAAACACAAAGTTATGGACACTGATCAATTAATACAATTAAAGTAAAAAAAAAAAAGAAAAAAAAAGAAAAAATAACGACATTATAAAGAGATCAAGGTACCATTCATTTGGCACAAATTAGTAGGGAGATTTTTGTTTGTTTGTCTTAAAGTAATTTTTAGAATGATTTATTAATTGTTTTGCCTCCTGAATAAATGTACTCACATTTAAATACAGAATTTTTCTTCATTTTGGTGTAAGTGAATTTTGGCTGCTGTACTGAAAAAAACAATCATGATTATTTTTTAGCAAATTCTGCAAATTTAGTGACAAATTCTGATGTTATCTTTTCCTGACTTTCACATTTCGAAGAGAGACATTGGATCCAGCATCGCATCAGGATAAGAAGCCATCATAAATTAATAAATAAAAGTTAATTGGATCTGTGAATAACTTACAACAAATCCTAAAAATTTAATTTCCCAAATTGGCAATTAATGAATAAAACACAATAATTTCAATTAGCTTATTTTTTCATTGGATTTTTGTAATTTCTCAATGCATGATTCTTTCCCCACTGAATAAATATATTCTGATGAAAATATTTCTTCCTTTTTTTGTGTGTGAAATTATGCGAGTAGAAAAAGCAAGATATTTATTTTAAAGTTTTACACCCATCTTTACCAAGAGCGTCCAAAAGTCTGAAGGGTGTAGTGCGTTTTCATGCAACCACTCTAAAGGCTTTCAGAAATGTAAATTGTGTCATACTGCTCCGTTAAATTTAAATCCATTTAGAATGTAAAAATCACAAAAAAACGTATTTTTTATTTTAGATATAACAAGTATTTTTGTGCATCTGTGTAATGTACTACAAGATGTTGCTTAAATGTTTGTATTCTGCCAGCCTAGCATGGGAGAAAGAAAATTTCAGGTTCTCTGTTTCCATATTGTTTCAATTGTTTCAGAATACCAAAAAACAACAATAACAAAAAAAAAAAACAGCTTCAACAGATTATTAAAAAGTTGACAGACCCCAGCTTTGAAGGCACAGAAATGTAAGGTCTTATTTCTTTGTGTTTCAATCAGAGAGCTTAGCAGAGGCAGCTTGCTTACCTCTTCCAGTGCCTCCGGACATAACCCTGAGTTTCAACTCCCTACTCCACCAGCTGAACGTGACGCCCTGCTCCACCGCTGTCCCGGTTAAAGTGCCTGCAGTGAGCCTCCCGCCTCGTCTGACATGAGTGTGTTCTGGAGTCCGGCGCCGATGTCGGGCTACGGGAGACGACAGCGAAACATGAAACGGACAGTTTGTGTCATGAGCGTCTCTGAATGCGGCTCATCTTTTCACACATTATGACGTCCAACTTGATTTGGTCCTGGATGGGGAAGCATACATGTCTGATTTTCTCCATGTGTGTTAATGAGACAAACAGCAGCTGACAAAGTCTCAGAGGCCTCTGGACAAATGTGAAAAACAATAATTTATATTGACTTGTGTGAAGTGCAAACGATAAAGCTGCTCTAATTCTAACAATGCCTACAGCTAATAAATCTGTTTGTTTTGGGTTTTGAACTCAATAAATTGTGTTTGTGTGACTGCAAAAAAGTAGAGTGGTTGTTTTTGGAGAATGACATTTAGGGATCAACATGCACAAATCTGAGACAATATCTAAGGCACATAGAAGTAGAAATAAACTGCTTTTTGGTCTGTTAACTTGCATTGAGCATTACAAACCAAGATCGAGTGCTTTTACTTTAAGCGAACATAATTCTTCTGTGCCAGTCTGCTTGTTTCCAAATGTGACAAAACAAGTTGCACTGCATTTACATTTTGTCATTTAGCAAATGCCTTCATCCTAAGTGACTCGTGCAAGTGAGGAATATCATTCAAAGCTCTAGAGCTTTAAAGTGCCAAATAAATTACTGCATGCCTGGAAGAAGCGGAAAAGATTTAAAAAAACAAAACAAAAACAATGGCAGGTTTGCGCGTGTAATAATATCCATGGAAAAATTGAAGGAGCTTCATATTCTAAAAGTTAAACGTGGCCAACATCAAATAGGAAGAGGAGAATTAAGAGCCGAGACAATTTCTGAGCACCTGTTAAATCAATTGTCAGACACTGTGAGTCAAAGCCTCGTTTGAAGGCTCCATCTGCTCGGCGCCCTGGTTTCTGCTTCAAAAAGTTCTGAATTTATGAATAATGACATAAAATTTGACTTCTTAGAGAAGATGAGTTTGGCTTGGCTTCCCTGCATCAAAAGTCATCTACATTCCTCAAGAAAAGCTGCATAATTAGACTCAAGACTACAGTGAAACACTGACTTTCAGAAAAGCGCCTCCTGCTCTGTCCTGTTGAATGTGACCTGAAATAATTATCCCAAAGTAATTATGTGGCAAAACATTCTGATACAGCCTGATTTTAGCTTCAAATCTTTCACTTTGTCATCATCAAATTACTTAAGTTTCACCCCATCAATGAAAACATCTTTAAAGTTCAGCCTGTACAAAGTTTGAACTTTGTCATTTTATTTATGTGGAACTATTTTACTGCAGCTTTACTTGTTACTGCATGTAACAACGTTTAGATCTAAACCCAATAGACTATACTGTAATCTGACGTATTTGTTCATATATTAATACAGACAATATTAACTGAGTCTGCTTCATTGTAAAGTGCCTTTGTTGAAAATTGGCTCTGTAAGAATAAACTGTAACATCTAATACAATGTTTCTCATTAATTCAGTTATTTTGTATTGCCTTTTTTAGTGTATTATATGCAACTTAAAAACAGTTTTAAAATGTTATTGAGGATAATAATTAAACAAAAAAAAAATCCTAAAGCTGTGTGCAAATTGTTGTAATTTTTAATTTAAATAAATTATTTAATTTCAAGGAAACATCCCTTTATTGCATATCTATTAGCATTTACTCCCGCTACTACAAATACAACACATACTTAAATCGTGTCCCTGGGATTCAAATCAAGTTTTAATGTTTAGGATTTTAAAATAATAATTGTAATAATGATGAAGGAGACAACAGATATCGTGTCATGCATGATTTCCAGCTGAACTGCTTGCATTATTGTCTCATCAACAAACGCTACAGGCTGAACATCATTTATTGATCATCAGAACTATATAGGCAGAAAACAAACAAACAAAAACCAGAGCAAGTAATGCGTGATAGACTAGTTGTAGTAAATTAATCTCTGTTTTAATATATTCGGTTTGAGCCACAACTTCTGCATCATGTCAGTTGCTCACTTCATGCTCATTTGGCTGCATTATTTTTTCCTTGTTGATCCACTTTCCTGGTGACCACCGAGGCCCCCCACAGTGCGCTCTCTGCGTCTCCCGGCAGTTCGCGGCATTTCAAGAAACAAATTAAAGCTCCGCTTCTGCTCCTCAACAAATTTCCATCATACTGAGAAAGGCAGCAGGCGACAAAATCCCGCGAGAGACGTGGAAAACCGAGCTTACCTTTCCCCCGCGACGGAGCTCCAGGTAAAAACGTGGCTTAAAAAAATAATAGTAATAATAATAATAATAAAAAGAAGATCCACGGCAGATATAGTTTTATTATCCAACTGATGGGTCTGTTGCGGTGAAACGCGGTGTGTGTCCTGACTCTGACTACACTGCGCGCTGCTGGATTGTGTGTGTGCAGCCGAAGCCGACCCAGGTTTTATCCAACCGGGCTGCGCGCAGCTCTGCGCGCCGATGCCATTGGACGGGGAAGATGAGGGGAGGCGTGGCTCTTGAAAGAAAAGGAGAAAGGAGGAAAAAAAGAAAGGAAAAAGAGGATGACTGATCTGGTGTTTTGGTGGCATATCACCCACTGAGTGAGCGTACGGAAACACTTGAGGTTTCCATTTAGATCCAGTGTCAGGCGCGCTTTGATCAGACTGTTTAAGGACATTTCTTCCTGTCTTGATTAAATGAGACACCTGAAACTTGGCCAAAAACGGCTTCGAAATGTTTTCAGCTAAAGCAATGATCCCAGTCTGCTTTTACGCATTGATTTTAAACTTAAAATCAATGCGTGATAGACTATGCGTGATATATATATATATATATATATATATATATATATATATATATATATATATATATATATATATATATATATATATATATATATATATATATATATATATATATATATATATATATATATATATATATATATATATATATATATATATATATATATATATATATTAAACAAAACGCATTGTTCTGTTTAATAATGTTAATTTTGTGTCTGAACTGAAAAAATGTTCTTTCTACATTTGTACCTTCAATTCTGAACCAAAACAGCGTTTTTCTTCCTCCTTGTCCATCTGATTCAGTGACACAGATCAGACAAATTAAGACATTAATTCAGATGAATTATTGTCAAGGCAACACGCGCTTCACAAGCCACCTCTGGCTCTCAATTTACCCTTTTAGGAAGCCAGGGTAGATTCTGCGGCCCAGCATGCTGCTGTTTAACACCTGGCTGTAAACAGAGCCACATTTCAACAGCTCGCCTCCCTCCTGCCTGCAAAGACAGTCATAAAACGTGTGAAAAGCAGGCGCACGAACCGAACAAACCCACTCAATTTGCTCTTTTCTCACCTCTTTATTCCGCAAAAAATATTTCACTTCCAGTTGCCACAAAATTTTCTAAGTGAACCGCGCAGGCAGACGTGGAAAGGACGAGGCGATTCCTGCGGGCCTCAAACGTGCGCCACGTCACGGCGAGGTGTCGGGACCCCGGCGTGTTTAAAACACTGTGGAAGTTGTTCTCACCAGTCTGTAAAACAAACACAACACCCTTAACGGCAGCCACCCATGGCACCGTGTCGTCTGTCTCCTAAAAAAAAAACCCTTCCATCAACTCCCTTTGGTTTTATCAGGAGAAAAGTTAAAGCCACGCAACTGCAGATTTCTGCAGACTGGAGAAGAAGCAATGAAAGCACAAAAGCTCTTATCTCATCCGTTCGCCGCTGAAGTTCGTCGTCCTGTCGTCTTTGAGCCGCTCTGGCTCAAAAACATCGGGACAAAAGCGAGCACTGTTTTAAAATGAACACCACAGTCAAGAGACTGAAGAGGCTCCCCGCGTCAGGTGGAGGCACAGAAGTTGCGGCGGGCTGAGAAAAGGACGAGCGCCTGCAGGGAGAGGAGGCACAGGAGAGGTGACCGAGAGTTGAGCACCGGATTAAAACTCACCGATCGCTATCTGTCACTCTGCAAAACTAAAGACAATTAAATTAGAGCTTAATTATATGTCCCAACTTGCCAAAGGGAGAGGAGACACACACACACACACACACACACACACACACACACACACACACACACACACACACACACACACACACACACACACACACCTCCCCCCCCTCCCCCACCCCCCCCCACACACACACCCTGATCAAGACTGCAAAAGATGAAAAAAAAGTGTTTCTTTAAAAAAAAATGCTTTCAGGTTGAGTTTTAAAGGCACTTTTTACTTGTTTATTTTATTCCGCTTTGTTTATTCAATACTAATAATTGAATAAACGAATACAAAAAATGTTTTTGTAACAAGAAAAAAGTAATAGATTCTCTGCAAGACTATAAATACATAAATGAATGAATGAATGAATAAATAAATAAATAAATGTCAGATATGAATGTTTAGGAAAACATTTGGGGAGTTATTGTTTTTTTTCAAATGCTAAAAAAAGACGTTTTGATGAATGACTGAGTTTAATTTAAATCAAATAATAAATAAATAAACTCTTTTGAACATTATTTATAAATTCTCAGAGTTGTGCATGCATTCAGAGTCGCTCAACGGATTTTCTCTCAAAATCTCAATAAATGGCTGTGCGTATTTTCTCTTGTGGAAAAATCTGCAGGTTAATGTCGTTCAGCCTCTTTTGGAATTAAATGAAGTTGCATTTGTTAAATAAACGGCCCTTTATTTATAATCTAGACGTTTTAATCCTTTTTATTCAAACTCAGTACAAAACGGGACTACTGCATGTGTTTTTCGAGGCAGTCATCGTTTCTGTCAGGGTTTCTACTCGAAGCAACATTTAAGAAGAAGAAGAAGAAAATGTAAAAAAAAAAAGTTGGGTAACACGCGGCGACAGGTGGCCGCCGGGTTAAAGGTCAGAGTAACCAACGTCTCAAACTCCTGAGATGAGACTTCATGCATCCGGTTCCTGAAAACAACTGGGAGCGGAAGCGGCTTCCTCCCATTAAACCCGGTCAGAAACCTTTCGTTTGCGCGTCGCACTCTCTGACATCGTGGGAGCTGGAGTTGAGTGATTCATCAGCATCGTAGTGAAGCAGATGTCTGTCAAATACTCATCAAGCATCTGCCCGCGAACATAAACTTTTCTGATGAAATGCTGCGGGTGTTCGTGCGCACTCCCGCGGTGATGCGTCGCTTCCCTTCTGTTGTTCCCCTGCGCGCTCCCGCGAGACCCCCCAAACCCCACCCCAAAAAAGACAAAAAAAAAAAAAAAAAAGACATCCATTGACAACTTTGAAACATTTACCCGCGATGGTAAATGTCTTTTTGTGGTCACCGGGTGGAGATGAGCCCTGTAATTGGTTTATAATAGCTTAGGAAAAGGCAGAGTATTGATGAAGTCATTAGGGTAATGATTTTTCACAAGTGCTGAAAAGGTGAAACCTGATGACTTTAGAAGTTTCTCCACACCTCTGAACAGCACAAACGCTGAGTCGAAATGTTAAAATGATCAGGTGGTTTAAGTTTTGAAGCTTATTCAGCCCCCTTGACTCTGATTCGCTTCAATAAAATCCAGATTGACCCTGTGAATGTCAAGGCCCAAACACACCTGAGAAAATTTAAAAACTGATGCTGTCGCACACTTGCCACTCAATCTGACCAAACTTGAAGTGTTTTGCGAAACAGAATGTGAAAAGATTTCAGCCTCCACACTTTTGATGCTTCCGAAAAGAAATATTTTGAAGCCATCCATGGGACGTTTATGCAATATTTTGTGTCATCCTACTCAAGTCCAAGTAAAATCTATCGACTTTTCTCGGTTTACTGTGACAAAATGTGAAGGCCTGGAAGTGTCTGAATACTTTTTCGAGGCGTTTGAAATTCCTAAAACGCTAAAAATGTCCAGCCGCATATATTTAAAGAAAAAAGCTGTAAACAGGTGACGTTCAGTGCTCCCACTAAGACCAAGACCCAGACGGGTTGAAGTGTTGACTCTTTCTTCTTCGCTCTGTCATGAGTCTTGCCAGGAGCTTTTCAGCTCTCCCTCCTTCATCCCTTCGGTGCCGCCCCTCTCTGTTCGCCCGGCCTTTACCATCTGCTGGGGGCTCCCCTCCACTCTGCCCCCTCATCTTTTTCTCCTCATCTTCCTGTGTTTTGTGCACTGTCCACCCTCCCTCCAGCCGTGCCCGTCTTGGTTCGGCCCTGCCCTTTGTTCCCCGTGTGCCCCCCATTTCCGCTTTTGTGTTACCCTCTGACCTCACTCCCTGCATCCCTCCCTTTCCCTTTCCATCAACCCCACCCAGCCCCCCTCTTCACCCCTGCCATGCTGCAGCCGGGACCCCCAAATCTTCTTGTTCTTCTCTTGACTGCTTCCCCTTCAGATTTCTTTTGGGGGGCTAATAACTGTTGCCAGCAAGACTCACACAAAATCCCAGCATGAATGCTATTGTGAGACCCACAAAGGCAAACAGGCAGTAATAGCCATTAGAAACAGAGGGGCTTGCAGCGAGCATAATGTTTAGTTGTGTTAAGCCCGTATGTGACCTGACGCTGTGGCCAGGAGGGAAATCTTCCTTTATGTCTCTCAAATTTCACCAGACTTTGGCTGTTTTGTCACTCTCAGCCTGAAAAGGAGCTGGAATTCAGCTAAACGTGTGGACATTACCTCGATGATTTACATGAACGACCTCAGTGTGGGCAATGCTGCTTCTCTCAGATCCACGCACTTTTTGTAATTGTGGGGATCTTTGATCACAGAAGCTGGTGGAGCTTGTCGTCATGCCCGTCAACCCAGAGGAGAATGCTGTGGAAACAGGCATCACAGGGTTGGCTACTGGCTGCAGAGAGAGCAGAATGACTCTCTATGTAGAGAAGATCTGCAGGCAGACTGAGGCTCAGGAGCTATTTTATCTGTCAGGCTATTCAGAGAAACAATATCAGACCAATGTGGAACCAAAAACTAATTTGATCTGGATTTATTTCTGCTTCCCAGAACAAGAAGAACAAAAAATGTTTAGCAACACAATCAGGCTTCATCAACTGAATCACAAATTTGTATATTTTGGCAGAAAGTTATTCCAGCAACATAAAGTTCCCCAGAACTTCACGCTGCTTCTGTCTCACTGTGAAATACATTCTGAACTTGTATTTAAAGATAGGTGAACATGGTCACATTGAACAAGATGACCCAGACAATGCAGAACATTCAAGCAGGAAGGAAGAAAGGAATGAAGGGCAGAAGGAAGGAGATGAGTCTCAAGGAGATCAGACAACAGAGATCAGATAAAATCACTGAATGGATGTTATGCAACACTCAGCACTCTGTGCAGCCCCCACATCAACACAATCAAAGTGGTGTAAGTTGTACTGGACTGAATATACATCCTGCTACATCTATAGTCAACAGACGATAAAGTGCAAAGAAAATGCGATGATATAACAGGCATTATGTTAGATAGAGCGCCTGCAAATGTGCTGCTGCGATCTTCCTATGATAACGTCCTGCTTGACGATTATGAATATCCCAGGGTAATAGCAGCATAATTAGGCCTTTACTGTTGTGTAATTCTCCGTCAAGCACACTGTCGATATCTTGGTTGATGAGGTTGAAAGTTGAGATTGCATTCTCCCGACCCAGACCAGAAGCAGCACACACACACACACACACACACGCGCGCGCGCGCGCGCACGTGCATGTACACGCGCAGGCTCAGAGCCAGCGATGCAGTGTCAATGCTTTGATATTTGCTTTTGTCCCAGTGTTGATCCAAGCTGACATTATGCTGTACGGCCCTGATCGCTGTTTGTCTGAGTGTTACATTTGTCATCTGTGGGAGGGCAAATGAGGGATCAGGAGGAGAGTGCAAGAGGAAGGGAGGCAGGTGAATAAGGGAGGAACTGTGTGTGTGTGTGTGTGTGTGTGTGTGTGTGTGTGTGTGTGTGTGTGTGTGTGTGTGTGTGTGTTGTTGATCTCTTTGTGTGTCAGTTGCAGTCTGCTGGGGTGGAAGCAGATCTTTTCCCTCAGTGACTCTATTAATTTACCTCATTTATCTTAACCACCTCCACCTCCCCCCCCCCTCCTCCCAATAAATACGGGAAATCTAAAAAGCATGCGTGTGCGCGCACGCGAACAAACACACATCTGGATGGGTGTGCGGTGGAAATAAAAACACAGCGGCTCCCCTTTCTGTTCCCAGAGGACAAATCCGTGGCGGAAAAACTCATTTTCCTGCAAATAGTTTGTCAGTGAAGCTAGGAGGAGTGATAAATTATCACAGACGTTAGGTGAAGGAGGATGACGGGAAGAAGAGGGAAGCCCCCTCCTCTCTTTCACACCCACAACGAGCTCCACTTTCCCTCCACCTCATCACTTCCTCCAATAACTTCTCGCTCTGTTCTGTCACAACATTTTTACTTACCTCTAATTTTCTTCATTTCGCCTTCATTCTTCTTCCCATGTGCACAAAGACGTGCTCACGTGTGCAGCGGCCACCTACACCGGACGCACAAAGTACACGGCGCGAGTCACGAGAAAACGTGGCTGCTCTCACAACTCAAGTGTGACTCGCCATTCCAGATGATGAATTGATGGTCAGAAAAATGGATTTGTTTTCAACTAGTAACACATCGAAGAAATAATAATTCTGTGAGGGAGAAAGTGGCGGGATGATGAATGGTGTGGACAGCTGGATCACAGCGAAGCAATGGAGTGAGTGACTGAGTGGGATATGCGGCACTAAGATGAAAAAAAAAAAGAAACTGGGAAAATCAACACACAAACTAAACACTCTGACTTGCCAGAGTGCTGAAAAGTCATTACATGTTTTGAATCAAGCCAACATGTCTTTATGAAGCATCCCACTCAAACTGAAGATACGCTGTTTATTATACTTTTCTCTTTTTCTTTCTTTTTTTTTGTATTCTAGCAGGTTTCTTGAGAAGCGTAGTTTTTTTTTGTTATTGGTGTTAAAAATAGCTTATTTTAGTTGGTAACAAGTTTGAGAGAATAAAAAGCAGCAGCGTCATTGGAGCTTATGATAGTTCTGTTTGAGCATTTAGTGAAAAAACTTGCAGTCTGTGCATCTGAAAATACATGCAGAAATAATATTGGAACTAAAGCTCTTTGAACACAACCTTACAAGCAAAGTTTGTCTACATTGTATACTGCGCAGGTTTTATGCTAAACTAACATACTTTATGCTTAAATTAGCATATTGAAACACATCAGTCATTATGTCTTACCACGTTGTAGGCATTGTGTCATTTATCACATTATATCTTTCCATACAATATTGTATCACATCATATCAGGCTGTGCTACACATGACACCAGATTGTATCAGCTAATGGTGTCTTTTGAATCCTATTTATTACATTGTATTGTGTTGTAGAGTGTTGGAAGTTTGTATCATATTGTCTTACTCTTGGACTATGTCGTGTCATTTTGTTGTTTGGATTTTTAACATATTGTCGTTTACCATCTAAAATGATAGTATTATCAGGTCTTATCAAACTTATTGGATTGAATTGCCTTGGCTGTTGCTCTACTGTGTCATTCTGTATATATTTTGTATATACATATACTGTATATATACTGTATCATATTGCAGTGGTAACATTTGCGTTGTGTCACATTTTACCATATAATATTATGTTGTATTTTCTAATTTTTTGACAAATCATTGCATGGCATCAGTCGCTGTAGATTTGTATCTTAGTGTATCAAGTTGTATTATCTGAACTGCTGCACAGTTCAGATATTTTAACACACTGTTGCATATTATGCTTTTTTATATAAAACCATATCATATTGTGACATTTGTTGTGTTTTATCTAATTTATTTTTTCTTAACTCAAACCAACTTATTTAACTGATCTATTGTTTCACACTGCTGCTTATTTTTGGTTTGTTTTAAAAATGTCCCTTCCTATTCTGATTCTAAGAATTTATCTTGCACCAAGAGCTTGTATTTCACAATCACTTCCTCTTCTTACAGCATCCGTTAGCAGGTAAATAATCGGTTTCCAGCTGAGTCTTAAATATTATCGAAGCACAATATAATTTTCAATAAACCTTAATTTGAGAAAATAAGAATGAAAGCATTGTAATAATTCAAAAATTAACCATCCTTTCACATTGTTTACATTTCATAGGATGCCTGTCTCATTTCCAAGCTGAAACAAAATTCTTGGTCACATATAAATAAATTTACATCTGAGACTAAGAATAAGTTTGAACTTAACTTGACATGCTTCAAAGTTCAGCAAAATAAAACTTCGTTTTGTCTTTATTGGCTGCATCAGCGCTGGGACTGTGCCAATCTTCACTCACTCACCAGAGACATTCGAAATGCCACGATATCCATTTTTCTTGACTGACATTTATATTTTGTACAGACTGGGCATTTTTGCAGGACAAACTACAATATGTTGCTATAAAATGTTATTCGTGTCCTCTTTTTTTTTGTTAAAAAATCCTTTGAAACAAACAAATGTTTCGTTCTCGCCCACCCTCAACCATAATCTACTACACAGAAGAAGTGGTTTTAACTAACGTGGTTAATGTCCATGAAATAGTTTGAAAAATTACCATTGTTAACTGATTTGTTAGATTAGTAAAATAATGCACACAGCCTATCATTATAACAGTTTTGCAAGCTGTGCACATAAAAATAGCCAAATATTTTTTTAGGCCCAGGAAAACAGGACTTGGTGGGGGAGGGGAGGCTATAAAAATCACAGGGTGCAGATATTTGGAGTTGAGTTTAGAGACAGAGTTACAGATCATTTAAAAGTGCCTCGATTGGGACACTAATTCAATTCCAAGAACAGCTAATTACATTTCTAATTAAAATTGTAAAACTACAGTGATCAGTTTTACTTTTTTTTTTCTCAAAATGAAATGAAAGCTTAGCAAAATTCACCAGTTTGGAGGCGGCGCCTGTCTTCATTTCTGTTTCATCAAGCTCAGGCAGAGCTGCACTGTTTGCACTCAGGTTCTCATCTCGCTCAGGTAATAACCATTAACAGAAGCACTAAAAACGCATCATCATCATAATCATCATTATCATTATCGTTACTGTCCCTGGTCCCAGCTCAACGAGAGCCAGAAATAACACGGTTCCGTCCAAAGAGGCACACAGTTTTCAGAAAGTTATCTGGACCGACACCCGGGGCTCGGCGGATCTTAAAAATATAAGAGCTGTTCTTCCCACGCATTTGTTCCCTTCCCTCCAGGTTCCTAAAACTAGCCCTTCTTCAAAGTCTGTTTTCATCTCTCTTATTTCTTCCAACCGTATATTCCTTTTTTCCGGACCTCTCCTCATCCCCTGCGTACACACACAGATGCACACACTATTTTCTGTGCGCTCACAGTGATTGATGGAGTTAAGCAACAGAACACAGAGCAACGTGTGGCCAACAGTCCAAGACAGCCGGCATCAGAGGGAAAAAGAGAGGCTGGTGTGAGGAGAAGGTGGAGGAGGAGGAGAGTGGGGATTAAACGAAAAGAGAGAGGTGAGAGGGAGGGAAGGATAGAGGAAGGGAGTCGGAGTGTGTGTGTGCGAGAGAGAGAAGGGAGCTCAGCTGAAAACCACAGACTTAATTCTATGCATCATTAAGCAGTCTCACTCAATGCAACATCCCCTATACATCATCCACGCTCGGTAAACACAACGATGACATTACATTAGCAACTGCAAATGAATTTTCTTTTTAGAAGGAAATTGAGAATACTCTCAGTCTCTCCCTCTGTTTTACCCTCTCTGGCGCTTGCAAAGCAGGATGTAAAAGAGGGGGAGAAATAAACAAAATAAAAACACAAACAATATTTCCCTATCTGCCTCTTTGCTGCACACGCTCTCGCTGTCTCACACAGAACGTCGCAGAGACGTAGTCATGAATCTCTCGTTGTTATTTTATCTTAAATGTATTTATAATACGAAAGCAGCAGAATGAATTTCTCACACTTTGCTGAGGGGAATATTCTTATTTTGTATTTAAAGATAAACTATCTGAAATGACTGGTCCTAATTATATTGAATCTTTAGCTCAGACTGGATGTAGCAGCTGTTTGTGCTCATTTGAAACCCAGCCGAAGGTTTCACTTTGTCTTGGCTTCCTCACTTTTACTCCCAGAAACAACCAAGACCAGCTATCCTATCACCAAGCGAGCTTAAACCTTTCTGACAGCGTAAAGTGAATTCTGAGACTTAATAAACCATAGACAACAACCACTTTACATCCAATCTGATGGGTTTCTGATTCTTGCTGTGAATATTTTCTCAAAATCCTGGTGTAAATCAATTTCAGAACATCTCTTGTTTTGGCTAATATCTTTCCTCAGCATGCTGAATGCTTGAAGTTGGTGACAAGGCAGGAGATTTGGGTCTATGTATTCTGTGTATAATTTAACAATCATCTGACCACTTGAGGGCACTCAAAGACTGAGCATACAACATTAAAAGTTTGGACAGTCAGTGTGGGGAGGGATTTAAACAAAAACAAAGACATCATGACAAAATGTATCTTAACTTTCTGCCCTGATTCCACAGTAGACTGAAACGTGAAACTCTTTAAACTATTTATTCTATCACACATGCAATATCTACAATACCCTTATCTCAAAATGGTCTATTTTTTTCTTGCATTGTATTTCAAAGGCTTACTTTCACTACTTTAAATAAATAAAGTGCCACCATTACTTTTTAAGCATGTAACTCTGTAAGATACAGAATTTTATTTGAATTTCTGAGAGATGTTGAAAGATTCAGCCACATGATTAATGCATACTCATGTGTGGCACGGCTACAGCATTTACACAAATATAGCAACAATGATGTAATGATACCATTATTAAATCTCAAGCAACATTTAAAAAATATTCTGTTTGTGAAGAATGACTCACCTCAGATTTCTTAATAATGAAAGAGGGACCAATAGTCTGACCTTTCTCTGATTAATTAGTTTATATTGATACTCTCAGTGTTATTCTGGAGAAATTCCAGCTGAGCACAATATATGTATGTGTATAATATGTGTTTGTCATTGATTTTAATCCTTAAAGGAAACATTTTACAGTCTTAGTAGACAGAAAATAACATATTATGATAGTCAACTAATGACTGTGTGTACAAATAGAATTATAAACATAGTCTGACAACAGGAATGTTTCTTTAAGCGTCACACGTAAGCCATAAATTATCAAGCGATTTAAATGAATAATTGTGTTTTTATTGCACAGATTATGCCTCCTTCCCCTCACTAGCTCGGCTCAGAAGCCCGGGAAATCTATTAAGGCGATGCCATAGATCATCCCATCCGCCACAGCGTGTATGTAGATCGGCCAGCTCATTTGAGAAATATTGAATCGGTTACAGTAAAGTAAGCCCCTGGATTGAGTCAAATGTAAAAATCCAAGCATGTCAGGGGAGCTGTCAGTGTGCGCTGTGATGACAGATGGGGTTGGGTCTCTGTTTTAGTGAGGGGTGGTAAAAAGACGAATTATTAGTTCTGGGGGTGGGGGGTAGAAGTGTAGAGAGAGGGCGAAAGGGGAGTCGGAGACAATTGGATCAGATCTGTCAGCTGATAAGAGCAATCAGTTAATTAAGGAAGGCTTGGGACGGTGGAAAGTGTTATTTCCTCCCAGAGATGGGGTCAGCGAGGGGTCAAGAGTGTGACCTCTGACCCCATGCAAGAGGAGAGCGAGACACCAGTCAGTCTGTTATTGATGCATGCCACTTACTTTGCTATAGGAAGCATCATTCAACTCCAAATGCAGTGAATTTTACAGGAAAACTAGAATCAAAATGTATATATATATATATATATATATATATAATATATATTATATATATATATATATATATATATATATATATATATATATATATATATATATATATATATATACAAAATTAATTTCATATATAATCAAACGGCATATTACTTTTTAGGGCTATTAGACAGAAAGATTTATGCTCAGAAATAAATTATTAGATTGAACACAAACACATAAAACATGAATTAAATGCAATATTGCAATGTTCATGATCATAAGTCTCTGTAGCTGGTTGGTAGTTCTGCTTTTAAAGTTGCCATGACTGCGGTTCAAAACGTTTGGGTTGAAGATGTGAGAAATTTCTCAGGGTCAGATAGTGAGGGTATTTTCAATGCCCTCACTATCCTTTCCATGGTCCTATTTTAAGCTTGAAAACTACTTTCACATGCAGTATGTCAAAACAGTCTCAATACCACAGTCCTGAGTGCTGTGAGGACGAAGGCAGCGGAGGATTCTTTCACCATGTGAGGTTATCTATGCGCTTTATTTCACGCTGATGCTGTTGTTGTGACCTCCATAAGAGTTAGAGGTCACCGTTCACTGTACTGAACCATCATTCCCATGAAATCCCAAGATTCACTCCTGCTACTGTGGCATCAACTCCAGATTCGATGATCAGATTTTCCGATGATCAA
This sequence comes from Poeciliopsis prolifica, assembly GCF_027474105.1. Classification (NCBI taxonomy): domain Eukaryota; kingdom Metazoa; phylum Chordata; class Actinopteri; order Cyprinodontiformes; family Poeciliidae; genus Poeciliopsis; species Poeciliopsis prolifica. The sequence continues at coordinate 9,569,789 of NW_026562390.1, read as the reverse complement.
AATGAAAATGTTTGCGTCGTTTATAGTTTCATCTACACTGCCTCTAGGTTTTTCCTGACACAATTGTTTTTATTTTCTGCTTTTTGTCTCGGGGACATCAGACATGACCCCCCTCTGCTGCTGACCCTTGGCTCAACTCCTTCCACACTCTGAAATGCTAAGGTGTGATGTTCTGCCCCATTCCCAGATAATTTTTATGGTCTTCAAGCCTCGCTTTTTATGGCTCTCTAGTTTGATAAAAGCACATGAAGAAGTCAGTCGCAACCGAGCTTCAAAGAAGCCATGGCAGGACTGTGAGCATTTGTTTGTGTTATTATCCAGCCCTAGCACCAGTTTATATTTACATGAAGAATCAGTCTGTGAATGAAGCAGAATGGATGCTTACAAAAATGTTTCCAACATTGTAATTGCTATATGAGGGACAGGCTGCATCCACTGAGCTTAAATTTGAAGAAAGCAAAGAGTTCAAAGTTCATTTTGACATGAAAAATGGAAGGAGGAAGCTGTCTGTCATGGTAAATGTCTGTTTTCTTATTTTATGTGTCTATTTTCAAGCATAAAGAGAGCTTGAATACAAACACCTTCCTTTACAGTTTCAATTTCAAAATCTATTCCAACCATAAAAAACTTTTCACTGTTACTCATTTTGTCTTTTCATTTGAAGTAATTTTTAAAATTTTCAAACATTTTTTTTTGTGATATCTCAAATATCTATTCAACTGAACTTTTTTAATTTTATGGTCATTAAAAAGAGAAGCACCTCTGCTTTGCTTTGAATTAAAGCGGTTTAATTAAGTCACAGGATCTCCTCCTCTCCGATTCTTCAGGCCTGTGAGTCAGCTGGCCTCTCTGCCCCTTGGTTTCTCCCTGTGTGGGAGGCTGCTGGGTTGGCCTGAGTGGCTGGGAAAGTCCCGTGATTTATGGCCCTTTGCAGGCCTGATTGCCTCTCTGATGATGGAGCCAACGGTAACCAGGCCCCTCTCGCTCCGATCCACTTTGTGTTTGGCAAATCAAGTTTAATTCATTTGAGATTCAAGGCCTCTTTACAGCAATTGCAATATAATTCACATGCTGTTGGTGCTTAAAAAGGTAAAATAAATAAATAAATATTTGTCGTGCTTCCTTTCAAACTTTGCAAAAAGCAATGAAGGTCTCCATTCTGTAAGGAAAGAACAGCTGTGGATTAATATTTACCTGGTGAGTGTTTGCCCCGGCCAAGAGTCTCAGGTTGCTGGATCAACAAAAATCTAAGATGCAACAGCAGCAAACATGGAAGCAGAACATGGGACCAAAGCCCACATTGATGGCTGAATCATTATGAGGCCCATTCTGAGAGGTTATGCACTTGTCCCGGTCTACATCAGGGGCCTGGGCAGCTCTAGCATATTAAAATCAGCCAACCTTATATATGGGGACGGACTCACACAATGCACACACAGCACCAGCAGCAGGGCAGTAACTCAAGGCCAAAGGAGGAGGGTTATTTTTATCATGGGCAAAGGTGCCAAATCATGTTGGTATGAAGGGGGCTATATAAATGCAAATTGTATCGGTGGGCTATTAGTCCTGGAAAAGGTTTGTATGTAAATGCCCCTATAGGACCACAGAGGCGCACTCATCCAGGTCAGATTAGCTGGGCTTGTGGCAAATGTGCTGCTAACAGACATAAGCGAGAAAGAGAAAGAGAATGCGATTGCCTTGTGGTAAATCGTGGAGAACAAGGTGAGAATTTGAGTAATTCAATGGCCAAGATCTTTCTGTACGATTTACTGCACAGGTGAGAAAGACGTCTTGAAACCAGCTTCTTTGTGGACACCAAGGAAAAGGGGTTTTCACACTGAATCTCTTTAAGATGTTTAGCTTTCTGCATTAAACCAGGAACTTAACTGTGAAACTCAAGGGACAAGTTGAGAAAGCAAAACATTAACAAACACATCTATTGGATTTAATGGCAGAAATATGCTTTATGTTTGTAAATAAATAGAAACTGTTTTATACTACATTTGAAAAACTTTATGATCATGAAAATTAAATCAGCCATTGCAAAAAAATAAAATAAATAAAATAAAATAAAATAAAAAATACCATCACGCTGATTGAGAACAGGATGTGATCACTGGAAATCATGTGTGGTGGTGCAACGTCGCCCTCTAGTGTTCACAAATGAGTCATGCCAGCTTCAACAGGTTCTTTAAAACTCAAAAGTGAATCTTTATTTATAAAACTAATAAAGGACCTACAAAACAATATTACAAATATCTAAACAAAACTGCACTTACAGTACAAGGTCTGAGACAGCAGGTGACATCTTCATTGGTAGTATATTGGCTTTTTTTTTTTCACTGGTAAGATTATGTTTTGTAAAAAACAAAAACATATTGGCAAGAGTAACAATTAGAAAAACTAACACACTCTGCTGCCGCCGCATAGCGTTCTCAAAATTACTGCATAGATCAAATATAAAGTGCTTATGTAAGTTGGTCATTGGTCATCTCTTCCGAAACTTTATATTTCTGCAAACCCAGGTCATCCCGTCCTGTTTGATAAAGGTGAGAAAAGAACCAAAATTATTCATTATATTGGTACAGAACCTTGTCAAAGTAAAACTCTGTCAGTTTTTCACATTAATCTCAATAGCTTTTAATTAAATTTTAACTGTGGCAAACATAAAGTAATGCATCTTTTGCGATGCGATAGTTTTACAAATGAAATCCTAATCCTCCTCACAGCATGTTGTTGCTATACTACCATGACTTAATGTGCAGTGTTAGTTTTCCTCTACACAAAATGTTTGAATGCATTCATAATCTGGTCTCATCTAACCAGAGCAACTTCTTCCATGTTTCTTTTCTGGATCCATGATTTAATTTATCTTGCCCAGAAAAATATGTTGAAATCTGAACTCATCAAGTATAAAGTGCTAGCTCATAGTTCCAGTCCACATTTAGCTCTAACAAAGAGATTTAATTCTGGCTTTGTTAGCAAGAATTAAAGCATTCGTGGAAATCTTTCTCTCTTTTACTCCAAATGTATGTTACAAAACAGGCTATTCAGCAAAAATTTCCTCATGGGGGTTGGATATTGTTTTAGAAACAAACTGTGATTTAACCTCTTGACCCCTGAGCCTCACACTCAAAGTAAATTAAAATGATTGGATTATGTTTTAATGCAATCAGGAATATCACTAAAAGTTGCAATAATAATAGGATGTTGCAGTTGTGACCCTGCATGATCTTGAGAAAATTTCATGAGACCAGCACTTCCAAGAGCGATCAGGTAAAAATGTAGCATAGGCTGAGGCAAGACCAATACTTTGAAAATGTGTAAGACCAAGGCCACTTTTGAGTACCACAATGTCTGAAGTTTATATTTCTTTAATAAAAAATTGTGACAAAGTTCAAGGCGTGTAAAGGAATTTGTAAACCTAAAGGTACGTCGAGGGCAAAGTAACCAAAGTTACAAGACACGCTTCCAAGGTTTTTGTGACTTGACCTCTTCATTGCTATTGTAGGCAGTATCACAGTAGTTCTATTTAACGGCAGGGTATTTATATCAGTAAATTGTAAATACAGGCCAAACTGGAAAGCTACCATGAAAATTGTATATGATTAACAGAACTCGTCATATTTCCTCTTATTCCTATGACGTCAAAGCAGCGAATCTCCCTATTCTGGATTCAAAAACTGACCACAAAACACAGTTGTTATTACTAAACAGCTCACTCCGTCTCGACCTCTGCTTATTGCACACTATGTTTGCATACCACACTGTATTTACCTGCACTCCTTCTGCAGTGAGTGCTGAGCAGGCCTGCACCTGCCACATGCGATCCCGGATTGTGTGCAGGTTGAGACTCTCCGCCAGTTCCGACGCCGGAGAGGCTGTCATCAGGTCCTGCTTGTTGGCAAACACCAGCAGCGGCACAGCTGCAAGCTTTTCTTCTTCCAGCAACTCGGCAAGCTCCTGAGGGTAAAATAAATGAAAACGGATATGCTTTGGTGGACGTCTTAGCATATGCTGTAGTTGCATAAAGTTTTTGCCAAGTGGACCCACTCCTTAAATTAAGTTCTTTATGTTTGTACTTTCAGGATGGTCTCTGGTGAATACCTAATCTAAATTTCTGTTTGTGTTGCACTTTTTTTCAAGCAAAAGTACATTATGTCTCACCAAACTTGTCTCTTCGAATCTTTTCCTGTCTGAGCTGTCAATCACATAGATCTGCAATCCAGAAAAAGAATATATTAAAGTAACATTATAAAAACTTACCTCTCAGTCAGCAAACTGAAAAGTATTTAAAAGTCAATCCTGGCTGAAAAGCTTGTACAACAATCATGTTTTCAGCTTGTTTTAAAATCATTCCCACCAAAAACAAGAAATATTGAACCATAACCAACATTATAGATGGTGGTGGTAGCATCAAGATGTGGGCTGTTTTGCTGCTCGCAACACTGGTGCCTTGCATAGAGCTTTTAGGAATAGAAAAAATTTCAGTCTGAAAAAATAACTGCGGAAATTGATTTTTAAAAGCCCCAAATTAAGATGACACTCATGTCCATGATTAGAGTATGTAAACTTCTGACCTGCAGAAGAAAGAATTACTTTTTTCTATTGCTAGAGTTTATGAGAACATCAGACTGAACCTACCAGTACATCGGTGTTCTCAAAATAATTCCTCCAGTAAGGACGAATCTTCCGTTGCCCTCCAATGTCCCAAACGTTTAATTTGAACCCAGAAGACTGCACACTCTTTATATTGAAGCCCTGGTGAAATACAACATAGATTAAGTTTAATGGGTAGTTCAGCCTCTCGCTAAGGAGGTGAGCTGATGTATGACCTGACCGTCTGACTAGAAAATGAAGGAGTGGATTCTCACAATTTGACATAAACAGAATGTTTCTGTGTGTGCGTGTGTATCACTGTACTTGTGTGGGGGTGATGTGGCTGATATCTTCAGCTGCAAGCTGTTTGAGTAGCATGGTCTTGCCGGCATTGTCCAACCCTAACAGCAGTAAGCGCACCTCCTGCTCTGGTGACTGCTTTAGTCTTCGAAGAATAGACAGCAGGCCCTACAGGAGGATCACGGCGTATTAGAGACAGTTAAACCTCAGTGGGATGAGAGTTAATGAGATGACTTAGCAGTATCTTGCAAACTTTGAATAACCTCATAAGCCAGTCTGGAAAAATCAACTCACTCAAACAACAACTAAAACATCTACAACATGTCTGTAATAAAGCTTTTTTTTTTTTGGATCCGTTAGAAATGTCCAAATGATCAAAGACTGCTATTTAATTTAATTCTGTATTCTGTTTCTAAGATGCCAAGATTAACAAAAGCCTGAATACCAAGTGGGAAAGTCTAAGATTTCTTTCCAAAACCTGTCATCAAAATTCAATATGGCATCATGCACAGAAAATTAAGAGATATCTGTGGTTCAAATAATTTATTATTCTCCTTAATGCTTCCACACTCGACTAAACTAGCTTACTTAGCTTGGTAAAAATGTTTAAACATTGTTAGAAAGAACAACATACATAGAAAACTGATGTTAGTTTGCTTTGCTAATAGCAGTAAGCCTGGTCACTGACCAAATCAACAATAAACATACCAAACTGGGGTTTGAGCTTGAAGCATTGAACAGGAAGCTCATTAAGATGGTTTAAGATCTTATTTCAAGATCTACTTCTAACTCCAGAGGTAAATGGAGCACAAGTAGCCACTGGTATTTCATCTGGTTCAGATTGCACAAGGAGTTTCTCAAAATGTTCTCCTTGGCACTTTTAAGAACATTCTCTTCAAGTAAACATTGCTGTGTTGAAACAGCTCATCATTTTGAATGTTAGCATTCATTAACTTTACATCACAGTTAATTTATTCACATTTACATTACAAATAACTGGCAAAATCATTTCTTTCTCTACTACTGTAGAGGCAACCCATCCACCAGTGGTACTAATAGCATAGGTTGAGAACCATGGATGAAGAGAGCAAAGGATTTAGCTGTTAGTCTATAAAGTCGTCTAAAAATGTACCAGAAGCTCAAAGACGCTCTGCAGTCCACTGAGATTAGGCAAGTGTAGAAGGCAGAATGCTAGGCTTTGATTATAGCAGAGCGATTTGCTGCTGCAGAAATGCTTGGTAATCTGTGGACTAAATGTACTAGATATTTCTAGGCATAAGCATTATACAAGTATTTAATTTTGCTAATTTATGTTTTTTTTGTGTTTTTTTTACGTTTTGTGATGGTGGTTTTCTGAGTTTGGAGAAATCTAATCTGGTTAACTGCCCTTTTATCACTGCAGCTTTGACTTTACAGTCACAGTTACTTAATTGGGTAAGTATTATCGTGTTAGTTTATCCAGAAGGATATCTGATACTATTTACCAAATAGATTCCTGAACTAAAGCTAGCACTGAGAATGGAAAAATACCCCAAGTGTTTATGACAGCCAACAGAATCATCTCTGGCCTCGTTGACCTTACCAAGACATATTTAGAAGTCCAATAAATACCGCAGAACTAAATCAGTCTGTAGCTACTAGAAACATGAGTTAGGCAGGCCAGGTTTTAAATATCTCCTCCTGCTGATAAGAATTGAGATAACTCACCATGGTGTCCACGGGTCCTTTTGCGGTTGTTACTGAGCCTGAGTGGATTAACATCTTCCTCACCATGTGTCTCGGCTGAACAGCTGCCAAGTTTTTGTTTCCAGGGAAACTCTGATGTCTGCGTAAACAAAACAAAAAAGGATCCTCAAAGAATCAAAATGATTTTTTATTTTTTATTTTGTGTCTTGCAAAAACCTATTACAGCAATAGGGACTCTCTCAAATGTCTAAATAGTAGTAATGAAGAAAGATTGTGTTTTCAAATTGGATTTTTGAATAGGTTTCACTTTCATTAGAAGAGTTATATGGAAACAAAACAAATATTTTAACACAATATTTTTGCATTACATAATTTTAATGAGTTGAGATGTCTGTCAAAACTATATCTATTACTTTACTTAATGATAGTAGTATATGAATATTATAATTATCTTTCATTATTTTAAAAAATATATTATTATTATTATTATGATTGTATTAATGTCATTGTCTATTATATTTAATTTGTTTATTTGATATTTAGTAATTATTTGGTTTGTTATTATTCCTGCTCTCACTATTTCCAATAATCAACCATTTGACAATATCTCTTAGCTTTTGTGATTTCTTTATTAATCTAGCTTCTTTTAACAAATAAAATATAAAGCATATGTGCACTATTATGCTTTAATTTATGTCTAATGTTTATGTGATCACATTTACTGGACAGAATTTTTTTCAAAATATATTTTAAAGACGAGGAATTTTTTTTATTTCCTGTTTTCTAGAGTCTAATTAAGTTTACCTACAGTGGTAATAGATACAGAAACTTTGATCCGTTTCGTAAAATCTTGTTTTTAATTTGGTTTTTCAAACACTTACACACAGCGCCCCCTACAGGTTAATGCCCGATCCAGGTTCATATCCGTACTGGGGAGTGTTTCTCCGTCAAACAAAAACATGTCTGAGTGTGACAGGCTGAACCGTTAGTTAGAAGCTTTCAGCCATCCGCTGTCACTGCCGCTGGTCGTCGATCCGACCGATTGCTTTATGGTTCCTGTCGTGTCCACGGCAGATAACCCAGAGAGATGCCACAGAAAGCACTGGGATCCATTGTAGGTCTTCTTTGTACCGGGACCTGTCTGGTGCAGGTAAGCCCGTATTGTGAGCTCACCCTGTCGGCGTAAGCTTCCAGCCCACACCGCTGCTCCGGGGCTCGGTGAAGGCCTGCCTGCGATTCTTTTTTGTCTCCTCCACAAAGGAAACGGGGCACGGTTCGCTTCTGTTTGCCGTGGATGACGTCAGTTAGCAAAAGTTTCCCTTCATATTTTAAGAGTTATTGTGAAAACGAGAATTGCTTTCTGTCTAAAGTACATTCAGAATGGCGTTTCAATGGCCCATTTCGAGAGTTAGAACCGAAGGTGTTAAGATTAACGCTAGCGGTTTTGCTAACGGGTACCCGGCGAATCGACATATTTATTCATAGCTGCTGATGTTAGCTTGGCAGACTGAGTAGGCAACTTATTGACAGAACATTTCTCCATAAATAAATATTTTAACTTAGCACAAGCAATTTGATAAGAACGAGACATCATTCAAAGGTAGTCTACAGTATAAACATATTTGAAACAGCTAGATAGTAGTTAAACAATAGTTGTGACAGTGAAGGAATTTCGTTTTCGCGTATTTTCTAAAATCTTATTAGCATAAAAAATAAAGCCAGCTGAAATGTTTTTCCCCAGAGCCCCTTTTAAAGCAATTGTTGTGTATTAATTTGGCCTTCAGCTAAACGAAACTAATGTCACTCAAACAGCACAATTTCTTTGTAATTTTAAACAGCGTCGTTTCATGTTTTAGCTGCTGCTTTTATTTGACAACCTACTGATTGCTAGGTGTTAGCATTTTTGGATTTACCACAAGAAAGTACATTTTATATACTTAAATGTGTAGTTGACAGACATGTCCAACTTTATAGAAAGTGACATTGAAGTGACAACGAGCAAGGACAAGCTTGCTGGCCTTGAGTTTTTTTTTACTTTTCTGCTGGGATATTTACTCTGTTTTCCTCTGTGTCTACCTCTCCTGTGTACTGAAGGGAAAAGAGTTTTGTTCGGGGGTAAATAATGAACAGTACCGCTGCGAGATGGGTTACTGCTGTGGGGAGACAGAATGCTGCACTTACTACTACGAACTATGGTGTAAGTACAAATGTGTAGTGTGTGTGTGTTAATTGTTTAATGTGTGACTACTAAATGATAAAAATATAAATTTTTTGTCACTATTGGTTCTCTGGAGGGACTATTAAATTCCATATAGAACCTGCTTTGTGATTGAATCAGGCGTTTCAAGGTTTCTTTTCAGTCTAAAAAAAGTATGGAGTTTAGTGTTTCAAAGGGCTGGACAAGTATGGAAAAGTATTTATATTTCCAGACATTTCACTATATCCCATTTTCTGAAAGTAGTTGTGCTCATTCAAACCATCCATCAATCATACCACTATCCTTGATTGCACCTTTATTAATCTCTATTACCTATCTTCACTTGCACTCTTTCTTTTCACTATCCATCCTTACATTATATTGACTGACTGTCAATTAATTATGGCATCATTCTGTTCATTCAGAAGACAAAAGTCCATCTTTCTATTTTTTTCACTCCTTTATCTTCACATATTTAGTTTTTGTATGCTCTGCATTTAAAGCCAGACACCCTAGGAAGATTAAAGTACATTTGTAATATTAAATTAATCTTAAAACAATTGAGGACACATTTACATTATACTGTATTACAAGGATTGCTTTCCTGGACAGTTTGGAAAAGTTGATAAATTTATTACATCTCACCTGATCCTTTTTCAACTTTGGATAAATGTAAAAAAATAATTATAAAAATCTGGGAGTTTCTACGCTTTGTCTTTGTGCTATTATGTTAAAAATTACATTTTAAATAAAGAAAATAAAACACCCTACATGGGTGTTTTATTTGAATTTCAGTTTCTTCTTTTTGATTTCTTACAGTAAAATTAAATATGTTTTACTCCTCAGGATTTTTTTAGCTGTACCTAACCCTGTAATGGTGCTACAGTTAAAGTTAGACTTCTTCCCTCAGGGTTCTGGTTGGTATGGACGCTAATCATAATGCTCAGTTGCTGTTGTGCCTACCGACACCGGAGAGTTAAAATGCGTCTGCAACAGGAGCAACGGCAACGTGAGATCAGCCTAATGGCCTATCAGGGTGCTTCCAGCTCCTTCATTACACCGCCACCTCTCAATTTAAGTAAGATTGTGATTTATTTGTGGTTTAAAATGTTTGTGTCAAAGATGCTGCCTTGCAAAAGTAAATACTGTACACACCTTGTAAGTTTTTTCACATTTTGTCATGTTACAACCACAAACTTAATTTAATTGAATTTTTTTTGGTGAATTTTTATGGTAAAACGACACAAAGCAGTGCATAACTGTAAGCGGAAGAAATCATTGCGTGGTATTCCACACTTGTTACAAATAAAGATCGGAAAAGTGTGGGATGTATTTGTATTTGTTACTTTTCAAATTTGCAACCCCTAAATGATGCTTAATGTTTGCTTCAAGCGTCGAAAAGGAACACAGTAAGCTCTGGATAGAGAGTATCAACATTTTTATTATAATAATATATGCAAAATACTTGGTGTGTGAGGCGAGGTGAACACCAACTCTGCACATAACCCTAAGCACATCATCCCCACCTTGAATAAAAACTAAATCATATAATTTTCCTTCCACTTTACAATTATACACTGCATATTGGTCTTTACAAAAAGTCCTTATGAATACACCAAATTTTGTGGTTGAGGGAGTGACAAAAATCTTAAAAAGTTGAAAGACTGTTAATACTTTTGCAAGAAATTATTGTAATTTCTCTTTTTTGTTGCCTTACATCTTTGTGTTTTGAAGACTTGTGGTTGAGCTGAAACTGCAGCAGTGACAGCCAGCAGCAGAGACGTCACCTTAATGTCAGTGGTCACTCGGCCCTGGCAGGAAATAGGATATCGTGTCCATTAATATCACAAGTGGCAGTTGAATAAGCTTCCCATTTGTCAGAGTGTAAAACCCACAGCGAGTAAGCTTGATGTCAAGTCAACACAACTCCAACCTGCATGCATATGTAGACAGTGACTCACACAGTGTCACTCTCAGTGTCTAGCAGGCCTTCCATCCAGTAAAAACGGAGACAACTCATCTTTAAAAAAAAAAACACTGCGTCATCAGATTGTAATAGTATCCACAATAAGTTTAATGAAAAACTCAAACACTTATAATACTTTCGCTGTATTATAATTGACTATGTACTCAATTATGGAAAGCCATAATTGAGTTATTTCTTGCACAGTGTTCTTTGGATCTTGTAACAAACAAGTCAAAGCAGCATTCTGCTCTATTAAAGTATTAACCAATTAAGTTACAAAACCACACTCGTCATCTTTTTTGTTTGTTTGTTTTGCTACCGGAGCAGTGTTGGGTAACTAAATTTCTTTCACCCCTCGGTGTGGGGACATTCACAGGGATCATCACCATCTTTGGCTGTCGTAAACAGCCGACTGACAGACTGGACCGGATGGGGGGGGGGGATTTGAACTCTTAGCTAAACACAATCTGAGGGAATGCACTTTGCTGGAGTAAAAGAAAAAATCTGCAAATGCATTATGATGGAAAATTTTAGTAGATTTGACAAAGAAAGAGTGACTTATTTGCAACCAGCTATAACCTGAAAAGCAACTGATGTTTGACCAGGATATAGCTAAAGGCGCAAAATTTGCAAAACAAACAATGGATGCAAAAAAAAAACAAACAAGCAAACATTATTCATGTCTCTGCTTGGCATTCATGTGAGACATAAACCCTAGAAAAATGACTAGTATATCCAGCTGCTGAAAAAAAATTTGTAATTTCTCTGAAATTATAATTACATCATTTTGTCAGTTTTATTGACAAAATGCCTGCCGTTACCTATATGTACTCACTTCCTGCTTTAAAGAGACGTGTAGTTACAAAGACTTTTTGTTGTTAAAATGTGCTTTTTAAACTATACCTATGCTTTGAAAAACAGTCAAAAGTTAGATTTATTAATTTCTTTTATAAGAAATCAGCTCAGATAAATTTATGTCCTTTTCTTTTTTAAATCTTCTTCTTTTGATAAACGTAGTGAAGTACTAAACTCCTGCAGCTTCTTGTTTTATGATCCTCAGGGTTTTGGAATGACTGCAAGCTTCCCGACTACGAAGAAGTTGTGGGTCACCCGCCGACCCCTCCTCCCCCATACTCCGAAAACCCTCCTGAGTCAGCTCCGGCGGCCGCTCCTCAAGTAAGCCAGCCGGTTTCTGTCTCCGTGCCACGAATGTTCCCTGACGCAGAGCCAGCGGTGCACCATCAGGCATCGGGCGTCTCCTCAGACGAGGGGGCAATGTCACAAGCTGACCAACCACAGAGCCGGGAAGAGGAGAGCGTAGATGTTTTGCTGTCGGGGGCGGCGGCGGGGGAGGGGGAAGATGAGGAGGACGACGAGCTCGTAACCCGACGCCGGCATGTGACCGGCGACTCAGGGATTGAGGTGTGCGTTTGCCAGCTTGATGTAGACGAGGGATCAGGGCCGGAGGAGGAAAGCGACGAGGAAAACCGGATGTGCAAAGGTGCCGGGAGGGACTGCTGCTCCGGACGCCCGCAGGAGACCTTCAGGCAGAAGGAGTGCACCTCGGAGCTGCCATGCCAGTCCGCCAACACCAGCACTGGAGACCACATGGTGTGATCTACAGCATCAACAACCAGAAAACTAATGCAGCTTCCAGCTTCACACAGGGCCATAACTATCGCCACTGTCATTGGCACAGGGGAAATGGCTACGCTTCATTTCCCTGAACTAATATTTGCAAAATGATGATGTTAACTAATCAGTTCTGGCTTTTGTTTAGGATTGATACAATAACAATGTGGGCAAGGCACGGCTTATTCCCTATACTTCTCTTAGCGGGGGGATCCAGCAAACGTTCTGCTTCTCTGCCGGGTATATTTCTACCCTCTGTTCAGCGTGAAAACGTCACTGAGTGGTGAAAAAGAAAGGAAGCGGCCATTTTGGACTGAAGGCGGAATTGACCATTTCTCTCGTCATGTCCCGCAGCGCTGCTTTCACGTTTCCGTTCCAAAACCCTCGTAGGTCAGAACATTTCCACCCTGCCCTCCCAACTGAGGTTTGAAGCATGCTGCAAAACGCGGCAAAACAACGTTTCTCGGGTCTCCCCAAAGACTGAGCACGTTTGAGGGAAGAACAAACATTTTCAGCAATCAGCTTGATTTTGCAAAAATTTAAATCAGATTGTTATTATTATTATTATTATTATTATTTTGTTTTTTGTCCTTCCCGAAGCCGTTTAATGTGCATAAGAACTGAGTGTTTGCTGTGAAATCTAGGCCACAGCTGCACAGTGATGTCATCTCTGAGGTCATGGCCACCCATGTTGGGGCGGAGGGGCTAAAACACTTGAGCAGAGAAGAGATCCGCTTCTTGTGTTTTAAATGTCACCCTGTTTTTTTTCTCCTTATGTTTTGATATCATAATGTTGTCACCAGGCCTGCTTGTTATCTGGTTAGAATGATGAAAGTGGTGCTCGGCTTTGTAGTGATTTATCGATTGTCTGCATGTATGCATGCGATCTTCCCCCACTTCAGTTCCTAGCTGCAGTAAATCCTTTGTACTAACAATATGGGCAGGTTTTAAGTCAAAAAAAGGTCTTGAGGGGAGATCTATGTTATGTTTTATTTAACTTGTTATCGCTGAGGGAATTTTTATTGTTCAGCATGTTGTTTTTTTTTATGTCAATATTGAAGGACTTAGTTGCTCTTTGCTTTTTCACCACATAACCAGCTCTGCTTTAGTAAATGCCACAGGTGTCATGATTCCTTGCAGCAGATTTTCTGTATGCGGGTGTGTGCGGTTGACAGTGCAGTGACGAAATTATGAAATATGCTTTTGAGATTGGTGAGGTAAAAATTTGAAGCACTGATTTAGATTTTTTTTTTCTTTTTGCACGAGGCATGACTTGGTGTTTTATATTTGAGTGAATTAGCATATTCCGTCATTTTTTAATACTTGCTTTGCTCATCACTTCCAGCAGTCTTACCCTATGGCGACTGAGGAACTCAGTTTAAATATTTTTAGGGGTAAAGCGGTGGATTGATTCCCTTTTTGATGTCTTGATGTAGTTTTCTTGATGAGTGCTAACTAGGTAGCTGGTGCTGTCGTGGGTTTCTGTTCTTTCTATGTGAGGGATTTGCAGTGGCATTTTTCCACTGGCAGCAGAGGGCCAGTACATTAGCAAGCTGAGATGGTTGCAAGCTCTGCTCGACAGTCGATTTGGTCTTGGCACGACCACAGAAATGCTTGTAATGAACTGCATGTTCCGCACCAATGCATGCGGCTTGTTTTCCCGAACTGCAGTTTGTTCGCTTGGAATATTAAAAAAAAAGAAAAGAAAAAAAAAGCAGATGGGGAAAGCTGCGGCATAATGAAGTTCCTACACGGACGTTCTTCCGTCTGAAACAAGTTATTGTCAGGAAATAAACCTTAAAAGAATGAAGTTTGGGAAAAAGAAGAAAAGAAGATCAAGCTTTTTATACATCTGCTCTGATTGTGTGTAAAAACTCAGGTCATCTGACAGCTTAAGTGCACGCATGCACCCACAATGCAATGCTCTAAAGCTGCATCTTCGGCAATATCAGTGGCTTTAATACTCCAACCAGGCATGGGCAGCTAGGAGATTATCAGGGTGTGAAATAGAACATTTTAACAATATGTACACAAAAAAAGCACTTGCTAAATTTAGAAGTGAAAAAGCGTAGTAGCTCTTTCCTTACCAGCTGAAAAGAAGTATGCAGCAACAAGTGGGGGTGGGGTGTTTGATCACAGTACGCTAGGAAAAGTTGGACAAATCTTTAGCCTTGATCCCGATAGCTGGTCCATGCCTGTTTGTTTTTTAAAATGGGTTCAGTGCCTGAATCAGACGACACCAGTCCAACTTTTGCACAACAAGTTTACACCATGGCTTCATAACGAGGAGGAACACTTCAGTGTTGCTCGAGAAAAAAGTTCTCTTATTAGTTCCACACAAACACATAAAGTCATTTTGTTTGTGCACATCAGAATGAAAATGTTTCCTCTCTTCACCGACCAGCAGCAGCTTTTTAAAAATTTGTAATTATTTTTCTAGGCTGTGGTTGGTTAGGCTACAGAGTTGCTGCGGCTAGAATGTTGCAGAGGAACACGGCAGAACGAATGATGCACACACGCACCGCGGGCTGGAACTGTCAAAATGTTCCCAGTCCTTTTGTTGCAATAGTGCTGCATCACCTAACAGGTGCTTGAACACGAAGCCATTCTGACATGACCTTTGCAGAGGAGCGGTTGCAATGTGAGCATGCCTGCACACCCCTAAGCAGATTTGATACACCGTGTTTTTTTCTTTTTGTTTTTTTTTTCTTGACAGCACACCTTAAGCTGCCTTGTTGAATTTCTATAGAGCCGATGTCTTGATTAGAGCTGCACAGATAATATATAACCTCTGTATGTGGAAACTGGTGTAATACTGCCTTATTAGAGTAGATGTAGTTGTCTTTTTTATATATAAATTGTAATATTTGTGCAAGCATGGTTGTATTAGAGAGCAAAGGAGCACTGTTGTGTTAGTAGAAAGTAGCATTTAATCTCGTTCTGGAAACGTTTGCAGGCTCTGTGCTTAGAGGATGTGGCGTACATTTAAAAGCCACCGAACTGAAGTGGTTTTGTTGCTGAGAAGTGGTTGTTGAATTTAAACAATACTGTGTGTAATTATAGCTGTGGCACTGATGAAATGTGTTCAGACCAGATTTATTGTGCTCAGTTTTGCTTTTTGCTGTCCTGCGCATTAGATCGAAGCACCAGGAAGCAAGATTGTTGCTGTTACTGTTTTATTTTTATTTTTGGAAAAAGACTCACCGATGTTCACTGTGCCTTGCAAAAATATTCACACCTGCTGAAGTTTTCCACCCGCATTCATCCAACAACCACAAATTGTTTTGTGGTATTTAATATCACAGACCGATACGAAATAGTGCGTAAGTAGAAGGAAAAACATGTATGGGTGTCTAATATCTAGAGATTTTTTTTTTCACAAATTCTTTGAAAATTAAGTAGTGATTTTTATTTGTTTGTTTCTTTGTCCAGACTCTAACTGGACCATTCTGTCACATGGATATGTTGTGATTTAAACCATTCCACCGGAGGTCTTGCTGTGTCTTTAGTGTCGTCTTACTGGAAAGTGAATTTCCCCAGTCTAAATAGTTTTTTTTTTAAAACACTTTTTAAGAGATTTTTCTCCAACTCTGAACTGCCTCACTGGTCAAACGCATCCCCACAGTATGACCCTACCACCACCATGGTTTGCAGTGGGAACGGCATGTTCGGTTCGCTGCGCCATGTTTGTTTTCCACTATACGGATCCCACCGGACCAGAACCTTTCCTTCCACATGACCGCTGCGTCTCCTACATGACTGAATCGTCATGGAACCAGATTCTGAGGCCTTTGATGAAATTGTACTCAGGTTGACTCTGTTTACAAAATGATGTGATTTCAGAAGGTCATTGGTTGTCCTTTTGATTAGAGGTCTTTGAGAAAATCCATGTGGATACCTCACATTTTTCAAATCTTTTGTTTGTAAAAAAAAAAAAAAAAAAAAATAATATATATATATATATATATATATATATATATATATATATATATATATAGAAGTCCTCCTTTCACTTCACAGTTATGCACTACTTTGTGTTGGTCTGTCATAAAGCATAAGGTACCTTAAGGTTTGTGGTTGACATGTGACAAAACGCGGAAAGCTTCAAGAGCTATGGATACAAGGCATGTTGTACATGTACATATTTAATACCAACTACAGCAGTGGGGGACAGTGAGGTTACGAGCTCTTTTGATTTTTACACATTTCCCGAGACTTAAGGGCTAAATATTAATCATAAATTGTCATCAGACATATGCTCCACTGAGCGATTAATCGTTTTTTTTTTTTTTTTTTTTCAAACCACAGTTACAATGATCCACTATCTGAACACAGAGATGCATAAAGTGAACTTTGGTCGTTTCCCAATGTGGTGGAGCTCATATTTATATATTAACCTATTGTATATGAACTTGTGTGTGTGTTTGTTCTTGATTTTAGGCTTTATCCATGCCTTCGTGTTTTGTCAACCCTAACAGAGGTGCGTGATGGTCTCTCCTCACACATATGTTCACACTGAAAACACATGCAAACCGTCTGCATGCGTGGATGTGTGGAGCGTTACCGGTGGCCTGTGACTCCACCCTCAGAAACTGCATTTGCTTGTTTGCCTCCCTTTGAACTCCTCCCAACGAAAAGGGGCACACCCACCCACGTAGATCTGCAAAAGGCCTTCGTCATTTCCACGCTCCGCAGGTCATCCACGGGTCGCGCCCAAGAGGTCGCCCTGACCGTGGTCTGTTCGGTTTCACTCTCAGGGTTATTATCGTGGAAAAAGCAGATTTCAGATCACCATCTCTCAAAAAGCCAAAGGAAACCTTTCATGATTGTCACGTGTTTTGATATTCGCTCCCCCCTGCATCACGCATCTCTGTGAACTTTACTCAACTAGGCTATGCAAAAAACATAAACCAACTGTTATATGCTGCGACTCCCTTTCTCTGTCAGATGTCCATGGGCACCAGTACAAGCAATATGTCTGTCAGCTCTCGTGGCACTGCATTGTACTGTAATCGATCAGTCTGTGTATGTATTTTAAAAATAATGTACTTGTAATGCTATTGCAATGTCATGATAACTATGCTTCTGTATGCTGAGGGGTTTTAGTTAAAAAGGGTATGTTTCGTCCCCTTCTTTCATTTTTTTGGCCGTTTTGTTGTATCTGCTGCCCAATAACTTTCCACTCTTGACTCATGGATAAACTCTGGATAAACCACATGTTCAAGCTGCGCATGCTCAAAGAGAAATGTTGAAAATGTTCTTTTTGCTGCTGCCGTTCAGAGCAACTTTCTTCTTGTTTTCTGTCTTTATGAACTCAGAAAATATGTAACCGTTGCCTTTAATCCTCTCAATACATCACCGTGATATTTCTATAATATACACAGGAAAGACCTCACCATGGAACACAGTTGGCTTACAGTAAACCAGCAGATTTTAGGCTAACGGGCCATCAAAATGAGTCCTCAACATTTAGCCGAAAGAAACATTACCTTGGTTGTTAATGGGACTTTTTCTGCAAAATCTACAAATTATGTTTTTTTCTTCCTCTAAACCATGGGGAATACCAAACACAAGGAGGTGATGTGGTTAGGATGGGTTTTTTTTTCTGTTTTTGACAAAAATGAGAAACATGTAAATCTGAAAGGGAAGCAGCCATCTATGGAAAATCCACTCTTTCTACATTGTTGTTCTGGTAACTCTTAAAGAAGTCAAATTGAGTAAAGTAGAATACAAAAAAAAAAAGAAAAAGAAAATAAAAAGCAATGACAGATGAAATTGCTTTGGTTTTTGGTTACAAGTCTACTGTGTACTGTCTGGGTCATCGTTTGTACTTTATTTTTTTAATAAAACAAACATTGGCGCTCTGCTGACTGTCTGTTTTTCTTGATTTTAGGTCCTCTAAATTTAACTAAACTCTGGTTTTACAGTAATCTATGCATTGCAGTGCAAAAGTACCCCAAGCAGACCCAAGCGTCTGATTGGTTAACCTGTGTAGCATCTCAACCAATCGCCTTGTTTACAGCAGTGTGGACCCCCAAACTGACTTTGATGGTCAGACTAATTTACAAAACAAATGGATGATATCTTGAAACCCAGAATTATGAAAAAAAGAAGAAATATAAATAATATGTGGGTACAAATTGTCATTTATAATTATATACTGAAAATTTCTGAAACATTTTGCCTTACATAAAATTGTGGCATGTTTATACTTGGATACTAGTAACCATTTACTGACAATTATGAAAAGAAATAACAGTTCCCTTCCTGATTTAATGTAATCAAATGTCCTTTTTTAATTTTGTGAAATAGTGCTTGTGCTATAAAAAGCAGAAGAGATTTGTTGAGACACATTTTATTTAAAAAACAAAACAACCAGAAAACACAAATGAATGTCATGGGAAATAAGATGGCATTCTCCTTACAAAAAAGAAATAAATTTGAAGCATAAAGATGGTGTACAACACCACCAGCCTGTTGCGTCAGACCTGTATGTGCAGAGGGCTTTCAGCAAAGATATGCAACACAGAGACAAGAGACATGTATGTACTCGTAACAAAAGAAACAAAAGGTCGTTTTAGTGACAGGAAAGAGAAAGACTCTGTAGCAGCTATGTTGCTTACATTCTTAGCAAATCTCAAGTCTCTCACAGGAAAAATATCTTTAATAAATATATTCGAAGTCAAATTCTCCCACATGATCTCATAAATGCCTAAAAACCCAGTCTAGTCATGTTCATACTCTAGTGGTGGAAGCCAGCAAAGATAAAGTATCTTCATATCTTTCATCACATCCAACAATAAATGATTTGCCTTCAACACATATAAACATTTTAAAATGTACAGTTTTGCATGTACACTGGCACTCAAACGCACACAGCAGTAGACAACATAAAAGATGAAAAACTGACATTTTCTGACTCTAAGAAGCACTGAGAGGTGATCTATAATCATTTAACAAAATCTTGATATCACCATTCAAAATAAAACAAGAACTTCAGCTTTATTTTAAATGGACAAAGTTTTTGCATTTTAAGAAAAATGTATGCAAACCTTAGATTTGACACTACAGCATGTTTTTAAGTTAAAATTCTCGAAATGTTAATGCATGTGGGTTGGCCTCATGCACCATTTCATGAAAAGTTTATAAATCTGGAGGATGATGAATTTAAGCAGTAATGGATTCCATTAAAATATTGCAAACAGGTTAAAATTCTGCATCAAGATATTTACTCAAACATCGTTGGATTAAAGTCAGGAGTTCTAATAGAAAGGAGCTTCAACATGTTTGTTTTTTTTATTATTACTAATCTGTCCAATGAATGCTGAAGTTGTATTATGATGGCAGTTCATTTAAAGCCGTGTCAATGACTTTGGGCAGGTGCATGTTCTTGTAGGACAGACGGTAGAAAAAGAGCCAATCACAATCAAGACAAAGGAAGAAAACTGTCACATTATTAAATCTAAGTTTAATTTTCTGAGACTGAAAACTTTAACCTAATCAGCCTGTTTCAGGTACATAAAAATCCATTCTGAAAAAATCCATTTCTGTGGATCATAAGTTAATCATGTGAAAGGAGAGAGAAAATGCTGCCGCTCCGTCAACACAATATCTTTTTTCGCTACTCTGTTTTCTCAGGGCATATATTAGCTAAGATGAGGCGCTTTACATGTACTGGATCGTGAAAGGAAACCAAAGGTGTCCAGGGAACAGCTTTTAGCACAAGTTACTATGGAGAGAGTACAAGGTAAGAAGGGAGGAAACTTTGTTAAAAATCCTGACTTGAATCCTGAGCTTCATCAATAAACAAGTGGAAAATTCTGAAATTGGGTAAAGAATCCCTTAAGCTAATATCAATATGCTTCACATAAAAAAAAAAAAAACGTGTTATTTAAAATTTTAAATTTATGCACAATGTTACCTTCCAAAATTCAGGGAAGGCACTACTAAATTTATCCAGAGGATTAAAAAACAAAAAAACAACAGTTACACTAGTTTGCAAACCATTTCAGTCTGCTTTCATTTATCTTTTAGAAACAGGTTTTGTTTTATTTGGGGTTTTTTTTCAATGAAAGAATTACAAACCTCTCAGAAATATTGGGCAGCAGGGTTGATATTACATTCCAACTATTTGCTGCTTCACATAAAAAGAGCGAATTTAAGTATCATGTGTTCCACACAAAATACACCGACAACATACAAGCTCACCTCATTTTTCTTAAACTGAAAATATAGTAACCTAAAAGTTCTCATGTTATTTTTTACCGAACCAAACTTTCAACATCAATTCAACTTCTTGTGCCTCAAAACAGCTGGAAGAACCTGAACTAGATTCAGTTTAAATGATATTAAATTAGATGAATTAAACAAGTTCAAAACAACTACACTGATGTAAAGTATAAGTGGACGGATCTGATCAAATATCATACATAGTATTTCTCTTAAACATTTTTTGCTTTTTTTATAAAGAGCAATAAGAAGCTTTGGAGTAAATTAAATAAGAAATAAACTGAATAAATAATTCAAGTAGAAAATTTTTTCTCAAGCTCATGATCAAATGTAGTACTAAAAATGGCATCTTATTGTCGCTTAGTGACCAAATTTTAAAATGACTCATTTATTTACGTCCGGCTTGGGGAAAGAAGAAGGCTGCATGATATAAGGAAAATGTAAAATTCGGTCATAGTGAATGTCGCAATAATGATATAAATAAGATATACATTAATGAGCTTATAATAGCAATCGTATAATGAGCAAATCCTTCCAGCTTCTGGAAAACTTTTTTTCCATTATTTCCATCTCAAAAACAAGGTTTAATTGAAAAAGCTGCTTCCGACTTTACCATTTTTTAAAACTTTTCATGCTGAATAAAACAACTTGTATTACAAAATGTAAAGAGGTTTAATGTTTGGTATATCGATTACTACCTACCATTAATTACTACCTACAGACTGTTCTCTGCAATATGCAAGCTGCATACCAGGAGGTTGGGATAACAATAAATTTGCAGGGTATCGTGCAGCCCAGGGAAGACTGACCTTTATTTTAAAATTCACACTTTTAACATGATTGAGAAATTGATTTAGGCATTTAGGCATTCATCTGGACAAAATTATTACATTTAAGGAACTTATGAGTAAGTGTAGTGAACATAGCTACTTGGAAGAATTATCAAAGGTGAAAAATGTAAATCCCTCCAGCTGGTTCAGAACCATTACTGGAAAAATGGCTTCAGTTGCAGGGAAAGCCTGTCCTCCTTCTCCTGTCAAACCGGGTAAAAACCTCCGCTGCTCCGCCGCTCAATGACAGCGTCTTACTTCTCATCTGATCTCAGCTGGGTCTGTGGCCCACAGTAGTCGTAATAATCCCTGAGCCCGCTGTGGCGTTCCTCAGTAGAAGCGCTTACGTCGGCTCTCGTTCCAGTGGCTGTAGACCACCATGCCGATGACGATGAGGAAGATGCATCCCAGCATGGAGAAGAGCACAGTGAAGAAAATGGCTAATCCGTTCATCCCTTCTTCATTCTGACCCACTGGGAAGAAGAGAAAAACAACCAACGTCAATATGACAGAGAGGGAGCGAGTACACGTGCTGGGACAATGTTGTTGTTTTTTGCATGTCTTACGTCTGAGGAGCTCCATGTTGTCCACGCTGGGGATAGTTATTATATCCTGCTCCTCCTCCTCTTCTTCCTTTTTACTCCGCAACACCGTCAATTGGTAAAGTTTGAGGGAAATGATGTCGTGGTTATCTATCAAGTTTTAGAAAAGAAAAAAACATAATTAGTCGATGTTTTAGATTTTGAGTCTTCCAAACACACATATCATGATTCAGACTTCAACAGTGCATTTCTGCACGGCTAAAATGATTTAAATCAAAATCAAATCAAATCAAATTTTATTTGTATAGCACATTTCAGCAGCAAGGCATTTCAAAGTGCTTTACATCATAAACACAAAAGCACAAAGTCATGCATCATGGAACGAGCATAGTTGAGTCAAAACCTAATTTTGTTCTGCGTGTGTATTTACATATTAACTGGATGGATCTGTTTAAATGAAGCAGAACAATTTGTAGTTCTCAGTGTTGTTCACCAGGGAGGGTCAATGATTTACCCGAGAGATCGCCGGTAATTGCTGAAGCTCCAAAGTAATATCCCAGAGGCAGCCTCACTCCAGGTATGTCCAGACAGTCCCTCCACTCATGCTGACCATCAATGTCTATCATCACCTGCTCCACAGATTGCAGCCAAACAAAAACATTTTAAATTTCTGGCGTAGGTGGTTTTTAGCCGTGTTTCTTTGTCGGCGGTTGCTAACCGTGAGCCTGCGGCGGATATATCGAATGAAGAGGAACGTGTCGTGCTTTTGGTTGCGCACCATGGCATTGCAGCCACCGAGTTCGGTGGGGCGACCGTCCCGCTCGTGGTCGTAACTAATGGTGCCGTTCCCCACCATGGCAATAACGAACGGGAAGATCCTCTTGTAATTGAAGAGGGGGAGGAGAGAGACGACAAAGATAATTCAGGAAAATTTGATTTAAACTCATCTCTTATCTCTTAAGAGTTTGATGAGTGGAATGAGTTTACTATTTGAAGCAGATCAGATGCAATGACAGCCAGAACTTTGAAAAGTTGTGGGTAGGATATAAAGAATGGTCCACTTTCAGTACACATTGTTGGAGCAAGAACTTTTTACATTTTCCGCACATTTCACACAAAATTCAAATATTCCTTTTTATTTTTGTGAGTAGTTTTTTTTTTTTTTTAATGGAGACATGCAAGTTGACTCCAGTCATGCACTCACATTTTGACAAAACGATGATTTCTGGTCACAATACCATCATGGCAGCAAAAGCAAAATAAAATGCTGAGATGCACCATAAGATATGAGCAAAAGGTTCAAAAGAAGTGCAACAATTATTTGTGAAGCAGCTGACTTTTAAGCTTTTATATGAATGAAAGTAGCACAAAGACAAAAAAGCTAAAAACAAAAATGTTTGTTTTTAGCATTAATGCTGACAAAATGTTTAAAGATTAGAAAACACCTGAATACTTCTTTTTGACAAAATGTTTAACATGGCATATAACCACAATATGAAGATGAATTAACAACAAGGTCAGAAATATGGCAAATAACGCCACAAATATTTCTAAAATTATTATTAGCAGTGATGCTGCTAATAATAGTGTCTGAAAAACAGACACTATTTCATGGTGGAAATCACAATAGGAGCTCTGAAACATTTCACAGAGTCAATGTTTGGGAAAGCAATCCCTACATAAATAAATCAATATATTAATAACAGTGATGTAGGAACATTATAGTGTCTTCTTATCTTTTTTCCTGTTCAGAATAAAAAAAATCTACAACTGAATCTGTGTTGGTCTTGTTTTTCTTGTGACTAAATACGTATTTGCTGCCAGTTAGATGTTCATTTCAGTAAAGCCGATTTTAAATGGCATAAACTCAAAGCACATGTTACATATTAAGTGTGTACACCCCACTTCCAAATTCCTTGTTGTATTAAAATGAACTTTCATAAAACTTTTTTAGATTTTACGTGACAAGCCAAGATAAAGTGGTGTACCATTGTGAGGTGAAGAGGAAAATATAAATGGCTTCTAAAGTTGTTGTCTTTTTTACATATTCAAATCTGTCAAGTACTCTACTATGCTGACCTTTTCTGAAAGTTGAATGAAAGCAGGAGAGGACAAACATGTCAAAGATGCTCTGGCTCGATGAGACCGAAATGTTACTTTCTTGACATCATGTTGGAAAAAGAATACATATGTTTTAAAAAGCTGCTAGAGGCTGAAAAAATATGAGACTGGCTTGAAAGTTCACCTCCCAGCAAAACAACAACCTTAAACATACAGACACAACTACTATGGAATAGTTTTGATTGAAACAAGTTTATGTGATATAAAGGCCCAGACTTGATTTCCCATAGTTGTTCTCTGTCCAAGATGACTGAACTTGATGTATTTTGCAAAAGAATTATCTCTAGATGCATAACATATAAAGAAACTTGCAGCTACAAAAGCAACTAAATGTACTTCTGCTAAATATTAAGTCCGGGGGCAAACTTGGATATAACATATTTTGAATGGCTTGTGAAATGTGAAGTATATTAATGTGAGTGAAACAGTCAGTGAACCACACAGCAAACCATGCAGGGACAAAAATGTTACAAACCAGATTGTTTTGGTTTTGGGAGCGACATGCAACTCTAGGATGGATTTCCATGACATTGTTTTAAACACAGAACCTGGTTACCTGTGTGCGGGGGGTGTATCTCTTCTTCTGCGCCTGTGTCCAAATGATTGCACAAAGAACAGAAACACAGCCCCTTTACACGAATCTGCAACACCTTGCCAGTGTGAGGCGCTAGTTCACTGACCCGGCTTTAGGCAGGAGTGCTGAAGCATACCTCTATGTACTTCTCCTCGTTGGGATAGGTGTCCACAAACACACCCAAGCCAGTGAAGTTGTCCATATTTCCAAATACAGGACCTGGAGGTGCATCAAAGTAGAGTGTTAGAGACGGAGAGAAACGTTAGAAATGTGTGTGAATATTAGTACTACAATGACTTAAATCTACATTACATTATGTCTTATTATAATCACCTTTCTGCATTCGCTCCTTGGTATACCAAATGGCTAGACCATCACCGTTGAGGTTCTTCTTTCCTTGCCCATGAACCTTAAAGTGCACCTGCATCTCCCAGTCCTTTAAGTGGCATGGCTAAAAGAAGCAGCAAAAGCTAAAGTGACATCATTCAATCAAAAGAATATTAAAAGAAGCCTTTAGTTTTGCTTTAATTCCTAAAGTAAATGTTGATCTACATGGGAGAAATTTGTTATGCTAACATTAGAGCTAGGAGAGAGAGACTGACTGGTCTACTAGCATCAATCACGTAAAACTGGAAATCAATTATTATTAATAGATTGTGCTACTCACAATGCGGCTCCATACTGCCCCTTGTCTGCTCTGCATGTCCGGTGTGAGTCGCACCTGGTCGGTGGTTACCATGGCATCCCCCATCAGCTCCCAGTGGGAGGAGCCTAAAGATCCCACACCTGCGACCACAAACGATACAGTCATTACTAAAGAGCTGACTCGGCAGGTGGATGTTGACGCCTAAGCAGGTCTCCTTCGTCAGCTAAAAAAACAAACAAAAAAAGGGCTGGCATAATAAAGAAAGAGGCAAACACAAGATTAAGAGAGAATAATAATAGTATGGCAACGCAGCAGTAAAGTATAACTGCTAAATCAAAGATGGGAAGCTGCATTCTGTCCGAAAAAAGACTTCTTTACATGTTAAACTGTGCGCGATACATTTGAACAAAGGTGTCGTTTATTTCCTGAAAGCATCCTTCTGGAAACATCTGTCCTCCAGACTCCCCCCTCTTCCCCCGTGCATCGCTTTTCCAGGACGGATGGCATACCTTGGTAAGGCTTGGAGAGGGAAAACTCCCGCTTCAGGAACTCCTCCATTTCATGGTCATCGTCGGAAAAACACAGACTTACAAATAAAAGAAGGAAGGTAAAAATGAAATGCAGTTTGTGCGGCATTATGTTCCATCTGGACATAACGTTCAGCTGTGATTTGGAGCGGCTGAGCTTGCTGCTGTTAACGGCATCCATGGTGGGTCAAAACTCACGGAACTGCAAAAAAGGCAAGCTTCATCTCTATTGGTCCGCCGTGTTGTTTGACCCATTTTAATTGGTTAGTGTGGCTGTCACTCATAATACGTGATTACAATTGGTCGCATTACTTTAGAAACAGAAATTAATATTTACATTCTCTATCTACGAATCCTTAGAAACAAACAACTGTTTAAGAGATTGTAATGGTGCATTTCCTGAATTGTGTGCTATGAAGCAATATAAAAACTATCCATAATTTAAAGAAATATCATTATTAAAAATGCTATTTATTTGTGGACGGGAATTCAAAAATAACAGAAAATAAGATAAAGAGCATTGTTCCACTGGATCAAACCTGCAGAAAATTCTAACTTTCCACTACACTGGTAAAATAAACATAAATGATCAAATAAGTTTGTCAGTGAACACATCAATCACACATTGAAATAAAATGGATGATTTAAATGAAATGCATGATGTTTAATAAATTAATTAACCAGATTAATGGTATGAGCAGTCTTTTAGTATAGTTATAATGACGTTATTGACATCTTGGTTTTTCAGAAGGGCAGAATCATTATTGGTACAAAACAGATGGCGGATGTCAAGAGGTTTGTTTCACATTAAACTGGAGATCAATGACAACCTAACAGAGCAACTTGAGTTTAGTACATAACTATCCCCTGACAATATAAATTTGCACTGACACAATATAAGTTTCTGGGGATCACATATTACATGAGACCAACCCTGTCATAGAATATTTTGCCTTTATTTTCTGTATGTGTATTTTACAACTCTTTTGACCTCTTTCTGTGTCACATGTAAATTGAATGGAGAATCCAGCATGTTGTGATCAACATGCTGGGCGGTTCAAACTGCACGGTGCAGGGACTTCCTTGTTGAATCACAATCAGTGCAAAGCCATCAATCAGTAAGTGTCAAAACTTTTGAGTGCTGTTCATTTCACTCTCTGCTGTATGCTTGCAACTTTGGTTATTTTGTATTTATACCCCCATATCCTCCATTGTCCAAGAATTTTTAGTTCATCCACAATTTGACAAATTTCTATATTATATATGCAAGAAAAGATAACTTCAACAAACATAACAGCAGTTATGTAGTTATTTTTGGTTTGAGCAGGGCTCATAATGGGTCATATTTCCAAGTGGCCCAAATGGGAATCAGAAACAAAATAAGTGGAAATAGAGGTGTAGTTTTCAGACACCATTTCATTACTTTTGATATTTAAACATTTTTATGACTTTCAATGTTTAACCATCATTCACAAAAAATACTGAATTAAAATGAAAAGAAATGCACACGTCATGGTTTAAGTTGAACATGCAGCAAATAAATTATATTCGTTTTAAGTTATGATATGTATTAATAACTGACTAATTCTATGTAATCGTGGCACTTTAGATGCTCCGTACATTGGATTTTGTAACCTTTTCGTTCTGCCAGTGGGATGCTGTGGGAAAGACCGCGCCCCCTTCACGACCCTGCTGGAGCGTCGGATCGCGTCACGCGTCGTGGAGTTGTGGACATCAGACGGGGATGGAGTAGCGGGAAGTATGGGTCCAGCTGAAGAAAAAACGGTCGACATTTATCGTGACACGTGGGTCCGCTTTTTAGGTATGTATAAAGTACGTGTTTGAAGTGACTCGCTTGTTCGTATCAAAAAAACAGATTATGTGAAGACACCGGAACTGTCGGAACACAGTAGCTTTTAGCAGTTAGCATAGTTGGCTACCCTCTCTTTAAAAGCTATATCTGCGGAAAATTTGGCGTCTGAAGGGCTGTTTGTTACCAGAAGACACAATGTATGTCTTACATGGTTCAGAAAATTGCCTCCAAACGAATGGCTGAATATTTAGGCTCGAATATTCTCTTTAGCTCTGTATTAAGGCGTTTTGCACAGTCGTTGAGCAAGTTGACTCATAAACACGAAGAAGGAACGTTATACTTTCTGTCAGTCAAATTGAGACTCCAGTCTGATTGTTCTGCAGATAGTGCTCAGCATCAGAGTGGTGACTTTTTGTCTCTGTTAGTACTATACACATTTAAAGGAAAGGGCATGAGCAGTGTCCTGTCTGAAGGGCATTTTATTCATCTACTGCAGCAGTTCCTCCCTCTTACTGGGGGGCAGTATCCATGTACTGACATGGAAATCTGTTCATCCCCCTTATAAAATCATAATCTGCTAGCTTTCAGCTCTAATCCTGTCTGTTAAGGAATTATCTCCATGTCTTTATTTAGAATTGTGCACAATAAAATCTGGAAATATTTGCACATTTTTGGAACATTGTTGTTATTCAAATTACATTTTTTTTGTTTGCACACACACACACACACACACACACACAGACACAGACACACACACACACACACACACACACACACACACACACACACACACACACACACACACACATATATATATATATATGTTAACAAAATGTGATTTGAATAATAACTATGCACTTACATGTGTCTTAACTTATGTTTGCACATCTTTGACCTGCATATCACATACAAATATTGCTGATCTTTTAATGTATCACAAATAGACTGTGGGTGTTCAATTGTTATGTGAGTATGTAATACTAATACACACACTCAAGTTTAACAACTTCAGGTATTTCCATTTCCTGGTTTAAAAAAATCTAATAAAATGCTCAGTTATGTCATCAAGTGTTGGGTTTCCAGATCTAAAAACAGACTTCTGGGTTGCAGGAAGAAGACTATTCTTTCATCTGGAGAACACAACAAGGTTAAAGTCATTCTAACTGCATCTATTTTTACATTCCCACAGGCTATGCCAATGAAGTCGGGGAGGCCTTCCGTGCTCTGGTGCCAGTGAGCTTTGTTTGGGGTAGCTATGCTGTGGCCACTGCTTATGTTACTGCAGATGCAGTGGACAAAGGCAAAAAAGCAGCTGTGGTAAGACATAACCCTTTATATCACAATAACAAATCATGCTGGACGATAAATTGTCCGAGAAATCATTGAGGAAAATGATAATATTGACGTTTTGAGACAATTTTCAGCTAATATATAGAACATCCTACACTGAAATGGGAAAATATTTTAAATATCCAAAATAAAACACAACCAAAAACAATACATAAAAGGAAATAAAAAACCACAAACAACTGAAATGAATTATGAAGTTCCTGTAAACAAAATTGTCCTTCAAAAATGTTAATAATCAACATTGATTAACTGCTTATTGGGACAGTAATGACTTAGTAATGAATTTAAATTAATTTCTACAGTTTTAATAAGAGTAATAGCTCTATTTCTCCACACCTTTAAATTAAACACATAAACTACAGCCTTAATAATAATACAGTCATTATTTAAAATATATTGTAGTGTGTGCAGTTTCAGTTTTATTACACATACAAAACAGGTAAATGTGATTTTCCGTTTATGTAAGTTGAAAGCAGAAAACAAGGAAACAAAGACACTCCAGTTATTTTGTCCACCCACTGAGTGTTCATACCTCCTTCTCTGCTCCTTCATCTGTCCCTTCAGGCCCATGGAGACAACCCAGGGAAGACGACACGAGTGGCCGTAGCGGTCGTGGACACGTTTGTGTGGCAGGCCCTGGCCTCTGTGATCATCCCGGGCTTCACTATTAACCGGGTGTGCGCAGCATCCCTGTATCTGCTGGGCAAGTCCACCAAGTGGCCTTTGCCTGTTCGCAAGTGGACCACCACAGCTATTGGGCTCTCCACCATCCCCTTCATCATCACTCCAATAGACAGGTTGGCACAAGATGTGTGTTTGTCCTGGTCGCATCTGGATCATGTGTAAATTGCAGTAAGACTTCACTGTTGAGGTTTTGACTCGTGATCCGTCATTTTAGTGGCATTTTTTTTGTCTTTTCTTAATGTGACATTGAAGTATTTTGTGATTTTTAAGGAGCACTTTGGTTTCTTATGCAGCTGCAATGGTGAAAAAAGGAGTGTCAAACAAAACTTTGTCAGCATATAATTTTAAACCGCATTAAGGAAATGGCTTCCTCTGCACTTCACAACATTATTCACCTGAAACAAGGTCAAACTGAATGTAAACATCACAGGTAGTGGATAAAAATTCCATAAAAAAACATTTGTAGTTATTTTTTATGAATATTTAATCAATAAATCTATTTTTATTATACATCTTTTATATAATTAATATTTTTGGTGTAATTACATTTTTAAATCTGATAACTGTCCAAATGTTTAGTTTCGTAACTTTTTGTTCCACTTGAGTCTCATGTTATCATCTCTATTTGTGTTGTTCGTTTAATTTGAATCTGACATTTTTGCTTAGTGAATCAGTTTTTAACATGATGCATTATTTATCTGCTTTGTGCATCACTGTAGGTCAGTGGATTTCCTGCTGGACTCGAGCCTTAGGAAGGTCTACAATGATGGAAAGAAGCACGAATAAAGAGGATCATGCAGACTGGAAGCACACCAGTCTCAAATTTGCACCAATTATGCAGACACTCTGGAACGCAGCCATTTTATGGTGCAAAATTTCAAACTCGTTTAGTGATATAACTGTATTATCATAGTGTTTATGATAGAGCTGGATATTTATGTACAAGGTCAGGTGACGTAAAGGGAAATCCTGCTCCAAAGTAGGCTCAGTTTTAACCTCAGGGCAGTGTGAGTTGTATTACCAAAATATATCTTAATAAGAATGCAGTAATATAGAAATGATACAACATCTTCACCTTACCTGCTTGTTTAGCGTAGGCATAATAAATTCCTGGGAGCAAAGGAAACTTCAAATGTTGCCATCTTTCAAAAGAGAAATTAATCTTTTTACTCTGGCTTGTGAAGCATCACTTAATAGCTAAACATCAAGGTGCATTTGTATCACTGGACTCTTGGTGTGTATTATTTGCCATATTCAATGGCCCCGTAGTCTAATGGCAGGTCAATGAGCCAGGTCACTGTCAAAGGTTTCTGTTACCTTAAAAAAAACTGCAGCCCTTAAGAGATGTTACTTGGTGCACTTTTTCAACCTTTTTTTTCTTTTGAAGGCTAATGAGCTTTCACTGAGAGCCTTCTTTACACAGTAGTTCCAGCTTTTTTGATTCTATGCACTATAAAATCAGTTTACGGCTGGAAATAGCAATTTTAGATCATTTTATACTGTATACAGAACTGAGTTGTATGTCTGAGCCAATGAAAAAGCAAAACTGTGCAATTTGACTTTACCTCTTTCAAGGCTGGGCATTGAAATCACATTTAGGTTTTCAGTTCTCAGATTAGGTAGATTACACATAAGGTAATAGTGATCTCTGAATAGATATTAGGAATGAATGACAAATTCTAAGATACTGTTTGCAAAATTGTGACAATGTAAGTCAGATGTTGCAATTCATAATGAGCTATGCAAGGGAAACATTGTGTGTATAGATGAGTTTGAAATTGCAAGGATTGTTTCCTGCATTTAAAAAACCCCCTCAATTTACAAATATTTAGGAATTGAGAAGGGAAATCTGATAACAAGAACTGCAGGCAGCTGAGAACACCATATTCCAGGCAAACTTTTTAAAGGGGCAGTATTATGTAAAATTGACTTTTTTGAGCTTTATACCTTGTTTTCTTTCATTTATGTTTGAGAAATCCTGGAATCTCAAGCGGCAGCCAATCGGGTTTCTGAAATGCTTGGTCTCACTGATCAACGCCTTTTCCATGCAGCTCCTCCATGCAGCTGCAATCTCCAAGCAGAACTTCCACTCAGTTCCTCCAGACTAGTCAGCAGCAATTAGCAAATGCCTAATGGAACTGCTCATCTACTGAGCTCATCATAGGAGCTACTTCTCAGTGCACCGCAACTAAGATCGACATTGAGGATTTGATGGAAACATGTTGTTGTGATGACTTCTTAAAGACAGAGGATCAGAAAGAGCAGGAGTCTCTTGAAGAGACAAAGGCCCAATTTCAAGGTGTTAAATTGCAAAGTCAAATTTATTTCAAGTCATGTTTGATGTATGTATCATTTTTCTAACTGAAGATAACATGTTTACTTAATTGTGCTATACAATTACAATATACCCACAACATACATTTTACTGTTCCTTTAATATTTTACCTCTTGTTTTAATTTGAGTTCATTTTGTTCATGCAAAAACTTTGCTACTACTTTGGGTGTTGACATCAGCAATTAGCACAACTTTGTCGTTGGATGACTTAACAGTGTTGAAATAAATGTCTTCACTGTGCCGACCATTTTACACATTTAAGCACATTTAAATGTACTTAAGTTTAAGTTCTTTATGCATAAGTACATTTGCCAGACATTTTAATTAATCAAAGCAGGAAAACTAGAAGCTGAGCCACAATATTTACTATATTTTTATTTGACCTTCACTGACATGTTAAAATGTCTGCCACAAACAAAAAAGATTACTAGAAAAATATTGACATTCACATGACATTTTAACATTTCTCATTTTCAAAGGTTTTAGAAATTTGTACTTTTTGATGAATGTGACCTTGAGTCACATCTTAGCCTTAGCTGAAAAGAAATGTACAGTTTGCTCTGTTGCTGTTATTCACATTGTGGGGACTCAGATCTGACACATAAAGGTAAATTCATTTGTATGACGAACATGTGCACTCTTCACATTGTGTTGTTTTTGGGCCGTGGGGAAATAAAATATGGACTGTCTGAAATGTCCGGTCCTGTGGTCTTTCTGCATGGAGTTAGCATGTTTTTCCTGTGGCTGTGTTCTCTCTGGGTACTCCACCTTCCATCTACGGTCCATAAACATGACTGGTGGTTATGGTTTTGAATTCTCTAAATCACGTTTAGAGGACTGTCAACCTGACCAGGCGTCTTGCTGAAAAACTGCAAGAGATAGGCACCACTGCCCCACTCTGACCCTGCATGGATGAGTATAGCCAAAGGATGTCTGGATGGATACTTATTTAACTCTGCATCCAAGTCAGTGGACAGGACTGCAGTTTATAGTCAGCTTGAGGATTTCCAATTATAGTTATTAAGTGCAAATACATCACAGTATTATCATGGCTGTGTTACAGTAAGCCATCCAGAAAAATATTTAGTTTTTTTTTTATAATTTAACCAGGATTTATGTTTTAAGATGTACATCCTCATATGTGTGAACACATTCATTTACTAGTTGTTAGTTAATGACCTGCACATAAATATTGATGACCCTTGATGCTTGACAGATACCTGTCATCTGCAGGTTTTCTATTCAAAGAACTAGAAAACCAGCTGACCTATGAGCTGAGGTTATTGGTCCTCATTGAGTCAGAGCACAGCTGATTCCACTTGTGCTGATAAAGAATGCAAATAAAAGGGAAAGGAACTTGCCAAGTGTTTCAATAGAATCATGTTGATGTTTTGTTTTGTGCTTGTGGCCCATTTGGCCATATCGACTGTTATGGCAGGTAAGAAGGTGACACTGTTTAACAGTTAGTCAATAACTGACTTGTTCATTATGTTTTCATACTTGCGTTATCTTGCCCAGGCTCTGCTGTTTTTGTTAATGGACGCTGGGTAACACAGTTGGATAACAAAGAGGATTACAATGTGGAGGAAAATACAGCTATGCCAGATGAAGGTATGTTGCGGCTTGAAATCTTCAATCTGCAAACGACTCCAGAGTCTTCTCTCCTTTTGGGTGAATATGGGTTACTTTTTGCTAAAACTTGCATGTTCCAGCTTTGGGGAGATCTTGGCGTAACTTATGTTTGTCTCCCTCAGATTCTAATGAAGATCATGACTCCACGGTGTGGAAGACTGTGGTTGTAACGGCTGTATTGCTGGTGTCTCTGGTAGGATGTCTGGGCACAGCTTATTACTTTTGCATCTGGAGAGGAGGCAGGATTCATTACATGCATCAGAAGACCTTTGCCTATATATAAAATAAATAATCCTATGGTTCAAAGTTTTAAATTTTCAGTCTCATTTAACTTGAGTTTTTTTTTTATTTAATAGGGATTTTCTCTTTGCACTAGTAAAACTGCAGTAGGTAACTTGTGAAATTTTAAACTCATCACTTGGTGGGAGGGAAGAAGCACTGCCTTCCAGTGGCATCTAGAAACAACCAATCAGAGCCGGAAGGTAGGTGTTATCATCATGTGGTTGCCCATAAACCCTCTCTTCCCTGTTGGGAATGCTCTGCTAGCTTTGGCCACAGAAGACTTGAGGCAAAACTTTCCTGCAACTATTTCTCTGCCAGCGGCAGAGTTGATTACATGGCCGTTTAGCTTTGAACGCCAAAAATGTTGTCTGCTTAAATTTATTTGCTAATAAATCCCTATAAATTTTCATTAGTCAATGTGTAAATTACAAAAACGATCTCAAAGTGAAAATGTTCTTTTGTTTCTTGCATATCAGAGACATGACATCAAAAAGCCACTAGATGTCAGTATTAACACTTATTATGCCATGTATGCATGCTGGCCAATGGTTCACAATGAAGGGTGCACTAATCCTGCCTTTGGTCATTTATTTTGATCAAAGTACAATATTTTGAATTAAAGTATTTTATAAATTTCTGGAATTTTTTTCTCCCATAATTTATTGACATTCATTAACCAATAGACCCTATTAACGTTTAGCCTCAGATGACCATAATACCTGAAGGGTCTGTACCTTTCTCCGTCACAATGATTTAAATGTTTCCTTTCAGTTATTAAATACAACTCCCATAAATTCTTCAGTAAGTCTATATTTTCTCTCATAACCATCAATCCCTCCTCTGCTTTTCGTTTAGTCTTCGTTTTTAACGTCTTGTTGGATGCCTCTGGCAAACGTTTTGGACTTCATACAAATTCATCTCGATCAGAGTTATGGCAGAAGTGGCTGTCAGGCTGTTGGCAAAAACCAGTGTACTGCTAAGAGTAGAGAGTAATGTTTTAATTCAGTGTCAGGCAAGCGAGCACAGATCAAACCCACAAACATTTATAAGTCCTCCTTGAGCAATATAAGGTGGCATTAGGGGGCCCAAGGAGACAAAAAGCTGATGAATTGAATTAATCTCCCTTGCTGTGATGGATGAGCCTGTTCACAGGGGGTTGGAAAACGCCAGCATTGTTCATCTGTCACTCCAATTGCCATGTCCCTCTATGATTTGTGCCTGTGTTGTGAAGGCCACAAGTGGCCAAAGGACCTCCCTTTCTCCTTTTCACTTGTCTCCCCCATTTCTTTTTTTTTTCCTCCAAACTCCTCAGCTGCTCATTTGCACCCCACAACTGACCCTAATATCCATATGCAAAACTAGTCTTTTCATTTCCAATAAGCTATGATAAATATCAGTCGCACTGAGCAGATTTCATGGCATAGCTGGACGGAAGACCTTAAGAATTTGTTGCATTTTCTGAATGTTGCTGAAAATGCAAGCATGTACAAGTTTAAAAGTTCAGACTTTTCAGAGCAGCGCAGCAAAGCCACTGATGTGCAGATTTTTTACTTTTTTACAATTATCACTTCAAAACAAAAGCATCATTGTACACTTTCAATTGGGAAAACGATCTCTAAAAGACCAGAAAATATAATATAAAGTACATCTGCTAATTCTAGGATTCTAAGGTACAATCCTGGATTTACCAGGTTCTGACACACCAACATGAAACAATAGGAAAAAGATGCATGGTTTAGATTTTTTATTTCCAAGGTGTTCATATATTTTCCAAGGCATGGAAGCATGTTTTAGCTAATGATTATCATTCCTCTTCGTTGTGATGTACACTCAGAAAGGAATTTTATGTTTTCTAATCTTCTGCTTCAGTCATATGAACTATTGTGGTTGATTTTTGAAAGGGTCTTTAAATAGAATCTTTGTATTTTGGGGTTTATTTAGGGCTCCTGGAAAAATAATGAATTGCACTAAATTTTATGCTACCTGCCAATTTGTATAGATAATGTGCAGTTATTATTGTTTTCTTTATGAACTTTAGACACACTCCCTTATTCTTTTGTTCTTAGTTTTCCTTTCAAAGGAAACTGTCCTGCTTAAGGCTAACAAGTGATTCAATGGAGAATCCATTTTCTTCAGTGCTTCTGTGCCAAGAGTTGATTACAAATTCAGATCTAATCATTTATCAGATAACCTGCTGCTTGAGCAAGAAAAAAAACAAAACAAAAAACAACCAAGCAATATCTGCAAGTGAATTAGATAGCTCTGCCACATAACGACTGATGGATATGCAAACTGTAATCACTGCAGAGGTGATTTGCCAAAAGCAAGAGAAGTTACATTAGACTACATTGAAGAAGACGGTCCTCCTGCCCAAGGCACTCTCAGTTGAAGATACTGTTCATACTAAGGTAAAAATACAAATTTATTTACAAATTGTAATTATTTGAGCCACCATAAAGAGATGCAAAAAAACAAAAACAATGTAGGCCTGAAGCAATGTTTAGCAAAAAATGGAGGCATGGAAACAGATGCTTGTCTTTGAGCCATGTAGAAAGCATACAGAGTAGGTAAATAAAATTAAAATTAACCTCACAAAAAAAAAACAAGCCAGAGAAGGAGTTCACAATTTATATGTTGTAGCTGTAGAACAAGAGCTGAAATATTGCTGCAGAGGTTAGACATTCAAAGCATTCAACGTAAATAAGGAGACCCGAGGCTCAAATATGTCGTTTACAGCTGTTTTGTATAAAATACAAGCTATTGCATGTTATTTATAAGAGAGTTTCACAACAGGTGATAAAGATGGTTACAGATCCTGTTTAGTCAATCTGTTCAGCCAAAATTATTACACCTGTTAGACTGATATTTAAAATTATTTGTCCTTTAACCAAGAAGCAAGAACCGAGAAAAGCACTCAAAATAAAATGATAAAAAAAATAGAATCAGTAAAAAAAAAAAAAAAAAAAAAAAGGTAATACCTTATTGGTATTACAGGAATTTCTTGTGGTTTCTGAGCTGCTTTGGGCAAGTTTTTGTTGGTATTTTGATGAACTAGCAATAGGAATTAGCTTCAAGTGTTTGACGTTCAGACTCTAATATTTAGCTCCTGCAACAGATTCTCTATCAGATTCAATTTGCAACTCTGGCTGGGCCACTCTAAAACCGTAATATTACATCCATTCAGAATTAGCGTGCTGGTAAAATTAAAAGATACATTTTGCCTCAATCTGACTGAGGAATGAATAATTAAGTGTACATTAGCTCACAGTGTCTCTGTATGAAAACTGGTTTAAATTGTCTTGAACCAAATTATTTTTATCTTATAACTGAATACTTGTGCTCTACACTAAGAAAAATCCAACCTTTTAAATTTAGCACAATTTCCTGTCGGGATTTTTCTGTAACCTTCTTGGTTCTCTTAGACAAATTTTAAGGATGGAATAAAAACCATGTTTGCTTTTTTTGTTGTTTTTTTTCTCCTAAACTTAGGATTCTTAAAAATGTATATACATTTTACTTTCTGCTGTTAAATGCACATTAGATGGTTTAATTGATCCTTAATAATGAATACATCCAAGAACAAATGACAAGTTCTGAATATATTAATTAGAAATACAAATGTGAGCTTCACTGTGGTTCTGTATAAAACATCTTGCTATAATGTTGATGTTTCACAAGATAAGAAAGCACACTGTGTTACATTAATAGGAAATACTCCTGACAAAGTGTTTTGATCTCTGCATACAGTTCCTAATGTGCATTTTTATTGTTTGACTTACATAAAAGTACAGCAGGACTTTGCTCCATAAATACCATAAACTATAAGAACCACATGGCATCGTTAGCTATAAGTAATGGGTCCCAATTCTATTATGCGACATTAGCAAATACGTTACCAGTTTCTGTCTACACAGGCACGCAGAAAGCTTTAAGTGGGCCCCGTTTATAGAAGGACTGTGTTTGTGGAAAGGCCACTTTGAGGGCATTTACTGAAATGTTTTATGTTCACCGGTAAATTTATTGAGGTCAGCAGGAGGCTATGTTTTGAATCGCATGGAGATGATGGGGCCTGGTTTGGATTGATTTTCTTGAATGATCTTATGCTGTGAGCAAAAGAGAAACAAAAGACAATTGCAGCACTTCAAATCCAGTCACAAAAGGAGTACGCAGAGGGCAGGATAAAAAATTATGGCCAAGGCCACGGCGGTGTCACCGAGCATTTAACGAATAAATATCACTAAGTGTCTCTGAATTGTGAAGACAAAGAACATGGAGAATCGTGCTGGATAAGTCGCCATGTTGATTCGATAAAAAGGCTTTACCTGTGAAGGGGATGAAATTAGGACATTATTTAGCAATATTGTTTTATTGTATTGAACATGTTCTTGCAAATGCCCTGAACTTTTCTACAAAATCATAGAACAAAAAAAGTTTGATTGTATTTTTAGTGAGATCTGTAAAAGACTCTAGACTTTAGAGTGAAGGTTCATCTTCTTACCAGATAAAGACCCTAAGCATTTAGTCAGAACTAATAGATCAGCGTCGATCAAAGAATGAAAGTGTCCTCACATTTTGTGTCAAACCCAACTGAGAATAAGTAGAAATATGTAAAAATAAATAAGTGAAAAATATTCATAAGAGCTCACCATTCTGCCTGATTAACACTGTGCCTTTAGACAAAGAACTTTAAATTCTACAGTTTGAAACATTTATCAAAAGTCTTATATAGTATGTGTTTCAATTTGTAGAATTTGCTTTTCTGCCTTTTAGTAAAAGATTTGATGTTGTAATTGTTTTAAAAATATATTTCTTCCAGAATTTGGAAAGCTGAATACGAAGGAATATTACATCTGTCATATTTTTATACGTAAATAAAGAGGAAAAACATTCATTATTTTCATTTCACCAAACATTTATGCATGACTTTCTGTTGAATTTAAAATAAAAACACATCACACTGAGGTTTATAATTGTAATGTGAAAACATTTAAAATGTCTGAGAGTAAACAAATACTTTTTGAGGCACTGAAAGTAACATTTTGATTTCTGAAGATGAATGGGAACCAACCTGATGACAGCACTTGTTTAAAGAGGGGCGGGGGGAAAGTGTCAGGTGTAAAGTGAAAATTTCTGATTTGTGATCCAAGCTGGGCACCTTGTGTGCCGGTAGACCGCAGCCTCTTTGTGGAATGAATTAGGAGGACATGAAAACTGAGCAGACCTTCTCCTGATGTATTATGTATGAGGACCTTGAAGGTTCCTGCTGAATCCTGTTCAGGTGGCATCAGAGGGAGCAGCCAAGTGGAAATGCCGGCTGGTCTCTTAAAGCACACTATCTGTAGTAATCTTTCTCCTGAAAGCCGCCTAACGCTGCTCGGACGACGCTCTGCTGTTTGAGGTTGAAATATGCAGTAGGACCTGAATTATGTGAGAGCAGCTTTACAGGAGAAACTGGGAATTAAATGACTTGTGCTTCCATTCAAGTCAATATTTGAGCTTGTGTTAGTTTTGTTACTTAAAATTTTAATTGCATTTGCAATCTTATTAAATTTACTCTGCTCTAATCACATTTCAGAGCGACGTCTTTTTTTATTATTGTGTCAGTGAGTTTTTCAAATCAAACAAGATGCCGTATGATTACTAATTTTCTGATCTCATTAAATAGCATCTCATTTCCCATCTCTCGGGTCAACTTGTAAACACGTCTCCTGCTCATCGTGGGATCAATATGCAGCAGAGTATGACGAAAACACAGGCAGACATGGAGGCACTGGTCTGTAAGATAGAATCCTTAAAAGGTCGAAGGTAAGATAATTCCTCCTACGGAGATCCTCGCTGGGTCAGCTTTCAAAGGGAATTGTTCCAATAG
The DNA here is from genome assembly GCF_027474105.1 of Poeciliopsis prolifica. Classification (NCBI taxonomy): domain Eukaryota; kingdom Metazoa; phylum Chordata; class Actinopteri; order Cyprinodontiformes; family Poeciliidae; genus Poeciliopsis; species Poeciliopsis prolifica. Next base: position 9,529,975 of record NW_026562390.1, on the reverse strand, counting down.
CAATTTTCTTCAGAACCAGAGATGTTTGGAAATAGACATGACCTTGAATTTTTTTTTTTTTTTTTTTTTGAAAATGTCAGTATCCAGTAAAAAGGACAGTGAGATTTTGCAGAAATATTTGATAAAATTTTTCCTCCCACTCACTTAATGAGGGAGGAAAACCTGACATGGATTGATTTTTCAGATTTTCTTTACGTTAGCGTAATTTAAATAAAATCTTCTTTACATTTCTCAAAACTTCTACCTTATTTTTTGATTAAATGTTAATTTATTGTTTAGCTTTTTGTCACACGGACTAAAATCGTCAAGTTAAAAGCACTCACAGAATTCCAAAATTTCACATTTTGATTTAAAAAAATAGAAACTGATTTTATTGTGAATTATTTAATCAGCTCAGCAATTAAATGAAAGAAAGCAAAAAGAGAACCTGAAAAATCAATGTAAATCTGACATGTAAAAATGGATTTCCCCATTTTGCTGTATTAAAGAATGTCAGAAAACTTGTTGTTTGAAAAAAGAAAAGCAATCTGTCTATCCTTGAAAATGCTTATGGTATTTGTATCTGTATCTCCTCATCTGTTCAGATGTGTGTTTTTTTTTTTTTTTTTTTGTCTTAGATTTCTTAAGTTTTTCATTAAATATTTACTGAACCAAGATCTTATGTTTGGGTCCTGTAAAGCAAGATAGATCCTCATTTAAGAGAATAAGCGGCCATTAAAGAAAATCTTTTCTACCTTGTGTTTCATAACACAATAATACACAAATATTTCTTTTTTTTAGTAGTTAAAAAAACATTGAAAATGTCAAGTGAATGTCATTGCAATTTCTTAGATTAATCAGAAAAAAATATGGCAGGAGGATTAGAGACTAAACTATGGCATGATTTGCTTCAGGGTTTGGATGCCTTATGACTTAGAACTTGTGACTGATACTTAGACATCTAACTTGTTGCATGATAGTTGGAAATACATAATCTTAATATAATTACCAAGGGGGTTAATTCAAGCATTCACATAAATATGAATCTGTAATGACACTGTTCTAAAACCAACCTTCTAAATATTTTCTGAAAATTAACAAACTCAATAGGAAGATGGATGTAACTACTGGTTCACCTTCCAGAAAGACATCAATTTTAAACACTCAGCCAAAGCAACAGTGCAATAAAGTCAATGCTTTGTTGCATAGCAAAATCATATACACAAATACATTTGGAGACGAAATTGCAGCTGAAGATTAACTTTGGGCTCAAAGCAAATCCATGCCAAATGTTTCACAAATCTATTTGTAGAACCTTTTGAAAACAATGTATCATTTTCCCTTCACTTCTGAATTCATTTGATTGCACTCAAAATCCAGAAGAACACATTAATATTTGTGGTTTGTGATAAAACTGAGTGGGGAAAAAATCTGGAAATATGAATTCAGTGGCAACTTTCAGTCTTTGTTTAATGCGCTTCATAAGAAAGAAAGGGCTTTTAAATCGCATATAGTGCACAGTGTATACAAAACATTTTGATAATCAGTAGATAAATATCTTTGCAGATATCAAAACCAGTAAAAATAGGATCACAATTGTGTTTAAACTGCTATAATTAAAACACTCAAGTTGCTGCCTTCTCAAATAAACCATAAATCTACAAAGAAAATTTTGTCTTTTCTGATTCAGGGGTCAGTTAAGAAGAAAAGTCATCAGTGATATGACACAAGAAAAACATAAATCCTGAAAAAAAAACAAACAAAAAAACCCTGAATGGTGCATCCTGCAGGCGAAACAGAGGGGCTCTCAGGCCTCTTATCAAAGCTTCAGTGAGTGCATGTGACATGAATAACTTGTACATCTGTGAAGATGCCATTAAAGCTGAGTGACACACATAGCTTTAAAGCAACATATGCTCCCGGCTTGATCAATTATTCAGGGAAAGCACTGCGTATTTTCACTAAAATGACACCAAGCCAAACAGGAGGACTTTTGATTAAAAAAAAGAAGACAACCGTTGCACAGTAAAATGCTCTGTGTTTAGAAATAAAAGTATCTCCTAGAACGTCTTGAAATGTTAGACTGAAAGCAAAATCAGTTAACTTTTAAAGGTAATAAGTGTTTTCTTAATCACAGAGCTGCTGTAATATAAGATCAACAAAAACAATATAAATACATTTTATTTTGGATTAAATTTTTTTGCATAATGAATTCGAAGAGATTCTTTGATTAAGATGTAATTTTAAAAGGAAAAGAAAAAGAAAACACATTCTAGGAGTTATTAACAAGGGAACAAATTCTCTTCAGTTGCACTGAGGTATTATTAATTCAACATGAGCGTATTGCAAGGGAGATGATGGGCATCAAAGGCTGTTCACACCAAAAGCAAAGCTCCTTTTAAGAGCAAGCTGTAGCCTAAAAGTATCTTCATTAGTGATTGATGGATTACTGTGCGCTGACTTAACACACACCTAGCAGCAAATTCTCCCCACGAAATCATATGGGAGTCTCCTCTTCTCTTCGTGGGTCCAATACTGCTCTGGCATTTCCTGGAGCGCGGCGAGTGCGGCTGAGAAGAATAGATGGTGTGCATTATAATGAACATGGGCTGACACCACCTCATCCATCATTCCAGCTGGGAAAATTATAGCGGAGCCAGAAAAGAGAGGGAAAGCGAGAGACTTTAAATCACAGAATGTCTGCAGGTCTGAGGCGTCCCAGACTGTCATCGGCTCGTTGTTGTTATTTTTCCTAACTGCTCGGTCCACTTCTGGTTTCAGTCTTAGGAAGCAGGACTGTTCAGCTGTTTGTCTCCCTGTCAGATTGCTGAATGCACATTATAAATTTCTTCCAATTATACTGTTTTAATTTTTTTTCCCATCTGCGTCCATTTCTGTCCTGGTTATTTTTTGTCCACTCGCCATCACAATCATGTTTATGCAGGAGGAAAAGTAAGAAAGTAGTTTCATTATTGGCTATGTCACAAAATCCTACAGCCACTGTGACGTAGCTTAAAGTCAGAGACAGTATTTTTATATTTGCCCACATATTGAATGGTTTTGAGGAAACTATTTTGAGCTAATAAATCCTTGCCTCAAAATCGTGTAAAGTTTTGATAAAAGCCTTTCTGGGAAGTATAATTCTCATATAATGTCAAAACTTTTCTCAAAAATGTTCTGCATCAAGAAAAAGTGCTGCTAAATATATATATATATGTATATTTATGAGAAAATGTAAAGGGCATGCATCAGAGGTCTACTATGATTCTTGCACGACTTCAAAAGTCTAATGTGGCATGTATGATTTTAAAAAGCAAATCAATGAAGTTATGCAGTGTTTGAACAATTTGGCATCAAGAGAAATCTGAACTTTTTTGTAGTTATGGCTTTAAAGAGTTGAAGAGTATCAAATACCCATAGAGCCTGGGAAAAGCAATGACCCTTGACCTTTTCCATATCTTGTAATTTTGCGACACAAAACGTTACATTTCATGGGGATTTTATGGAATGCAAAGCAGTGCATAATTGTGAAGTGGAAGGAAAATACAACCCTGAAAAGCATGGTAAGCATTTCAATCCTATTACTTTGTAGAACTAATTTTTGCTGTAATAATAATATTAATAATTACACATTCAGATTGCATGGAGAGTGTTTTATGGTCTTACCAAAGTTTCTCAATTAGACGCAGCTATAGACTTTAATTGAGCTATTCTACTACGTGGAAATGTTCTGATGTCTACCAGTTTTACCTTTGCAGCTCTGACTGTATGTGTGGAGTCATTGTCCTGCGAGAAAGTGATAAAAAGTGAACACAGACCCCACAAGTTTTGTGCAGTGTAGGATATGCCTTCTTCCAGGATTGCCTCATCTTTCGAGAAGTTTTTCCAACCATGCATGTAAACCAGAAAGTTAAGTTAACTTCTCCTTCTTCCACCGATTTGCTGGGTTTCTTGAAAACTACAAAAGCACTTTTGCAAAGGCCTAATTTGGGGATGACACAACTGACAGTTGTCCGGTGCACACACTCTTCCACTTGAGCTTCGAATAGTACTGTGGTACTCTTGGTTTCAAGGCCACAGCTGCAACACGTATTTTAACCACAATTTGCTGTGAAACTCCTTGCTGCACTGAAATGCAACCACGTTTTTAACTTTGTAAAGTTGGAGATTCTTATGATCACAGACTTAGTCTTTGCATTAGTTTGATTTTAGCCTTTGTCTTGCCTTCCACAAAGTTCTTGCCTGGACTCTGTCTCAAAACAAGCACGTGTGAATTTCTTCATACATCTCCAAACTTCTCCACAGGTTGGTGTGTTCGTTGGTCCTAATAAGGTAAGTTGTTCCATCATGTTCTCTAACCTCGGCAGGTGATAACTTATTTAGGGGTACCAGACTTTTCAGGGCTGAATACAAATGCAGCCACACTTTTCAGATTTTCTTTTGTGAAGATATTTAAAGACTTTTTTAGCACATCACGGTCATGTGTTACTTTGAATTGGTCTAACACCTAAAATACAATTTGGAGGTGTAATGTATTACCTTCATGAATATGCAATGCGGTAATAATGTTCTCAGCAGACAGTTGTATTTTCTGTTTTTATTATTTTATTATTTTATTTTTGGGTGTTTCCCACGCTCAGTTTTAAGCCACAGTTTTGCCAGCAAATAAACATCTACCGCATAAAGCTGCGATGATTCAGTCTATCTACATCAACATCAATATCTACATCTTGTGTCTGGATATGAATATGCTTAATCTCGTCAAACTGTCTCAACAAAGCGTCAGTGCAACTGTGCTATCTTTAATCAGAACAAAGATGCATCTCTTCTCACGCAGATGAAGTCAGCGGGGGCCTGATGAGTGAAAACACGCAGCATATTGAAATAGATTTATTCAAACCGATAAGCATCTCATCCCATCGGCTCCATAGCAAGTGTGTCAAACCGAGCACAAGTCTTTTCAAAGCCGCTGAGGATGCATCGAACAAAAGGAGACAAAAGTGCCCAAATGAGATCTGGATCATTCCTGGAGCAGAGGGATCAATAACCGCCAGACTAAGCCTCTGCTCATCCATCTGATTCATATCTTTCACCGCTCGCCTTCCCTCACCGGCGCTCCACCACGACTTCTGCTTTTTTGAAGAAATAAGAGGTTGCAGATCATGTGGTGGCTTGTACCTGGTACAAACTCTGTTATTTCAGATCAAAGGTTTCACAAAGTGGCAGAATCCTTACTGACAGAAAAATATTCTTCAATATTACTTTAATATTAATGCAGACATAATATGTAAAGAGTATATCTGTGAAAATTACTTTAATACAGAAATAAAACCAGAGAATACAAGTTTAAATGTGTTGCATATGTTTCTAATTAATAATAACACCCTGTCAATATAGTCTTTATGTTTTTATCAAACATTTATATCACCAAGCATTTGTTGGAGGAATACAAATTTCAATAACAAACAGATTTTTGTAAATATTTGATTGAATTTTGGGCTGGATCACAGAATCATGTCAGATACCTGACATGCTAGTTTCTGCTGTTGTTGCTTCTCAACAACCTTCACCCAATATTGACATCAATGCCTGATGACACATAAAGTGTCAGGTCAGGTTTTTGTAAGAACTTAAACTTCCTGTGCGAAAAAAAAAAAATAAATAAAAAATGTAAGTCTGGATTAAAAATGCTGAGCATACAAAAGAACTGTAAGCTATTCAGAAACTATTGAAATCTCCATTCAAAACTTTTTTTTCTCTCTTTTTGAAATGGAACATTTTAGAGTTTCACCGCCTCTGCAGTTTTCTTTGAAGACATAGAATGAAGCATTCCCATAGTAGTTGACGAGAATGCAGTCATCATGTAAATACGCATTCTTTAGGCTGAAACAAGAAAGCAAATCTTGTTATGTATCTGCAATCTCATTCTTTTGATCCCCACCCAAATCTCATTAGCTTACAACCACAGGCAAAACCAGAGAATCCCTTTGAATGACATTCAGTCAGTCATTTGTAGCAAGAGCACAAAGACGAAAAAAGCTGTTATTGGCAGCTAAATGCGTAAAACCATAATACATCACTGATTTTTTTTTTTTCAGAGAAAAAAGTACAAAAAAAAAGTATTATCACTTTGTGTCAGTAACACAAATTGTAGTTACTGCTGAGAGAAAATTTATTGAATCACTCACAATTGAGAAAACAATGGTATCGCTAAATGTTGAAGAAAACAAGTGTTATGGAGACATTAAATGTGGAGAAAAGTCTGGAGTTACTCAGCTTGGGTGAAAGAAAAATAAATCAGTCAGTGGTAAGGCAATGAAATGTGGAATTAATGAAATCGAGAAAAAAAATAATACAAACACTCAGTGTATATAATGGAAACATGACATGTCTTCAAAAATAGGATTCAAAAGTAGGGAAATTACCTAATGTTCAGAAAAAATACACAACAATTTCCATTTCTAATACAAATACCTATAACTATGCACAATAGCCTCCAATTTAAAGACAGTACTTGCAGATCTTAATGAGTTGCTGCTCCTGCCTGAATGACAGGAAACTTGAGCCGTCAATTTCAAATAACTAAACTTGTGTTTTTCTTACAGTTAGTCAAAAATTGATGTTTGTAATTAGTTCTTCTTTAAAACTTTAATGCTTTAATCAGCAAAAGTCAGGAACACAAGTTTTTGTACACTGAAAGAACCGATCTACACCACAAAGCAATTTCTTCACCAGCTTCAGATTCTTGTTACATAAAAACTGCTGGAGGACAAGAGAGAGCCTTCAGCTCCAGACTGCTGAAATTCAGTCTGTCAACTGACTAAGAGCCTCTCTGGAGAGGCGGCTTCTTCATGTGGTGCAACACTATTCTCTCCGGGCGTGAAGGAAAAGAAAGTGGTCAAAACGCCTCAGCACTGTTGATTATTTCTTGATTTTATATTTAAACGTAGGAAAAGAGTCTGTAGGTCAGTAACAGTCTCTCAGGCTGTGAGGCCTTCACAGATTCTGCTTGTTCATCCAGAGTATCCTAAGGCTCTAATAAATGTGCACACAAAGTAAACATCTTAAACCTGCTCTCAAATCATTTTTTAACAGTTTCTGAAAAGACACAAGGTCTGCAACGATGCTTAGTTGGGTGATGTATGTCAAAGTAACATCCAAATGGATGACAGGAACCAAAGTGTTTGAGTGAAACAAAGTCCAAAGCCCCACAGTGTCTTCAACATTGTACATTGGCTTAGAAAGGGGTTGTTTTTGAAAATAGAAGGCCGTCGTCCATCGCTTCATGATCAGCACAGGCCCTCTATCTGAAACTATTAACTTCCATGTGCAACAAACTGCAGTTCATCGTGCAATCAGAACCAGGACTGACTACTTCTTCTCTGATGAACCAATACACCCCCACCACAAAGATCACTTCTAAAACCAAACCTTAAAGACCACAAGATCTGCAGGTTTAAAGAAGCTCTGGCCATATAAGTATCACAATTTAGCTTTTGTCAAACATGCTTTAGTCATTTTCAAAGTCATTTTTGTCCCTTCTAACATAACACATTTCATGAGAAAATGCTCACACGTTGCAAAACATTTCTCATCTTCCAGGTGCCACGATAAAAGTGAATCCTAATTAAGTTTAATGAATAAATGAGGTTATCAGGGTGGTTAGAGATGGACGTTGTGTTTTATTGTCTGAAGACCTGAATAACTCCAGATCTTGAGCAGAGATCTTGCCTCTTTGTCCTGACTGAGTTTTGCAGCTTGTGAGACTAACCTACATAGATTCTGTATCTCTTATGAAACACAGTGTGAGCTAAGTAAGTCAGGCTGACCTCTATTCTGTCACACCCTCTTGTTGTGAGAACTGTTGTATTATGTAAGGGATGCATGCAGAACGACACGCAGTGATGAGAAAACTGAACAACATACTAGAAAGTGCACTCGCTGAAAGGTGGGATTTAACAGGATTCCCAGTAAGATGGGCTTCTCCATCGTGCTATCCAGCGTCTCATCAAACAGATCCTTAACAGCACTGAAATCCCAGACTTTGGTCACGTGAGTGCAAACTTGGCCAAATGGGAAGGCGAGTCTCTGTAGTACACGCTTCCGACCGCCATTACATTATTACAATGCTTTGTAGGCTGGACTATGGTACGCGGAAAAAAAAAAATGCTTCAACGCTCACGTAAAACCCACGCACACACACACACACACACACACATGCACATACACACAGAGAGAGAAAGAGAGAGAGCGAGAGAGAGAGAGAGGGTGACACATTCAGACTGCGCGCACGCCCATCGAGCAGTATAATAACGCACTCTGACAGATAAACAATGAGGAAGGAGCCTCTGCGGTTGAGGAAATCATGCACATGTTGGAGGATTTAAATCAACATTCGCACGGTTTCTCGACAAAACACGCGGATGATGCGCGCTTTGTGAAGGAGCGATCTGCAGCCTTTCAGCATAATCTTTATGTCAGAATCGGCGCCAGACGAGGAGGGTGACTTTTGACTTGGAAGTGTACACATTTACACACGCGCGCGCGCACGCGCGCGTACACACACAAAAAAGGCCTATCTGACATTTTTTTTTCCTGCAACGCTGGGGCTTTTGTGGCTTTGAGAGGACGTTTCGTAATGATATAAAACTGAAAGGAAGGAAGGATTTTTTCAAACCTCCGTCTGCAGCAGTCGCCTGCTTCTCGTTTTCCTGGTTGGTGGAGTGTCAGAATACTTTTTTCTTTCTTCTTGCCTGAATGGTTTAACCCATGATTTTTGGCTGTTATTGCTGGGAACCCGCTTGACTTTGTCCGCCAGGAGCAACGCAGAACAAGGAGGAGAAGGGGGAGGTGGATCTCCTTCTTTCTCTTTTCTTTTTTTGTCTTTATTTTTTTATAATTATGTGTGTGTAGAGGCCATACATATGAAGCTATCGGGATCCTCGGATCGTTTGGCTCAGAAGCAACAGAGGGATTAAATATTCCTGCTCGCAGCGCCCTGTTTGTGCGAGCCAGACTGGCTCACATTGTGAGAGGAACGGCTGTGGCAAGAGAAAGAAGGGCTATAAATAGCGCATGCAATTCTCAAAAACTATCACAAGTGGTGCATCATCTTGTGGAGCACACGGAATCAGATATCCTGCATAGCAATCGCCTTTTTTAAATTGAGTTGATCTTTTTTGTTGTTGTTGTTTTTTTGTCTTGCAGCGTTTCTATTTAAAGTTTTTGACGCGTAGAATTTATACATATTCGGTCTGTTTTCTGGGAAAGGAGGAGAAAAGGAGTGGTTTTCTTATGGATCGGGGCGAATTAATGATGAAACTACACGCGGAAAGACTGATCCGGAGACAAGCCGACCTTCTTCTGTGCGTGGATTGAAATGGATCTATTACATGACAGCGATCGCATTTGGAAAAGCCTGACCTGGATTGTAACAATGTTGTGATCTCTCTCTCTCTTTCTCTCCCCCCTCGCTCCCTACATCATCTCCCTCTCTCTCTCGCTCGCCCGCTCTTTCAACACACGCTTGGATTTATACGCACGGGCTTTATGGATGCATTGTGCACTTCGTTTTGAATACGCCCATTCTCTAATACCGACCATCCCGAGTCTATTATCCGCAGCTATTGTAAGACTCGCACAAGGGAGCCGATTTGTCACCCCTGATCGGTGTTTGGATACCGATGTAAGGATTTCGACATGCCCTGCGCTGGCGACCCCAAAGGCGGACGATTATGACTGCAACGGCGAATTGGGTGGCTAACGGGGCAAGCCTTGAGGACTGCCACTCCAACATCTTCTCTCTGGTACAGTATCAATAAATCATGCTCGGCCGGCTATGATAGACAGGTCATAAGACCGTGGGAGGCACGCTTGTATGTCTGCCTGCTGTACAAAGGTGGACCAATTGGTGATGTTGTTATTGGGCAATCATTAACACTCATGCAAACTATCACTTTTTGCCCCTAAACCTGTTAGATTAATCATTTATGTGCAACCTGTAAAGAAAAACTATTCAAAAAAAAAAAAAATCTAACAAATTACACTGGATATTTCTTTGCATGCATTTGCAGATGCAACGTGTTCCAAGCCCATATTGACACAAAAAGCACCAGATTTTTATTGTTATTATCGTCCTCGACTTGAACTTAATCATATTGCTGGAAATCTTTCTGGAACTCTGTTGCAATGCCAAGAAACTAACTCTCAAGGAGGAAGCCTTTGTTTGTTATCTCAGGATTCTTTCATTTGATTTGAAAGAGAGAAAAAAATGGGTTAATATGTGTGAAATGATGTCAGCAGGACAGGACGAGCATTGAAGAGTAGCAAAAAAAAAAAAAAAAACAGGAGTTCAAATTTTTTGACAATAACATGCGTAAAACGGAAGCTGCAAAAAAAAAAAAAAAAAAAAAAAAAAAACTGTGTTGGACTCCATACGTGCAGTGTCATGTTTTTCTTTTTTTGCAGAACTCACTGGTTTTGAGGTTGCCGGCGACAAAGCGTCGTGTTTTTCACAGTTTTCTTCCTGCAATCAGAGACTTAACTGTCTTACCACAGTAAGCAGTCAAGTGTAAAGGCATGCAGGAGACTGATCTCAGGCTGCTGAGAACCACAGCAACATAGGGGTCCTGAGGGCTTTTCAGGTGATGATGCAGGTTGCAAACTGGCAACAGACTGTGTTACACTGGACTAAATGTGACACCAAAGCTATTTAAATACATCCCAGAGAATGTTTTTAATTAGAAACACAGACTTCTTTTTTGTGTGTGTGGAAATTTTGAGGCTTGCGCAGAACTTTTTGTTCAATAAACTTACATATTTGACACCAGCGAGAGAGGAATTTAAAAATGGCATCATTAACTATTCAGAAGCTTCTTGCATGAATTCCTCTGCACTGATTCTGATGCACATGCAGCACTGTGCGTCTTAAATTTTCCTAGCTTGACACAGCTGAAAACTGCGATTGTGTCCTTGTCACCGTCTTATCCGAGGCTATTCCCTTTGTGGAAAAAATAAAAAGAAGCTCTCATTCACTCACTGCAGCTTTATTGGCCATCATGAACATCCTTTTCAAACTGAGGGTGAACGAGACCATCCATCAGCCGGCTTGTTGAGAATATTTATGACTGGCAAGTGCCTCAGCGGTTACTAACTGGCGGGGTTCCTAGAGGGGAGTCCAAGACAGGACAAAATTGTAAAGCACACCGTGTGTACTGGTTTGAAACGGACGCAGCAGCAAAACATGTATCTTGATGTCGATGCTTTAAGGGTCGGTGGTGTGGGTGGCATCAGTATTTGTAAATAAGAAAGTCTTTTTTTTTCTGCAAATACATTACAGAAAAAAAATTGATTCCATTTGTGGCAAATCGGCGTTAGTAAAACAGTCTTTATTGCAATTGTGTTTGTCAGAAAATATGGACGCACATCTTGATCTGAACCAATACTGGATGGGGAGTGTTTGGCTTGGAAAGGGAAATCAGTCAGTACTTCACACTCTGATCTCTAATTCAGACTGATCTAGAAGTGAAGTTCTGTTTTCACCAGAGAAATCTTTAAACATGGAACTTTTTTGCTGGCACATTGTTGGAGAAAGCTGTTCTAATACAGCTAAGCTATTTCTATCATAATCCCCATGAAGCTTCTTGTTGGCAGCTCGCAAACTATAAATATTTATTTTTTGAAACATTTATATAAAGCATAAAACCGTTTGACAATATTTCGCATTAGATCATTTATTTTGTATTTGATGGTAGTTTTTGACAGAATTATAATTTGTCTCAGTGAACATGTTTGATTTTCAAATACAGGAATCACATGCAAGCTTTGTCAGTTAAAGTTGCATAAATGACAAGCAAGATCAAGATTACTAAATATTATAGACTCTGAATATCTGGGTTAAGATCTTTTTCACCTGAAGAATATTTACATTTTGTAATTTTACCTCTCTAACTTGTCTTTAGCTTGTTTATTTTCAAGAAACACAAATTTATATTGTGTAGTACCTCAGCAGTTAATCTTAAAATCTATTTGAAGTTTGCTGTTGGCACCATGCAACGTTTGAATTTATTTTTATAGCTGATATAAAATTCATTCAATACTTTTAATCATTTAAAAATAAACACTACACAGAAACATGTTTCTGTGTAGTATTATGCTAATAAAATTTTATATTTTTTATCTACAAAATAAAATGATAAGCCACAGATGTGATCCCTCACTTTTTCCGACTTGGATCCAAACGTAAAGTTTATACCGTACGGATCTACAGCATTCTGCTTTCCACTGTGAAGCGTATCTATAAATCCACATAGACACAAAGTCCATGGCTGAATTAATGCAGTTTCATATTTTACAACTAGAGGAAGTAAAATAGGCAATAATATGCTCCTGAAATTACAAGAAAAAGCCATAATTTTTTTTTATATGCACATTGTTTGAGAAAGCGTAATATAGAAGTTTGGTCAAAACAAAACACAACACATTTTTTTATTATAATTTCTTGGAATCGTATTATTACCAGCATGCAGCCATTCTGATGGCTTAAGATCAGATCAGCATTAAATGCTTTGAAAGCTAAAAAAACAAACAAACAAAAAAACATTCACATGATATTAATCCTCAGTAAACATGTTCCATCCATTAGATGGCCCACTGGCTCAGAAAATATGCTAATGCAATGTTAGCTTTGTCTGTCAGGGTTTATCCACAAATGATAAAGTGGGAAACTTCCTAACCTTTCCCTGTTGGTCATGATGGCTGCACTCTGAGATAGAGGTCTTGTAGCAAACTCTTGTCAGGCTGTTTAATGACATTCCAGCATGCATTAACCTCGTCCCTCACACCGATTTGCACCCCACAACAGTAAAGAAAAAACAAAACAAAAACACAACAACAGCTAACTAGAAAGCATAAGTGCCTATATTGAGGGCACTTTATGGGGGCAGCAGCAGATTACTGTCAAGGCCTGTGTAAGATACTCTGGATCGTCTGCAATCACACAACCCACAGAACAACTGTCTTGTGTGCTGGTGATCAACCATCTGTGACAGAAAGCAAACTAGACCCTTGTAAGTAGGAGAAAAGAGCCGGGGCTGGTGAGTTGAAGTGGCAGTGAAGGAGGGAAAAGGGTGGAGGAAGGTTTTTCAACGAGAGGCTGAAGGACTGCAGCAGAATCTGTTTTCATTTTAGGAAAGTATTATGACTGATGTGCATTTCCTGACTGCAGGCCTCAGCCTATTTGAGCAAGAAACTGAGAGTGAAAGAGCGAGACAGAGCACGAGAGAAAATTAAAGAGGGAGACAGCAGTGAGGGAGAGAAAAAAGAGAAAAAGACAGAGAGAGAAAGAGAGAGAGAGAGGCAGAGAAAACAAACATCTTTCTGTGGACTGGGCAGGTTTCCTTTTAACATTGAGTTCCAGGCTGATTATGAAAGGCAAGGAGGAGACAGTTAAAGGCCACACAACACAGGAAGCCTCACTGTGTGCGTTTGTGTACACTGAGCGCACTGTAAACCACGCAGACTCAGGAGACAAACTTCAAACAGCCATCATATTATACACACACAGACGGATTCACAAACACAAGTAGCAAGGAGAGGGAAAAATCCCGGTGCCCACACAAACATATGTACCACAAACGCAGCACGTGCTGCATTTTGCATACGCACACTCATTTACCACTCCTTTTATCGCCCATATTTGGACTGGTGAATAAACCGACGATGCAGGTTTGTGCAAACACAGGTAGACCTTAATTAAGGGACTTCTCCTCTCCTCTCAACAGAGGTGCGCGGAGTGCAACGCTGGTAATTAAGTGTCCTCATGTAGAGGTCTAATGTGATCAACTAGGAGGCGCTCATTAGCCCAACTGTATCCCAACAGCGATCTTCGCTTGTATAACGATGATGCTACTCTCTGGCGAGGAAATAAAGTGCTCAAAGATGAGGCTTGAGGAGATAGCTGCAGTGTGGTGATTTATGGCAGGTGAATGGCCATGGCTTGTAAGGAGAAGCAGGTAATCAGGAGTGGTGCCTTTTTAATACATCCTGTTTGAATTTGCTCGTTATTAATGGTGGTGGAGGGTGCAGGAATGCTTGGGGATGAGAAAGAGGCAGTGCTTGGACAGAGTGTTTGCTGAGCTGATGAATTATTGGGAGTTAATGCAAACCTGGGAAACATTAGAAATGTAGTTATGCTTGTGCTCTTGCGATGTTGGAGAGCTGAATCCAGAACAAAGGTGTTTTCTTGCGCTGAAAAATGTGAATAGGTTGTTAGAGCCCCGTTTCACTCCAGCTGGAATGATAAATTATTTTAGTAAATGTTGGAGAGCACATAACAGGTGTAAATACTGGAAAACCATTATCTTAATTAGATATTGTGCAGAAGTATAAAGTACGTTTAAAGGGGATGTGTGTCACCTTGAGGCACCTTGAGTATTTAGCTGTAAAATATCTCAGTGTTTACCTTGGTCAAGTTTATTTCAGGCTCATTTACAACATTTTATCATTTAATAGTCACATATGATCACTTAGAAAAAATAAGAAAAATATAAATACAAAGTAATACAAGTTTTAAATAGGCAAGTGGCAATTTTAAAAAAAATGTTTTGCTTTCTCTTTTTTTCCAATTGAAAATACAGTCTATAATAAATCACTTGAAGCATACTCAAAAAATGGTTTTGATTTAAACTGCCTCATTTAGTTCCAGTACCATTTCCTTTACTCTTTACCCCAAAGCAAACCTTTTCTTACATAGTACTTGCGCTGTGGTGCATATGCTTATTTTTCTTCTTTTCTTGAAATTTAGAGATATATAGTCATAGTATTACTCAGATTTCACATATAACTTAAATTGAAACTTTATATTACACTTGTGCCAATGTAATTAGATTTTGACTCCTTTTTATGAATAATATGAAATAAGAACCCTGATCAACCAACAGTAACTCTGAAAACTCAGAGAAAGCAGCTGATATTTGAGGAAGCCAAATAACCATGTTTTCCACGGAGAAAAAATAACCTAATAACATTTATTTTTATAGATTTCAATTTGATGTATAGTCAGTATGAATCGTCCCACAGTACCTAGAAAAAGTTGGATGTAAAAGAAGCAATTTTAAAAAGGTGCAAACTGATGAATACTGCTCCATAAAATTTAGTTTATGAAGCTAAAAGAAAAAGGATAAAATAGACATCTACGTAAACACATAAAAAAAAAGTACAAATAGACGGTTAATTTTTATAGAGCCATTTCAGAGCAGAAAGTTTTCAGAGTGGATTATAAAAATGACCTGGTCCATTTAAAATGTTGTTACCGGTACTTGAAATTAAACCCACAATCACATTTAAAAATAAACATAATTCTCAAGCTGCTTAAAATATAAAATTAGTATTAAGACACTTATCAATGTTTACAGGTTGTTAGGGAATATAAAAGTAAATAGTTTTGCAAAAAGTTATGTTAAATTGGCTTGTAGACAAATGTTAAAATAACATTAATTTGTACTAGACGAAAAGAAGCAATCTTGAAATTGCTTGTGGCCAAAAATGAACTACTCTTATGTTATGACAGACTTTAGAGAAATGGATTCTCACATTACTTTGGAAATATGTGTTTTACGTATTTAAAGTTAGATTTATACAGTGTACAATAAGGAGTAAAACTGCTTAGTCTAAAAAGAGTCTATATTTAATCAGAGATATTCAGGCTGAATATAATCAGGCAACTGCTGTCTTGAAAAATGGTCTGTGTGCTCAGTTCTAAGTAAGGAATTTTTATTTATATGTCACGACACGAGGGCTTTTTTCTTTTCTTTTTTTTTTGGGTGCATGCAAAAGAAATACTCAAGCAGCTCTTATTTCTCAAGCCCAATTAATCTCCAAGACAAAACCACTTTAATAAATCACAGTTTGATCGAGATTCAAGGTTTCCCTTTTTTTAGCTTGTTGTTCATCAGTTAGATTCAGGTTGAACGCAGCAAAATAACTGTGTAATTGGTGTAAAAAAAAAAAAAAATGAAGGTGAACACAGCTGAATAAAAGGGGCTTCTTGTTCTGGAGAGGAGAGTCAATTTGTTCATCTAATATGATGTCACCAGAGTCTCCCATGAGATCATTCTCATTTATTTTATACATCTTGGGTGTAGGGCACCCGAGACGGAGAGACAGTCAGTCCTGCAGCGAGAGCGACGAAGCAGGCGGACGTCTTTAAACCTGCCCGTCTCCCAGCTCGTCTGCTGACCATACACTGAAATTGTTGTGGTGTTTTTTTTTTTTTTTTTTTTTTGTTTTTTTGTTCACCATCTGCATGTCTAATTAGAAACCATGCTGAGAAGTAGTTGCAGGTACATTAGGATTGCAGAAATGATGAAATCTCCCTGAGCAGAGGGGGAGTCATCTTCTTCTGCTCAATGCTTGAAAAGCAACTCTTAAGTGTTTAATGTTGAAAAATTATTTAGAATAATAATAAGTAAAAAAAAATCTTACGTTTAAAGATAAACATGAACATGTTAGGGATTTTCTCTGTAGCTGAATTTTTAAATCATTTCAATTCTTCCAGAACTTTGTTAATTTTGTAGGATTTTACAAAATGTGTGAAGGTCTAATCAAACCTTTTCAACAAAGAAAACTACACCAATATGTATAAAAAAGCTTTATTTTGGTATCCATTTGTCATAAATGAATCTTGTATTAATAAACATTTTGAAGGTGCTAGTAAGAGCTTTGTGATCATGGAAACAGATTGTCACCTGTGGAGAAGTTGATGACATGTCATTATTCGTCTTTTGATTACATTTCTCATTCAAAAGTGCTAACTGGTGTTATGTCTAGTAATGCCAGCTGATTGAGCTCCATTCTTGTGCCTATTGTGACGTTATCAACTTAGGTACAGAAGATTTTTCAGTCTTTCTTTCCCTTCAGTGAAAAGAAATCTTTGTATTTAGTGAAATCCAGAAGTGAAAATTAATCATCCGGCTTGTCATTGTTCACCTCTTAGTGATTTTAAGGCTTTTTATACATTCTCACTTGCAGCATTAATACAGTTCATATAATAATGATTGTGATTGTTAGAGATTTTTTGATATTATCATTTTGTTAGTGTTCTCTTCCTTATGTGTGTATGGGCTGACCTGGAGGTTACGATTGTCTTCATGCGAGATAGTAAAACTTTATGGTTCTCAGACCTTCTTCTCTGGTGTTTATCTACCCGGTCTTAGGTGACAGTTTGACCCAGAGCTGAACTGGGCTCAGATTGTAGATTAGATATCACACACAGGAACTGAGTTGTTGGTCTGTTTGTGTTAAATGTTTTACGACCTCTGTTGTTTGATGCTTTGACAATAAAGAGGGAGCTCACGTGAAAGCAGATCAGAACTCTCTATTGAACAGCTCGGAGGAGCTGTTGATCGGGATTTCTCCTTCTGCAGAAGCCTGACCATATTTAATTCATATACGTTGTCTGTGGTTATTTTATTGTAGGTTCGAGGAAAATACCTTACAGTAATATTATAATAAGCACTCAGAACCAGTTTCTGGTATGAGCATTTTCTGCTTTAATTGGACTGAAATGTACGTAAATGTTACAACGGTGCGGATTACAGGTGACATTGAGACCACGCCGCCGTCAAGGGAACAAAAAGTGCAGGTTTCCAAGGCAGCATCTTTGTCTTCTGCTGCATGCCCCGCGGAGCATCTCCATCTGGTTGATTCGCACTAAACAATCCACCCCCTACGCCCAACCTGTGCTCTTGGCTTTGCTTGCTTACTGTCCAGATAGACAGAGCTGGCTTCACCTTGAGTATATATGAGGTACCTCCTACTAATCTGCCCCTGTCACTGCTGTGGGAATTCCTTGTCATCGCAATGGGAGAACATCCCGACAGTTTGAACACTGTAACTCAGAGAAAGAGAGAGAGACAGAGAGAGAGAGAGAAAAACAGGCATTCGGGCTGCTGTAAAGAAAATGATTTGTGAGTCAGCCTCGCCGTGGGTCAGAGAAACAGGGTGGAGTGTAAGCTGGAAACAGGAAGGCCGGGATCTTCTCACTTCTGTTTTTACAACACATCTCTTTTCTAGTAAATTCTCCGGAGCGTAGTCATGGATCTTATCTGAGCAGCAGGCTTGTCAGAGCCCTGCCACAGAGGTGAAGAACAGTTCAAAGGCGGAGTGGGGAGAGAGGGAAGGAAGGAGGAGACGCGGGGCGGGAGGGGAACCACTGCTGGTCCCGGAGCTGGAATTGGGACAGGATGGGCTGGAGTTTTTTTTTCCTCCTCTTTTTTTTTTTTTTAGCATGGTGGCTTGAGTGTGAAATATGTAAGCCCTGCAGTGCCAGCTGTGCTCTATTCTTAGTGCCTGTTGGTGTTTCAGCATGTGTGCAGGGCAAAAGAAGGCTGTGTGTGAAACGAGGATTGGCAGGAATGGGTGGGAAGTGGTGCCTTCAAATGCCTGCGATAGCGAGAAAGTCAGCTTGTTAGCCGAGACATGCACACAAACCACTAATATCACTCAATGTTGCTTCATTTATTCAATGCTAAATAAAGTATACTGTTAAATATCTCACTTATTTCAGCGCAAGTCAGGGTTTAAGACATATAAGTTGAGCTTTCCATTTTATCAGATAAATAAATTATCTTTTTATATTATTTGTCAGCATCGTTGTTATTTTTAATGTACTGGTTATAATTCTAACTCCAATATGGCTGCCTCGTGTGTAAAATAAAGGGATAGGTCTTTACATCACTGACAGCTTGCATTTCATAACTAGCAGTGCTATTATATACATCCATTAGTAAACATGCTGCTACATTATTTGAATTCAGAATATGTTGAGAAATTCATTAGCATTGGCTTGTGTGCAATAACTATCAAATCTCACTGATTTTCTAGTATTAAGCTGTAATATGTGTGAATAATTCCCAGAAATTCAAGCATGCTTTTGTAGAAATGCACATTTAATTAAATATCAATTCATTTTCTACCTTATGTCGGTTTATCAATAAAATGTTTATTTGTAAATTGTTTTCTTGACGCTCTCTCCTCTCGTTTGCCTTTCAGCCTTTTTTCAGTCATTTTGTTGGTTTCTGATATTTAACATTTACAGCACATGTATATGTGTACAACACTGAAGAACTTTAATCTCTCTTGGAACCTGTGGAGGGCCTAAATGGTAGCAAAGTTTGCTTATAGGTCAGGCTGGCCCTGCTTAAGGTGTTGCTGCACTGCCTTCCAATGGAGCCTTTTACCTGAAGCCCAGTGCTGTTTTAAAAGACACTTTCTAAAACCATCAAATGTGTAAACCTGGGTATTTCTTCACCATCAAACAGGAGTAACTCCGGGAATTGTCTGCAGAAGGTCTGTTTCCAGTCTCCTCACCTGACTGCCTGCATATCGACAAGGAGAATTTCTTTAAAGGGAGATACTGCCCCGCTTGTAACTGGGCAAATATTTTCTGCAAGCCAGACAGCTTCGCCGATATCATGGCTGGCTGGGATTCAGCAGCAGTTAGAGCGCTCTCAGGTCAAAGGATGTCAGCGCTGCGGAACGAGAGGGGGAGAGAAACAGAAAACATTAACGTTGCCTGGCGCGCTGTTGCAAGTTCTAATTATCACGTGTTGATCTTCCATTGAGAGATTATCCGCAACTGATCGGACGGGTGCTTGATGAGAACAAACACATTATGCACAGACGGTTGATTCACAAGCATTTGTGTTGCATTGATTCTCTCTGCTCTGCCGAACGGCGCTCTCTCCCGTTGTGAATTAAGACAGACGCTCATGATTTTTCAGATGCTAATGAAAATTTGTACAGCTCTATTTCAGTGCTGGCTTGCTTTACAGGATGAATGGGCAGTGCAGGACAATAGAGATGCAGACAGGTTTTGTGGAAGTGTCTGAACAGGCGTGACTGAGTGAAGTAGGGCTTTCTAAGGTGATCTACACAGACAGGTGCAGCCAAAGTTGTCTTGGGAATACCATATTGTGAGGCGAAAAGGTTGCGTGATTGCTTGCATATTTGTATTGCTTGGCAGATGACTTCTAGTGTTAAAGCTCAGATCAGCAGCCACTCCCGGATAGTAAGTAATAGTGAGTAAACAACAGATTTGAGACAGCAGTCGGGCAAGTTGCAAGTTGGAACTTGTTCAGGTGTGACCTGTGCTGATGTCGACAGGCCGGCCCAGACTACATCCTGCATGCTCCTACAGAGGGTTATTTATTGTTTTCCCACTGATATTTTGATAGCCAAGAAAAGAAAATTAAATGCCGACTTTTGCTTTTTTTTGCAGAAAAAAAAAATCAATGCAGGAAATTAGAAGCCAAATGAGACATTTTTCATTCTGCTTCTGCTCCATTTGCCCAGTTTCAAGAACAATCAAACTGGCTGCTTCTTGTGGCCAATTCAGAAGCCACCATGCAGTGCTAATTGCACAATTATTGGACTAAAATTACCAGAGTAATTTTTAAACACAAGTTAAGCAGTTCTCTAACTGCTCTCAGCCAGTAATCCTTCTGTATGAAGCCATAATCATCTGGTAAATTTGAGCTCATGAATTCCAGCTGCAGGAGAACAAATTGAGCTTTTTGTTCTGCCCTAGAAAAGCCAACACACACACACACACACACACACACGCACGCACCACGCACGCACGCACGCACACACACACACACACACACACACCTACACACACCGCAGATTTTTAGAGTACAGTAAGGGACTTAACGTGTTATTTTTCTACTGTCACCCTGGAGACAGAAATCTCTAAACTTGAGCTTACTGAATTCGTACAGATGTTTTATGTTGCCTAGTAACTGTTTTTCCTCTCTTCTTGTTTTGCCTCTTTGTGTCTCTGGGTTTTTATTTATTTTTCTGCAGCTCTCTTCCCTTCGTTGCTTCTAGTTTAGCAAAAATTACAACAAAATTGTTTATTTCCATGTGAATCATTTAAGTAGAGACCACCTGACTGTCCCCGATGCTCCAGTTGGTTTCATTCTGCTAACGGCCGTGGCATCCTATTGGTTCCTCTGCCGCTGTTCCTCCTGCTGCCTGCTTCTCTTTGTGTCAGGTGAGAGAAGTCGTGGCTCGGCGAAGGGCTTTCTGCCACGTGATTGGCAGGTCTATCCGTCACTCAGCCCCTGGGACCGTCGCTCGCTCTAATTAGGTCGCTTGGCTTGCTCACCTCCCAGAGCTGGATGCTACAGCAGAGCACAGATCAAATGACAGCCCCTTGTTTTTGTGGGGGACGTTTAAAGGTGGTGGCAGAAGGTAGAGGGAAGGCATCTGTTTGGCATCTACAGCAACCACACAGAAAGCTCCTTTTTCACACACATTGTGCTTTTCATCACTTTTGTTTCTGCCTCCTGTGTGTGATAATGTGCGTTGCTCTTGATTTGTGTTGCAAAATGCCATAGGGGAGTACGGCTCCTTGTGGGTTAATTTGATTTCATCGGGTTAATTGATGAAGGGGAGGGAAGGAGTCGATGCGTGCTCTTATTTCTGCCACTGGCTGTTCTAATTGGTGACTTCGCAGTGTTAGTTGTGCAGAGTTTGCTTCAGACAATCTCGTTTTTCATCTTGAAGGAAAATTTTTTTTTAACACAAATTAGCAGACACTAATGAAGGACGAACATCAACTGGATATATTTGCTGCACAAACAAGATGCAATGTGATTTCATGCAGAACTCAATTGTTTTTTTTATTTATTTATTTTGCATTTGCAGTATCTGATATGACACCGCAAACAAAACATCTGAAGCCAAGATTGTGCAGATAATGTGCTGTCTGTCTGTAGTCTCTTTCACATTGAAACCAACCCAGCGTTGTGCTTGTTGATTACTTTATTTGAAGGAACGGCAAACAGTCTGGCGCACATCAATAAGATAAAATTGCAAGTAGGTGGCTTGAGTCGTGATACTGCTAGAATGCCACAACTCAGTTGAAACCAAAATATGTAGCAGTCAGATTGAATGAGGAAGCTAAGTGTAACCTACACATATCAGGTGTTGGTAAAACAAATTTTGAAGTCTCAGCAGTTATAGTTACATAATATAACTTAGAAATAATAAACTTGTCTATGAAATTATTTTAACAGATCTTGTCTTCCCCTTGATATGAACAGTATCTCAAGCATTTAAACAGATTAGACATGGATGAGAACGAGATACCTTTCATATTAAGTGTTTTGCATGTGCCACAGCACATAAAACTGCTGATATATTCTCCCTCTCAATAGGCTGAAGTAGCTTCTTTGTTAGGATGAGCACATCTGCTGGGATGCCATATTAACCACAAACTCACCCAGATGTAAGATCAGTCGCATTGGCTGCACTTGATGTTGAATTGTGGCCGTAAGAAAGCTCAAACAGCAGAATCACGAGTTGGCTGGGATTACGTGAGATTCTCACAGTGAGCATGATAATCATGATCAAGAATAGTTTCACAATATTAACACCAAAAGTTGAAACCAAAATATGTAGCTCAGTCAAATTGAAGAAACTCTTTATGCTTCTGCTTTTTACGACTAACTGGGCTGAATCAATAAGATGTTACTCTAAAGAGTGACATAAGCATAACTAGCTGATAGTAGGTGGTTAATTGGTCAGAATATCTGCTCTGGTATCTAGCCTGCAGTTGGTTGCTTAAAGGAGACAGTGCTCTTAAAGCTGCAGTATGTAACTTTTGTAAAAATATGTAGTTTAAAAAAAAAACAACGTATTTCTCAAAACGGACACTATCTTAGCGTTGTTGATCAAACTCGTGTACGCGCTGCTTGGTGCAAGAACCTTGCGCAAGCTTAGGATTGTTGGTTTACAACTGGCTTTTTTGACAAGAGATTTTTCCAAACGGCAAGATTTGTGAAAAGTGTAGCTCATGCTCACATAGGCATGAACACACTACTCTAATGAGCTAGGACTGTGGTATCGCGACTAATAGTATCGCGACTATTTTCTGTATTAAGAAGCTGAGTTTATGTAAAACATTAGCTGTTTATGTTTGCCATTCCTAGTGTGTAATTTCAATGTGTGGATGACACTAGGCAAAGTACTTTGCTCTCCATAAAACAGTAGAGCTAATATCAGTGGTCTTTCTTATCTTCATTTTTACCAGCCCAAATAAAAATAAATTGTGCTTCTGGATTGGCTGCTTTGCAAACGCCAGCCAAAAGCAGGTCTTGTAGCATTGCACCTGGTTATTTAAACTTCCCACAATGAATTTTCTTTCCAGTGTTTTGAATATTTTCTTTGACAAAAATCTGTGAATATGTGGATTTTTAAAAAATACTCAAATTGGTGAATTCACAGCTTCGAACCATATATAGTCTACTGTATACCTTGTTTACCTTATTCCCCATGTGATTGTGACTTATTATTGAGTTACAATAAGAGTCCCATTTATAAGGAAGTGACAAACACACAGCAAGTACAAAAGTAGAGTATGGGGAGATCCCCGTTTCGATGTTTCATCTCTTAGGAACCACAAGAACCAGGAATCTGCATCGACATCTTGGTGAGAAATCACTTAGCTTGTTTTTTTTTTTTTTCCAGTTCTTCTATGAGTAATAAATGTGCAAATCAACACATCATTACTCCTTATAAGGACATAGCCCAAACTGCATTTCCCTGAGTGGAACACTGTGGTTCAGCAAAGCCAACAAGGCTATGACTAAGAGAGTGTGCTTGTCGATGAGATTCAAGCACCTCGGATTATGAACATGAAGGTGTAGGCCTTAAGCAACGCACAGGCAAAGCTAACACATATTTTCTTGACTTTTTCCTCATACACAGTGAAGAGTTCACATTTCGGTTCATCTTATATCAAGACAATTCTCTGACAGAAGGAGGATTGCCACTTCAAATCTTGTCTGTGCAATCCTTTCTGTGTAGAGTTAAGGGTTTTAATGTTCTAAAAACATCCATGTTTAGTTACTTACTGATTTTATATAGAGTTTAAGAGAGAGTTTGATTGTAATTGGTGGGTTATCGCATGTGCCTGTGTGTTGCACCAATGAGCTTACCAAGTTATACCCCACGTTTTGCTTGAGACCAGCTGGATCAGTCTTCTGCTTCCACCTCATGAAGATAAACTATGAGAACTTGGAGTCTTCTTAATACCTTTCAGGAAGCATTTCACATATACAGTACGCTAGAATCTTGAATTATTCAAAACCTCAATTCAAGTGGCAAAGATTTTTGAAAGACAAAACAAGACGAGCTGAAATATTTTCATCCTCTAGAGCCATTTCTGAAAAGTGCATTTCACAGATTCTTTTCTCTCGGTCTTTTTATCTTTGCTGTCTAAAGGAAGATTTCCTTCTCATTTCAAGATTCCTGGAACGACAAATATTTTAATCACTATTTGGATTATTTTCTCATGTTTTTCTCATGTTCATGTGTGTGAGGAAAATATGCCACACATGAACAGCTCTTGATTATAAGCACGGTACTAGAACTTTGCGATCTAAGCACAGTTGGGATAGAAATGACGATACATCCTGAACTCACTGTGATGTCAGAGGTTTGATGAACTACTTGTAAAACAAATGCAGTGCATAAAGATAGAAATGTTGTCATTTGTTTGAATTTTCCTTGAGTGCTGTAGAGGCAGTGTCATATTTACTTGCTCTTTCTTAGCATAAAAATATTAAATTTTTTCTTTGGTGTTTACTCTGCAAAAAGACATAAAGAGGACTTTTGCAAAAAAAGAAAGCAGAAGATTTTACACGTATTCAATAGGCATCTATGACAGCGAGAGAGTGCTGAGAGATGAGAGTGAGAGTGAAGACGAGGAAGACAATAGAGGTGAGGGTAAGGTCAAAGC
Source organism: Poeciliopsis prolifica (assembly GCF_027474105.1). NCBI lineage: Eukaryota > Metazoa > Chordata > Actinopteri > Cyprinodontiformes > Poeciliidae > Poeciliopsis > Poeciliopsis prolifica. The sequence continues at coordinate 9,505,188 of NW_026562390.1, read as the reverse complement.
TCCAGTCCGTATTGGCAATTGAAGGAAAAAGCTCTTGTTTTTGGTTCTGCACTCAATCAGAGATAGAACTGGCGGACCTGCCGAACACGGGGCTCAGAGCAGTTCAGTTTTTATTGACAGAGAAACAAAATCCACCATCTTATTTGTCTTTTCCTTTTTATGCCGCTGCTGTTTTAAGAAGCAGAGGAGGATCTTTGATTTCTTGCACAGTGACATTCAGCAAGGACTGAGAGATGATCATGAGGACCATGCAGCAAATCCGAAATAAGCTGTCTCCAAACAGAGGACTTTTTTTCCCAAGTTTTGTCTCATGTCAACCTTTATGATGTAATGCCTTTTCAATTTAGTAGCATTTGCCTGAAATATTGGAAATAACCAACTTCAATTTGTTTCCACACTGTCTTTAATTTATCCTAATTGGATAAATTAAAGCTTGTTTCTATTTAATATAGTTTAACTGGTATTGTAAATGCTCTGCATCTGTTTTTAAGTAGATTCTGTCAGACAAATTTACATTCCTGACAGATTTTCTGCTCTATGATACAAATGATAATGGTTTGAAATATGAGAACTGGCAGTCTGTTATCAGATGATTTGACACTGTTTATTTCTGCACACACAATCGTGTAAACATGCAGCTATCATGCTTTACAAATGCATTCATACCCCTAAAACTTCCACATTCTTCATGTCACCACAACAAACTTTAATGTGTTGTATTTGAATTTTATCTGACAGACCAACAAAAAGAAGTGCAAAAGTTTGAACTCGAAGGAGTCGTACGAATAATAAATGTGTGATGTTCAATCAGTGCTTTGATGAGCCATGTTCTGCTTCAATCACAGCTGTAAGTCCTTTGGGGAATGTCTTACAAGCTTTGCACATCCAGAGTTTGAACTGGAGCAGATTTCTGCAGATTGAAAAAAAATCTCAGTCAGATTGGATAGAAAGCATCTTTTAATTTTTAGGTCTAGCCACAAATTCTGGATTTTATTTTGGTTTGGACTTTGATATAAATGGATCCAAAACATTCCATTGTGACTCTGGCTGGAGCTTTTTTACTGGTGAGAGGTGAACTTCTGGTCCTCTCTCAAGTCTTTTGCGCTGTCTAAAAGGTTTTCTTTCAAAATTCTTTGTTTGTAGCTCCATCCATCTCCTTTGAAAGAAAATCAACAGCCACACCATGATGCTGCCTCCACTATGTTTCACTGGAGAGATGGTGTGTTCAGAGAGATGTGTGGGGTGGATTTTTTTAAGGCCAAAGGTCAATAGACAGCTTTATTTTCACACGTTTGCTTTGTCCACTGTATGCACAAAGCACAAATGGATTCTTATGACTTTTACTTCAACAATCTTTTTTTCAATTTTTTGCGATTTTACCTTTTTCATATTTTTGGATGAGCCTCACATTTGATGTAAGATGTTCAAACTGTGGGATATAGTTTTATAACCAAATTATGCAATTCTTTGTGTTTCATAATAGCAAAAATATTATGAAAAGTCAAATTCCTGAACACCTTTGCGAGAGGCAGTAAATTAACATAGATCAGATCTCAGCTTTGTTCTCTGATGCATGACTGTACATCAGCTGGAAAACCACTCTGCTTCCCAAACACAGAAGTGTTTTTCAAGCACTTCTGTTCTGCTCGTTCTCATAGCTGCTCAGCGGGATGTGGGCGTGCAGCATCGGCGTTACCGTGTCTGGATGCTGCCTGCAAGCATGTAACTGCAGCTCTTTTCCCTTTTCTGCAATCGTGCCCCTGCTAATTATTCAGAGGAGTTCAGTGGGGTGTTAGGACAGCGTTTTCCACATGGCCGATAAATACACAGCACCTGTGTTTGCACAGCCTCTGGCCACCGATTAAACCAGGAAATATAAATGATCTTATAAGCTGCTAACAGCGAGCCTTTTTTTTTTTTTCGCAGGCAATGACTGGTTCACATTGTTATTTGACAGTGAGGAATAATGGATGAGGCTCGTTTCACATTCGTGTCATGAAAGGGGAATGTTTCACTATGATCATAAAACATGCATCATATGGATTCTGAGAGATGTATCTTGAGATGTTTCAACCAGTTTGCACGCTTATCATGATCTGGTACCCAGCTTAGGCAGTTTTAGTGAAATACGATTAATTAAGCATATTTGCCTATTCATGGATTCTCTTAACGAGAGGAAGAAGATTGAAATATAAAATTTATTACCCTTCTAAAATATCTTATCATCCGACTGATGCCGGAATCTAGCTGAAACGAGCACAGCTCCTCTCTCATCTCTTCGCATTTCGCAGGAGAGAGAGAGAAAGAAATGTTTCCGAGATGAGTAATTTTCTGTCTTACATGTCTGGAGAGGCCCATTTATCAATGAGTTCGAAGGAGAGCTTGTTTTGCTTTTTAACACAACTGGTGTGCCTTAGCTGTGAATATATTTCCTGATATCCTGATGCTTGCCACCCCTCCATCCCCCGTCTTTGCCTTAGCATTTCAGTGGTTGGCAGACAGCTGCGCCAAACACTGGAGGAACTTTTGACATTGACTGGGAGTGACGAGGCAGTGCAAGCAGATGTCTTTCTCTTTGCTTTGGGACAAACAGCATCCTTGACCTTGTCATGGCTAATTTTAGTGCTTGGCTTATCACAGCGCCAATGTTTATGTCTTTCATTACACATGCTGTCATTACAGGAGGGACATCCTTGTAATTATGGGTGCACTCTACTGTTTGGATGCTCATAGGGGTCATGTTAATGGTTTAGTGTGTGCTCACCTTTAAGATGCTCCATTGAAGGTTAGATCTGAAGAAATCAAATGTTTTTTATGCTGATTTTTATTTAATTTTTGTTTTTATTTGCACTTAAATTGACATAATCATGCTTAGTGCCTTCCTCCACAATCATCAAACCTGAGAAGCGGGCTTTTCTTTATCCACTCAAACACTCTGCAGGCTTTGTTTTCCTTTGAGCTGCCTCTTTCTACCTGTCCTAGTGTGAAAATGGGTCAGTATTTTTCTGTTCTCGGTTGTCGTCGGATGGCTCGGTGCCCAGGCTAGTGTGCCAAACACGACCCTCACAGCTGGGTGGACACAGGAGAGAAGAGGACGGCAGTGCAAAGTGTTGAGAGACCCTGGCCCCTCCACTTCTCCCCCGCCCCTGCATGCCAAATGTCTTTGCTGCTCTGCAATGCCTTTTGTGAACCTTTTTCATGCACAGTTGCACACACAAAGACACAAACAAACATAGTAAAAAGTTTCCAAAGCACAGAAGGATCAAGAGTGTTTTCATGGGAAAAAAATGGAGGAGGCATCTGTTTCTGATGAAACAGAAAAAATACATTAGTAGCAAGACATCTACTTCAATGTTTATCAACCACATTAAATCCATATTAAATTTTTTTGATGAATTTGAATCCTTTGTTTTCCAGATTCAAATAGAACTTAAGTGATTTTTAAAATTAAAAGCTGGGATTTTGGAATTTTATGGGTATTTTCTTTCTTCTTTTTGACAGTTTTAAAAATGTTCTTACACTCCTGATAATACTTCCTTAAATGTCACTTAGTTTCCAAGTGCAGTCACTTTCTGGAGAAAAGTTTTATTGTAGCGTCTTGTTGGTAGCATCATGATACGGGTCTTATTCAACACAGATGTGTTACTTTTGAAAGATTTGTGGACCTTGCATTGAAAACCAATAATCAATACGAGGAAAGCAACCAACTGAGGAGAAATCTACTAGGTTCTGATAAGAAAAGCTGTCAAATATTTAACCAGATTTCTTTTAAGAACCGAGTTCATGACCATAAATGGCATGAAGTTTCTCTGCAACTTGCTAAGTGACATGAAACCAAATGTCAGTGGGGGATGTTTGTATTTATTTGAGCATGTATATGTAATTTTGACAATGTGTGGATTAGAGAAAATCCACAGAAACCTCAGTCGTGTGCAATAGGCATTATTTATAATCATTCCTCCCTTGAACAGGAATCAGTCAGAGGTTTCTAAAAGTCAAAATTTCACAGAAAAATATTAGCCTTGATGAACATATGCAAACTTGTAACTTTGATCCATCACTGGTAAAAGCAACACAAACAGTATCCAGATAGTATGTCGTGCTTGTTTCTTCCTCCCTCATGAGTCAACATGCTGGTTCTTCAGCTTGACTTCACTCAGCTGTTCCTCTCATATCCATTTTTATGCCTTACTGTCTCTCTCCTCCTCTCTCTCTGCAGCGATTACACTATTTAGTCTTCCTCAAGTGAAGCGATGCCGTGTGCGAAGTTCTAACAGCTTATCAGCGAGACACTGACTGATCTTAAACATTTTCACAAGCCTTGTAGTCATGTAAACAGGAAGAGGGCAAAAGCTGACAGCGACTGTGGAAAAATTTATGAAACAAGTTCTGTCTGATCAACATTTTTATCTGAAAGCAAAATATGTAAAAATAAATAAATAAATAAAAAATAGATTTGGATTTACAGGACACTTAGTCTTGTAAATATTTAAAAAATGTCTTGTTTTTTTTAAATACAAAAAACTTAAAATGATTTTAAGATGCACAGTTCTACTAAAAAAGAGACATTTATAAGAAACAACTGAATGAAGCAGCTGAAGTGGCCTGGTTGCATTTGCACACTCATAAACTTATCATCCCACATCTAGATTTAGCAACATTTGCACTCGCTGCCTGGCAAAAGTCGTCTGAATACCTCAAATTGTAAGGACATCTCTTGTCAACAGCCATCTGCATCAGGTTTCTGGTAAAATTTAGCACCAAACTAAATGCTTATAGCTCATTCATAGACAATAATTGTCTACTCACAAAGTCCTTCTTTGATTTGGTATGCTGTGTGGATTTATAGCTAAAATCTGAAGGTTTGGAACAAAAACTGAAATTATGACCTGTTCATAATTTCTTCAGTTCACTTAAGAAGTCTTATTTCTTTTGAAGAAACCAAACCCCAGTGCTGTGTGAGGAAGCTGGAAAGAATTGCATATCCACAGCAATCTCTAAATTATTTCTGATAGATAGTCTTCAGGAACTTCCTGGAAAGCCTAGTGCTTAGGGTTGGTCTTTCCAAACTGTATGATATGTGTTATGATATGTCCAGAAATCCTTCCCATAAGTTCCTAATATGTAACCAAGTGTCTAAATTGAGCTTTGCATTTGCAGCAGCTGTGTCTCAGGCTTGTCCTGATGTGAGATCTATGTTTATAAAGAGATCTGATGCTCTCTTTCTGGAGTCCACATTTCTAAAGCTCTTCACAGCATGCTTAGAAACTTTTATCCTGCCCCTTAGGAAGCATACACAAACACAACGGAGGAATGTTCATTACAAGTGAATCTACACATGAGAGCATTTGGCTCGGTTTCAGTTTCCTGCAACAATTTTATGGAGTATTTACATACAATAATAAAACTTCCCTCTTAAGAATCTGATAAACAATAACTAAATCACTGATGTTCCTTTTCTCCTATTTTTTTTATTTTTTTTTACAACAACCTTGTGTTGTTCCTAAGCTGTTGAGTCCCGGCGATAAGTTCAGTTTGTTGCAGCTGAATGTTGTGAGGAAAGTAAGATTTTTGTAAAAGTTGTGGACAAATGTTTGGAAAGGTGAAAACTTCAGGAGATGATCATGAATTCATTAGTGCTTTGTACATTAGCCTGACAGCAAATGAACCAAAGAAGAACTCAAAGTGTCAGTCATTCTGCCATGTGGCTCTCTGCCCAGGGCAGCAACCTGCCAATGAGTGTCCCCTGATTTTGGAAAATTGATGAATCCTTTTTTCTCTACAGAATATTTATATTGCTGATATGGAAGGTCTGTTACCATGAGACGTGCCCCGCTGTGTTGTCCATTAATATTGTTGTGATAATTGCTAATAATATAAAGTTAGAGCCCTTAAAGTGCAGTACAGATCAGTGACGTAGAAATTAAGCTTTAATTACTTTCTACCTAACAGTCCACACTAGCAGTTGTTTTTTTTTTGCTATCAGTGAAAACCTGCAGAAATCGTTTCACCGACTGATTGATGGGAACAGCTGTTTCCCTGAACCTCCACTGCAATATAGATGACGAAAGTCCCACCCTTCATGCAACGCTTGCTGCTCTGTAGTCACTTTCACCCATATAGTCTTATATTTTAGAGAAGTGCTGGAGTATGCTCTTTCAGCAACATCCATGCACAGCATGTGTCATAACTCTGCTTTGTCTCTTGTCAGCGCCGGTGACGTCATGTTCTCCATGACAACCAGTTGGTGTAATGTTGAAAACTTCAGCTTCTCTGTATAGTTGTCTGTGATGGTTGACATTTTGTTAAGTATAACCTCATTGCACCGCGGCCTACATATTTTGGTCACCAGTAAATGAGGCCGTCGCTGATATTTAGAACATGTTGAAAATTTTCATCTCTACTTTGGCATTTTCTGAACTTTACCCAAATATTAATTATTGATTGAGAACATTAAACTCTGCCATTGGTTATCAATATTTACTGTCATTCTCAGATATGTTAAAGATACAGAAACAGACTGGAGATTCCACACCCTTGATCCCAATACACCCAGACTATTTAAATTAGATGCATCAAAAGCAAAGCTTGTATTCCGGCAGGATATGACGTCACATAAAATTTGCTTCATTATGTCACATTTAGGCCTGTGCAACACACGCTTTTCATTAAGCCTCCAAACATGGCAAGATAGAAAACAGAAGCTTCAGGGCTTTTGGTATTTATTCAGCTTTTTTTTTTTTTAAATAGACAAATTACTTCAAATGTCAATATAATTTTAATATAAAAAAAAAATTACACTGGAGTTTTTTTTTCTTACCATTTCATTGACTACTTGTTGGAAAAATAAGTTTTACTTAAAGCAAGACGTGTGTGTCTGGTAACTGTGCTCAAACATCTTTCTGTTTATAATCACAACACCACAAACAAACGCACAGCTACAAACAAAAATGATCCTGAACAGACTGCAGTGATAACATTGCCTAACAAGCTTGTTGAATTGCTGAACATTCGCTGCTGCAATGCTTTAATCATTACTCTCCTCTTCCAGGCGGAGCTGACGGGCATCAAATGGCGCCGCTACAGCTTCTGCAGCGGTGGGGAGTACGGGCCCGTGATCTCGGCCCCGGCCCAGGATGACCCGGTGCTGCGCAGCTTCATGCACTGCGTGCAGGCCAACCTGCTGTGCGTGTGGCGACGCAAGATCAAGCCCGATGCCAGGGAGTTGTGGATCTTCTGGTGGGGCGAGGAGCCCGACTTCTCTGATGTCATTCATCATGAGCTGAAAGGTGAGAAAGCGAGGGAGGGGAAGGAAAAAAGTGTGACAGAGATGAAGGATGAGGCTCGCAGCTCTGCTCTATCCGTCTCAATTATTTTTTCATCCCATCGGTCTTTACCTCAGCTTCTATTGTGCTCTCAAAGTTTGGGTTAGAAGCTTGTACATGAGGCATAATTTGATAGTTGCTCTTTATTACGCTGCTCTGACTTACAGTATATAGACTGGGGAAATATTGCATGGGATACACCTATATTGTGGTTTTAGTGGGCTTTATGAAAAACTGGCTGCAAAAAAATATGAGATGGGGGTGGATGCCAGGGATGTGAGCCGGTGGAGTGCCAAATGGATCTTAGCATTAATACACTACATGAGCCGCAGAGGCTTACATATAGCAAAGTCAATATTCAGGTTATTTAGTCGGCTGCAGATCAGAGTTGCTGTGCTGTTTGTTCAAGATGTTCTGGAGACATTGATCTGTTTTCTGTAGTGCGCTCCTGTTTTTGAGCCTCATATAGCATAAATGTGAAATGTGTTTGGTTTGCAAACTCAAGCATTTTTGTGCTGCTTCAGGAGTATCGCTGTGATGAAGCACAGAGCGACGGAGTTGGGTTTTTTTTTTCTCTCCCTTTGCTGCTGTTTACCGGATACCTGGATTTGTGCCTGTGCGTGTTAGCGAAAATTACACTGCGATATCTCACTTTGGAGAGTGCCACTGTCAGCATTATTGTCCCTATTTATAGAGACATTTGCATTATCTCCCTGTGCACGTGTATGGCTGTCCAACATATCGACCGAGCCACAGGAAGACAGTGGGAGACGGGGGGGAAAGGAGAGGGATTATAATGGGCTTGGTTTTGCAGAACAACAGCCAGGAGGGGAAAACAGGTATATTGGTTTGAGAGGTTGAAGCATCAGTTACCTAATAAGCTGACTTGATGTGAAAAGGCCTCTCAGGGGCTGCAGTAAGTATTTGCCAAATGTTCTAACTGCTGCTGCAGGGAGAGCCCTTTACTCTGTACAAATGAGCAGCAGAGAGTTATATTTGCATCAAGCTGTACTTACGTACAAGTAAGTGCACCATGCTGCAGTGGTACACAATGGCCTCCCTGAATAATGTATTTTATCGTACTTATTGATTTCGAAAGATCCACACGGGCTACTAACTATCATAATAGCACAATGAGTCAATGTGGCGAGAGGAGGAGGTAGCGATTTGATTTTGAGAGCAAAAACTTCATTACCTGAAGCCATAAAACGAGTATGTAGGAGGGCGAAATTTTAGCATCACCTCACCAATTTACGCGCTGCTAATGGCTGCCGAAAATATTGATTATGACTCTCTTTGAGGTCCAGTAAACTTGATAATAACTGAGACAATTCTATTACATTTTATGGCTATTGATTCAGAGCTGCTGCAGTTGTGTCACTGCTTTCAAAAGTGTGATTTTATTTGTCCGTTTATTCATTCAGACAATAAAGACGTGATCAAAAGATTGGTGTGCTGAAGGACGTTGCCCCCATGTTTTGGATTTATGGAAATTTTTTGCTGTTGGAGAAATTAATTGTAATCTAATATTGTTTGAGCTTTGTTGTATCAAAACCTACTGCAATGTTTAGGTTATTAAAAAGCGCAAAGTTAGTTGTTGAAATGATTACTCCTAAAGCTGATCGACTGCAAATCTGTTACTTATAAATAGTCTAAACTTACGTAGAACTTTTCCAGCTAAGTTTATCACCCAAAGCGCTTTACACTGTTACATATTTAGTAGCAGCGGAAAAGTTTTTATAAGAGTAAGCTCACATACAAAGAATTATGTTTTACTAATTGGACTAATAATAACACCAGTCACGATTTTGCAGCTGAGTTCATAGTTTTTTGTAAGAACTACGGTTATCGTCGTTCAAACTTCAGCGTCCATTAATTTTCTCTACTCGTCTCTTTCAGACTGGTTCTGACTCATATTTTAAAACAGTAAAAAATTATACATGAATTTGACTTTTTTTTGCATGGTTAGCATTGCTACCTGTAAACACAACTTTCCCTGTCTATTGATTATAAAATATGGACCTTTACATTTGTTTTGACTTTTTAAAGAATAAAACAGAGCAACTTTTTTTATCTTAAAGTTTGAATAAACCACTGATGTCGCTGAATATGTCTATATCACACAGTTTCATCTTTAATCAGCCCACTTATACCAAAGTAGCTAACTTTGACTCTTCTTTGCTCAGTAGTCCTTATTGAAAAGGAGTTGTGTTAATGCAATCTGCTGGCCCATGATATGTTCACACATCAGAGAAGGATAGGATTTTTCAGTTTCTGACCAGCTAATTTCTTCAAACATCTCTATATAAAATATCACAAAAATAAAGATTCATGACACTCAAGAGAAACCTGAGCGTATCTGAAAAGTTTAAGTAAAAACAGGTGTTACTACTGCAGGCTGTGCTTGTATTTGCATAAATGCTTCTTTAGGATTGCTTTGGAAAAAATAACAGGTGCTCACTTACACACAAACACCTACACAGTCCTGCAGACACACACCGTCTTCTTTCAGTGATGATAACAAGACTGCTTCACTTATTTTGTAAAATCTCACAGGCTTTTCTGTATAACTCCCATTAAGCACCTAAAATAGCACTTAGGGTGTGAGCAGTATTTGGTAATTGTTAATTAAGAAGATGCTGGATTTTCTCCAAATTAGAATCAGTCGTAACATGGGGAGTGTCAGTGTTTTCTCAAGTCTTAGGAAGCTTCACACCTGAATATCGATTTGCTGTATTTGCATCTCTTTCCTTCAGTTTTTGTTTTTGTCTCCTTCATGAGGTTTTCCTTTTTTCTCTAACTTTTCCTGATATCTCCTGGTTTTGTGAAGGCGCCGCTCTGTCTTCCAGTTGCAGCAGAATATGCCTTAATGATATCCATGCATTACATGACCAGCTGTTGTTTCAATTAGTGTTATAAATCTGAAATTCTCTTAAAAATGCGGCTCTCATATACATCTTTAAGTAATTTCAGACTAGACAGATGTAAAGAGCTTTTAATAATACAACATGTACACCAGCTCCTGTGAGAGGGTACATCAATTACTATTCAATGTTTTCTGTTTATGAAGACCAAAGGGGTTTTCAGAACGAATATCTAGAGGAACCAGTTGCAGCAAATTAATGATTGTTGTTGCTAATCGATGCCATATCCACTCACAAATTGTGTGAGTTAATTCCTGCGACGGAGACGCTCTTCCATTCAGAAACGACTGGCTGATTTATGCAGATTTGACAGAACGGCAACAGCTGTCGCTGTGTGAATAATTAGCAGGCTGTTTCATGTTTTGAGTCATAAATGAAAATTAAAGCAGTGCAGATTTCTGTGTGGAAAGGCGAAGACTGATGTCCGTCTGGAAAATTCTTAGAAGGCTTAATTGCTTGGGTGGTAACAGGATGTTGCTTAACACTTGTTACAAAACGGTACAAAATTAGACTGCAGAATTTTACACAAAATAAAATATTGTTGGCAATAAAGTGTGTCATAACTCCAACAGGCCCTAAAATAATGCTATTTTTGTTGGAAAATCAATGATTTAAACTTGTACTTAACTAAAGAAATTTAATTTTGGCTCACAGATTAATAACCTGCTTTAGTTTTCAATATGTGGACAATGTTGACGTGTAACTAAATCTGACCTGTAAATCACAGAGTAATGCCACATCAGCACTAGATGCTCAATAAAACAAAAAATATCAACAACAAAACAACCCTATAATAATCTGATCCTTCACTCTTTGATACTCATGTATTACATTTTTGTCCAAATCTACATTTGTAACCAAAAGCAAATCATTTTGCACCTGAACGTTGTGCATCAGTCAGTATCTTTTAGTTGAGCTAATTATTGTAATCAATTAAGGGATAACAGTCAAATGCTAAGATCCCTCATTTAACTCTATTTTGATTTGTAAAACTTGTATATTATACACTTTTGCTATCATGGTCCTGATCCCATCTGGGGCTGGTTTCCTCTTATGAAATATGAGGCATTATAATGTCTGATTAAAACAAACATAACTAAATGCAACTTCCTGTTGGTACATATTTATCAATGTAGGAGGAATCCTACTTGATATCTGTCCTGAGCTTAAAAAGACACTATAATATAATCAACATTACAGCAGTATACCAATAACTGAAGTATCACCTTAAGAACTTGTGAATTGAGATTTTCATACATGAAAATCATGCCCAGTACAGCTCAATAAAATTAATTTGCTCTCTTTCATCGAGATTCATCCGTTAGTCTGTGAGATATCTTTTTTTCAAGTGCAGAAAATTCACGTTAACACCTCTGGATTCTCACTAAAGACTATAATTAAAGTGTGACATTATTATTTATGAGTGGTGGTATGGCTTTGAAAGTAGTTTTTAAATTGTCTGTTAGGCCAATTGAATTGCAGAAATAATGACTATTAAAGATGTTATAAAATATTTTTTAAGGTAAGTTATATACAGTAAAGCATGATGAGTCTTTCAGCCTCTTCCCTTCGCTCTAACTTTATCACTGCCGTCCATGACTAGAAACTTGCTGTGTTTTCTGTCTGTTTTACTAACTTCCCATTTTTCAGTGGTTCATTTTCAAATGTCTGTGTATTCCTTTGTGTTAAAGTGAGATTACGAAAGTTTACCCAAATGCATAGTATGTGTTGTATTCGATGCAGTTGTGTAAATGTTGACACAGGTTAAGAGATTATTACTCTGAGATAGATTTAACAGTATGTGCAACTTTAACCCAGTACTACCTCTTTTGTATTTTTTTTTCTCAGCTCTTGCCACCGCAGCACTGTAATGGCTCTTAACAAAAAAAAACCTTAAGACATCAAGTTCAGCTCGCATGGACTTGCTTTCCTGATGGTCCGAAATATATGCAGCATATTAAAAACTCAGCGTGGGCTGAGTACAGTTTGCAAAGAAACAGGATTAATGTGTTGAATGGGCTGAGTCATCAGCGTGTTGCCAGCACAGCCGGAGAGAAAGTGACATATTTTGGGCAGGGGGACATAAATATGAATGCACACACACACACACACACACACCTACACACAATCACCCAAATGAGCAGGCTGCTGTGGACACGCAGCACTAGCATAAAAAAATGGTTAGACTTATAGTAATCTCACAAAGGTATCAATTAACATTGAGTAAATGTGCAACCACATGCAGAAACAGTGTTGTGCATCATGACATGAACAGAAACAGACTTCTCATTTTAATGTGTCGGTAAAGACAAAATTATTCTTATTTATCCTTTAGTACCACAATTTTGTGAAAGTTGTATGTTGCATTTTTGCATTAGAGAGCTGAACAACAATAATATTATAAATGATTGGACAAAAGTCACACTGCAGGATAATTGGACCTCTTTAGAGCTTCAAACAGAACTGCTTCACAGTATCTTCAAAACTTAGTATACAAAAAAAATTATTATCTTGGCATCTTGAATGCTTATTAGCTTGTTTCTATTCTGTAATGATTGCATAAACACACAGGTTAATCTAGTAATATAATTTGAATAACCCATTGCAATGCATGGCGGCTCGCCAGTTGTTTTTATGCCAGACCTCTGATGTTGATATGCTTTATAGAATCTAACAATCAATAAAGTAATAAATAACACTACCAAGGCACTAAAGGTTACTTAAAGCTCATGCAAGGAGAGATCTGCTCCTAAGACTCTGCTTATAAGAAAATCTCTTTGTCGTTTGCCCTTTCATTTACTGATATTTTGTGCCAGAAGTGTTGGATTCTTAAAGACCAGCGTTGTTTGTTACATGGGAATTGTGGAAATCTTTACCGTCTTCTGAAAGCAGCCAGTAATTTTTGTAAGAAGGGAAAATTAGAACAAAGAGATTTACTTAACTTGGTCTTGTAAAATAAAAGTGCTTGAATGTCATAGAAGGAATAGTTTGTGCTTCCTTCTAGTGACATATCCCTTGAAATTTTTGCAAAATATTTCTTTGTTTGATACAAGTCGTGTAAAACCATGCCACCTTAATGTTCCTTACATGTGGAGATTAATAATCACAGTTCAAATGAATTAACTAGTCATGCAGTGCAGCGTTTTTGCATTGAAGACAGTCTGTCCCTGGTGTAAATTAAATGAGAAAGACACTAAAGAATCTTTTGTTTTTATAAAGTGAAAATAACCAAATTAAATGATCTCTTTTTCTTCTGACAGCATATCAGAACTGGTTACATTAAATATTGTACAGACTGTCAGCAACGGTATAGGGATCTGTGGTTTACTTATGTATGCTAATGCTATCGAAAAAAGAAATTATTTCACGTTTTTATACTTTACAATAGTAAATGTATATTCACATTTACAAATGTAGTAATTCCATCTCAATTCAGAACTTGGCTCAATTTTTCAGCTCACAGTAAGAAAATATTTTTTCTCTTTTGTTGCCATTTCTGCACCGTTGGTGTTTGTGGTTGAAAGAAGAAGAGTCTGCATTGTGTGTCATAATGAGGGTTTCACACACAAATTTATGAGAATTAGCTCTTTACTGAGTAACATTCATATTATTTCAAAAACATCCAAAGGAACATTTGTGTTTTTTTAGCTGACTTGAACTAAGCAAATCTTTCTGTATCAATTACTCCTGTCAGTGACAGGAGTGAATGGCTGCAGGAGAATCTGAAGGATTTTTAAAACAAGCCTTAGCTGCTTTTTGCAGGAAAGAGACACCGACACTAACTAACACTTATTTACAGGATCTGGATTTCCGCTTTAAGTTTGCTCTGCAGTGAGGTTTTTAAATGCAAAAAATGCTGGCTTAATCAATTATTGATTGAGTTTAAGGCTTTCAGTGGCATGAACCTGTCACAAATCAACACATTTACAGACTGAAAAGTCAAATAAAAGGGTGAAAAAGTTAATAAAATCCAGTTTATTTTATTCTGACAGTGGAAATATGTGGGGATTTTTTGACCTTGTAAATAGTTATAACAAGGAGTATCACTTGATAAAACCGGTCCTCCCCTTTGAGACAAATAGTTGAAAAATGTGTCTGAGTCAACCATGATAAGGTCTTAGTCACAGACTCACAGCTGTCTGCAGTCCGCCGCCACATTACAACTAAAAACATGTCCAGTAGAACCAAATAACAACCCATTTAGCCTTCTGTAATGCAGCAGTTTTAGCTTCTTATCTGGTCAATCTGTGGAAATGTAAATTTTAGGTAATAACAAATATAAAATGAGGATGCAAGCCAGTGATTTTTCTGGAGATTTGCATGGCTTTCTAGAAATTTGCACATCTCCAAAGCTTAACTTCCAGGATTTTATAAGGAGAAAACAAACACTAATTCAGTAGATGTAGGAAAAAAGAAAATCCATCCTCGATACACACAGAGGCTTCAATTCTCAGGTTTTGTGTGTCAGGACATACTGAAAAAAAGGGTCTGGTTTTACCAGGTACTGAGCTGATTTAAAAGTCAAGGGTACAAAAATGCACACAGATTACATACTGACAGTATTAAATCAAAATAAAGCCAAAGAGGAAAAGCAGTGAGGAAAAAAAACTAAGTACACCCTGCAACTCGACAGCTTGTAGAACCACATTTAGCAGCAATGATTCAAAGGACATATATGTAGGCCTTTTTTTTTTTTACTATTTAATTGTTGATTTTCTTTCCTGTGTTTTGAATTATTCCCTCTCGTATGGACCATCGTAAAACAAGCTTTCACAGATGGATGCACATTTCACACTTGGCAAGAAGTTTTTGTGACCAAACATGTTGCACGTTTTATGGCCAGGCACTCGTACTTTAGACTTATTATCTTTCTTTGAAGAGTGTTTGAAGAGTTACTCTTCCAAACAAGTCAGACTTGAACTTTAACATGTGAACTTTAAGAGCTCATATCTAGGACAAGGGCCAGAGAGTCTGGAAAAACTACTTTGATTAACTTCCTCATTTCTGTAGTTAGAGCAGTAATTAACAAGCTTGAAACACTTGTAAAATGTGACAAGACTTGATTTATTTAAAGGATTCAGATGTTACTTATATTGTATAATGATATTTGTGGAGGGCACTGTTTATCTTGATGCATTTACTGCATTTACACTCCTTAGGGTACAGGTTATACTGCATAACACAAAGCCTGTTAAAGGTTCTATTCTGTGCCTGCTTTTTGCAAAACCAACATTTTAACAGCTTCAGTCTGCTTCATTTTCAAAATCTGACAGCATCACTCACTGCAGATTTTCTTCTCTCATCCATCAGCTGGCAGACAGAAATGCAGTTTCAATTCTTCGATTTTGTTGGTACCTACTAAAATCTGAAACAAGTACTTTTAGGTGAGAACTTGGACACCTTCTTCTCTGTTTTGGTGCAAAAGCCAAATTATTTTTCCCAGTCACTATAGCAGCTGCCCAGTCTCCTTCCTTTCCTGTGGTGTGACTTCAACACGTACAGATGACTCATTAAATGAACTCTACCTAAACACTTAGACTTGAGTCACAACTCTGGATCTAAATGGAGTATAATTCTTTCATACTTCCTCATCTTTTATTATTCATGTTCCACATTCACTGCCACCCATGGAAAAGATGTGTGAAAATCTTAAAAGTATTTTTTATGTTTTAGTGCAGCATAATTTTGTTCTCTAAAAAATAATACCAGTTTTTTAATGGTGAGATTTAATGATTTTTCTTTGACTTTTTTTTAGCTTCAAAATCACTTTGCATGGTGAAATTTGGTAAACTTTCAACTGATTGTCCTCTCTGTATATATATTACTTATTTTCTTGCAGCAGTTTCTTAATCTGCTTAATGGTGCAATCAGCTGTATTTTCAGGTGTAAAGTTCTTTGGTTTATTTACTCCTTGGAATGTCTTTAGTTATCGAAGGAGCTTTTTAGTTTGCCAAATTTAAGCAGTCATTAAATTTGCAGATGCACTTTCTTGTTTATGCGGCCCCGTCAATGAGCAACACATAAACCACTCTGCATCCACGGCAACCCTAACACTGAGTTCACAGTTTATGAAATCCAAATTATTCTCCTGTTTTAATTCACAAATTTTTATGAAAGCATCTGCTTGATCCCTGAAAAATTAGGAGACAGCTTGTTTTATAAGCCTGCAAATGTGCTCTTTAACAATGGATGAATAAAACTAACTGCAGGAGAAAGGATGTGGGTGAAATATCACCTATTCAGGAGATTAAATCACAGAAAACTAACAGCTGATGACTTTGATAACATTGCTGGTGGTGTTCCTCCGTGCCACTGAAACAGCATGTGATACAGGTGAATGCAGGAACATAAGAAAGAGTTAGAGTCATTTAATAAGCTATGTGTAGCAGGTGTTTCCCAACTCAAGTGTGATCTATCACATATTTTAAGATCTTTGTGGAGCACTTATACAGCCAGGAATTCAGCTTTACTGTTTTGTATTTGTTTTGACATTTCCTATATTTTGTTGTATTAAAGCCATAAACATCAATATGTTTCAATGGGGGTTTATGTGGTTTTTGCATAATAGGTCATTTAAAAGTTACCACTTGTCTTTAAAAGTTACCAAATTAGAGAACATGTAGGGTGTGGTACTTTGGACTCTATGTAGGTGCATAGAGATTAGCCACAAGCCATGTCAGGGACTCAGCACAAATGGTTTTCCGTCAGATGAGACCAAATCTAATAATTTTGGCTTTCATAAATCTATTTGTGGTGAAAAACTAACACTGCACATTACCCTGAACCACCAAGACCATCATGTTACACGGTGGTGGCAGCATTATGTTGTGGAGTTTCTTTTGGAGGGAAGAAGTTGATTGAGAACCTTTCAGAGTTTGGATTTTGACAAAATATAGCAACACGTGGTACACAACTAAAGAAATACTGTTCATTATTTTATAATATCCCACCTGTTTTCTGATTATCGGAGACTGGCTTTATTGAGCCATGTTTTATAATTAAAAATATGGAACTATTTAAATCTTTTACCTGATGGAAACACTTCAACAATGAGGTACGTCTGATCTTTAGTTTCTGTAGGTATAAGTTCAAGAAAACTGATTGCTGAAAGTAAATCAGAAATGACCTCAGACAAGTATTTTGAGTAGTTTTGAACCTTTTCATTTTTTGCATTCCCCATCTAATAGATTTATTTGTAATTTTCTTAGAAATATAACAGGATAAATTGTGATATTATATCATCAATTTAAAAAAAAATAATTTATTGCTAATTTTTTTTACATCACAAAACCTGGCAATCTAAACAGAGATCATAAATCTTTTGAGAGCCTCTGTGTGTATTGTAGTTAATCTAAGGAGAATAAGCCAGGAACCATCAACATGAGGCTGAACAGAAAATATACAATTTAAAATTTTGGGAATTATATTTATAATACAGACTTGCAAAGTAGTTGACTATAAAATCATCAGCCTCATTCTGTGTATTAAATAGGAGCGCTAATTGAGGGCTAGGAGGAAATAAAAATGCAACTTTGCTTTATCAGCACAATGAAAGAAAAAGTTTCTTTATTTTTTTGCAAGGGTTTATATGAGGTTAAAAAAAAAATCTAATAAGTACAGAACACAGGGATACTCTGACAGTCTGGCTGTCTTCTCTGTGCTAGAGCTACAGATGGGCGCTGTGCCCTTCAGAAACAGAGATGCTTGCCATATTTTACAGAGCTAGAGGCGTTGTAGAGTGTGTATGTGCACACCATGACAGGTTGTGTGAGTGGCTCCTCTGTGACTGTTATCATTCCTTCAGTGTGTTCGTAATTGGCCAAGTGTGTTTGCGGGCGTATGCGTGTGTGTGTGTGGGCTGGCAGAGGTCGTAAGGTAATTGTCCTGTGAAAAAGCGCTTGCCAAATATGCGTGTGTGTGTGTGTGTGTGTGGCAGAGCACAGGAGGGAGGACTAACCTCTGCCTCCATCTGTCCATGTCTGGCTGTGAACTCATAATCTGGCCTGTGGAGACAAACCCTCTCCACCGGCAGCCGCCTGCTTCAGAAATACAGGTTAGATTGAGGTTATTACTGTCATGGATCTGCCGGCAGAGGAAGCTCAGTTATTAAAGCGCCGTACATAATTTCCTGTTTATTTTTGCAGCTCTGCCTGACTGATTCTGGATTTACATTTTCTACCCCGAGTGGGCTTAAAGTTTTATTAAGGGTTCTTTTCAGTGTTTGCAGCAGCATCAAATCGTGACACAAGGAACAGTCAAGTGCTTTCTCACAGAGAGGGCGTAACTTCTGCTCCAGATAAATGCTCCTGTTTGATTTGCTCTAATTATATGCACCTGAGAGAGCTTATATTACAAAAAAAAGCTTGGCTTTGACAATCTACGCCTCCGCTGCTCTCAAAACATTTGTGCCTTTTTTTTTTCTTCAGAATTAAGAAATTAGACGGCAGCAAATGTGAACACACAAGGACGTGTTTTTTTTTTTTTCTCTTTG
Source organism: Poeciliopsis prolifica (assembly GCF_027474105.1). Lineage (NCBI taxonomy): Eukaryota > Metazoa > Chordata > Actinopteri > Cyprinodontiformes > Poeciliidae > Poeciliopsis > Poeciliopsis prolifica. Next base: position 9,486,448 of record NW_026562390.1, on the reverse strand, counting down.
CAGATGAGGTAATTAATTCATTAGACAGGTATTTAACACAGTTGCTTCGTCTTCAATCACGACTAAAAATCTTTTTTCTGAATTAATTTAAGCATGCTTCAGAAAGAGAATAAATGAAGAATAAAAATGAGATTTGTTTCTTTGAACTTGTAATGAATAAAGGAGTAAAAATGACACATTTCAGTTTGCCCAACTTTCTATAAATTTAACAAAATTAGTGGCGGATGTCATTGACTTTGAGAAGGCTGAGTTAGTATTTAACAGCTATAACTTGTGACAAAACTTATGACTGTCATCTAATGTGACTGTCATCTAATGTGACTTTTGTCCTTCCTGCCACAGATCTTCACTTCCCTTTTGGCTTTTTTGTTCTCACTAGGAATGCAGTAGGAAGATTCTCAAGTTCGATCACCACAAACAAAAATACCATAGACTCATCACATTCAAATAATAAGTACAAAAAAATCACATGCCATGGTCCAATTACTTTTATAAAACACGATGAAAATTTTACTTGCTGCTATAATAATATGGCATGTTTATTCCTAGACTTATAATAATGTTAAATTTTGGTTGTTTTGTAAATTTTATTGAATAGACTTAAACAACAGTGTTGGATAAACAAGTAAGTTCAGTTTTAGTTTTTAGTAAATGTGCGAATCATTCAGATTTTCGAAGAATCACTGATACTTAAACAAGCTGATGTCAGCAGGTTAATAGTGTGATTATCTGCTTTGTTAGCCCCTGCAGTCAACTGCTGTCTGTTTTTAGTTTCTTATTTTTTCTGGTTTTATGACTGGAAATATGTATGAACAGCTCAATGTGTGTTGTTTATAAGTAAACAGATGAGAAGTGCACAGCAACCTGTTGGTGGTGGCAGTGGTGGTGGCAGTGGTGGTGGCAGTGTGTCCTGTCCAGGCCAAGGGATTTTATTCTATAAGAAAGTTAAGGCAACATTTTTTTGGGAAAAGCTATTAAGGCTTGATATTCCTTCAAACTGCAAACAAATCTACTCCAAATCTTTGCTCTCCTTCTCTTAACCTACAGCAAGTTATGCTAAAGAAAGAAATCTCTTTAATCTACTGCTTCCACCCAGGGCAGTTTCTGATGTGGGTCATATGGGCAGCTGACCAGGAAGCAATTTGAGACAGCGGAAACACAAGCACCATTTACTAAAATATAGCTTTTTTTTGATTGCTTTTATGCATGTGCATTAAAAGAGGAGCTGGGAGCCCCATATAATGTGAAAGTATCATATGTTTGCAGCTGAGAGTAGGGGGCTAGGTTTTGTTTATACTGTGGTTTTTGCAGAAATGCACTAATTTCCTCTATCAACATATTTATTTAGTTGTCCAGTAATCATGAACAAGTCACTTCATTAGCACAAATCAAGTTAAATTGAGTCCATTGTATATTCCCTTTTATCTCACCATGTGGAGACTGAAAATATATTTTTTTTAACTTTCTAAAGTCAGGAATAAGCAGCTTGGGAATAGATTAAATCTTCAAAAGATGTTGTGTGGTTGTTAAATTTAGCATTTCAGCTCAACATGGCTGGCTAATCTACTAATCCTGCTTTCCAGGACAACTCTTTAATAAGATTCAAGTCAATCAAATAGGTAGTTTTGGCATTAAGTTCTATTTGTTATCTGGTTATCATGTCTCTGCAACAAGATGCTTTCACCAGACAAAAGGAAAGCCTCCAATTACTGTACAAGTTATGTCATAACAATTCATGTCCATCTTAATAAAATGCTGATGGTCTCACTTCAGATTTGGTTCAATTGAATAAAATGGTTTCTCTTTATGTTCTGAATGAGGCTGTAATATCTGGATACTGCCACTTAAATGTTTAACAATCTTTATTATTGATAACTTAAACAGAACTCCCAATACTATTAATATTTCACTTGAAAGCTATTGTTTAACTAATCGTAAACTGAACCCCATTCAGCCAAATTGCAACCAGTTTCGTTCTGGTGAATTACCTCAAATCAGTGGCAGTGTTGGTGTTTTGCTGAAGTGCATCTCAGGTGTTATGTGACTGCTGTCCGCTTCACCTCCCGGATCATCGCTGCCAGGTTGAAACCGCTAAGGCTAAAGTGTCCACTCTTCATCTTTTAGAGTGAGCTGAGCGGCAATCATTTAATGATGTTCTGTATACTTGATTCTCTGCCAGGTTTTAAAAATTAGCATTTTGAGACCTGCAAAGTCCAGTGTCCTTTCGAAGTATTCGACCTCTCCAAAGTTTGTCAGTCTAAAGCTACAAATTTTAATGTGTTTTATTATTGAGATTTTAGTTACATCACAACTCCTCAGCACCTAAGGAGAGTGAAATTTGCACTCAACCAAACCAACTGGGATACCTTGTTGAAATATTAACCAGATTAAAAAAGTGCCAGACAGCAGATTCACCATCTCTTTGATTGATTTATTTATTTCCATGTGTGTTTTGTTAGAAAGCATTTAAGGTTGTGACTTCTGTCATGAACTGGTAAGCAGGACTCGACTGACTGGAGTTAACGATTAACAAGTCTTCCTTCCAGCACAGGTCAATTAAGGCCAAGTTTTGCAGACGGGATGTGAATAAAAGAGATATCAGGAAAATTAGTTTTTTTGTTTCTTTGTTTTTGATTGCGGAACTGTTTCGAACAGAAATATTTATGGTACAATAATGTATCTTATGCATGTGTAATAGATGAAGTAATCACTTTTCCATTAATTTGAGGTTTTTATTAAGTGTATTTTTCATCCACAAAGGTGAGATAAAATGTAAAACAAGGAAGCACAGGTTAGACTTCATCCTTTATTTTATGATCACTCAATATGAATCCCACTCTTCCAAGAATAAAATGACTCACTATCTCCATTTCTATGTCAACAAGTTGCCCTCCCTCCATCCTCTCAATCCTCCCACCCCATCCTCCTGCTTCTCCTCCCCCTTTTCACGCTTTTTTGTGCTTGATGCTTTTTTTCCCCTCCTGCCTTGTTTTTTTGGGGGTCGCTCTCTCTGATGTCAGGGTGGTGGATGTCTGCGAGCACGCTCAGTTCCTTGGCAAATAAAAGGTGTGGGTGTACGGTTGCCAATCAAGGCCTACTCCTTTTCTTTTATTCCTTCAGGATTTGCCTTTGAAAAAAAAAAAAAAACTCTCAGATGTCAAGCTCAAAACAGTAAGACTGAATAATTAGCCTCCCCAAAATTTTCCTTCAATTGGGAACTGGGTCGCCAGGCCGACACACGTCTTAGTAGGGAACGACTATGCTGGAAAAGAAAATGGGGGATCTGTGGAGGCTATAAGAGCCCCCTTTGCCCCCCCCGGAGGAATGTAGCTTCACCTAAGTGAGAGAGATTTAAAGAAACTGAGAGGCTGCGAGTAGACTCATGATTTGACTTTTTTCCCCTGTCTGGCTCAGGCAGGAAAAAAGTGAGTCACATGTGGAAAGCAGCAATTTAGCGATAGAAAAAAAAAAAAAGTCCATGAACAAGAGAAAGTGGGCAGGAAAAAGGGGAAGAAAGGGAGTGTGTGTTTTTTGATGTGAATACATGCTTCAAGAAGAAAAGAGGTGGTTTGTTTTGCGGGAGAGGAGAACATCTGCGATTTCCGCGAGTTGGTTATGCAGTTGGTGTGGTGTTCTGCACGTGTTTCTTCTTTCCCCCCTAAGATTCTTATTTGCTACGTTGCCACAAACAAAAATAAAGAAATCAACATACGCATATTTTTGAAAATAGAAAAATTTCACACCTCCTGTTCACATCTCTCTCATCTCAGATCCGTGTGAAGGGATCAGTCTGTTCTTTGGCTGTGGAAGCTTCCAACGGTGTGGATGGTCTGATAATTTCACACCACAAAGAAGAAGAAAAAAAACAAGATTTTTCAGCAGAATAAACTTTGTCCTGACGCTTTCCTTTGGCAGCAGAAGGGAGTTGGGATAATAAGCCAGAGAACAGGGATTAAGGAAAAAAAATTGCCTCAGTTATGTTTACTTCTTTTTAAATATGTGGCCAAGGATGGACGATCTCTAATTTCCCGCTTCTTCTTCTCTTCTCCTCCCCTTTTGTTAGTGGTCGGGGCGTGGCCCATGACCTCCTGACCCTCTGTTGCACAAGTGTGTATTTGTGTGCATGCGCATGCATGAGAAAAAAAAAAAAAAAAAAGATGCAACGGCAGGGGTGAAGTTTCCCAGCTGCACCGAGAAGGGGTGGGAGCTAAGGCTTCTCCCTTCACAAGCTCTGCGTTTTGAAAAGCCACAAACTGAAAGAATGAGAGCTTTGTGTGTATCGTATAGAGGAGAAGAGGGAGAGAAAAGAGGACAAGACAAAGTGAGGGGCAGACAGGGGACAGGGAGTTTTAAAATGAGAAAGAAGAGAAAAGAAAAGAGAGTTGAAGGAGTCTTTAAATGTCGACTTCGACTCAGAAAGAGTAAAACACGATTAAGGGGAGGGGTAAATCATTGGACGAGTGTAGAGGCTTGTATGAGGTAAGGAGGGGAAATGAGAGTGACTTTTCTGTTTCCGCTCAATATGATCAACAACTTAGACCTCACAGCCTTAATAAAAGCCCATTATTTTCTTTTTTTTAAAATATGTATATATAATTTTCACATTTATTGCGCCTGTACTGTTTCTCGTGTAATCTGTTCTGCCAAAGAGCTGATTTTCATAAGTGGGATAAGTTTAAAAAACAAAAGGAAAAGGAAAAATGGAACATAATAAACCAGTGAATTTAAGCTCATTTTGAGCCTGGTGTTTTCTGCCTCACTAACAGTGCTGCACAAGGCTGGTTTTGTCATTTTGGGTGGCTGATTTTTCTAACTTGCCCCATTCTCCACCAGTGGCGCCTGTTAAAACAGGAAGTGTATGCAGCAGGAGGGTTTGTTTTTACAGGAATCTTATGGAAAAAAAAAACCCTATTTAGGGTCAGTTTCTTTTGACTGTTTTGCATGAATACAAAAATTCCTAAAACAAAAGCTGATTTGGGTGTTTAATTCAGTTTGATTAAATTAACTCCTGTATGCCTCTGCTTCTTGTGCCGTTTTTGCTGTTTAGCCGTACATCTCCCTCATTAGCTCTTCCTGTTGTTTAAAATGAGAACTGCAGAGTGCTATGCATCTTAAGTAACAGCATGCAGGCACAATTACCTTTGATGGGAGATATATGCGCAGCCATTTTCAGATCTCTCCAGAAATGTTCAGTCGGATTCAAATCTAGACTGTCCACTCCAGGATGAATGCAGCAATCTACCGGATAAAAACCTGCTGAAAAATGAACCATCTTTCCATTCTGAGGTCAGGGTGCCCAGCAGAAGGTTTTTATCCAGTACATTGCTGCAGTCATCTTTTCCTCTTCCCTGACTAGTCTGCCACTTCCGAGTGCTGCAAAAATTTCCCACAGCATGATGCTGTCGGCACCGTGCTTTAAAATGAGAACTGCAGAGTGCTGTAGAAAGTTACCTGAAGGACTCGAGTTTCGTCCCCTGGCATTCACACCAAAGTTCAATCGTTGTCTCATCAGTCCAGAGAATTTTGTTTCTCATTGTCTGACAGTCCTTCGGGTGTCTTTTGGCAAAGCCGTGTACCTTTTATTGAGGAATGCTTTTGCTGCCATATTATTCCCCAAATTTGTGCCTCAACACAAATTTCTGTCTCTGAGGTTTGTAGACGATTAATTTAATTTCTTGCTTGGTGTTTGACCTCTGACATGCAATGTCAGCTGTTGAATCTCTTGTTCCTTTGAAAAAGAAAAGAAATCCTTTCAGCTGAATATACCACAGGTGGATGCCGATTAAATTGTAGAAATACCTCAAGGATGATCATCAGAAACAACTCCATTTTGTGCTTCTATAGGTATATGTACATAGGTACATATACATATAATTATGTATATGTAATTTCTTGATACATTTTTAATACATTAGCAGAAATCTTCCAAGAAGCTTCCCACTTTCTCTCAATGTTGTATTTGCTTGTATTATTTTGAGGAAAGAGATTAATTTAATAAAATTTGGAATAAAGCTGAAACATCACAAAGTGTGGAAAAAGTGAAGCCCTGTGAATAGTTTCCAGATGCGCTGTAAGCAAGCTGTGCTGTGGGTTGGTAAAGCACCATAGCAGTGAATGGAAGCAGCTGGAAATCTTACCCCAACATAGACTTCAATAACTCTGTTTTCCTCCTGAGGGGCTTCGCTGTTCTGTAGGAACAAAGCTGTCAAACATTATTCTGAATACACCATCTGTGAGGTCACTCAAACTGGGTAAATTCAACGTGTTTGGACAAGAGTTTGCTGTTGAGGTTTGCAGAGTTGCTTCAGATTAATGCTACACATGTGGTGAAAATGATAAGTGAAGATACCAAAATATAATTAGACACCGAGTGGAGTAAAACGTTTTTATTTAGTTGAATGCTGTAGAAAATAACTTGCTGCCACATCTAATTGTTGCTGAGGAAAAGTTAAGATAACTAGTTTTTTTACATAATTTATAAAAACAATCCATAGGCATTACCTGAGTTTTTTGTGTGGCATAAGTTACATTTACACAACAAATCATTAACTATACATTTTCCTACCTAAGAAACTTCATGCTGTGGCCTCTTTTGATTTTCTGCCTCATTGACAGAGCTGTTTGTTGTGGTACTGACATGACCTGTCATATCGTTGTCCAATATGACAGTTTATTTACTTTTTAAAGCCAAGATTCTGCATATACTTGAAACAATGGTTTAATAAACTTTTAGCAAGAAGTACTCTGAAGAAATAAACATGTCAGGGAATATAAATCCATCTGTTTCTTAACATTGTCTGTATCCTGCATAGAAAATCTTTGAGAAAAGTAAAAGCTCTCATTCAACTCTTTCTGTATTTCCAATGGCAATGTTTATTTCACATTCTGCTGTGCCTCATAACACTTCATAACTCTACATATGTAGTGGTGTCAATTGTTTTTATATATGACTTCCTCCAAAAGCTTTTTCTATAACAGAAAAGTGTGGGTATAACTCTAAATGTACCTACTAAGGAACATGTTATGGCTTGAATCAAAGTAAATAAACTACAAACTAGACAAATACTAAATGCAGGAGTTCACAAATGATCAAACTCTATTAATTACCAGTTTAATACCAACATCCAGCAACTGTGTTTAGAAAAAAAAAAATCATATTGAAGCTTTACCAGGCATTTACATGCAGACTAGAGTGAACAATGAACAGACTGTGACACTTACAAGAGCAGCTCAACCCCTCCTTTCACCTGTACATATGCAAAATTAATGGCTGAGATGGGCCTATAGATGTTAACGCTACCTCAGGCTGACAGTTTGGCACCCACAGTACACTTCTGCTTCACATTTCCCCTCCATTATTTATCTGACAATCTTCTCCACAATCACGATGCACAATAGGATCTTAAAAGCCTCTGTCAGTGGGGAGTTCAGTCGGTCACAACTGACAGTTTTAAAGATATTGAACACATATTATAAACCATAGTAAGTTGTGTTTGTTGGTGTGGTTTCCATTATAACAGCTGTCTGGAGAATTGACTTATGCTGTGACAAAAAATGAATAAATGCCTAAAGGAAACTAAGGTCTATATAAATTAATACTGCTGTAGTAAAGTAAAGTTAGTTTATTAGCAGAAATGATGAAAGGATTGAGGTTCATGTACTTATACTTTCGAATGGGAGCTTGAGGATTAAATTGATGGAGTAATGTCGTTCTTTACACCCTGCCTGTGTTTTGAAGATGAGCAGTTTCTCTTTGATATCTGCAGTTCATGAAACCTCTCAGTGTGCATCAAGTGAGTGCAAGAGCCAAATTGATTTTTTACCCTGGCATTTTTATCACAGATGCTGATTTTCTTGCAGAAGCCAGCGAATCTTTGTCCCCACAACAGGTTTTCATTCCCCTGCAGGTTCTGCAGCCGTTTGTGTAAACAATTAGGATACACAAGTGTCTTTTGAATGACCTTTGTATGTTGCCTCATATCCTCTGCTATGAGTATATGGTTTCTTCATTTTATTGAATGTAGTGAGTGAATTTAGGTAATGTCTTCTCATGTCACAACTAAATGCTTCTTTGTGCTGATCACAAAAATTTCAAAAATAAGTTTAAACAAGTTGAAACTTTCAATATCACATGTGCTGCATAAATGAACACATTCTGAAAAGGTCTCGATTTATTGGAACAATTATTTGGGACTGAACCAACTGACTCAACTGAATCTGTTTCTTATAAACAACAGACTGGTATTAGTGGACAGGTTTTCAACACTGACTGAAGTAGAAAACCTCGCAAACAATGTGTCCTCGGGGCACAAGTGCTCCCAAGGTCAGACGGGGACCAACTCAGAAAACTCAGCCATTGCTTGAACTGGTCATTGGTGTGCCAGGGCAGATCTGAGAACTGTCCGTCCTCGCTGTATCTTTGAAACAAAGAGAGAGAGAGGTTTGCTTGTCACTTCTCTGTTTCTCTCTCGATTTGCCTCTAGTGGCGGTTAGGAAGCCCTGTGGAGTCCCTTTAAGCCTCTCAATAGCTGCCCTGCCTCCCACCTCGAGGCTCATTCACTTCTAATGAGGTGCTCAAGTGTCTATGGCTTAACACAAGGGTCAACACACAGGATCGGTTCCTTTTTACTCAGCTTGCTCTGTCATTGTAGGAAACACTTAAGTGATTAATGATAACGTGCTCTTATGCTTTAATCTGTGAATAATTCACTTTATTATGCATCATTTGCAAAGCTCGCCAAACTTTTTCTAGTCCTGCGCAAATAACAAAACCTTTCACCGTAGCTTGTTTACATGATATTAAGCAGTTGTAATTCAACACCTACATCAGCTGAAGTCGAGGATAAACAGTTTTCTTTGCCTAATTGGTGTAATTTGCATGCCACAGCAACACTGGGTGCTTAACATTTGACATTTGCAGGTGGAGTGAGTGGATCACACAAACTGAACAACACTCTTTAATATCAAGGTCCCGAACAGACCTTGTGCACTTCAGCTGGCATTGCTTAAAACAAACAACAGCCACTTAGGATAAACTTACTTGCAGCTCTTCCACTTCAGGGACTCTCTCACTGCTCTTTTATCTATTTATTTTTGATTGTCTTTTAATATCTCTGGCTGATGTTGGCTGTTGGTGTGAACGGTGCAGTTGCACAACGCACAGTTTGAGTCTGATTTGTTGTAATTGCATGGGTTGAACAAGTATGAACAGGTACAGCCAAGGTTCACTCTCAAATTGAGGATTATTTCAAAACAGTCAAGGACAATTAGAGAAGGATTGTTTATAAAGGAAGCTTCAAATAGTCTTTCCTTTCCATCAGATTGCACTTTTTTCTTATGATATCTTCCAAAAGTTAATCCTAGTGGTTTTTTTGGGTTTTTTTGAATGGCAAATATGGCTGTTGCATGAGCAGAAGTCTTTCCAAATCCTCTGCAATGTTTACCTGTGGTTTGGAAGAAGGTTAAAAAGTTTTTGGAAAAGCAACATTCCAACCTTCACACCCACTTAGACCACCACGGGAGTCATCATAAACATCTGCTGCTGCAGAAAGCAAACTGCAAATACCAAGTCCTCCTCACCTCATTCAGCTATCTAAGCTGAAATAAACAGTTTCTATTTCTGCCTGTCAACTCAGACAAATGAGATTAATCCTGAGAGAACGCATTAGACACTGAGTGCTGCAGGAAATTTAGCGTGAGGTGGCAGTTTGACACCTAATTTATGCTGCAGTTATTAAACCTGAAACAGTAAAGATAATGCACACGAGTAAAGTACCTTACAAAAGTATTTACACCTCTTGAGCTTTTATTATGTTAGAAACACAAACTTCTTAATTATTATTTTTTGCCTATTCTTCTTCGCCAAACAACTCAAATTCAGGAATAGCAAGCATCTACGTTAACAGCAAAGTGCTGCCGATTCTCTGTTGTCTTTAAGCGTGAACTTTGACTGGTCCATTCCAATCCGTGAGCATGATTTGATATGAACCATTCTTTTATAGCTTTGTCAGTAAATGTTTAGAGTTGTTATTCTGCTGGAATCTCCTCTCTACTTTTAAGTTTGAGTTTTTTTTTTTTTTGCATCTTCCTACAAGCTTTTTTCATGCATTGCAATATTTTTAGCTTCGATCTACCACTAATCAACCGTCTGAATAAAAGCAATGCCCAAACAATGACACTGACATTGCCATGTGTCTCTGTCGAAATTGTTTATTTCAGCTGAGAAATGTAAAGGATTTCTTTCCCCCTCTCATAGCAACTTGTGTGCAGGCCAAAAAGTACAATTTTTCATTTAGTCTGAATGTTGTTTGATTTCATTTGCAAAAAATATCAGTGAGGGGTAATAATTCTTTACCCCTCACTGATATAAGCCACCCTACGTCAGTCTAGCATGTTTAATGCAGGTTTTTCATCTTATTGTGATAAAATGTGTAAAAGTTAAGGAATACCAACATCCCTAGGTAAGCTTTACTAACCTAGTTAAGTAGCTAAGCATTACCTCGATAGAAAGATGAGGAAAAATTGAAACAATGACTACTTAACTGCACAATTCCCAATGAAAGTTACAAGATTCAGATTTTAAGGGATATTTGAAGAATACAGAATCAAAAACAATCCTGTCAGAAATACCAAGCAGGCAGTTTATGGGCACTGAATCACAGATGGAAGATTAGTTTTAAAGTAAGACTGGAATACAGAGGAATGATCCAACATTTTGGCTGGGAATTTGCATTTCATCTCCGCTGAGGATTGGCACTGAGGCCAATTTTTGTTTAATTTTCATTCAGTTTTTTTTCTTCTTTTGATTCTGTGGTAAAATCGAAGAGGCTAATTATAATCCTTTGAGACTACAGAGACAAATGTGCTTTTTTGTATGAGGTGTCTGTGGAAAACAGTGCATACACCATGTTCCATTCACTTATTTATTTCTCTGTGACCTCAGGGGAAACACTTAGCACTCAGCATACATCTTTTCACAGCATCTTGGACATTGAAAAAGATCTGTGAAGGGTGCTTCTTTGTGTGCACAAACGGGTCTGTGCTGGGGTGGATAAACTACGTAAGTGACTGTCAAATTATGTAAGGATGTGGGATATTTCTGCAGTCCTTCCTTTGCACAGTTTGCTCTTTTTTTCATTGCCAGGGTTGGCAAGAAGCCTAAGAAATGAATCTGTAGCAGCACACAAAACCCACTCCTTATTTTTGTATCATACAGAGTTAGTTTTGATCTGTCACTATGTTTTTTCTTTCTTCACCTTATATTGTTGTTTCTTCTCTGTTATTGTTTGTTTTTTCAAATCTTCTTATAGCTTTTTCAGAACATGCTATCTTATCTGTCTTTTGATTTTTGGTGTTTTAGCTTCAGCTAGATTGTCTTCAGTTTCTCTGATTACATTACTGAATTTACATTAATACATCAAATATCTGTGTAAATTATAAATGATGCTGTCGACAAGCTCTTCTTAATGGGAAACTCTGGAATCACTCACAGCATCTCTCCAAATTAGTGTTGGGCTAACTGGTGAGCTGATAAATAAATTATACAGTTTGTGTCATTTTTGTTTACTGAATTAGACATAAGTTAAAAAAATATGATGCAACATCCACAAGAAGTCAATTACTTGTAAAAATTTGAAGACAAGCATGGTGTGACATGCGCTGCCTTGTTTATCTGATGTGAAATTTGAGCTGGAAGCAGCTGGTACTTCTCTGTTAGCATAATGTTGCAGCGTTGTGCGCTTTGTGATTGTTCTTTGTAGTCTTAAATAATTAATTTTCTTCCCTATTTCCTGTTTTCCTACACTGATTTCCTTCCTCTTGAGTTGATAAAATATCTTTTATCCTTAGAGACTCATGCATTAGCTTTAATCTTCTGTTAACTGTGCAGTTTCTGTTGAAACACTTATTTTGTAACACTCACAGTGAACTACATGTTCCCACTTCTTATTGATTCCTTTTTTTTTGTCTGCAGATACCTCTTTTTCTTTCTAGCTGCATCTCATGAAGTACATTAATAACATGCCAAGTCATGCTGTGTATTGTGCTTGTTTTCTCTTTTTTGGCATGTCGTTACATGCTTCTCTCTGTAAAGACATGACACTGTGCCTTGTACTTTTTCCTTCCTTTTTTTTTTTTTTTGCAATTTGAACCACGTGGGATGTTGGTTTTATGGCCTCAAATATGCATAAAGCTAACCATTTACTTGAACATTTGAAAGTTTTACAATTGGCGCATGTTCATTGTTGGCCGAAGAACAGCCTGCTTTGTATTTTTTTCTTACCTATGAAAGCTGGTCAAAACGTTTTCAGTTAAAATTAAATTAGTTTTTTTTACTAATTTAATGTCTTACACCCAATTACCTACATGAAAAGAGATTCTCACATTTGATACACCACAGATCTTATAGTTTCAGGTTGTTCACAAAATGTGTAATACAAAAATGTGCAGCAAGATCTAAGTTATTTTATTCAAAATATAAAAGCATGCAAAAAATGTTTCTGCTATGATAACACAAACTAATTATTACAGTTAAAATATTTGCATTTAGAAGTTTTTATATACATTCTTATTTTTATACCTAATTCAGAGAAAATGTGACTGGCCATGACAAAACCTGGAACAAATCCTCCCCCAGGGTATTTTGAGATTTTTAACAGATTCTGAAAGTGTGGACTCTAAGATTTTTAATTAAGTCAAACACACATTTCAATGCTCTAATATCCTCACTTCACTTTCAGTTTCAAGCTTCCATTATACTGAGGGAAGTCAGTTTTCATCAGTGCAGGTATCATAGAGGAACACAAGTATAACTCTTAGTATTATTTGGTTATAATTGTGATATTGGAGTTTACGTGCCAATTCTGTCAAAAAAAATCTGTACTGTCCTGGTTTATCACGTGATCAGATTGTGTTTGCTGCAGTGTAAAATACATCTTAAGATGATGCCAGAATTGGATTTTCCTTCATCATTGTGTTTCCTACAGCATTAGAAAGTAAAGTTAATTTATAACAGTAAGACAAGGATTAACACTCATGAGAATCAAAATTTTTATTTTCAAATTATTTAAATTTAATGTTTGCTCTAAAAACATACCTAAGGAAAACTGAATTTCTTCTGAGGCTTTTTGATTTGGTGTCCCAGATCATAATTATTAGTTATTTTAGCCCCATCTACAAAGCTTTCTGGAAAACAATTGCAGTCATTTGAATGGGCCCCAGGAAAGAGACGGTCATCTGCAGAGTCAGAGACAACTGCAGTCATCCAAAGTATTTTAAAGACTGCAAATGGTACAGAAGAGAAAATCCATTTCTGATATTTTTAAAACCTTAAGGTTCTTTGATATCAGTATCTTGCTCATGCGTTCTTTACTGTTAGCAAAAAACGTATTGTTTGTCTACAGTGCATTTCTGCAGCAGCTTTTGTTATCTGATTATCAGTCTGGTTCTCTGCTACTAACCATTTAGCCTGAAAGACCTGGGAAAATTCCCATGAGCAATAAGTTACCCGCTTTATCTCCACTGATGTCAGGATCAAATAAAGAATCTTTGTTTGCCCTTGCAGCCAACAACAGAACTTTTGACATGCCTTGCTTGTGAATAAGACATTTTACTAGAAGCTCTAGAGAGAAAATAATGTGTTTTATGAAGCACTCTTTCTGTTTGTGGCAGGCTTTGTTTATATTAAGTAAATACATTATGTTGACATATGCAGTACCTGTAAGAAAAGTTGAGTCCTCTTGTGGAAGATAAAAAAGTACAGTTGATGTGCAGTGTGCATATTGTGTTATGCATAAAACATATGTATATATATATATGATTCACTAAAAGAAAGAAAAAGCACTAAGACCATAACATGTTTCGCTAAAGCTGAGACTTGATATATTCTGTGCTTTTGCTTGCAAATTCAAATTGCCTCGGCATGCCAAATCTTCACTCGCAGCAAGACACAAGCCATTTTTCTACAATATGTGCTTCTCTCTCTATCTTTTTTTTTTCTTCAAGTCAAATTCCCCCATTGACAGAGCCAGTGATACAAAACAAAGTGCTGTAGATCTGGTGCAGAGAAGGAACGAGCAGAAGTTGTGTAAGGGAATAGTGTGTGAGCTGCTGTGTTGACACAGCCTGGATCGGTGCCAGCCATCCGTTCTTGCCCTCCGCTTTGACCTCAGTGGAGGAGAGGTGGAGTCTTTTTTTTTTCTGGCAGAAACATGACTCTGGTGGATAAATTACAAAAGAAGATTAAGGCAGACAAAAGATTCACACTGACAAGTCTAGCTGGAAAATTCTGTAGTTATTTTTGTGAGCTGGTGTTTATGTGAACGCACACTCTGATGGCACAACACCCAGTGTCTTCTACTGGCTCTATACTTGACTCACCCCCACAACTATGCAAGCAGCTCCAGCTCAGTCACCTAATTGATTCCAGATTTCCCCCTCATCCCTTCACTCTTTCAGGCCTCCTCTTCCTCCTCCTCTGCCTTGTCTTCTCCCTCCTCCTCCTTGCTGTCACCCCAGCTCTTGGTTTTCTCCATCACTCCAGGCCTGCTGGGTCTCACTGCCTTCCATGCACACATTTTTTTTGCTATCATTAAAATATAGTCACATGGTTTTGCATGTTAAAATTTGACTATGTTAAATATCCTTTCACATAGCCATATTTAGAGTCATAATGCAATATTTATGTTCTTGAATTTCAAAGTGCGCTTTTTATTTGAGTTTTTTATTTTATGATTTATAAGCTTATAACTTAAGAAGATGCTTAAAAAAGATGGAAACAATACAGACGCCAACTTACAAAAAAAAGTAGCAGATCCCTGTGAAACAGAATACAAATTATGCGTGGTTTTCAATACTTTTTACACAAAAAACATAAAAGTTTGACACACATTTATATTCAAGCTTTTCAGATTTTTGGCTGTAAAAGCCATTTTGTTCCACTTTACAATAACTAAATTATGTTACTTTGTCAAAAAAAGAAGAAAAAATCCTCAACACACATCAGTGTTTGTAGTTATAATGGAGCAAAATAAAAGTTTAATGGGTATGAAACAGAAGAGTGACAATACATGAAAACCTCATTATAAAAATGCTTCTCCTGCACAACTAAAGCTTAAACTTGACAGAGAAATGACTGCATTTTTAGAAACCAGCACCAGAGTAAAAGGTACAGTCGGTGCAGAAAAGGCATTTCTCTGCTTCGCCGGTGTTAGATGCTGTTTATTTAACTGACCTTCTTTTCACAACATGCATCTTGAACCTTGAAACCGTAAATAAAAAGTAACAGCTAAACAATTCCACCTGATAAATTGACCCTGGATTTGAATAATAAAAGCCACAAGCAGAGCAACATACAATAAGCCAAATGACATGCTTGCTTTTTCCAGCACATATGAATTATTTATTGTGAGTTAATTTGTAATTGATGGATTAAGGTTAAATAATTAAGCCAGTTGTGTGTTTATTCTGATTTAACTTAAAAACAACATTGTTTATTTAAAGCAATCATTGCTCGATATACCTTTTTTATAAGCTCACACTTGGATTGGAAAAAATCTCATCGGCAGGAATTTTTATGAAAATGAATATTTTATTTTCATGATGAGTTCTGTGTTTTCTTCTGATTGCGTCAAAATTGAAATGTTATTCTCATTTAGTAATAGAAATAGAGACAATTTTGTCTTTGGAGTTCCTCTTTGAATATAAATTTAGAAATACTTCATGATTTATTTTGTAGGATATTTCATCAATATAAAAACAAGAGAGGTGTGCTGATGTTCCAGTGAAAGGCATATCTTCCTCATAACCTGCTGGATACATTTTATATGAATAAAAATGATGAAATGTAAATATTTTAAAAACTGTGTGAAAAATTCCACCATTAAAACAAACTAAATTAAAGACAGTCCTATTATTTGAAAAACGAGATGAATTTGTTGACTGATAAGTTAAGGGATCATTCAGTGTGATCAATTCATTACTCTGTATGAGTACTATTTAAATAAAAAGAGGCTCTTATTAATTGCCTTAACATCTCACTGAATTAAATAAGGCTTATTAAAATTACAGTCAAATTGAGCATATGCCGTTTTGAACATCTTGCTGTTTTGTTGTAATTTCTTCTACTATTAGCCGGTTTACATGGAAACAAAGTGAAAATTAACAAAGATAATTAACATAATAGTAGGAACTATATTATGACCAGAAGTCTTTAACAATTATGACAGCCTCAGTTCCACCCAGTCAAAATATTATGAGCTCATTTAACACACATTTATTGAGGATTTATAACCTACTCTCAAGATATATATAAATATATATATTCTATATTTGTCTATTTGTTGTATTGTGTCATTTTGTGAATCTCCACTTGTGTCTAATGATTAGCTCAATATTAATAAAAACATGTTCCTTTCCCTCTAAATATATTTTTATGAACAATACAACAAAAGAAGAGGAATGTCCAAAGCAGCTCAGTGGTAGTGCAGCCAGGATGTAATATTTGCATTTGCTTCATTTAGTTGCGTTGACACTTCTGAATGGAACAGGTTTGAAAAAGTACACAGCCTTGCACTGGTGTGCATTGATTCACAGAAATCAATAGAAATGTATTTTTTACTTGTTTCTGAGGATGCTAATTTTTAATTACCTTTCAGTTTCCTCCAAGTTAGAATTGGCAGTTTAGTTTACAAACATTGAGTGTCTACATTTCTTTGCTCTTTTTCTGGGCATAAATACTCTTAATATAGCGAGGTGCTGGTGCTCTGTTTCTGTCTTATGCATGTTATCAGCATAAGACTATAAATAACAGGAGTCAAACCCTCTTGTACATCTTGATTCTCTCCTGAACAACATTCCTGCTGTTATTGTGAGGCTCATTTGAGCGCTGCAGGTGAAACTGCCCTTTCCTGAGACGTCCTGTTTGCAAACTGCCTAATACTGAATAACCAGAACAGATGCTCTGTGATTTGATGATTACCTAAGTCAATAAATGTACAAAAAAAGAGGATGCCAATACATCAACACTTGAAAGCTTTAATAGCATTATTGATGATGTGAAAGGAGAATTACTTTTATTTGTGCTGATTCAAAAACTCTGCAAAATGGTTTCTGGATATAAAACAGTCAGCTTTTATGGCCTCTTAGTTTTCCTGTGTGGCATCTTAAGACCTTATCCAGCACCTAAGGGTGTCCTCAAACTACCTATACTCATCAGTTTGACTGTAATAAATGTTCTCTGGGCTTTACGCAGCGAAGACAGTTGTGTGCTTATGTGCAGTTTCTCCTATATAATAGTAGTTTTCTATTCTTAACACATGATTACATTGTACCAATTCAATTACATGGTTAGAGTACCTCACTTTTAAAAAGGTATTTGCACCCTTACAAATTTAAAATTTTTAATTTTTTGGTCACACCTCAGGTTTTCCCACGGTCAAACAAATACTATCTGACATAAGTAACAAGAGTAAATTCAAAACGTAGTGTTCAGATGATGGGCTTATTCATTCAGAGAATTACTCTAATTCAGTCTGATGGTTCTGCTCCACAAGCCACAAAATTATGAAATCATTCATGGATAACGATCTGTGTTCTAGGATTATAACCATCCGACAACATGATGCAGACTATTGCATCTCAAAAAGAAACACATCATGTCCTGGTTTACAGAAAATTCTGAACATATGCGAAACAGTTATTGACATCTATCACTCTATCTAACCAAAAATGGTTACAATTGTTACTATTGTCTCCTAGTAAACGGGATATCATCCTTTCAAAATTATTTTGTATTTAATCAGGTTCTCTGCAAGATATTAACATTTGTTTGATGATCTGAAGCAGAGTAAATTCATTTAAGCCTGACAAAAACAAAAAGAACAGTCAGTATTTATGCATCAATCATTGAGGTTTTACAAAAAAAATGTACGTTTATCTTTTACCTTGTAATTGTAAAACTTAGTATTTATTTATTTAAAATATAAATGCGCCTCACTTTCAGACTTAGAAACACATTTATAGTTCCCTCCAGTTGTTCTCTGTAATCTAAAAGCTTGTTAAGCAATATATGAGTACATCCACTTAGGAAATGTAAGATTACCATCTTTATCCCTGCTTCCTTGTGTCAATTTTTGCTCTGTTTCGCTTTCCACCCATCCTGCAACCTTGTGAATGTTTCTCCCTCTTTTTATTGATGAAAGCACAATGAGCAATCACCAAACCCTCAATGAATAGCTAAAAGAGATCAACCTCTGTTCAGACGTGCTGCAGGGCGACTAATTACTAAAGAAGCATTTTGACAATGAGTGAATTTGCACACACGTCATACTTCCCAGTACGATCTGAAGGCACACACCCTACAAAAGACACAACATAACATCACTATGCCTGGTGTTATCGATCCGAGACAAATGAACAAATGAGAGACACAGGGTGGGGGAGTGGAGGAAAGAAACGTGGGGCATGGGGCTATCATGTGCAAGATAGAGCGTTGTCACAGCTCAACTCTCGCCTTCTCCCCGTCTCAGATCAATACCGTCTTTGTATTTGTTTCCACGGAGTTGAAGCAGTGAGTGGTCACTCTCTCCTGTGGTGTCAGACGGGCACAGTCGGGAGATGAGAAGGGAAGAAAGAGGCTGACGGACAAACATGAGGGAGGTGGAAAGCTGGGGCTAGACCTGGAGAGAAAGAGAGGTGGAAAAGAAATGAAAGAGTGGAAGTGGCGACCCAGTTCCATCACTGCTTGTTTGTGTTTTGAGCGGTGTGGCAGTAAAGAGCGTTGTGGCACGAAGATGAGGGGGGAGAAGGTTGTGTGAAGGAAACATGCATCTGTGAGAGCATGACCTCACTCCCATATATCATGCAAAGTCAGGCCCAACTCATATATCTGCATGATAATTCACCTTGGATGACAGTACTGACTACTGCACATTAATAAAATGTTAGCTTGTATACTTTACTGCATGTTCATCCCACACAACTTCTCGCTGGTGTTTTTGAGTTATCAAAAACATGTGGTGGTTAATATCCATATGTCTATCCACCTAAATTTAAACATTTGGCAAAGAATATTTAATCAATAAAGCTTTGTCTTTCATAGAGCTCTTAAAAACAGGAAACAGAAGAGATCTTGCATTAGATAGTTGCAGAGGAAGCGGTTATTTTTCTGCACTGTGAAGAATAAAAAATAAAATGTGCACAAATTAAATAAATTCAAAGCAAACTGTAAAAGTTTCTAAAAGCAATCACAACAATAATAACACGTATAAAGGAATACAAATAACTGGATCAAAAAAAGAATCTGTGGTATTTATGGAAATCAATTCAATTAATTAGCAGTACTTAAAGGCTTAAACATCATTACCAAAGCACATTAATGTTGTAAGCTTTCATTTTCATAAATCATAAAGTGCTACAGTGAAAGAAAACAATTGTGGCAAATGGCACAATTTATTTTCGATTGGTCTCTGACTTTCATTTAGGATTATTAAATGTCTTTTATTCGTTGAAAGATTTATTGATTAGTAGTTTAAAACCTGATCTGAATCAGTAATCAGATAATGGATGTCATTGTAAGCCATTTTTCCAGTGCACGTATTGTCTAAATCGTTAGTTTGAACTATTTATAAGTTCATTGAGCTTATTTTTGTAAATTATTGACCATTTTAGGCAGCATTTAATTAGTGTGGCATTTATTTATTTTTTGTGATCCAGGTGTTGCCCACAGTCTGATCTATCCCTTCTAATTTTGTCTCTCTTCCTCCTTTCCAAACATTTTAACTGATGGCACTAAATTACAAAGTCCCAACAGATTTGAGGTCTCAGAACTGTAATCCACCAGCCTCTGAATGACCGCACGGTGGGCACTAGCGTTGTCTGTCACTTTGTGCCTTAACATAACTGTTGGCTCTCCCTGAAAATGACGAATGGGAATTCCCAGAATGATTATTTCTCATTACCTGATGTTATCAAAAGGAGAAACTTCCTCTTCCTTTTTAAAGGAACATTTTCCCCTGTCCATTGTTACATGCCATTCAGTGTATGCTCAGGAGAGGGACTTTAATCAAAATGAAGATTGAATGCAGTCTGCTGGCTATTGTTTTTTAAACTACTTTTTTATTGACTTTTTTGTTAGAAAGAAGGTTCTACCTTCCTATTACCTTGACTATAAATGTCCTCAAACTGGTTTTATTTCTGAATTTATTTGTAATTTCACTGAATTCAAACTGGAAAATTGCCATATTAGAAAACCAGATTGTATTTAAATTTAAATTTATTTCAGAGATTTGAAATTGGACTACACCAAGGTGTGTGTAATTGAATCTACAAGAGAAAAACATAATCAATTGACCTGAACTGAAGTTGATTAAACACAACAGAACTGATCTGGGTTGTATTGAACTGAATTTAATAAAATCAAGTTCAATAATATAAAACAAGAATTGAAATAAAATTGACAAAGACTGAAATAAATTCAATTCAATTGAACTGAGCTGATTTTGAATAAAATCCAACAGAACTGAACTGAATTGAGTTGAGATGAGTTGGGCTAAATTAATTTGAACTTAATTAAATATAAGTGAATTGTAAATTAGTCTGAATTTAATTAAAATGGAGACACCAATCCTGTCAACATCCAGTAATTGGAAAAAGCAGGTAAACACAGATAGTAGATTATTAAACTAATTTAAACCGAAGTAAATTAAATGTACCGAAATGAATTATGCTGATCTAAACTGAATATTGAGAGTTAATTTGCTGTTCTCACATTTAAAAACAAAATGAGTTCATGAGAAAATAAGCTATTTATTAAAATCCCAATGTCACTTAATTAGTATAAATAGAAACCAAAGTCATGAGCAGTTTACTTTGAACTTGAAGTAACACACATTTGGAAAGGGTGATAGTGTGAGTGAATATTTAGTTGTACTTCATGTAACTCCATCTGTGATTAATGATTGATTGTATCGCTATAAAAACCGCCACTGCACTTAGCGGGGCATTTACTGTTTACAGCCTGCTCGTCCCCTGGGCCAACTGCGTTGCTCTTCTGATTAACTGGAAGCAACATCTAAAAATGTGGCAGTTACTGGCTGACTATTGGGAAAAATGTCAGTTTCACGGGGTGTCAGTTTCACACTCATTTGGGATATTACTGCTTTGAAATATCAGACAAATGTTTTATTTCACACTATTTTTCTCTATATGTAATGATTTTTTTGTGTGTGTGCAGATGCTCTTGTGGATGCCTGACCTTAATTTCTTGCTACAGCGATTTGTCACACCTTGCATTGATATGGCGCAGTGAGCTGGCTTGCTGACAGCTGCGATTTAAGCAGACAAACAGGCAATCTACATTAAATGTGGCTCCTAAAAATATGGTGCTGTCACTTTATTGAGATTGGTGACACGAGCCGAATGCTGCAGGAATTCTGGGGGCAAATGTGAAAAGTTTTTCCTGTTTATGGTAGTCTCTTTAAGAATATGGGTTCAGTTTCTTTTTGGCAGGATGTGCTAAGATGATGGAGGGGTGAGGAGTCACTTACATAGATTTAGACTAATGGGGGGTCAGGAGTGTGCCTCGTAGGCTGCCACAAGGAGAGGGAGCGAAGATGACTTGTAGAGAGCTGGGAGAGTTGGTAATGAAGAAAAAAAAAAAGTTTGGTATATTTTTTTTTCTTCCAAGAGAAAGAAGGAGAAAGAAGGGAGATGTAGAAGCAGGGAGAACTAATGAGTTGGATTTTCCAGAGACTTTGCATTCTGCTCGTGGTGCTCGCTGTATCTCTCTCCGCGGTGGAAGAGCTGGCTGGAGCGAGCTTCCTGTCTGAGCCCTGAAGCAGGAGTAAATGAGGGGTGGGTAGGAAAGGGGGTGTTGGAAGCAATAGAACAGAGGAAGAAGGAGAAGGGGAGGAGGGTGAGGGGCGGCAAGCAGGGAGGGAATCCAGTGTTGAAATTGAATGCCAGGGCGCCATGTTCTCACCGCCAGCGTTTCCATGGTTACGGGGTAATTCTGGCGAGTAAGGAAATTTCATTCACTTTGGTATGAGAAGAAGAAGAAGACAAAAACAAAGAGGGGCGGTTTTAACAATGCAGCAGAGGAATAGAAAGGAATACATAATCATAAAAAGGAAAAAAAAAATAAGGGAGGAGATAAAAAAAAAAAGAGGCAGGAGGAAAAAGGAAACATCTAGTGGGGTTTGTGCCACCCATCCCCCAGGCGAACTGCCTCTCTGCCGCTCATTCCTTTTTTTTTTTTTTTTTTTTTTTTCTTCTGCTGATGCTTGTGTTTGCCACCACCCTATCAGCAAACACAACACCCACCCACAATCTTCCAGTTCTTCAGCAGCCCTGCAGGTATACGGCGAAGAACAAAGAGAAACACTGCTAACTGGCCGCTGTGTATGTTTTTGTCAGGGTGTGTGTGCGTGTCTCCACTTTTGGGGGAGGGCAAAGGGGGGAGGAGGGGGTTGGTGCTGGGGTGGATTCAGGGAGAAGTCTGAGAGGCTGCAGAATTGTTCACATGACAGATCTGTGTAGCCGTTGCTTATGTCTCGCAGGCTTTGCCAAAGTTGATTTAAGGTTATTAAACCTTCAGACTCCCAAAATTGCAAAGAAGAACAGCTAAAACGGTCGTGTGAATGTGGAAACCTGAGCACGCAGGCATGTGCATCAACCTATACAAAAACAGACACACTCACACTGTCTGTCTAACAAGGGTTGACAACTGCAGGGGGGGGTTGACTGGGATGTCAGAGCAGCCAGTGTGACAGCTGTACAGCCAAGCAACCCCTATTCACACAAACACACACACGCACGCACAGAAGCAATATGTGTGCTTCATCATCATTTCTGATATCACTATCTCTAAATGATATTACGTGTGAGATGTATAAATTATAACATTGCTATTTTCCTCCTTCTTTTTCAGTGGCTGATGAAGGGCTTTGGGAGTGTGGACTGTCCTACGAGTGCAGAACCCTCCTGTTCAAAGCCATACACAACTTACTGGAAAGGTAAAACCGATGATCAACAAACAGAATAATAGGGAGATCTCAAGGTTCACATAGTAAAAAAGGGTTTTAGGAAAACTTTTGAGATTTTTTTTTGAAGACTTTTTAGAACGTTTTATGACTGTTCAAATTTAAGTCATACATTAATAGTAAAATCTAACTGAAGTAACTTAATAACTTACTTAATTCAAATTTAATTTAGTGAAATATACCTTAGTTGAGTTGTGTTTTTTGGCCCTGGCATGTAAGTCTGTTGCTTTTACAGCTTACTCTGTTTTGCCAAAAATATTCACTCACCGATCCAAATCATTGAATTCAGAGGTTCAAACCACATGTACATAAAATCCAGCGCCTTGGCATGCAGTTTGCTTCTACAAACATTTGTGAAAGAATGGGTTTGCTCTCAGGAACTTGCCAATTCCCAATGTGGCACTAACATAGGACGCCACCGGTGCAAAAAGTCCAGTCGTGCAATTACCTCGCTACTAAATATCCTACTATCAAGTGTTGGCAGGAATATAACAGTGCAAGCAACACAGGATCTCGGCCAAAACGTTGTGGGCTACGTAGAGGAGCGAGGACAGTGGATGATGAGACACAGGTCACCAACTTTTTGCTACAGAAAGTTAATTTTATCCAACTAAAAACCGTTTTAGTAAAAAAAAAAAAAAAAAAAAGTCCACCATAACTGTAACTGACAACAAATTTTGGGGAAACTTTTGAAATCTGAGAATAGAAAACGTCATCACATACTCTACAATTGGCAGGGGATAAGGTAAGAGGGACCTTTTGATCTTTATTGTCTTAACAAAGATCAATTGTAGCTTTGATACTGATGACATTTAAATTCCTCAGCCAAAACAACTACACTGAATTAACATATATTTAAAAAAAAAAAGCCAAAAGCTTTTTTTGGCGTTTGGTCTTTATTAAAGCCAAAAGGAGTTATTGAATAAAATAACTAAGTTAAAGCTAAGGTCAGATATGGAAAATGTAGAGCTATTTAAGACTTTGTAATGCAAGGACAGTCTGGGACACTTTTTAGATTGAACAGCAAAAAGCAAAGAAATGTTACACCTTTACTAAGTTTGGCTTTTCACCTTGTACTGAAAAGAGGACCAAGCCACTTGAAAAATGTCACGTAGACAACAGCTGCATGTTTGAGGAGCTGTCACGAGAAGCTCCGCCAGACGAGCAATGGGCAAGGCAGAAAGCTAATCAGCATGTTGCTCTGCATACTTGAGACAAAAGCAGCACGACAGAAAAAGATCGAGAAGAACGAGAGGATATAACTTGTTGCCGTGGTCACACAAGTACGTAGATAGTTATTGGTGGGATTTCAAACTATATTTTTAGACATATATATATATATATATATATGTTTGTAAATCATGAATCACTTCCATCCTTTGGTTCATTTCCATTCTGTGGTTGACTGGATTTGCTTTGTGGGTTTCAAACCAGAGTTGATTTTCAAGTTAAAAAAAAAAAAAAGATTAAAATTCCCCTGAATTTCATGTCCAGTAGTTTTTCAGTTGTTTAATTTGGCAGATTCAAAACAATAAACGGATAGGTATTTGCAGATCACTGAGTGAAACAATGAGATAAATCCAATGTTGTAGAAAGGGATTTACAAAGACTACACCTTTAAATGAAGCAAACAAAAAAGAGGAATTGCTCCTGCCAGGCATAACACCAAGAAAGTATTTTATAGCATTCTGCACTTAAATATTTTTCATCAGACCCACAATATAATATTATGTGGTTCTAAATTGATATGCCATTAGTTATTTACTGCATATTTCAACAGCTGAAAGTTAAACATATATGCAACCTTTTCTGTCATAAGTTTTATCTTAATGAAATTATAATCTGTGCGCTGAATCACTTGCTCAAGCACCCAAAGCTCTCCTTTCTGAGTCGGAGCCATCTGTTAAATGAAGCAGCACATATTTGCTCTCTATTAAGTTAAGCCTCAGTGATCATCACAGGGGAAAGGCAGAATTAACCTTCCTATTACCTTGGAGCTGACTCCTTTTATAGCTTACTGTTTCAACACTAGAGGGATCACTTTTGCTTTGCTGTTGTATAACTGCAAAGATCTCCACAAACGCATCTAATGAGTATCCCATGTTGTCGTATAAATATACGTGATTTACAGATATTGCTGGATTTCAGTGCTGTTGTAATTAATATAATTAAGAAAACTAATTAAATTAGAAGTGAAGCTAAATGTTATAAATATGTTTTTTCACATTATGAGTCAGATGTGTTGTTTAGGACAGCTCGGCTCAGGCGCTCGGTGATATGTTTCATAACAAGAAGGTGCTCAGTGTCTGAAGGAAATCAACTAATGAGACACAGACGTTTTGTTGAGTCAATAAAGGGAAACGTCTTCCACCAGATTTATGGGGAAAGATTTATGAGCCGCTGCAGCAGGCTTTTGAGTTTATTATCATTTATTAGTGGATATAAAGTATCCCACCGCTTTAATCTGCTCAGAGATCAGCACATGAAAGCGCTATGTGATAGCTGGTTCCACTGTGGATTTTCAGAGTGCATAGAAATAAAAGTAATACATCAGTAATGATAATAATAAATGACAAATAAATGGTATCAGTAAAATTACCCAAAATAACACTGGAATTTGCTCGCTGAAGAAAAAGACCTCTTAATTTAGCAGTTATTTTCTCATTGTTCTGCGTCTCACCGGTTTACTCTTCCATGTCATTTTAGGATAGATATACCTAAAATATATATCTGTATATTTTACATATATTTTATATATATCTAAATATATATATTTTATAGCAGCTTATAGAGCGGTGGAGATACCAGCGACTCATAGCCCGGTGCAGCTTATATATGTACGTTTCCAATTATTATTATTTTTTTTGGATCAGCAACAGCAAAAATAACTTTATAAAAATAAAGTTTGAACAGAGACGTGATGAACTCTCTTCATTTGAACAGTAGATGATATTCCAAATTAAGACCCACCCCCTACTGTGCATGCCTCCATTGACTGTGGCAAAATGGATGAATAAAATGAAAAATGCCATAGGTGCTCATTAGGATATAAAATTTTACGTTGGGTTGTTTAAATGGTACCTGAAAGGAACTTACACTTGCTAGAGGTGAAAAAGAACAAACCATTATTTCAAAGTTGTCATCATTTGCTATGATTTTGTGATGCCTACAAACAATAACAGTGAGTTTACTGCTGGATTACAGCAGCTTTATGTCTGTATGGATGAGTGTACTCATTTTCAAATACTCAGTTATTGCTTGAGTATCATGAAAAAATATGGTAAGTGTTTTGTTATTCAGTTATAGTCAAAGTGCTCAAACAATGTTTTCTAAAAATTATTTCTACTTGGAATCAAAATTTTTACCTTGTGAAATTAATATATAATTGTGTTTGAATTGTTTGCTATCATTTAGATCTTATTTCACTGATGAATAGATGTCAGAAAAATGTTCTAATTTTGACGTCTTTCTTTTGCTCAATGCTCCAGATGTTTGAACGATAAGGGCTTCGTGAGGATTGGAAAATGGTTCTTTAAGCCACACGAACTAGAAGAAAAGTCTTTGGGCAGCAGGTAAGAAACTGCATACACTCTTTTTATTGAGATGGTTTATGTGTTGGCATTAGTACATGCGATGCTCTAAGAAAGAAAAGGTGCGGTAATGTCATTCTGTGAGGCAGCGTGACTGACTTTCATGTGATGCAGTATTTGATAAGCCTTGATGTTCCAGCAGCAGGCCGATGGTGTGAGTCTGTAAAAGAGAAACAGAGCATGTGAATGGTGTCCAGAGGTTAGCACTCTCTCTCTCTCTCTTTCCCTGAGTGAAGAGACGTGTGCGTGCGTGTGTGTGTGTGTGTACGCGTGTGTGTGTGTGTGTGTGTGTGTGCGTGGGGGTGTGTGTGCACATGTCATGCTGTATAACAGTGTTGTCAGCGTGGGAGACAGACAGAGTGACTGAAACAGAGTAAAACGAGGGGTGGGTGTGATGACAGTTCAACTTGTTGGTTCAGGCATTATAGATCCCTTTCACAGCTCGCTCTGCCCACTTTTCCGGGCAATGAGGATGCAACATTCCTCACATCTCTGACATAGCACTGTTTCAATTGCATTGAAACATGTTGTGTTTGCTAACTGCTGGGAAACCACTTTGCCATCAAAGTGGTGTCATTTTAAAAACTAATATATTGCTTAGAGGCTGTGGCAGGTTTTTATTTGTGTAATATGGCTGTCTGCCCACGGCGACAGACCACAAGAGAAGTACCACAATTGAGAAAATAGTTGTCAATTGCACATCAATGACGTTTTCATTCCTTATTTGCATATCCTGTTATTGGGATTTTACGCCTGCCGTGTTGTTCACAGCTTAAGTACCGGAAGAAACATGATGATAATGAAGTTGGTATCTGAGTAAAAACATTTAAATCAAAAGGCTATGTCCTTTTTTAAATAAGTTTTAACTAAATTTGATCATTTCAACTTATACATGTTTGCAGTGGTAATACATAACTTGTGTTATTTAACAGCTGTTGTCTGAAACAAAACTTGAGGTTTTTTAGAACTTTGTAGAAGCATAAAAAAACAGCATTTTCAAGATTTTCTTAGCAGCGTTCAGTAAAAATCACAACACATAGCTTAGTTATTGGTTGGATGTTACACAAATCAAAGTTTTATTTTGTTTCGGTTTGTTTTTGGCCATGTTAGGAATAACAGAAAGAAAGAGGTGGTTCATGCAAGAATGACCACTGACCAGAGGCAGCAAAGCCACACTCTTCTATAAAGAATTACTGTATTTTATATTATCTTTGATATCAATGCATGGTGCAAAGTAAGTGATGCACAGGGAAGTCTGCAGAAAGTTGCTGACACGATTGCACTCTGCCGTGACGTGCCATAGCTTGGTGAGGTTCAGCAGCCGAGAGCAGGTGGAAGTCCCTGATTTAGGCACACTGCCTGACACGTCGAGAGAGAGTGTTTGTCACTTGTTCAGTTTATATCTGGGGAATTTGGTGTGCAGAGCTGATGTGATGGTGACATCTCTGTTTACGAAGGCACTGTCTGGGTGAAATCTGCTTCAGACTGAAGCAAAGAAAGGCAGATACTTGAAGATATATTGTATTGACTGCTGAAGTTTCAATAGGTAGAAAGGCCCACTGAATGCATATATATGTATAAAACGGGATGAATCTCAAGCCCATCATAAAACCAGGGAATACGCTGCAGGAGCCATGAATTTATCTACTTAAGAGGATTTAGGTCAACACTTAAACCTTGATCTACGTTTTTAATTGATCGACTTCATGCAATAATAATGGCCTGTAATGGCTGGTACATTTGCCCTTCTAGCCTCTCAGATGTATGAAGATGGAGGAGTTTATATTCATCTCCTGCTTTGATGCGGTTGCTATTGCATACCTTAGCGGTGGAGAGGGAGTCCCAGTCCTGACGCAGCTCCTGCTGGAGAGATTATATCTCCCAGTTGGCTCAGAGCAGTTGGGGATACCCCAGAAGCAGCTGGAGGAAGCTGCTGCAGACAGAACAAGGTTTCCATGCTCCCACCCTGCTCTAATAGACTGAGCTGTGGATGAACCTTTGCGGTTAATTATGTTGTAAACACTCCTCAACACAGAGCATATAAGACTTTTATGTAGTTTAATCAAACAGCAAAATCAATGAAGGTTATATTTTTTCTTTCAGAAAGGTATGACTAATTGAGTTGGAAAGTGGCCTTGTCTTCTTCCATAATGTTCCACTTAGTCTGATCACATTCACAAAGAATCAAATGAGGGACATCAGGACAGAAGCCTAGCTGAATAATCACTTCAGAAATTGTTTATTGGAGCTTTATTAACATTTTAACTGCTACCTTTCAGGCTTTCAATACAGTTTTATTACTTGTAGCAGGTAGCCCATCAAGGGCTCAATAATGAATTCAGTCTAAAGGGGATCCAATTTAAGTAACATGCTCTTATCATGGAAAAGTAGATAATAATTACCATCGTATACCAAAAAAGACCTTTATCTGATTGTGTAAAATCAACTACATCTAATGTTAATTAAAGGATTTCATACAGTTTGCATGTATCTAAGGGTTTTTTTTTTTTTAGATCAGTGGTTCCCAGCCCTGCCTCTTAAGTTCCTATGTCCTGCATGATTTAGGTGTTTTCTTGCTGCCACATCCCTGACTTAAATAAGTCAGCCCCACTTCGTGACTTGCAGTAGCGCGTGCAAAATTCAAATTGAAAGAGGGCAATTGATTGCACGTGCAATTCTTGTAGATTGCTTTCAAAATGTCCATTCACTATACATGGATTTTTTTTCTTTTGCTCACATAATTTAGCACGTCTTATTTGGAATATTTTTAGATCACACCCTTTGAGTTTCTACAAGTTCTCAATTTGACCCTCAGTTTAACAATAAAATATAATAATAATGGCAACGTGGAATCTGTTGCGAGGGTTAAATGTAAGATCAGTGAAATCCGACCACTTCGCAGTTCAGTATTCACAGATTTTTCAATGTAACTCCAAAGTATTTATGGAAAATTCCCATTTGCAGGGCATGTTTAAAATAATTTAAAGAAAATGAAATACCAAGGCACCATGCTAGTCATCACTATTGGTTGACATTTGCAAAGCAGCCAATTAAGGAATGTTATTCATTTATCTTACTGCTGTTTTGAATGGCGATAAGGAAGACTGTAGATGTTAACAGCTGCGGTAGCACTAAGAGTTTTTGCTGTTCATGTTGATGCATATTAAGTTACTTTGGCATTTGAGCGATTAAAATAGGCAGCTAAGAATTTTGTGGTCCCTAATCCCAGGGAATATTAATGCTCTACTGGATATTTATTGTACTGGCTATTCAATACCAATATTATTTTTCTATCCTTAGTGAAAGTGTATTTTTCTATGATTACTAACCACATTTAAAATAACATTTGTGAGCCTTTTTGTTTGAATAAAGTTTCTGTCACCTGCAGTTGCAATGTCCTTTGCCTATTACTCAACATAGCCAAGACAATATTCATTAATCATGGATGTTTTAAGTTAGCTAAACCATGCAGATTTTATTTCTTTGTCATCTTGTGACTATAAAGCTTTTCATTTATTTTAAAGAAGATTAGAAAATGCAGTTAGAAATAACAAGCAGCCAATATCCTGATTTTTTGCACAAGGGATTTTGCGACTGAGATAATCAGAAATAACTCAACTTCGGAATACAATGAAATAAAGTCAAGAAAAATATTAGTTTCAATAGAGTAACAGGAGTGGAAAGAATTAAGAAAGAAGACACCTCCATGAGTATGTGCATATATAAACATGAGTGCCGAGACTCTTCTGGAAGTTTCACAGGCCTTTCTGTGTGTTTGTGTGTGTGGCAGTGAGACTTCTGTACATCTTGTTAATTCCTCTTCATTTCGAAAGCTCCGCCGGAATGTGCTGCATGCCTCCTGCTGAGACGATTCAGACTTGCTCTTTTTTTTGTGAATTATTGAACATCCTGAAGGCAAAGATGGGAAGAGAGACAGAGAGAGAAAGACTGAAATGTTCCTGAGAGCTCCCACCAAAACAAATCTGAATCATGTGTGTGTGCTGTAGAGGTGAAGAGTATGAATTTTTATTACAACACCGTTTTTATACCACACAGTGGCACAAAAGAAGTGCTGATATCCACCTGTTATCTCCACTCATATTCCCACACCGCCTCTTGCTCCTATTGTTATAAAGTTGCCCCAAAGTTGAGAGTGTGAAAACACCTTCAGATCCCCGACCAGCAATATTTTCAGCCCACGAGGGAACATTTCTCACTGACAATGACTTCTTATCTCATTACCTCTTTTGTCTCTTTTTTTTCCTACTGCTACACTGTGCCTTTTCTCCCCATTAGGGGGCGTATTTATGCAAGCATTCTTGCCATACTTCCACACCTGTGCCAGTTTCAGTGCCTTGGCAAAGCTGTCTTTGTCAGGGCTTATCAGGTGTTTATCTTGTTTGTGTCCATTGGGCACAGCGGGTTGCGTTAGATCCAGGAGATGATTTCCCCAACCACAACCGCCCTCCGCTCCCCCTTTTACTCCTTCCTCTCAACCCAACTCTCATTCTCTCTTTGTGTCTGACTGGGAGGAAAGCTCTCTGGGTTGGTAACACATTGCATCAGACGCCGAGGGAAGAACGTACGTGTAGGGGGAGAGTGTTACAGGGATGCAGAGTGAGGAGACGAGGCTTCAGAGAGGGGGAGAGCAGGGGGAGCAGGGAGGCGCGGGTGCTGGTGCGGTGGGGATCAGAGAAGGTGGGGGGTCGTAAATTAATCATTGCTATAGACGGCTGAATGGATGTATTAGAGTCTGTCTCCCTCATTAGTTCAGTCAATTCTTTGCATGCCAAGTGTAACGCTCAGTGTTTTTTATATTGCAGCTTTCATTTCACTAATGGCCATAAACTCATGCATAAATAATATTTGTAGTTCAGAGTAACAGACCTTTTCTCTGCTATGAAAAACATGGCAGCTGCCTTTTGTTTTTGCTTTATTAATCTCAGAAATTTTTTGCTGACCTGACAGAACTGAGGTTTTACAATTTTCTTCAATTATAAAAGGACAAAATTAACTAAAAAATGTTAAACAGCCACCAAGATTTTTATATTTATTTTAAAAAATCTAGTGTGCTTTCTGTCAAAGGAGCATTTCTTCTTTTTTTTTTTTTTCAGTGTTACCACACCGCAGGTACAGAGACAGCATCTTCATTTAGACTTGTGGAATAACTTTATTGATGTCGGTGCTGCTTGTTTGCTCTTATGTGTTTGCACAAATCAAATGCCATGATAAATTTAGATCGGCGGGAGGGAAAAGAAGCTAGACAGAGCTTGTAAGAACTCACTTGAAAAGTACTGGTGCCAGCAAAAAAAAAAAATAATATCTGACCTAATTTTGCTCATCTCAGTATTTTTTGCTCTGCACACTCTGGTGTATTCAGAAACTTAGAAAAAGCATTTCCCCATACAAAAGGAAAAGAGATAAAGGTCTTTTAAAAGTCTAAAATTCTGCATCTCACTGTGTATGTTACATTAATATGTTGTCTAAAACAAGAATTTCAGTGATGATATGCACTTTTGAGACTTAAATAAACGCTAATCATGACATGACAGATGTGATTAGGAAAAAGCGAGGACAATTTGCCATTTGGTAAAAACATGTAAGCTTTAAGTCACAGTGTAATTAAGGGTTAGAACAGTTGTAGACAGGTTAAATAAGAGAAGTGACAGACAAGAAAAATGCTCCTTCAAGTCACAGATTGCTAGATGCACTGACAGCCCGACTGGATGAGTAAGTAGCTGCTGAGTGAATGAACTGGAAGGTGGTGACTGACTGGATATAATGTGTGACTGTAAAAATAGAGATGAAAAGCTACACCACTTTTAACAATCCCCAGGGAATTTGATGATTGCTTTCATTGTGCAAAAGGTTTGTACAATGCTCAGTGATTGATTTGACATAGTGCAATCTTTCCTGCAGAGGTATTAGTTTGTGTTGTTTAATCATTGTCTTTATTAATTCAACAAAAGTCTTTCATGAGTGCATGATTTTCTTAAATTTGGTGCTTTTACATTCACTCTTTCATGTTAAAGATGTTAAAGATAAAAAAGAAATTGAAAAAAAAACATGTAGAGCAGAATAGAGAATGATGATGAGTTACAGAGACATGACCAGATTATTTTCATTTTTTAAAATTATTTTTGATTAGGATGCTCTGAGACTAACTATACCAACAATTAATTATGAAAGAAGTAATTTTATTTAATACAAATAAAAACATTGTGATAGACTAAGTTAAAGTTGTGTCTTAATGTAGTGGAAGATGTGTATCTTTTGAAAAAAATCAAATAAATGCCACTTGCATTTGCTCTTGTGCACTTATCAAGATGATAACTGATTAAGATCACCTTGAAAAGTCCACTAGCAGGTCAAATAAATGCATAACTGTCCTAGTATTAACACAAATGTTCTGTGAGAGCCACAACAATTTGTCAGAGAGCAAAAGTGAATAAAGCGCATCATGAAGACAGATGAATACATGATAAAGGTCAAGGAGAGAGTTGTGGAGAAATTTAAATTAGTCTTATTAAATTAGTTTAATGTCTTATCCCAAGTTTTCAACATCTGACAAAATACTGTTCAGGCTATCATTCACAATGGCAGCTGAGCATAACATTTTACTGGGCTTTCCACCACCAGTTTGTCTCACTGGGCTGTTTATGTAACGCTATGTGTGGCTAAAAACCAACCAAAAACAATGAGTGTCTTTATACACAGCCAGATAGGGAAACATAGTTTTCTCAGCATCATGCTGTGGACATGTTTTTCTTTAGGAGGGACAGGAAGGCATTGTATATGAAATAAAAACCTATGGAAGTTGAATTTTATGAATTTTGTACTTGAACCTGTAATTGCACATCTTTTATCCATTGGCTTGATTCCCTATTTTTGTGAAACCATATACATTTTGTTGTAGCATAAACATTGTGGTAACAGTCCTCCTCAAAGCCACTGGGAGCCCTTGAATAAAACATCAAACTTAATGCTTTTGCCTCTATGTTGCTTCTGATTTGTTCTGCATACTGCAGAATGTGTACACGCAGCAGCATTTAGATTCACCTGCACTAAGCCTGACAATGAGTCTACATGTTGGTGCTCTGTTTGTGTTGGAATAAATTCAACAATCGTGGGGGCACTCTGGAAGCAGTTTCAATAGGATGTGTACACATGCTGCTCACGAGAGCTAACAAGAGTGTAAACATCCTCCACAATGGTCCACAAGCATCAGTGGAGCGTCTTACACGTGTGTGTGGAAACGGGTTAGCTGGAGGGAAGAGGATAACTCACGGAGCTGCTCCTCTGGTGGCAGGGAGAACACTCAAGGTTCAGTTTAAGCAGATTAACCTCCCAGATTTAAGAGAATCCAGATAAAATACTATCATACCTGATTAGTTCACATGGCTGTGGTTGCTAGCTGAGCACCGTTATCGCGCCATCAGATTAAGATGGGTCTGTTGGAGGAGATATAAGCCTTGTGTGTAATCCTAATGGTTAGTGTGTGGATTTCTGTTTTAGTAATCTTTTTTGGTATTTCAACAGTTGTTGTTTTCTGTGCAGCTCTGTGTCTTAATAATCCATGTCAGACCTTAATCATCTCCTCTGCTAAACAGACACGTTTGTTCTCGATCCCTTTCAGTGATGTTCAGCAAAAGTATTTTTACCCATTTAAATTCACATTTTCTCATTTGACAACCACAAGCTTCAATATATTTTATTAGGATCTTATGTTACCAACAAAAAGTGGCACTTCTGAAAAGAGAGGTAGATAATACGAAGTTGTCACTTTGTATCATTTATTATTTCTATTTACAAATTAAAATAAAGAGATAAATATCAACATCCAAGTTAGGCTGTGAGCCCTTGTTAACTCCAAACATCTTAATGTGTATTCCTTATTCCTAAGAGTATTCTGATTACAGTAGTAAGTATAATTAGTTCTAAAATTGTTGCTTAGTTGTGTGTTTTTTTTTAATTACATAAATTATTAGAAAAAATAATAATGAATAACTATTAGCGAAGTGTAGTTATTCATAAATATGACCTTTAGTCTTTTCAAATGTAATTTCATAGTAAATACATGTTACTTTTGATGAATATACAAGATCTCTTCATTGCTTTTTTTTTGTAAACGTGTAATTGAATATATGAATCAGAACCGATTCTTGGTTGATTTTGGGACATTATGCATGAAGAATTTGTACATTTCATCCATGTTCAACTTGGCCTTAAACTAATTACATTGAAAGTACATTTGCAGCATTGAGGGTCTGGATATAATTTGAAATCTAAAATTAGGATATATATTTTAAAAAAAATCTATTTCCTCCTACTTGAAAATGAGGCACAATGTTGTGTTGTTCTATCACATAAAATAAAATTAATAAAAAAATAAATTCTAAGTAAAATTATTGAGGTTTTTGACATATTAAATGTTTCAAAGGATCATTTTGTAAGGCACTGCACTTGTCCACTCTTCTTGTCCACATGCTGCTCTGACCGCTGGATATGTGCTTGCTCTTTACCTGTCTAGTTTCAGGATTGTGCTATTGCTGGTAGATTTGTTGCACACAATGTTCAGTATGCAAAATTCAAGACGGAGCCTGCAGATATCATGAAGCCAGAGCAAGTGACAACTTCACACACAGACTTTAAAATGTCTGTGTTCCCCTATACCTCTACATTAGCTGATTGATTTCACCATAAAATCATGCTCAGTAGTCTCCTATTAAAACTCTGATCTCATCGATATGTGTGCAGCATTTGCAGTGTGTGGCACTGAATTATTCACTTCCTCCTCTGTCTCGCACACTGCTTTTGGTCTGGCTCCTCCGGTCTTCCCTTTCCTTATCTCTTTAATTTCCTCTTAGTCCTCCCTACTTTCCCATTTTGTGCCCGTCCTGCTCATGCATACCCCCACCTGACTTAATTCCCCATGTCTCCATCTTCTTCTCCTCCTGTCTTTTCCTTCTCTTTCTTCATGATCAGTTCTTTTTTTCCCCTCGTCTTCTCCTGTACTGTCAACCCTTAGTTATGTCTCAGCTGTCTCTCCTCTTCATTTATTAATACCTGTACTCATACAGACACACATCCCTGGTCTGATGTTCTCACACACATACTTATGCCTGCAGACTGAACAAAACCCCCCAGAGGACGTGTGGAGCCCGGTGTGTCCACACACTCACACCCGCTTACTGTGCAGGAAAATGCCCTTTGTAAAAGGACAGGGAGCATCAATCTCCCAGCTGGGTCATCTTGCAGTTTGATGCTGCTTTTTTGTAGCTCTGGTTTTTCTCTGACTTGCAAGTTGTCACACTTTATTGCAGTTAAAAAAGAAAAAAAAAAAAACGAGTTAGTGTTACACATGTCGTGCTTCAGTGTTGACTTTATGAATTTATTGGCTGTAATTGCTTACATAAACTTTGTGTAAACATTGTCAGAGAGACTTGTTACATTGATTTTTTGCAAACAGTAGCATTAGTGGAACAATCTGAATCAAAACCTAAAGTCTTTGTTGACACTTACATCGCACATAAATAAGCAAGCATCAACATGGGAAAGAGATACATTCTTATTAATTCTGAATTTTCACTGCATTATTGTTACATTTACGCAAAACTGTTGACATTTTTCAAAAAAAAAAAAAAATTCAACCCATCAGTGGCTCAGATCTGAAAAAAGCAAATGAAAAGTCTAATATTGATTTTCCACGGCTCAATAACTTCAGAAAAAAATAAGAGTTTGAAAAAATTTCCAATCAATTTGTACACCTACTTGTCAGGCCAAGGTTGCAGCAAGACTGGAGGTAATTAGACATGCACAGATTTCATAATGTAAGCCTGAAATAATTTCCAAATAACAATAAAAAATATATCTATTAAATATTTCAAACAGGACAGGAAGCTATCTTATTTTATATCTGAATTTTTTTTCTTTCAAATTGAAATGCAATATTTGTTGGACCCCCTGACTGTTTTGAAGCTCTATGAGTCCACAAAAATTTCACTTTTCTTGTAAATTAAACAAAAGCGACAGAGATGAACATCCCTCCCTGTTAATTTTGCTTATGTGTGTATTTGTGCCGAGCAGATTGGTACCCTTGACTTGCAGCTGTTTTCCCCGAGCTTCCCTGAGCACCTATATTTAGCTCTTCGTGTGACTGGAACGATGCGCTGAGGACGAGGTTGGAGGGCAGTGACATTGAAAGCATTTTTGACTCATGTGTTGTGGAAATGTGAACTGCAGAAAAGATAAACTGCCACTGAATTCTCGTGCGTGTGCTTAGGATATTGTCTGTGGGGTGAGAAAGCATTGTGTGCCCAAGGGCCAGTTTATCACAGGCTTGCATATGTATGCACTTTAGCTGTGCTCTTCTCCCTGTGATTGTCCAGGCTTATGTTCGAACCACCTGCTGTCATTAGGG
Source organism: Poeciliopsis prolifica (assembly GCF_027474105.1). Taxonomy (NCBI): domain Eukaryota; kingdom Metazoa; phylum Chordata; class Actinopteri; order Cyprinodontiformes; family Poeciliidae; genus Poeciliopsis; species Poeciliopsis prolifica. Next base: position 9,449,402 of record NW_026562390.1, on the reverse strand, counting down.
ATTTTTCGTTTTTTTTTTCTTCTCTCAGGGAGCTTGAGGAGTGTTTATGAAGCAGAAAACCTTGCCTTCTCAACCTCTTGGGTGAATCCAGCGCCATCTGGAGGCTTTCACAGTCAGAACTGAGACATCCGGCTCAGATAGGCTGTGTTTAGTTCTGGCTGCGCATGTGGAACTGGCCATTTTATTGAATTTGATGATCCATTACAGCTCAAATGGAGGTCCAACTCCCTCAGGGCAAAGGGGATATTGCATAGGCAGCAGGGTAATCACAAAGCGATTAGAGTACCTGCTGACTTTATTGTAATTCTGATATATATAAACCCAGGTAGTAAGGTGGTTTATAGATTAAAAATATACATCAGTGGAGCTGTCGAGGCGGTTAATGACGTCCAGCCCGCCCACTGCTGTATAGATTGCAATAAAGCTCCAACAATTACTCCTCCTTGATTAAAAAAACACAGCAATGCATGATGAACTGAGCGCTGGCTGCTGTAATAAAGAGAGAGTGGCAATATGTAAACATGCAGCCATCGCAGTCAGTCGTACACAAATGAGGATTTATACCTGCAATAAGAATCATGTGTGTGAGATCAGTGGCGGTAGAGTTTTGTGAACATGCTGTCAGACGGCGTTCTCTGATCTGTAGATAAGCTCCCCTCGTCTGTCAGATCTCAGCCTGAAAAACCTGGCATGTTTAACATCTTCAGTCTGCTTCATCTCAATTGGACATAATTAAAAAGTAATTATGTTCCATTTTAATTTGAGCTTAATTATATTGTGTAGGTGATTTTACTTGTAATTAAACTGGACAAAGACAGGAGTGCAAACCCATGTTACCAGTCGTTTTCAAAGACAGGCTTGATTTCCGAGTTGTGTACTTGCTTCGACTATTTTAATGTGTTTTGCCTTTAATTCTGTTGTTTTTCAATCTTGTTTTTGCAGTGAACATCTGTCCTGCTCCTTCTCCTTCTTCCTGCACGGCGAAAGTAACGTGTGCACTAGTGTGGAGATCGTCCAGCATCAGCCTGCGTACCACATCACGGAGCGCCACATCCGACTCGCACAGACCTCCTCCACTCCGGTGCAAGGTAACACACACACACACATACATATTTTAATCAGATTTAATACATTAGCCTTTTGCTCTTAGGTAATCATTTTGAGCAGAAGCATATATTTTAAAGTTATGATTTTTCAAAACACTATTATGAGTTTACATCACTCCAATGAAATTATACTTCTACTGATACTACTACTACTAATAATAATAGTAATAAAAATTCTTGATATTATTTATAAAGTGCTTTATAGACCTATTTCCAACAAAATGCTGAACAATTACAGCATTGATGAAAAGATGAGTTTATTTTGCATTCTTCCACATTTTTTTTTACCAAATAATAAAGTTGCTTTATAATATTGCCTATTCTGTGTACCACATACTTACTGCAGTGCTGACATTATTGGATTTACATTTATATCATAGACTGTGACAACTGCAAGTGTCTGAGTTTAGAAAGTACAGTTTTTTTCTGTAATTGCTTTCATAAACAGAAGTAAATAAACTTATTAAAATAAAATTTAAGTTCATTAAAAATTATTAGACTGTGTTATTTATGCTGATGCAAATACTAAAACAGATCTAAACACAATCATATTAAGAAACATATTGGATCATGTTTAACCGTTTTATTTTTATTGCCTGTAATTTTAAATTGTTCTTTCCTTGCCGTCTCTGATCACTCTACTCTTGTCTGTGCAGTGATTTTGAGTCCGTATGGCCTGAGTGGGACCCTTACAGGGCAGGCCTTCAAGATGAGTGACCCCGCCGCTCGGAAGCTGATAGAGGAGTGGAGCTACTTCTATCCCATGGTGCTTCCACAGAAAGAGGGGAGCGGAGAGAAGGAACAAAAGGAAGCAGGGCAAGCCTACGATCGCAGCTCTCATGTGGCAGTGGATGTCATCGTAGGTATGGCAAAAAGAAAAGATATCAGACAAAATTGTCAAAAAAAACAAACAAAAAACATTTACTAGATTTGAAGAACATAAAGCATGTAAATGGAGTTACTTCACCAAATAAAACAAAACAGTTTCCTGCACAATTCTTCTTATTTCAGCAAATACAAAAGAACACTGCCAACCTTTTAGCATGCAAATAGCAATGAATAATTACATTAGACTTCAGTGATGTTGCTTTCACAAAGCAAACGGTGAGACAGTAACATCTCATTGATTACTCTCTGTCTTTGTTTGAGCAGAGGAACTAGTAAAAGGGCTGCTTTAACTGCAATGAGCCTCTCAGTCTTCCAACATGCCTGGAAGGGGGAATGACTGAAAGCTATGAGCATACAGTGAGACAGGCAGAGAGGAAGAGTCTGGAAGCTGAGCTATAAACTCCAGGGAGGTTCTCTTGCAGCCTAATCAGTCTGATCCCACAGCGTTGACTTGACCTGATTACAATTAAAACTCTTTTGGATACCGGCAGCTTTTACAGCTGAAGAGGAAAGCCAGAAGAAGCCCGAAAGTGAAGGGATTCTTATTTGATCATGTTTTATCAGAGCAGTGAGTGAGAACGTGTGTGCTTGCATTAATGCAGTACAAAGCTACTGCTTGGCGTGAGTGCATTTGTTGCCATTAATGCTGAAATCTGGGAACATGCTGTAAATCTCTAACAGAAACAGCATGTTTTGATCACTCAGTTTATCTTTGCAAGGATTTATTAAGGATTTTCAGAAATGTGTTGTTAAGTGAGTGCCACAAATCCTCTTTTTCTTACCTTCCCAGGCGGTGTGAGGATGACCTACCCAGCTGCTTTTGTGCTGATTGCCCAGGGGGACCTACCGGTGGAGCAGTCTCCACCTGTTCCTGCAGCTCTGGGCCTCAACAAGGAGCTGAACAATTGCAGCGTGCCGCTGACTCCGCCGACATCACCAGAGCAGCCCTGCTCCGGTAACACACACACATGCATGCGTGGTGCAGGGTTTGGGGTGCTTAAAAACAAATCTGCATGGTGAAAACTTAAGTCATCAACAGCTTGAAGTGAACGCTTGTAGATCCAGGATTGAAAAGTATTTTAAATTTATCTTGTTCCATTTACAGGTAATTCTTGTTTAATTCAGATTTGTTAGAGCCACTTAAAATGTCAAAATTTTAAATTCATGGTGTTTTTAACTTTGTTCTCGGAATGTCCAGATTTTATTTTATTTTTTTTGCTTTTGTCCCAAGTTATTTAAGAATATGCATTTGCATACACCAGCAATCTGTGCAATTCTTCTATCAAATAAGTGCTATCAACATGCAGCAAAAATAATGCTACTTTTTGTCACTATTTCATGGGTCTATCCTAATTACTTTCCTACACATTTTTTCATACAGCAAGCTCCAAACAGGAGGTTCTCCTGGCCAGCCTCAACATACTTCTCCAACAGGAAGTTAAATACATTAAAAAAAGCTATTGTGGTGTTGATTGTTTCATAAAGTAATGAAGTGACATAGATTACTAAAGGAGCAAACGGCTTTATTTTTGTCTAAGATTTTTTGGGGGCTTGACCCATATCACTTAGGTCTTTATTAAAACCTCCAACTCCTATCTTTTCCACGGGGAGCAGTTTGCTAAACTGTTCACATTTACTTTTAATGTGACTCACTGATAATTTAGCTCGTAACATTTGGTTCCCCTTAAGCGTGTGAGGACAAAACCTGCTCTTCTGGTTCGTAAACTTAGCACTTTGTCTCAAACATAATAACATTTGCTGACTCGGCTTTCTGCTGTGGAGTGCGCTGCTCTCCTGGACTGCTGGGAACATCTGAGCATTTATAGCCAAATAGTTGTAGCACTAACTGTTGAATTAAGCTAAACATGAGAAAAATCAGTGCTGTTCATCTCATTTCTTCTGTTAATGTATGTCGGCAAGCAAAGGTTTGCTGCATTGTTATTACATATTGTTTTGTATTGCATGCCCTGAGAGTTACACTTTGATGTTTTGGGTATTATCATGAGTATGGTCCAATTTTCCACAAATAAACAAATAATGCGTAGCCTTTTTAGCACTTTTTTCCAGGCTTGTCTGTGTGAAGCATGAGGAAGTGACTAATGTGTAAACGACCCAATGATTCTACCCACCTTTAACAGGCAGAAGTAGCCATTAATGTGTAACAAGAGCTCATACTATGCACTCTGACCTTCTCACATTTCTGCTTCAAATTGTTGTGAAAAGGCACCAGTCGGATATTTTCACACATGACCCTGACTTTTTCAGCTGCTAACATATTAATGAAAAAGAGCATAAGTGAAAACGACATTTTTCACTGCTGACTAAGATTAAAACTCTATCGCTGAGAGGATGGTATCTGCTCTTTTCCTTGCCAGCGGACAGTGGCTTTGTCACCTCGGCCTCTAATGTCCCTACCCCGGACAGCGGCATGGGGATCACCACTTTCAGCCCAAAGCATTCTGGGAAGAAGCTGACCTGCCAGGTGGTCCACCAGGCCTGGAGGGAATGCTATCTCAACCAGTCTCAGCACGTGTAAGTTACCTCCAAATTACTTTCCTCCTTTTATTAGAACTATTTATTCTAATACTCGTGATAGGTTATATTAACCAGTGTTCGTCTGGATGTGATTCTTCTCTACAGACCAAATCAGGTAACTGATGCATCACAGAGAAGGGAAGTGCCAAACGGAGTTGCTACGTGGAACTTTAACGATGTTGGAGCACGAACACCCTGCAGCTGCTCCAGGTAACACATTGTTTAAACTGGAGTTTTCAAACCCGCATAACTTTGTTCAACAAAGTAATGTTTTTGTAATGTTAATTTAATTTGAAACAGTGTACACACCTAAAAATGCAATGCTGTTGGTCTACTATATAAAAATAGAATTTTATGCGAAAGACAACACAAACTAAACATTTCTGGCTTTCACAAACAGGAATTTGAAAGTGCAGCATGAATTTGTTCATACTTTGTAGAACCACTTTTAGCTGCAATTACGGAAAGTCTTTGGGGACTCAGTATTCTTGCAAGATAAATTAAATACAGAATTGAAGAGCTTCAGTGAACAACAATGTTCACCACTGCAACAGACTCCTTGTTGGACTTGGTTTGGATTTTAACAAGATTATTCTAACATCGCATTGGTCTCAGGAAAATCCACTGTAGCTCTGGCTGTATGTTTCAGGTCACTTTCCTGGTGAAAGGTGAACTTCATCACCAGTCTCAAGGTTTTTGTAGCTTCTCACACTTTAATATTCCTGCAATTACTCTATATTTGGTTCCATCCATCTTCCCATTAGTCCTGACCAGTTACTCCTTTCCCCGATGAAAATTAGCATCTTTGCAGCATTATTATGCCACTCCAATGTTATACTATAGATTGATTTGTTCTGGATGATAACGATACAGCAGGGATTGTTGTTCTTATCATTTCAGTCAGTAAAACATATTTTATGCAACTGTTGAGGGTATTTAATGTTATGTTTTTGTTTTGTTTTGTAGGTTAAAGCAGCAGAAGCTCAACATGTCCACCACACCCACTGCTAACATTCAACCTTCTTCCAGCTCCTCACTGTCTTCAGGCCCGTCATTATACCCTACCTCCGTGCCAAAACACAAGCCAAGCGAAAGGCCGGAAAAGCCCGATAAACAGTCAAAGAGGCCGGCTGTGATTCCCTTTCACCATCGTCTTTCTGTCACTGAGGAGTCCCCGTTGGAACAGGACTCACCTGGAGGACCCCAGCTTGGTGCCCTTGTTGCACTTGAATCACCGATGGAGCCCCTGAGCTCTCTGCCAAGTTGCAAGTGTTCCAAGTCTCTCTCTAATGAAAGAAAAGCCCCTGAATCCCTTCTTCATTCATCCATGTCTCCTCTCCCGCCCACTCTAAGCCCGCACCCCCGGATGCAGGACCCAGAGGTTCTAGATGCCTCTGTGGACATGCTCGCGTGTCCAGATGGGGCCTCGGGTCTGGGGGTGATTACCAGCGAGACAGCGGTCTATACTGCCCAGCTGAGGCAGAGGGAAAGCGGGTCTGGCTGGTGGAGAGGCTTCAGGACTCCCAGGACTGATAAAAGTGAATTCAGGCCCCCTGAACTACCCACTGAGAAATTAGAGCAAGTGGAGACAGAAACATCCACCGTAAACAATGCATTTAAAAGGTAAGAAATGCGACACATGATAGAAAAATACAGTTGAAACCAGATAAATTAGAAGACATGCAAATTTTTTCTCACTGTCTGAAGTTGAATCAGACCAACTTCTCCTTTTTAGGTTAGTCAGAATTATAAAAAGATATTTTTAGATTTTCTACATTTTAAAAAACTTAACAAGAATATTTTTATTTATTATATAAACTTCAAAATCTGAAAAAAGTAAAAACAAAATCTAAAGAAAAATATTCTTGCAATTTTCTATCAAATAGAAATAATTTCAATAATTCTGAATCACATGTTTGGTCTTATTTCTCTTCAGGCAGTGAGGAAAAAAAATTGTATGTATTTCTATTTGGTATATGTAAATATCTGTTTTCAACTGTATGTAATATTTGTAATCTTACACAGTATGAATAGTTTAGAATTGTATATCAGAATACCATTGCATTCCATTTAGCATGATTTCACAGTCAATAAGCAATTCAGCCTGTTGTATTGAGTCACACTGCAGTAGATCCTCACACCCGACAAAGATGTTAAGATAGCAAATAAATGTTGGAAGCATTTTATTGACAGAACCTCTAACAAGGCTAGTTCTGGCTGATGTGAACCTCTTTCGCATAAAAGCTAACTTATTTTGCAAACATGAGGCTGAAGATTCATAAAGACAAAAAAAAAAAAAAAAAGCTAGGACATAATGTAAAAAAAGAATAAACTCCTGCTTCACTTGTTCCTTTCTGTCTTTTCCAGACTGTACAGTCGGAGCCACAAGAGATTTAAAATCTCAGAGGAGAAAGTGGCGGAGCACATCCACGCTCTGAGCCCGTTTGAGCAGCCTGGCATAGAGACGCTGCGAGAAACTGGAACTGGGGACGATCCTTACGACTTCAAGGAAGGAGATATTGAGTACCCGTTTCCCTCTTCCAAGAGGTTGAAGGGCTCAGGGCGAGAAGCTAAGCAGAAGGCCAAGGTAAAAGAATAAACATTTTAAGTGCTAAATACAATAATTTAAAGCCATTTTTATGAGAAGCCACAGAAAGTAGCTTCACAGATTCACTAGTTTAAATAGAGTGAAAACTAAAGAAAACCTAAGTTTTTTTTCTTTTTTTTTTTTCTTGCTGTGACAGCAAAGGAATAAGCTAAAGTAACTGGCTGGTGAAAGTGCTGATGAACATTTAGCAGCACAAGGTTGAGACATTTCCCTCAGGAGGTTGTGTGAAATGAAAAGTAGCTAAATGGAGAGTAAATACCAGACTTAAATTCACCAGGTGGTGCAACACTCCATTTGAACGCTAATGAGCCTATGTGTAAGATTGGTTTTACAAATTAATACTTTAATCCTGAGTGTAAGAAAAACATTCAGATTACATTCTAAAATTGTGTCCCCCAAGTGGTCAAAATATAGAGGTGCAGATCTTGAAATTCAAACTAGATATACATCTTCTGTACCTATTTCTTTAGAGCACGTCGTTCCTTACTGTCCATGCAGACGGAAAAAAATATTTATTTGAGGGTGGCAGGAGAAGGGAATGCAGTTGATTGTGGATACACATAACTACATGTATGATATGACTGTATACAATATAAAACCCACACTCTTGCAAAAAATAATAAGGAAAATTGAAATTAATATTTCTATTTTGTGTGGCACTGTGGTGCTGCACCCTGTGACTCATAATATTCAGAAACTTTGGCTATTTTCCTTCTATTTTGTGGCCAACAATCTAAAGTCTTATCAAACTCATTCTTTAGGGAGAGGAAATCACCAGCAACGGTTCACTTCCTGATGGAAAAGATGCAATGTCTATTTTTAACTCTGCTCCAAAATCTGGTGAGGAAATGACCACAAACATTGCCATGTTTTAGTGCTTATTTCACATGTTTAGAGATCACTCTCATTTTATTTGTGTTTTAGATGATTTGGGTCAAGACGATGCTCCCACTAAAACGAATCCTTCTCTGACCGAAGAGAAAGATCTAGCAGTCAACATTTCAGATCTGGAAAACATACTTGATGAAGAAGATGTCGGGGTAAGACATCTCCTTTTATGCATCAGTCTGTGACATTATTTTGGTGTTTACTGGCAATTTAAGGCTTTCGATTTTTTTGTAAAGTTGTATTGTGCCGTCGGTGTTGGAAATCTAATAAAATAAGTTAATAATGTATTCTACTTTCTTTTTCTAGTTTTGCTGCAGAAAATGCAGGATATAATAAAACTGATCATTGATTTATATCTTACAGACTGTTTATCCAAACCAACACTCAACAAAGTTGCTATTGTCAACAGAAGATCGTATCAGTGGGAAAGAAGGAAGAGTTAGTGTATCTTATCCGCCAAGTAAGTAAAACATACTCAGTTCAATTCACAGTCCTGGGCCATTTGCTGGATGACTTCTGTCTGCTCTGTTGTATAGCAATCACTAATGACATAGTTATTTGTGATCTATTTATTTATTTGGAAAATTAAACCCATAGTAGGAGAGAAACATCCTTATAAAATTCCCAAGAACAGCAAGTGAATAAACAATGTGTTGTTCATACTTTATTTTTCTACAGTTGTCCCAATGAACTTCTTATTTGATTTCATCACTCGCGGAACAAGTTGAAGTCGGGCCGGGGGGCGGGGCCTATATCCAAATAATAAAGCTCATGATAATTTAACTTTACAACATAGACGTGCTCAAAACAGCGGATCTTAAAAGTTTCACCACCACAGAGTGTAGGACAGAAAAGTTTGAGATAAGGACAAGAATTCACAGGAGAAGATTCAGAAATCTGGGAAATCTAGAAAAAAGTGCAAAAGATCTCTTGTTCTGGATTCTCCTGCCCTTTTTCTCCTGAAATTTTAGGAGACAAAAGGGAATATGTAGCAGGGGAACAAATTTGCCACCGGTAATTTTGTGGAGAAAATTATACTTTTACACCTTAGTGTAAGAGTGTAACCTTTGTCACGCTCAGGTGATTCCCATAGTGAAACACCTCAGTCTGTTATCAAAGACCCAGGATTACATGAAGTAATACAATGTTTCTGAGACATCTTTGCAGTACAATTGGCCATACATTTTACAGATCGAATTTTCTTTCTACACTAAATATTTATAAATCATTCTTTTCCTTCTGTTTCATCTCATTCCTCATGCCTGTCTCCTTTTAGCAGTTGCAGATCTCCAGCGAATGTTCCCCACTCCTCCTTCGTTGGAGCAACACCCAGCATTTTCCCCCATCACAGCATATCGAGATACACCCAGTCAAGAGCCCCCTGCACCCAGCGGAGTGACAGACCACCTTCCATCTTTGGCTCCCACCCAACTCACTGATTACATGATGGAGATGGAAGACGGAGTGACTAGTCCCAGGCAGGATGACATTAAGGTAGATGCTTTTTTCACTGTAGTAGACAGATCTAGTCCTTTTCCCATTAATAAATTCTTTGCTATTTTGCTTTAAACTATAAACCTGTCAGACCCTGACCCTCTTATTAATAAATATTTTACTCTTGGAGAAGTACATGTGTTGTTGTATAAAGTGTAATAGCTGAGTTTCAGCCTGTTGGACTTCAGGGGGGATGTTAAGCCTTCAAGTGGTACTATGGCTTTGCAGCTATGTGTTGTTGCTGGTACCACTGACCTGAGCAGCAGTTGCGAGAGATAAATCCTAAAAACCTTAACTAACATACATCTGACTTTCTCTCCAGCCACAGATAGGATCCTCCATGTTTGCACCGCTCTCCTGCCTTCCCAGCCAAACTTTACCGCCACTCAAGATCCCTGAGCAATGTTACTACCGTCCATCCTGGGCACTTTTGCCCAAAATTGAGCATTTTACACCCATCATGCATCCCCAGAATGCTGCGTTCACCAAGGATGGATACACGTAAGAAACAATAGAGCTAAAGATTTTGAGAACCAATTTTTGAAAACAATTGAAACCAAATATTTACATAAGATGCATAAAAAAGAAAGAAACCCTTTTTTTGTTCACTGTCTGATGTTAAATATGACTAAATAATTTAGGTTTTAGGTCTATTAGGATTATCAAAATAATATATTTATTCATCTTCAGGTGCACTGTTCAGCTGCCTGAGGGCACAACACAAAATAGATATTATGGGAAAAAAACTTATATGGAAAAATTGAAGCAACATCTCAAAACCAGGAAATCAGAAAGATCTTGGACATAAGTGGGATCTGCCAAAAGAACAATGACCTTAAACAAATCATCAAGTTAATTACAAAGTGGGTATGAACAACAGCGTCAACATTTTGAAGTGACCATCTTAAAGTCCTGATCTCCCTACAGAGAATGTTTGGCCACAGATAAAAGGGTCAGCATAAGTATACTCATTTAATTACACCAATTCTGTCTGAAGAAATGGGCCAGAATTTGTGACATGATACCCAAAAGCTCTTAGTTCCAGGTTATATTTTGAATACAATTCCACCAAATATGAAGGAAATGTATGTAAATTTCAATCTGGGGAGAATTTCTAAAACATTCTTTCAGCTTTCTGAGAGAGAAAACTAGAAATAGTTTTGGTAATCCTAAATGACTTCAATTACAGAAGATTTGTCAGATTTGATACAGAATTGAGAAGAGTAAAGATAATCTGTCTTTTTGTGCAATGCATGTAAATATGTGGTTGCATCTGCAGTTGCACAAGCATATAGACCCATGTGACTTTTCGGCGCTATCATGACTATTTGTTTCCTCTAATGTGTGTTTTCCAGGAACACTCCCAGTGTTAACACCCTCACAGACCAAGACTATGTCCAGATGAGTGTCAACACTGCCTCTGTAAGCACCACTACCGGCATCCTTCCCTCACCGGCAACGCCACGCTTCTCTGTGCCAACTCCACGGACTCCACGTACACCAAGGGGTATCAACACTGCCAGCTCAGGACAGGGCTCAGTGAAGCAGGATGGTACTGAGCTCAGTTCACCAGTCTCTACCCCCTCCACCAGCCTGCCTCTTAGCTCAGTGGAACATTTAGCTAGACCGGGGCCCCCTGTCCCTGAGGCCCACAGCCTCTATGTTGTCCTTCTGCTCTCAGACTCCGTCCTCAGCGTCTTTAAGGATCGCAACTTTGACAGCTGCTGCATCTGTGCATGCAACATGAATGTCAAAGGGGCAGATGTTGGGGTGTACATCCCAGACTCCACGTGCGAAGATCAGTACCGCTGCATGTGTGGTTTCAGTGCCATCGTGAACCGGCGGCTGGCTCATGGCACCGGACTCTTCCTGGAGGATGAGCTTGACATATTTGGTCGGACTTCTGAAGGAGGCAGAGCTGCCGAGCGGAGGCTTGCTCTTTGTCGCCGGGACCCAACAATGGGAGACTCCAGAGCTAAGCAGTCCCAGGATGCTGGTCCTGGCTCTTCATCAGTCATGGTTGTCATTCAGGAACAGTGCTCCCAACCAATTTCCTGTCTGACTTCGTTGCACCTTCCAATTAATTCGTCTTGTCACGGCCGCAAAGGAGCGCTCCTCCAGAGTTGGATGTCTGAAAAGCAGTGGGCAGATGCGAGTGATGCTTGTGTGGACTGTTTCAATGCTTTTGAGCAGGGGCTGCAGTATGTGGATAACCCTACAGGAGGGAAAGTCGACCTCACTGTCGTGAGAAGCAGTGCTATTCATTCCTGGCCTCACACAAACGGTAAGGAGAGTGACTGTTATATTTGCAACTAATTTAGTATTAATATTAGTTATTACTAATACAGTTGTGTGATCACACATGATCACACAATTGATGTGTACCTGCCTATGTGTAGGTAGGAATGTATGTTTATGAATGCAGATATTCATTCTAGTGTCAATGTGTATTTGCTCGTCATAGTGTTTGGGTCATGACTGGAAAGAATCAATAAAATCAATGTTAATATGTTTGTGCATCTTTTCATGAACCTTCTTGTTTATGTGTTTCTGTGTGTGTTTGCACTTTCCAAAGTGGTGGACATGAGCAGGTTGTCGTCACAGGATATGGTTCGAATGCTGCTGTCTATGCAGCCCTTCCTGCAGGATGCCATCCAAAAGAAGAGGACAGGACGGACCTGGGAAAACATCCAACACGTTCAGGGTCCGCTCACCTGGCAGCAATTCCACAAGATGGCTGGAAGAGGCTCCTACGGTGAATTCACACTCTTTTCTACACCTTTTCGCTGCCAGGGTTCTCAAACGTCAGCCCTTGAGAACCTCTCTCTTTAGGCTTTACACTCAGATGTGTTCCAACACATTACCAGGTCTCTGCAGAATTTGATAACATGTTGAGAAGGTAATTCAACCAGTTCAGATCAGATGTGCTGGAACACAACCCTACAATTGAAGGACAGTTGGAGACCACTCTTCTATGCCGAATGTAAAAGTGACCTTGAAACTGATATAATAATCTGTATCTGTCTCAGGTTCTGAGGAGTCACCAGAGCCCTTGCCAATTCCAACAGTGCTATTAGGCTATGACCGAGAACGAGACTTCTTGGCGTTGTCCCCCCTGGCTTTGCCTTTCTGGGAAAAGTTGCTGCTGGAACCATACGGAGGACAGAGGGACGTTGCTTATGTGGTGGTGTGTCCTAATAGCACCTCGCTGCTTGCGGCATCACAGGCGTTCTTCCAGGAGCTCAGTGCTGTTTATGAGGTAACAATTAAAAGCAACAGCAACCCTATGAGTGATGATCACATCAGTGAGGTCAGGGATGAAGTTGTGAAGAAGTTTAGAGTAGGTTTTGGTTTATTAGGGTTTAACTAATCCTTGGAAAAAAATCTCAGAAGAGGCTGGAAAAGAGTTTAAACTGTGGTGGAAGTTCAGCACCTTCTAGCAGAAAGTCTGTTTGTAGTGCCAGTTCACAAGTAATGTTATATTAATCACTTCATAGTACAAACAGAAATGTTCAAGGAGTTTAAATGCTTTTCAATGCGCTGTGTGAACAACTTTTGTATAATTCATTTTCTAATGTGAAAATGAATTATTCTGCAGACATGCCGTCTGGGAAAGCACCGCCCTTTGTCCAAGGTATCCAAGGATGGCCTTGTCCAAGTTGGGCAAGAAGTGGAGCCAGAAAAGCTGGAGGAGCTGAATGTCGATCAGTGGCTGAGTGGACAGTGGGCTGGACAGCAGCACAGTGACAATATTAGCAAACTTAAACTATATGCTTATGCCTTGAAGCAGCAACTAGGTGAGAATTAATGAGCTGATTATTTTCTTATCTCACATTTGTTTCTATCAATAAATAAGCTGTATATAATTATTTTTTTCCCCTCTTCTTTAAGGCCCTCAGCTTGCAGCGCTGACTTTAGACAGCAGCCTTCTGTTGCCTCCCAAACCGCAGCCTCCTGTAAACAACATATCCTCTTCTGGACAGCCTCAAACTTGGAGTGCTGATGGAGAGCAAGCTTCAGGTGCTGTCAGTGCATCAAATGCATCAACCCCTGGTGGAGCTATCTCAAGTCAGTCTGGAGAGATAACCCAAGGGGGATCCAGTGATTCAAAGAGCCAGCCTACTTCCACACCAGCAGTGAACACACCAGCGGATACTCCTGAACTGTAAGGAGACAGAGTGTCAGAGTAGTTGCTACAGTTTAAATTATGTTTGAACAAGAGCAAGTGTTCTTCAGCTTCATGCCTCTTTTGCTCCTTTCTGCAGCTCCTCGGAGCAGACACGAATCGGCATCCCCACCGAGGCTGACTCAGCAGACAGCATTGCAAACCCACCAGCAGTTGTTATTTATGTTGTCGACGCTTTTCTCAGTTCAAGTGGAATGAGACATGAAGGGGGAGAGGAGGAGGAAGAAGAGGGTGAAGAAGTAGAGTCAGGAAGCATTTGGGTTCTCGGGCTTCTTCGCTGCTACACAGAAATGCTGCAAAACCTGCCTGAGACTATGAGACCAGCGCTGGTACTACAGGTAGGAAAATATTTTGATTTGCAGTATGGCAGTTCTGAATTAAAGACACATGTTGTTATAGTTTGTTTCCATCGTGTGCCTCTGTTTCAGGTGGTGCCGTGCCAGTATCTTCTCCAGCCAGCGAGTGGAGAAAGCCGTTTGTACCTGCAGCACCTCCGCTCCATGGCCTTCTCTTGCTATTCACAGTGCAGGCGTCTGCTACCCCAGCAAACATATATCAAGTCGCTTACTGGTTTTGGCCCAGTGTCCACTGTCAGCTCGGTACTGAAGAGCCCCGAGGTCTGCACGAGAATTTAACTTGATTTAAGCTAACTTTCACTTGTTCTTATATCAACATTTAAATATTTTTACTCATATTTCTGTTTTTACCTTTTTCTTTTAGTATCCTAGACCACTCCAGCTTTATTCACCACCCTTCATACTCGGACCAAGCCGTCCAAAGCATCCAGAACCAGGAGAGATATGGGCTGAGGTCCCACCCAAATTCAACGTACTCTTTGTAGGATACTGCCTGTCTCATGACCAACGCTGGATCCTGGTGTCCTGTACAGACCAGCAGGGGGAGCTCCTGGAGACCTGTGTTATTAATGTTGATGTTCCCAATAGGTAAGCTCTGGTTGTCTGCAGTGGCAGTCCTTGTTTGCCTGTTGCCCCTGGCAATCCCCTCTATCTGCATGCAATCTTATATATTTATGTATTCAGTGGGCAAAATAAGAATTGAACACTTCTCCATAAATACATTTCAACCTTTTTCCTTTGATCTTTCACACCACATGTCAGTAATAACTGAAATAAACCACATTAACAAGAAATTAAAGGAAATAAATTCACAAGATGATTTATAGGAACAATGTTGGAATAGGTATTGAACACACTTACTGACTTTTATAAAACACACTGTACAAAAGTTTTGGGGGTTTTGTGAAATGACTTAAAGGCCGACCTTGAATGAAGAAACTAGTTGCAGTTGCCCTGGTGTGACTTTGATCTAGTTCTGCACTCAAGTTTTTCACATCTTTAAGATTCTGGGTGCCGATTCAACGCTCTCCATATAATTATTTTCTTTCCATAGACTTTCAGTTGGATAGAAGTCAGTTAATTGACTGGGCCATCATTAGGCTTTACTTTTTGCCAATACTTAGCATGAGTTTGGGCTTATTATGCTGCTTAGAAATCCACACTTGTTTCATCTTCAAGAATCTACAAGTACATTTATCCATTCATTCTTTCTTCAGTTCTATGAAGTCTGACAGTACCAGTCATTCCCTCCTGCATATTTTCTTACAAATTTTTAACTGCTTTGCTTGTTTTTCTGAGGGTGATGTACAGAACCACTCTGGTTGTGTGCAATGACATCCAAGCAGGGCAGCTTTGCTCTCATCAGACCAGAGCATTTTCTTCTAGTATTTCATCTGCTTGACCAAATGTTTTGAAGCAAACCTTAAACAGGCTGCAGCATCTGTTTCTTTTCTGCACTGGAGTGTTTTGTAATGTTTGTGCATAGAGGACATTGTGGTTTAGTGCATTACTTACTGTGTTCATGGAAAGACTGTTTCTTTTATTTCCAGGTTTTCAGAACCTCTCTCCAAGAGCTACATTCATAACTATTTTAATTATTCTTGGACTCCTCTGTCAGAAATCTTACGAGTCCCAACAGGCCATTGCCAGTTTATGGTGAAATTATGTTCTTTCTACTTCCAGATTATGGCTTAAACAGAACGCACTGAAACATTCCAGTTTATAAATACAGCTATAATCATTGCCAGTAGTATGTTTTTGTGGCATTGTTGTTGTTTTTGTAAAACTCCCTTTGCTTTTACAAACTGCACCACTCTCTTCAATACTTTAAAATTGAGAAACTTTTTCTAAGTTTCAGAATAGAGATTTTACAAATCCAAAACTTTTTTACAGAATCTCTTTACATCGTAGAATAGTCCTGTCTAGCTTTAGATATAATGACTTTATATCAAATGCAGTCCAAATAACCTAAAAAAAAGTGAAGCAAAGATTAATTTAATCCTGACTAAGGATCTCAAATCAGAAGCTTACTTCCGCACTTCTATCTAGTCAAGGTGAACTGAATGTGAGTGGTATCCTACAGCGATGACAGTGCAGCGTATTAACTCCCCATCGACGAGAGATGCAATTTAGTAGTTGAACAGCACTCATCATGACACCTACCTCAGAGAAACCTTGGATGAAGAGTGATATCATCCGTGTCAAATACCACTACTGGATTTTTGCTCATAATACCAGGCTTTAAACATAACAAAAGAGAATTATTGTTAATGTTAATGCTACTAATGTGAGTAATTCTCTATATCTACATTTTCTTCACTTCAGAACGAGGCGTCCTAAAGTATCAGCAAGGAAGATGGGGTTGCAGAAAGTGTGGGAGTGGTGTATTGGTATCATTCAGATGACCTCCCTGCCTTGGAGGATCGTTATAGGTCGATTAGGCAGATTGGGTCATGGGGAGCTTAAAGGTGAGTAAGCGCTCAGAATGAAATGTCTTTTCTGGTTAAAAGTTTTGTGATGAGTGATGGCGAGTGAAAAAATACTTTTTGCCCATCTGGTTTACTTAGTTTTAGTACCAAAAATGCCTAAAGGTATGCCTAAGTTCTGCCTTTTGAATAAAACATTTTATATTATTGGCATATAAAACAATAGAAAAATGCAATGATGAGACATTTACACCCTATTTGTTTTTATTATAGAACAGAGATGTATTTCTTTCCTTTCTTACTTGTTCATATATTTCTTTAGTTCTTTTTTCTTCTTTCTGTTTTTATTTTTTACCATATTTAAAATTAGGTTTAATAGACATATTTGTGGGAAAATATCTTCCATGAAGTCATAGTGAATTAAGCCTATTCCAATAATGAACAGAGAATTAAAAAGGAACAAAAATTAGGAGAAAATTGCAATGTTACATGAAAAAATATGGGAAACCTGCTCTCTCTAAGTTCATCTTTGATACAAGAGGCCATTTGGCTTTCTCAGTGTAAGATGATGTTATGGAATATAAGAGGAGAAAAAGACTTCTCACTCAGTTTATCTTCCCACTAGACTGGAGCTCACTCCTCGGGGAGCATTCCCTCCAATCAATTGGGCGGCAGCTGAGGGAGGCCTGTCGTGTGTGTGGGATCTCAGCTGCTGATTCTCCCTCCATCCTCAGTGCCTGCTTGGTTGCCATGGAGCCCCAGGGCTCATTTGTCATCATGCCAGGTATGAAGGAACTGCACATTGTAACTATGAAATCCAGTTAGCTTTAATAGTGAACGTAAAGTCTAAATTGTATTCAGTTCCAAGTTAAACTTTTTTTTCTTAACTGTACCACAAAATGTCTGTTTTGATTTTTAATTCTAATGCTGAATTTTGTGAGGGTGAAGTGTCTTTATAAAGGGATCATTTCATTTGTAGCTTTGCACACCTTTAACGTGTCCCATTATTTAACTTTGCAAATACTCACAACTTAGAAAAAAAATCATATTTCCTTTTTTTTCTGCATCTAGACGCGGTGACCATGGGCTCTGTGTTTGGACGCAGCAATGCTTTAAACCTACAGACGTCGCAGCTGAACACACCTCAGGATGCTTCCTGCACACATATCTTAGTCTTCCCAACTTCTGCCACCACTCAGCTGGCTCCCAGCTCCTATCCCACTGAAGACAATAATGGTAATGAAATATAATGATATAAATCGTGTTGAACGTGACTGAACCAGGGATAAATCTAAGCTCCTACCGACAGTGATTTACATTCTGATGCTCAAAGTCTTGTCTGCTGTTTGTTTCTTTCTTCAGATGACATGTTCCCTGATCTTCCCTTCCCTGATGAACTGGAAAACGATATTGGCCATGACATGATGCTGATCACATCTCTTCACTCACCGCCCAACACTTCTCCTGTGCCCTCGCCTGGGTCACCATCAGGAAATGGAATGGGATCACATTTCCACCATACCAGGGTGAGTCAGGGATCAGTTAGATAAATAATATTTAAGTGAATAGAAATTGTACATGATCCCTAGAAAAATCAACAACTATTGCCTACTAAAAATAAATACGTTCCCAATAATTTAGAAGGCTTTTCACGTGCTTCCAAAGTTTTCTTTCACAACACTTTAATGGGCTGTAATGTGCTGTGTCACCTTGTCTTAGATCATATATCGATTAAAATGTCATTTGGAATTAGTTTAAATCTTCAAAGTGAACTTGTTTATTTTGTGTAGCAATTGTTCAGTTACATTCATGTGAGTTAAATGCTGACACAGAGGAAGCCAAAATTAAAATTACTCTGGAGGTTATGGAGATTTTTCTTAGTTTATTTATACACAGTTGGTGCATTTGTAAACACAAACTGCGTGAATTCAAGTGAGTGTATTTTAAAGCCTCTGCATCGAACTATAAAGATTAAAATTCATAGTAGTTTTGTTAGAAACATAAACCCTCAGTTTAATAGCAAAAGCTTACAAAAGTAGGCCATGACATTATCAATGGATAAATAATGGAAGAGCTAAAAGGAGGTCTTAATTTTTTTGGTTATGCTTTGTGTCTGTAGAGCCAGGGAGAGCGCCTGCTGTCCAGGGACAACCCTCCAGAGGAGCTGAAGCAGCAGCCACTGGCGCTGGGCTACTACGTCTCCACCGCTCAGGCAAATGGACTTCCTCACTGGTTCTGGGCATCCTGCCCACAAGCTGAGAGCCAGTGTCCGCTCTTCCTTAAGGTACTGAAATCATAACCTGCACGGTTCTTTGCTATGAGAAGTCAAAAAATATGCAGAAAATTATAATTTTTAAAAACATTTTTAAACATTTGAATCAGCAATTGACAATGTAATTGGATTCTTCCCTCCAGGCGTCTCTCCACCACCACATCTCCATAGCTCAGTCAGATGAGATCCCGTCTGACAAGACCAAGCGGACCCATCACCCCTTAGACTCAAAGACCACCTCTGATGTCTTAAGGTAAATATACATCACTAACCAGCACTGTCTAGATTTTAAACTATGAAATAAACCTTAGTGTCAGAATTTCATATACTTCTAGTGATGAGAATGGAATATTTCTCTTGCAGGTTTGTGTTGGAACAGTACAACGCCCTCTCCTGGCTGACATGCACACCTGCCACACAAGACCGTCAGTCTTGCCTGCCTGTCCATCTTGCTGTCCTGGTCCAGATGTACAACGCCATTCTGAACATACTGTAGCTTTGTGGACCGATGGGAGTCTACAATTTTTTGTGCCTCTTTTTGACCACCAGAGAGCGCCAGTGCTCCTCGGTTGCTTTGAAGTAGACGTGGATTTCATGGGCCGGGCTGAAATATGGAGAATGAGGTCACTAGTGACTCTGATGGTGGCGTGCAAAGAGCAAAACGAATGGCTCCAAATATACTCACGCAAAAAAAAAAAAAAAAGCATCATGGGCAGTGCATAAGCATGTGAAGAATGGAGTTCTGGCTGTGAATACGGTCATCGGAGCAGGACAACATAACTCCATACTGCGCTACCAGCAGATTGCATGACAACACAAACATATGGATTCTACAGTTCTGCACTGGACTTGCAGCTGGTTGCGGAAACTTTTTTGCCTGAGGGGGGAGCGTTTTGACGCCACATTTTTCCTCACTTTCTAAAGTGTTGCAGATACACACGCAATGGAAACTATTTGACAAAAAAAAAAAGATGTGTTATTTATATTGTAAGGCCTACATTTACAAAAAATTGAGACTTATTTTTTAATATTTAAAACAATGAAAGAAAGAAACAAAGCCTTTTTTTCCCAAGTGACTGTTAATTGTCATGGGATGCGAAATGAAATGTCAATTTAATGCAATTGTAAAAATGCCATATTTATACAGATTATATCATGTCTTAGAATTTGATATATATGAATCTAAATAAATATATATAAATGTAAATACAAAAATATATATTACCTCTCGCAAACAGGCACTTAACGATGGAGACAGGGGTGGGCAAAGCCGACCCTTTAGAAGTGCGCACATTTATGATGCATTTTTGTCCTTTTTTTATTTTCTTAACTTACGAACATTTTTATTTAATGAGTTTAACTTAAATTGATGCAGAAAATACAATATGCTGTATATTTATAAGGTATTCATATTCAGCCAAAAAAATAAATGACAAAACTTGAAATAGGAAGTAAAATTTGCTGATAGTTCAAATTGATCAAATATTTTAAGAATGACCCATTTATTTCATTGGCTTTCCTAGATGATGTCAAGCAAACCATCAAAAAGGCTCAGTTTCTTCCGCCTCCCTCGGTCTGCGATTTGTTAGAGTCTAAGCATGTTTGTATATACACATTTCAGATTTTTGGGGGGTTATTTTTGCTATTTTTTAAGAGCTGTACATTTCATGATGGTTGGTTTATTTTAAAGTGATTCATATAATTTTTATGATTATTGTTTTTCCGCTGTGAGTTTTTTGAGACACATTATGTGCAAAAGTCATTGAATTCCAGCCAGTTGCCAAGTAAGTGTACACACATGTACAGACAAGTGCAAAAGTTTGTTACATCTGTCATCACTTTGAATATTAAACAGATTACCTTTAGTGGAAGTGATCTGTTACTTTTACACTCTTTTTTTAGTAAATTATTAAAACTCTTGAAAATGATGCTGCGTTCAGTGCTTCTTTTTAATACATAACATTTTTTACATTGTTTTTCATTTTGAAATTCACTTTTCGAAGATCTAGTTGCCGTGGGACAGATGTTAAAGTGTTGGATCATAGGCAATCAAATATTGTTGCAGTAAAAATGGGAATTTATTCAATATTCAAGTTATTACTATTAAAAGCAATCCTACAGAAGAGTTCTTAGCCTTGATTACAGGAACTCAGGGTTTCAGCAATTTTTTAAATTTTCTGGAAGTTTATTCCAGATTAGAGGAGCATAAAAACTGAATGCTTCTCCAGGTCTGGTTCTGGTTCTGGGAATGATTTGAACCAGAACAACCAGGAGGTTGAGATAATGACCAACGTTCTTGGTACCAGAAATTTACATACACCAAATAAAGACACGTACACCTTTCTTTCTCAGTGTCTGAAGTTACTTCAGACCAGACATCTCTTGTATTTGGTCAGTTAGAATTAACACATTTATTTCTATTTGTTATGCCACAATAACGAAAGTATTTTTTAAATGCCTCACTAATTAGAACTTTGTGTACTGGATGATTACTCAGTAACCATCCTGCACATAAAGTTCTTTATCAGAATTTTAGTACTTTGATGATCAATTTTAATTCTTTATCAGAACATTATGTACCCGATGATTACATAGTAATCATCTGGTACATTTGGTTCTCATTACTCTCTTCTCAAACAATGATGAAAAGTTTAAGTGATGAAGTCACGGCTTTGGAAACTCCTGATAGGCCAACTGACACATTGAGTTAATTGGTGACACACCTGAGGGATTATTTTAAGGTGCCTCCTTAGACATACTTCCTTCTAGTTTGATGTGATGGAAATTTGAAAACAAATCCTCAATATCCGGAAGAGATATTTGTGGTGGACTAGTTCTTCAAGGGTAAGAATTTTCGGATGCTTGAAGGTGACGCATTAATTTGTTCAAACATTTATACGCGAGTGTAGACATGATGGAAATATCCGATCACCATAACGCTCAGGAAGGCGATAGACTTATTTTGTCTAACTCAGAATAAAAGCCAAAGATCTTGTGAGGATGTTGGCTGATGCTGGTGAGACGGTGTTATTACTCCCCCCCAAAAATTAAAATGGTTGATTGCAGTTTGGCAGATTGCAGTTTGCCAAACTATTTGGGACAAATATCCTGGGGTCTGATGTGGAACAGGTTGGCCATGATGAGCAACGTTGTATTTGTAAGGAACATTGTGAACACCAACCCAACTGTGAAGGGAGGGGGTGACACCATCTTGTTGTGGGACTGTTTTACTGCAGGAAGAACTGGAGCACTTCATAAAGAAAGAATCTTGAGGAAAGAACATTATATGGAAATTTTGAAGCAACATCTAAAGATGTTAGCCAGCTAGTTAAAGCTTGGGCACAGATTGATCTTCCAAATTAACAATGGCCCTAAGCATACAGGCAGAGTGGTTAAAAGTAGCTTGAGAACAAAACAATAATTTGGAGTGGTCAACAAAAAGCTCTGGTCTTGTGGGTAAATTTTAAAAGCTGTATGTGAGCAAGACGACTTACAAACCTGGCTCAGTTAGACTAGTATGTGACAGGAATAGGCCAGAACTTCATGGGCTTAAAACATTTGACCTTTTTCATACAGGCAACCAGCAATGCTACCAAATTCTGAGTAAACAAATGTAGATTTTTTTTTAAAGAAATTAATAAATAAATCTCATTCCATCTCTCAAATTTATGCCATATAGCAAACAGAAATAGTTGTAATTCTAATCGACCAAAAACAAGAAACTTTTTGTCTGACCTAAAGTCAGACAGTAATTGAAAAAAGCAGCATTTGTCCTTTTATTCACCATGTCTAGACTTCTGGTTTAAACGTCATGTTATTAGGGCCTGTTATCAATTTGCCTGTTTTTTTTTATTTGTGTAAAAAGTTGGGATGCAGAAACAACCTTTGCAAAAGACCAGTCTTTACTGAAAGTATGTTAGAGCAAACAAAATTGATGGATGCCACTCCTGAAAAACTCTTCCAACTGTCGTTGGCGGTTCTTGTTCAGCAGGGTAATATTAACACGCAGCTGGCTCACCTCAGGAGCTGATGAAATGCCTTCTGATTCATCTCCCACAGATCAGCGTGCAAGTTGCTTAATAATGAGGGGAAATGTGCATCATAAAGCAAACTTGCAGGAAGCTGCATGTTGCAGTAAAATTAAATACTGACAGCCAAAATGTCCTCTGTAGATAAAATCTGAGTAAGTACAAAATAGAAAATGAGGTAAGAGTAAGTTGCTTGTTATCTATAAGACAGATTTTGTGTGTGCATGTATGTGGGCTTTAGATGGTTGTTGGAGTATGTTATAAAAATGAAAAAACATTAAGGACTTTTGAATTGGTTCATTGTACAAATGTAATGATTCTAAATGACGTCCTCCTAAAAGAAGGTAAGAGCTGTGCTCCCTTTGTGTGAGCAGGGAAGAATATTTAAGGATGAGTGGAAGCAACAAAACAAAAAGAAGAAAAAAAATCACTTGTAAAAAGGGTTTTATTTGTCCATCAGGGTCAAGCAGAATCATTGAGTGAACGCTGTGTTTCAAAGCCACCTAAAAAAGCTTAGTGGACAACAAAACCAGACAAAAACTATGTCTTTGAGGGACTGGGCAGCTCGAGGACACTATGACTGAAAAGGATTGGCTAGCTGTGGAGTAAAAGCCATTGAAGAGTCACTTGTGGTGGGCCTGTCTAATGGCCATCACAACTGGAGGAAGTGGACTCTTTAATTGACTGCAATGTGTTTTCCACAGATAACCTATTAGACCACGGCCATTCACCTGTAATGTGGCTTGCCAAGTGCTGTTTTGCTGCCAAATGGCCTACAGACTGGACAATTTAGGCCAAGGGCCATAGCATTGGAAACACAATTAGAAGTCAATTACATTTTACAAGTGCGTCTCTCCTGCCAACAGTGCACTACCTTAGACGTCAAGGTTCTTCAAAAAAAAAAAAAAAAAAAAATCTCAGATCAATAGATTCAACTCAGTGTCCATGATGTGGCTCAGCAAAGAGGGAAAGCAGAATTCATTTCTCCTTGAAGACATTTGAGACTTGAATAGAAGCTTTAGTGTTACGGGCAATACATTTTAATGAGTGCCTAAAATAATACTTGACAAATTTCAACAAGACGCACCTCCCTAAACTGACAGTTATTGTTAAATATAAAAGAAAGTGCATGAAATGAAATGAGGAATCCTGAAAGATACAAAGAACTATTTTGTGTAAAATTGCCTCAAAGGACAGCAGCTTTCATGCTTTTCTATGAAACACTTCCTGTGTGTAGACAGATTCGGGATACTGTGTGAGGTCTGGCATAGGATATGTGACACAGCTTGGGTTCCTCTAAACATTGTTCATAATCTGATACAAAGGGCAAAACAATATGGGGCTGATTCTAACTTTTTTTTCTTTATTTTTTGGTTCTGTCTGCCTAGAATTGTGGGGGTGGTATAAATCACCTGAACGTTCACCTGCATATTCATGTTCAAGAGGAAGTCTCCATATTTTTTGCAAAATCACGACATAGCGTTTAGAATTTGTGTTTACACCCGAGCTTTGCTGATTTGGGATTTCAACCATTAACGCCTTCCTGATACTTGTTCAAATTAAATCCACCCGAAAAAATCTTCAGCGAGGAAAATTTCTTCCCTCTGCCTCCATCAAATACACTGAAAACAGACAGCAAGCAGATTTGTTTATTTGTCCTGCTGTCATCTGGGTTTTGGATGTTGAGTTGGGAGTTCAAAGGATATTCTCAGATATTGTAATTTGCAGTAATGGTTAATGTCACTAACAGCTATTCTACAACCGCTGGAAGAGCTTGTCTCTCAAAATAAACTTATGTACTTGCAAAAAAGAAACAACTGGTAAATAAAAGTGTAATGGTCAAATGAGTAACCAGCAACTAAAAGGTCTCTATTTTTATATATATATATTTATTTCCTTTGTTTAACCAGGTAAACCACATTGAGATCTGGATCTCATTTTCAAGAGGAACCTGGGCAATGGAGTAAAGTTGTGACCAAATCACTCCGATTAAAGTTGCAAAGCTCTAAAATCCCATCTTGCTTACAACTGAAATTCCAAAAACTTGACCATTATTTCAATGCTAGATTTGTTAAGAGAAAAAAAAAACAGCTAATATTATTATAGAAGCTCTTAATGGACGAGTTCAAACATTCCATGTTGTCTGACTCACAATTGCGCTGTTTGAAAAGAATACTGGAAAATAGCATAGAGCAAAATGAAAATTGCTTATATGTCATTTCAAAAAGCTTTTTTATGATGTTACCTGTAATTATCGTGGTAATATAAATGCATGTGTTGACAGATTTGAGATTCAGGAAACAGCATAAACAGCGCAAAAGTTGGTGGAGGGACAGAATTAACATCACTCTGTTGATCCATCTTTTGTGTACATAAATTCTGCAGCGCCTCGCGATGCAGTTTGCTATTTCCTCTCTGACCAAAGCATAAGTAGCTGAAGGCTGTAGCTTCACGCAAATAAAGCCTTCTAATCCTTTTAAAGTTACGAGCAAAGGAATAACCCACACTTTATAACTCAGTGTGTTGCTCTCTGTCTGGTGTCTGTCATCGAAGCCTTCACTCAGCAGTAATGCAGGGGGGTGGACATCGTGGTGGGTCCTGTGTCGGTGACCTCCTGTGTGCCAGTCAGGTCAGGAAAGGTTTAGTGGTCTTAAATAAAGGTGGGTGGTAGAGGTTGCAAGCCTAATCTATATTTTAATGCAACATTTTATTTGATTTATTTCAAAATGATCAAACATGTGAACACATTTGTTGTTGAAATGTCACCCTGGAGTGGGGAAACGTGTTGATTGTCATGATACTTTAATACAACTCTTCTTCTTATCAAGAAATACCAGCTATAGAACTTTGGAATAAGGAAGGTCTTTCTGTCATTGACGCTACATAATGCAGATATATGTCAGCATGTTTTTATATTTCTAAAACAAGTCCCTTCTATTTATTATGTTAGAGACAGTGCATTTAGGTTGATGCACAATGTCTTCTTTACAACAGAAATAGCGTTTTGCAGATCAACAAGTTACATTTTCGGTCTCATTTTTATCCACATGTTTGCTGTGTGTGTTACATGGCTTTTTGTTGTCCTATAAGCAGATCCTGTGGAACTCTGAAGCTTCCTCCAGGGTTACACTGGGGATCTTGACTGCTTTTCTGATTTTCTCAAGGCCTTACTTCAATTAAATTACACACTAATGGCCTGCATTTAGTAATAAAGTCACTTCTAAAAGCAATTGCAATGGATTTTATTTGGGGTTTTGAGTGGATAGGCACATGACTACATATACAATCCAAAGTCTGGATTTTTAATCTAAAAAAAACATGCATCGTGTTCCTACCATTTCATAATGTGCTACTTTGCACTACTGCAAAAAATCTTAATGGAAAACATTAACGTTTGTGGTTTCTATGTGACAAAATGTCTAAAGTCTAAATGTGGATAAATACTTTTGCAAGACTGTATAGACCTAATAATACTTTTTCTTTAGATTTTACTACTCTTAACGGCTGAGTATTTGTGGGTCCAATAAAACAAATTTGAAAGAATACTTACGAGATTCATTGGTCCTGTTCTGTAACACTAAAAAAATAAACCTTCTCTTTTATCTCACTGTGGAAAAAGGTTGCTCGACTTTTTCATGTGGAAAACATAGCTAAAGACAAATATCAAATTACAAAAACACCCATGTGCTCACACATAATAAAATTTTACTGTATTGTTTTCATCGCTGTTTTTATTTTTACTTTTTCTTTTCATAAGTGTCACAAGAAAGACTTCATACATTTTATTTTTATGCTGCAGGTCTTTCACTTTTGCAATTAGGCATTGTGAAGGAAAACTACAGTTTTAACTCATAAAGTAATGAGAAATTTTAAAATAAAGTCGCTGTCTGAACTTCAAATGAACGTCACAAGCCCTTTATCCTTTCTGACTTCAGTAACAACTAAATATTTAGTCTTGTTTTTTGGAATATATCATTTTCCAATGACAACAGAAGCTGTCTAAATTTATGAAACTGCTTTTGGTGAAACCATTCTGTTAATTCTGGCATATATTTGGAGTCACTGCAATGCTAAAAAGCAACACCACTCGTTTTCTGTTGCTTTCTAATAGACACCTGAATATTTTGTTCCAAAACTGACAAGTGTTAAGAGTTTTTCATAATTCCTTTTAACTTAGAAACGTGATGCAGTTCAGTCTGAAGAAAAGTAAACCCAGAGTGTAGTGGTGCCATTGCCATATTTCACTATAGTTATAACGTTCCTGTGGTGACACTTAACGTCTGTGTATAAAACTCATAGGATCTTTTGCTCCGATCTATTGCATTTCTACCTCGGCTCCTGAGGAATAGATCTGTGGGTTCTCAGACCCGTTGCTAATTATTCTTAGGGAGTGCACTCAGTCACACACACACCCACACACATTCATAGGCGTTTGGATTCAGGTGTTAACAGATAAACTTTATATCGTGCTGTAGTTACCACTAAATACATCTTATGTTAAATGTATACTTTGTTCTTTTCAGGGATGTCACTATTGTTATTTATGCATGTGTTGTATCTGTTTATTCCTCTTTATTTTAACATAAATAGATTCCCATAACAATTCTGAATGTCATGCTGCTAGACAGGATGCAGCAAACAACAACTAAAATAAACAGACTTGTTTGATTAACAATGTTTTTAAGATTTTAGGTCTGGATGTATGTTTCAGGTTGGGGGTTTACGTTTGTCTTTTTCATCTTTCATCATCACAAAAACCTGTAGCCTTCTCAGGACTGCTTTATTCTATTGATACTTGGTATGTTTTCACAAATCAATGAGATAACCCTTAATTATGTTAAGCACTCCATCTTAAATTTGGTCAAATAGTGCTGATATTCTTTTCTTACTTTAATTAAAGGAGTTAATATATCTTCCCCTGACGTTAGCTCTCTGGCTGTTCTTAGGCATCAATGTTGATTTTAATTAGTGCCTCTCACTCTCCTGTGCTTCTGCGGTAGAACAACTCCATCCAAGTAAATCCTCAGCCATCTCCCAGATGGCTCCAAGAAAAATGTGCCTCTCAGAACGGCTCACACTCAAGCCAGAGAGCCATCGACAGCTTTTGTTTAAAGGAGCTCCCATTCAAGTGACAGAACATCTGCCAACTCAGCAAGGCCGCTCTTTAGAAAACATCTGATTTTGTCTGGGAGTGCTTCCCATCTCTAGTCTTTTTTTCATTTGCATAAATAGTTTTCGTTAGAAGGGCCTGAGAGGAACATGCTAGAAATTACAATTTCGCTTCCTGTAAATCTCTTGATGCAGAGTATTACATCCTTCAGGGCAAAGGAGAACTCCACTTAACACTTTAGCCAGTGTAAATAGAGGAAGATAAAAGCTCTGCAGACTTCAAAGGGGTTCCTCTTTCTCAAACCATCAAAACACTGGAGGAAAAAAAACAACAACAATCTGTCATTTACATCGAATATAAAACTATGAGGAGCGTTAATCCACTTGATGACTGCATGCCACAAGCAGTTCACAAAGGGTATGGACATGCTAACATTTTAAGACAACCAAAAATAATAAAGTTGATTTTTTTTATGAATGACTGGATTATTATTAATAACCACAAATAGACTGCACTAATATAGTAATTTCTTACTCTTGCTCTCCTCTCAACATTTTAATATAAATATTAATTTCTTTTATGTTTTACTGAAGAAGTAAAATCAGTGGCACAGTTTCATGGACCAAGCCTATTAAAGGCAGGAATATGAAAAAATAGAAGCATTTCAGTGTTTTGTACCATAAATACCGCAAGTCGTTCCAAATAAAATGCTGATTAAGCAATAAAACGGGACACGGTGTCTTTTGTTTTTTAGACTTTTAATAAGAACAGCAGCACGATGAGTTCTGTAAAAAAAAAAAAAAAGAAGAAAAAAAAATATATATAAAAAAATAGGGAAGATTGATTTGTGAGGTTGTTCAAAAATGCTAATGTGAACCAGCTTGACAGAAAAAAAAACATTCCCGATGATGCTGCAGAAGAAGAATAGTCAGGTTGTGACAAAGTCTACAGCAAACCTGAGTTTAAAAAGAGCAAACATTCAACTCTGATAAAACATATATCTTTAGAAATTTTATTGCTGAATCTCGAAAAAAAACTTTACAACAATAAAAACAACAAAACTGATTACATTTGTTTTAAAAGCTTAGATAAAGTCTTCATGACCTTATGTTTAATTTTTTTTCAATTATGTTTTGTCTCATATTTTCAGACCATTTTGTTTATTTCCTGTTAATCACTGCAGTTTTCAAATCAATGTAGAAAGTGCCCATACACAAGACAGTTACTGAATAAACTTTACTTTACTTTTGATGTCTAAAAAATAAGATTAAGCAACACCAAATCCTAATCAAATATTGTAAATTACATGTATCTAGCACTTTTGAAAAATAAAAAAACACCAGGTGCTTCATAAAAACAGCACAAAAAAAGTTGTTAATTTTTATTTAACATACTGAACAATGTTTGATCGTTTTTCAATGGGGTGATCAAGCTGTGGTAAAAAGAACTCAGCATTTAGTATTATTGTAGTATTATTACTTTATACAATGAGACTTTTGTTTTATTTGTTTTAAAAATAATGATTTTCAATCAGAACTTGCCTCTAAATAACTCGCAAATATTGCCTGACTTTGGGGCAACACATATTTGAATCAATAAAGGTTTTGTTGGATTATGTTATTGTTTTACTCATAGAAGGAATTTAAACAGTCTAAGACAAAGCTTGGACTAACTGGAGCTTCTCGCAATACGATAACCTTTTATAAAAATATGACAGTTTCACATTATCACAGATTTACTTTACAAACAAAAATACAGGAAAACACTAGATTAGACTAGATTGTTGATTTTGTGCCTCCTGGGAAGCTGTTCACGGCTGCAGTAGAAACGATGTTGCTTTGTGATAAAACAGAATTTATACTTCAGTTGTGTCCTTTCTGTTGCTTTTATGTATGTGCAGTTTGTTGGGAGCTGGGAGCTGCGTGTGTTGAGTGAGTCTCCCCTGTTTTCTGCTGAGAATAGGGAGAATAGGGAGACTAGTGCATGTGTGCTTTTATGCTGGACTACACTGCATTTGTAGAATGACCTCGGAATATGACCTTACACGCTTCTCTTCAACATAGAAAAGCTCTAATTTGTCCCACCACTGTTAAAATATGAACGCGTTTATTCAACACTACAGCTATATTGTAATTTTCCCCCAAAATTACCCCGTTGTTACTTTTATTTGGACAGTTTTATAGAACGAAACATCCACTGAATTTTGTAGCCAAGTGGATTTTAACTGCTCACAAATAACAATGTTTAAACAGTTTCTCACAGTTCTGCTCTTTATGGAGCAACACTACTACAAAAAAATATTAAGTGGTTAATAATTTCTGGCTACCTTCCCAAGTAGACCACCTGCAGTGAGTTTCTTGGTAATTTTTTTAAATAATAATGGATCAACTGGGAATACGCCAACAACCCAATGTTAAAATAATATGGGGACATCATAAAATGTAGTAAAATTACATCACAATTTCTAAGGCAATAATATAATGTTTTGCCAGTAGCTCTGTAACACATGTAGGTCACATGACCTCTGCTCTTTTTCGGTGAACTAAACAACAGCTACTGAATCCATTTTAGAGTAATTATATGAATCTTTCACCATGCAATCTTTCCCCCATTCATGACATTTTTACATGTATAATCCAATAATCCAATAAAAAGTATTCTATGTGAAGTTGTCTCACAAACAGAACATGGCTCAAAAATATCATTATTTAAAGAAATAGATTCAGGAAAATACATTGAAACTACCATAAAATATTTGCTGTCAATAAAATGCTGCCATATTTATGAGCAGTTACATTACTGTCTCCAGTCATCACCTTTTCAAATGATTTTTAAATACTAGATTACTGAATTGGAAATTTATATTTTGTGGTATTTTATGACGATATTGGTTCAAAAACATTATTTTGTTATTTGCACATTATTATTTATTTATTTATCACATTTTAGATGCCAGAGATTATTATGTTATTGTTTATTATTGCATATTTGTTTGTTACATGGAGTTACCATAATCTTGATTTTAAACATTTTCAAATAGCTAAATTTGCCTGTTTTGTAACCAAAAGAAAACTTTTGAAGCCATTTTTAGCACACTGATCAGAATTTGAAGCAAAGGGTAATAAAAAATGAATTAATGTCTTACTCTTTGCTTTGCCTCTGCTATAGCAACTGCTTGCTTCTCTTAAAAGGGTTTCAAACCATGTCGGTACGATGGAATATTTTAGTTGTTGTGAAGAAATAACTATTTAGGATGTTATTATATCTTAATAGAGTTAACTTGTTAATACCCAATTATATCTTTGTAACAAAAATAACACTACAATCGACTGACAGACATCTACAAAGCAAACACCAAGGCCTTTTATGTGCCTGAACATCTTTAGCATATTTGGGGCCAACTTTTTTGCTTTGTCACATCTTCTGTTAAAGAGCTGACAGCCATGATAAAATCTGTAAAGATTGTAACAGATGTTTTGCCATTGATCATCACATCGCAAACATATCAAAACCCTCCTGTCACTTATTATGAATGTCATTTTTTTTTTTTCAAAACAAAGAGCAAACATTTACCAGACTCTTCCTTCATTCCCTTTTCCAATACAAACGCACATAAAAGTGTTTTGCTGATTCTCAAAACCAATAAGCCATCCAACACTTCAGCCGGCCACTTGGAATGAGGATGAGGCCTATCAACGCCTCTGAGATGTAAAACATGGCCTCTCCAGGCTCATTGTTTCATTATTTCATTAATTATTTGACCTAATTATCAAGAGGAGGTCCCACTCTGCAGCTATGATTGTCTGAGGCATGTTTGAAGCTGCTGCTGAAAAAAAAGACAAGCAACAACAGCACACCTGTGCTATGAATTTCAATGTTTCCTACACTGATAGAAAACTGCCACTAACACTGGTAATTATACACTCCTGGTGATGTTGCCTGGAAACTGCAGTGTTTTCTTACCAACTGCCTAATTGTAACTGTACTGCTGGCCACAGCATTTATTGGATTTGATACACAATAAACAAATGCACTGTGTTTTGTGATTCGCAAAAGTCAGAAATGTTTATTTTTCTTTATATGTTTACATTATATGCATCATTTCATGGGAGAAAATCAAGTGAGTGTTGCAATTTGACTTGTTCAAAGAGTAAATGAAAACATTTTGAAAGACTATTCAATCCCAGTGTAGTGTCCTTTGTGCCCACAAGGGAGAGTTGTAAGTCAATGTATGAACTGCTTGTTTGAACTAATCCTGCAGGCAAAACATATAATTTTAGATCCTTCCTCTGATTTAACTATCCTGAGATCCAGGCAATAATTTACATGCCATGAGGAGGAATTCAAGGTTCTCAAATATGCTGCAACACAAAGTTATTTCAGTCCGTTTTTTTAAAACTGGAAAGATTTGTCATGGAAGCTGAACACAAGCAAAAGTTCAATTTAACCACTTATTTTCTTAATGTAAATTTGCACAGAATTGATTATATTTCTTTAAAATGCTGACACAAATGATGCGCGGTCAAAGTAGCTTGGAGAAATGAACAATTATTCTCGCTTTCATCTGCAAGCACAACTTTTGATGTATTTTGTGATTTTGTCTGATAGATTAACAAAAGTGATGCATAATTGTGAATCACCCAGCGCTGGACTTATTTTATTTATTTTTTTCCTCATTCTTGTGGAATTGCTGAATTCTAGTTTGAACTTTGATTAAGCCATGTTTGTGTTCATTGTCCTACAGGAAGGTCAACTTCCATTCAAAACTCTGGATGTTCTTTTTATTACACGATTGCCCTGTCATTATCTCTAGCCATTTCCCGAACAACTCTTACGAGCTTCCTCAGAAATGTCTCCCCACAGAATAATAATGCCGCCACCATTTGTCACTGGGAGAATTTGTGCATATGCCAAAAAGTACAAGGTTTTATCTTGACTGGCCTTACATGTCTGTGGTGTCCTTAAACAAGATTTCTTCAGTAGTAGTTTTTTTTTCATCTCACACTAAAATCAGATTGGTCACATTCTAAGCTGTGGATTCTCTGCAGCTCCTCCAGAGTTACCATGAGTACCTTGGCTGTGTTAGTAAATAGTATCCTCTGTGCCAAACCTATCACTTCATCTCAAGAAGTTTTAAACACAATTCATAGAATTAAGAGGTCTGAACCTAACCCTGATATTTACTGGGATCATTCTAATCCACTTGGTTATTGATATTTATTGCAGCATTAAATCCAGCCACAATTTTTATCCTTTGAAGAAATCAAAACAATTTAACAAAAAAAAAGCCCTCTCACTCTGTGTTTCCCCAAAAGGAGAGATGAATAAAGTCAAGTGCTGCATAAATAAAAAGGGCCTGCCAGAGGCACTTACTGTGCAATCTTCTGGAGGAGATCACATCTAAGTTCAGCTTGTCCACTCAAGTCGCATTGGAGAGATGGCTCCAAATCACACATCTAAGTTCAGCTTGTCCACTCTAGTCACATTGGAGAGATGGCTCCAAATCAAACCCAGAGCTGCAAAAGCCCCGCAGTCACAAAGACAGAGCGTGAGGGATGTATAATAATGATCCATCAGCTTTTCTCTCATTGCATGTAGATATAATCTGCCTCTTTTGGAAGAATAGGCTTACTATGACTAAAACATAAGCTTCCCCCACCCCTCTACTGTTGTTGTTCACATGGAGCACTCACAATTGCATGTAAATTAAGACTATTATGGTGGAGAAATGTTATGAAACATTGCTGGATGCTGTATTGTGCCTGTTTGTCTTTATGATCATAACAACTGACGTGCTATCAAGGAGCGGAGGGCTTTCTCCGTGAGCTCTGAATGCAGCCATTATCATTACAACAATGACAACATGCAGCTTTTTTTGAAACAAAAGGCTTTCTGGCTCTGAGGTGATCCTCTCTCTTTGGTCCTTCCAGCGTTTTCTCTCCTGCTTTTTGCCCTTCCTCTGGTTCTAATTTAGTCGTCCATAATCATAAAAGCATTGGCGAGCTGCTGTTGCGGAGTAAACCAAGAGGTGAAACGTGCCCCCTAAAAATTCCATTTTCACTCAAGTGGACGAGCACAACAAGGAACGGCGCTGCAGACGCAGACAGACTTCTCAGCTGCACAGATCAAATGGCAGAGGTTCATTATTAGAGACAGACAACAAACAGCTCTGCTGAAATGTGTGTGTGAGCGTGTTTTGTTGTGGTTGTTCTAGTGAGCACGCAAAGGTGAGCTACACTTTTGACATAATGTGGATCCACTTTGGGTTGAGCGCATACCAGCCTATCCTTTGAAGTTTCACTCCTCACACAGACACACACCTCCATAGATGTGTTATATCCATTTTACAGTCTCTACGTGATGGTGGAGGGGTTGCATCTCTGCAGGCCCTGAGCTCTAACCCCCTTAGGGTCACCGGTTTAACCAAACGGATGCGGTCTGTCCATGCTCTGTGCCGTTTCACTCTCCATACTGTAAGCTGGCAGTCCTCCTGATGGCAGATAATTTGAGTCATCAGTCTCTATTTCTACACAGCAGATGTTTCCCCATGTCAGCAGTCCCCCCAGACAAAGCAAGATGAAGAACCCTCCTTCTTTAAAGTGTTTCTGCTTTCCTTTCCCAGTGTGCACACACCAACCTTACTGATCCCTACAGATACTACCACACGTCAGACCCTGATGGGGGTGGGGGGTAAATAGATTCCATTGTTTACACTCTGCACCCTATAATGAAACAATCTCCTGGACTGACATGCAAGAACTATGTGCAGTCTGTTATTGTATTTTTGAAGCATGGCTTGATGACTAATTTACCCTGAAACACAGACAGGGATCATGGAAGCCATCTGAAAGCTGATAAAAGACACTAATGGAAGGTGATTAATAGGCAATGGGCTAAATGACTGCTGTGATACTGGTATCATCACTGATGCAGAGTGACTGAGGAGGCCCATGCTGCATGACGGCATCCTCTCTGTTTTCAGATCAATTTGCAAAATGGCAATCCTATCTTTTCAATAATGCTAAATAAGTATTAATACACCAGCACACTGGGGTGGCTGTACTTGTGGATGTCAAAACAATTCAACAGTAACAAGGTAAGTAAGCTGAATTACGAACAATAATCATATTGACTTATTAAATGTGATTCACACAAACAAAAGCAAAATCAATTATGAAGAAAATGACAAGTTGATTCTATTTATATATATATATACACACACACACACACACACACACACACAACACACACACACACACACACACACACACATATACTTAAATGCAGATCCTTTAAAAGAACATAAATCAAAGCATGGTTGCTTAATAGATAAATAACACATTTATTGAAACATATAATCTGCTTTCAACTTCTAATGTTAAGATTACAAATTTAAATAAATCACGGTTTTAAACTGTTGAGGGAGAGAGATATTTTTATTTTTATTTTTCTTTCTTTCTTTCTTTCTTTTTTTTTTTTTCACAAGATTGATGTCAAAGTCCAAAGGAGTAACTCTTGGATTCGTTCATGATGTCTGAAGCGCTAATTGGAGGCGACATGTTTTCAAACTTCCTTCAGGAACGACCTGAAGAAAATGTTTCAAAGAAGGAAGAAAAAAAAAACATCTCTTCAAATGGACCCGCGTAATATTTCCTCCTCTTGCGCCGCAAATGACTCTGGGGTGGAAGAAAATTGCAAGGGTCATTACACCGCAAAAATAAGAAGAGCAAAGAAAGAAAGAATAGTGAGGGAGAAAAAAAAGTGTCAGTTTTCTTTGGGCTGTCTTTGAAGCGAACCGAGAGGATGTTATTGTATCAATTTTACATGATAGAGCCAATTAGGCTGTTAGGGCGCCTCGTCCTCAAGCGGATCTCGCTGCTCAGACGTGTTTGATTGCTGACATCAAAGTTAAGTTAAACAAAAGTTGATTTTGGAGTCGACAAAAATTGTTAGACGCTTTCAGGGGCGGAAACAAATTGCTTATTCAGAGTAAACATTTCACAGCTTATGGGGAAAGATATATAAAGAGGAAGGAGTAAAGGGGGAAACATTCTAGTAAATTACAAGGATTAGTGAGTACTGTTGTATTAAATTAACCAGCTGCACACAGCATTGTTATTGATTAAAAAACATACTAATAA
Source organism: Poeciliopsis prolifica (assembly GCF_027474105.1). Classification (NCBI taxonomy): domain Eukaryota; kingdom Metazoa; phylum Chordata; class Actinopteri; order Cyprinodontiformes; family Poeciliidae; genus Poeciliopsis; species Poeciliopsis prolifica. The sequence continues at coordinate 9,413,364 of NW_026562390.1, read as the reverse complement.
ATAAAGGACGGTTAGCATATTTGAGGATTAGACTGCATTGAAAATATTTAGCGGCCACTGCATGGCGCTAAGGAACCGCAAACAGCGCGCTAACCTTATAACAGGTTAGAATCTTCTTTAAATCCATCAATAATAATAATAATAATAATAATAATAATAATAATAATAATAATAATAATAATAATAATAATAATAATAATAATAATAATAATAATAATAATAATAATAATAATAATAATAAAGTTTTGCAATTATTATATGAAGAAGAGATTTGGAATAAAATGATGCCATGTTTACCATAAGGGACGTCATTACACCTATTTTTTGTTTTTGGATTAATTGCTGACAAAACAAACAAAAACAAAACCTCAAATAAACTGTTTATAGAAATGTATTGTACTATTTGTTTTGCAATTGAATTATTATGCTTTAGATACACGTAGAAATAAATCTGTTAGAATTTGAAAGCCTTTGAACAATTTGGGTCGCGTCTGAAAATTTTTCAAATAAAATTTACCTGTATAAATAATACGGTGAAATGGGAGCAAATATACGCTGTGGGTATTAGATACACATTTAGCATTGTTGAAGTAACTTGAATGTACTTACAGTTAGGATTTTATTTTTTGCTGTTTTAATTTGTTGTTGTTTTTTAATCGACATAAAACATACATTATTATAATTTCACCTCTTTTAAACGACTTTTAATGACCGTGTCATAAATTACCATGAATGAAGTGCTACGTATAGTTACATATTTTACCTTTTTTACATTAATAAAAAAAATATAAAAGGTACATAAAACATTTCTTAAATTATTTCTGTTTTTTTAACGCTTTCAAATTTTGCTAACTAAAGACATATATTTATATACAGAAATTAAATAAAACATTTTCTTTTAAAAATGAATTTATCACCTGTTGCTAAAAGCCACTCAATTGCAGATTTAAAGTTTTAGCGTTGGTGAACGACAATCCGACCCGGGCCTGATCTACAGTCACATGCAGCAGCAAATCACTACTGGCGTTCAGTAGATTAACCTTTTGGGTCTTTTTTTTTTTGTCCCATGGTGTAAAAATGAAATAAGTAAGATCGAATAAATACATGCCTGCGTCTCCAATCACCTTATCTCGCCTGACTGCTGTCTGTCCGTCTCTGTTCCGCAGAAACACACGGCTGATTCTCTGTGTGTGCTCGGAACCTGTACCTGCCTCTGCAGGAGCAAGAACGCAGCACGGCTCTGAACGCTCACGCACACACGCACTCACGCACGCATGCACAGAGTAGTGCATGCTTTACCCCAGTCAGCAGAAAAAAAGAAAAAGAAAAAAAAAGGACATCAAAGTGCTTCTGTGAGCTGCAGGACAGTGACCACAGCAAAGTGAGGTCTGTTGCGGTCAAAGCGCCGCTGCTTTCCACATTACAGTAACCCGCCCTGCCTGCCTGCCTGCCTGTCTGCCCGGCTGCAGACCGCTGCTGCTCCCCGGCTCCGGTCGCTGCACAGTATGGATCAGCATGAGTCAAACACAAACAGCTGGGCCGTTGACATCACCTGAAAGGCTTCCTGCGGTTTGTTTGACACTGTCACTCTGCTGACCATGTGTTTGCCCGAGCGCCGTTTTAGAAACGAAAACAGCAGCATTTGTTTGTTTTCAGCAGAGGAAAATAACAATAATACAAAAAAGAACCACAGAAGAACTCTGGCTCAAATCATCGTAACTGGTCGGGAAAAGCCAAAATATATTGAAAACATGCTTACACGATGTCCTGAAGAAGCAATGCAATTTATTTTACTGGAAGAAGTTGCACACACACAAAAAAATAACTATTGTGCTACAAGGTCTCAACAAAAGAATGATAATAAAAATAGCTAAGTTGCTTTTTTAAAAGTTAGTGCGTTTTATTGCTGCTTAGTCTAACTTAATGTTTAAAAAGGTAAAACAAGAAATAAAACCGAAATTCCCAGCAAAAACCAAAGTTGTGCAAAATGTCCCAAAAATAAAATGTCAAATAAAACAAACAACTGTCAAATAACAATCAATGTAATTAATAAAAGGCCAAAACAGATCTAAGAAAGTGTAGGCAATATAATATTTGCATCAAAAGGGGTTTGGTGCGAACTTGCCTCTTAACTTTTATGTTGTGAATAGAGCAGCATAATTGGTGTTTCAAACTCTCCTGTCCAAACACGCTCTGTTTGGGATGGATGAGTCACTTCTTTGATTGCTTCATTGCCCATTCATGACAGATCTCACGTTTCATTAAGCCTCTGCAGATAAATGTACGTCACCGCGAAACAGCATGTGAGCAGTCAGTGGCCGACTCAAGTGACAGCAGCTTGTTCTTTGTGAAAATGTAACCACAGTCCAAATGTCTCAATGTTTTGCCGGGGAGCAGCAGATATGTTTCAGTTTTAGGAAAAAATATATAAGTAAATAAATCTGCTATTTGTACTCCTGATGTTTTGAAAATCAGAAAATAAAAGAAATGCAAACATCAACAAGAAACGTGTTATAGCATGCATGTACATTTACTACAGAGAAAGGAAGTGACCTTAAAAACAACAAACAAGCATGTTAAAATGTGATTAAACAGAAACTGCCAAGATTTATTCATCTATCAGCCTCCCAGTTCTTCTACCCCTTATCAGACCCACAAATCAAGCGGACGTGTCCTCGGATCCACAAAGAACTCCATTTTTCCTCCTCAAAGTTTTTTTTTCTGCTGAGCTGCTGGAGGGATCATGTCTGAGGACGAGACCCTAACCCCCTCGCCCCCCTGCTCCTGTTCCCTCAGAGAGCAGCCTTGTTTGAAATTGTCTGTCAGTCAGGAAAAAGTGCTCCTTGTCCAATCTGCTCAGCTCATGTCATCACCAGGGGCTCCCGCTTTCTCCGGGATCTTGCTTTCCTCAAAAAAGAAAGAAAGAAAGAAAAAAAAAAAGAAGCCATCTCCAAATCTGATTACTCTAATGTTTCACCAGGTTGAGAGATCTGGCTGAAGGCATCTTGGAATTTCAAATCTCCGTTGCTTGAAAATGGAGCTCTGCTGCAGGCTGGAAGAAAAGGATGTGTTTCATAAAATATTGCTGTTGAGTTTCTGTTATGCCACTTTGTGCCCCAAATTTATAACCCAGCTAAATTTTTCTCAAAATATGTTTTCTTTTGGGGTTAATGTGCCAACTAATTCTCAAACTTCTGGATTTTTTTTTTTACTTCGCACGACCTTTCCATGACTAAAAAGTTTTTGAAACTCAACAAACCATCACTTTCTTTAAAATCTTTCAAACCCCAGTCAAATCAGTTCTCAATAGTTTTAATCTATCAGATGACCAAGAGAAGAACCATGAACCAGAGCAAAAGCAAGAAAAGAAGATTTTAGTCCGATATTAGATCTTATGAGTCTATCAAGATAATTTCCTCTTGGGATGTCACCCCACCAGTCCTCCTGCTGAATGAGGGCTCTTGAAAACATTTTTATACAAAGCTTGAATCTTCAGCATGAGCGCCTGGATGGAGGATCCTAAAGTGTTATGCTGACAGTCTGTCAAAGAACGTTTTGGGTAATTTATTGTTTTCCACTAATCTCAAAATAAATTAAAAGCGGTACTGAGTGTCTTCCTTTGAAAGTGTTTTTTTTTTTCATGTTCAAGTTGGTTCTGGAGTGATCCAAAGTGGAAAAGCATCCAAACAGCCATGGGCCAGACAGATCTGCCGGTACAATCCTGTCAAAGAAAACCAGAGCTGTGCTGGGATTCACCAATCAGTCTCAGGTCGACACCCTGCTCTACGGGTGTCGACCTGAGACTGAGGTCAAGAAGAGGTGACACAGCAAGAGTAGGACCCTCGTAAGGCATTCAGCTTCTTCTGCAAACTACCAAGTCCAGCTTTTCTAGAAACTTTGCTTGTTTTCTTTACTTCTCTCAAACTATTTTTTCTAGTTCAAAATCAGGACACAACCCCCACAGAGATCACAATAACTATTTAGAAAAGCTAAAAACGTCCCTCTGATAAGATCATATTTTGGATAAATATTTTTACTTTCTTCTTTTCCAACAGTATGTACTTTGTATTAGTCTATGCTTTGTTTAATGTTCTTTTTATTTAAAGAGGTCGCAAATTGACCTTAGTGTTGTTAATAAGTAACTCAATCACTACCTGGAATAGGGAAACAATTCATTACCTGATTTTTGTTTGCTCCTTAATAAAATATGAAAATACTACTTCTGTTGTGTTAGCATACTGTAAGTCAAAACTGATCTCAATATTGTGCAGTGTGTTTAATATTTTGAATAGATCCTTACATGTGACAACAAATGTTTGTGTGACAAAGCTTAAATTAAGATTGCTCTCATTGAGAACAAAGATGAAAACTCTAATCTTGGGTAGGTCGGTTAGCCTCTTTACTTGGCTGGAAGACTTCTCTTCACTTTTGAATTCATGCAGACTGTAAACAGTAGTTTCAGCTGACCCAACCAAGCACTCATTACTGTGACCACAATGACAAACTCCAGCACCTCAACACAAACCACATGTGTTTCCTCTGCTTGTCCAAAGTAGGTTAAACTGCTCAATTTAGAAGAAATCTACTTTAATACCGTTTTAAACTATTTAAAAATAGTTTAAAACCGTTTTTTTTTTCATGACAATGACAAATTATTAAGGAAAACATGCTTCCTTCTACCAGCTGGCAAAAAGAAAATATAGAGGTTTTTAAAGAAAATGAAGTTATCACGTTCTAAAGTGAAGTGGGCTATAATTGCAGAAAAAGCAGATTTGACAAATTATTAATTTAAAGGGTTAAATGCAAATGCATGCCATGCTTCTTTTTCTTATAATATACTGAGGTTTTTATGAATCTAAGAAGCCACTGAGGCTTTTCTTTCTTCTGTATGTGGAAAAGCTTTATTGTTCTCAGTTAAAACTCCTGCAAACTGCAGTACAGGTTTTAATGGTATCTTCAAGCTTCTTTTTTTGGCATCTTTTTTCCAAACTGCGTATTTGGAATTGAAATAAGTTGTATTCAAATACAAAGATTGTTTCTTACAAGAAATGAACATCTCTGAACAAGTGAGTGGAGTAATAGGTTTGAAGAAAGCACTTGACTTGCTTTCATTTAAATTTTGTTTTAAAAAATAGGCATGTCAACAGTTATCTATGCCATTCCTCACGCTCAAAGGAAAGTCTTTAATGAAATTACTGCAATCAAAGACTTACAATATCAACCAGCTTTTTGCATGTTTTCGATTGGCATCCTTGCCGTCACTAATCTTTAAAAGCTGCACCAAGACTCTGTTACGTTTAAGTTTCTGAACGATTCTCACTGAAAGGTTAATTTTAATCAAAGTCAAAGAATCACATTGGTAAAATTTAAATAATATTTTAAACCCAAGCTTGTCAAACAATGACATCCAAATCATACTAAATGGAAACTTGTTGAACATATGTTGCCTTTCCTTGAAGCAGTCTTTGTTCTTTATTCATTCTCCTACATGGATTGTGTTTTATTGTGAATCTGATCAGATTCCTGAGAGACCTCAGTACCTTTCTAATTACTTCACACTTTAGCAAACACTCACTCCAACCTTCTTTTCAAACAAAGCAACAGGGTTTTTTTTGTGTATTATGCTGTCGTTCTTCCTCTACTCATCTCTCGTGAAAACACACTCTGACCCTCACCATTCTCCATCAGCAGCCCTGCTGATCAAAGACTCTGACACAACAACTAAATTTGGAGCAAGCAGCTACCACCACTGGGCTGAAAGAGCATGCATTATGTTTGTTTGTCTGTTTGTGTTTCAGCTTGTGTATGTGGGTGTGTTAGCTGCTGGTTTGTTAGCGGTTAGCGGTCAAGTCTTTTTTTTATTCTTATTATTTCTTGTTTCCACTCATGAACTAGGGACACATTCATCCCTTTATAAACATTTACAGTTTTAGAAGTTAAAGGTTAGGAAAACTGGTTACATACATGTTTTGGTAATTATTATCATTGTTATTATTTTTGGTTCTGAACACAACCTTTCATTGCTGTTCCACTGCTAATTTTTTAAGGTTGCCAGGGCAGCCAAATGATTCCAGTTCATGGCTATTTCTCTCCCTTGAATGGCTATTGTGCAGTAACAAAGCGTGCATGGACCTGAATGTCCTTTCTCATCATGTCCACATTTTATGATGAATTGCTTGTAGTCCTTATGTCCATGGGCTCATTTGGTTGACCCACTCCAACTGCTCTTTAGTGGAGACATCTGAGGCCACAAAAAGCAGGTCTGACAAAAAGGCCTGATGAACACAAATAATAGTCAGGTAGGCTATTTTGTTGTTTCAAATAAAAGGGGAGTACATTTTTAAGCATGTGTACATTTTATAATTATGTGTTTGAATACACTTGTTATTAGGTCTTTATCAGAGATGAGAGGTTACATAAATGCTTTCCATCAACCTTTCAGTCTTTGGTCACTTTTCTTTTTTAATAACGTTTTTCAGACATGCCTAAGTCAAGATGAGAATACGGTCTATAAGGTTCAGGTGAGATTGGAGTGAATTATTTCACTAACTCTTTCTGTGAGTAATGATTTTTTTTATGTCACAAAAACTCATGCAAACTCACCTCTTCTTGCAAGCAAAGTCATGCAAGAAGAGGAGCTATTTAAATCTACCTCAATGTGATCCAATTCCCTCTGGGTAAATACATAACATTACACTTAAAATCAAATCTAGAGCAATTCACCTAGCTAGAACAATGTTTGTGTAAAACTAAAAAAGATGCCTCTTCTCCTGTTGTTTACATTTATTGAAAAGTAATTAAAAGTAAAAAAATATTTTTTTTCTAAATTTTAAAGTAATGATAATAGGGCTGCACAGTGGTGCAGTTAATTGAACTGTTGCATTGCAGCAAGAAGGCACTGGGTTTAACACTTGGCTTGGGGTCTTTCGATAAGACCCCAAGCCTTGTCGAGAGACCCCAAGGCTTGCATGTTCTTCCTGTTCATCAATGGGTTCCTTCTGGATACTTCAGCTTCCTCCCACAGTCTGAAAACATGACTGCTAGGCTAGCTGGTTACTCCAAATTGTCCTAAATTGTGAGCATACGTGTGTAACGTTTATTTTTCCCTGCTCGATTGGTGAGTTGCCCAGGCTGGAGATGGGCAACTGTCCCCTGGTGAGAGAGAAACGCGTACAAGCAATGTACCAGTTTAGTTTTCATCAGTGGAATCATTACACCTGTCATTCTGATTAATATTTTCTGTCCTCACATATAGGGAAATGTAACATTAGTTTTGGCACAACCAATGCAGGAGATCATTTGTGGCCTCTGAGTGATGTTTCATATGAAGCAACATAAGCACTGCACTATAAAAATGGTCCTGTGAAGATTAAAGTACTGTCTAAATTTTTCCCTTTTTTATTCATATACATGTGTCCTATCTCTGGCACTATGAGGGAAACAAGTGAAGTGAATCTCCATTACTGCTGCTGTCGTCAGTCAGGTTTTAGCATGATTCTATCCTGTGGTACAAGATAGACTCCCTAAAAGGGAGTCTATCTTAGCTCCCTCTTAGTTGAAGTGGGGGTGGCACATGAGGAAACAAGAGTGAGGAAGAGTGGAGTAAAAGTAGGTATCCAGGAGGTTAAAAGCATGTTTCTTTTTTCCTCCAACTCCTTGTCTTCCTACTTTAGGCCTTGGGGAGATAATGAGGGCCTTGGCTTTGTAAACATTATTTCTGGTATATTGCAGCTGCAATCAGCTATTATTTATGACTTGAATTTTAATAAAGTGAGAGCTAATAAGCTTCATAAAGATAGAAAACACAGAAAACCTGGAGTACAACAGCCAAGCGAAGCTTTCCTACGCACACGAAGGAGGTTGGCCACTCAACAGCAACATCAAACGTTTGCTCTTCAGTGCCTGGTTGACGTTAATTGTACATCTATTGTTCCTACTTAGGTTCCTGGGAAACCAAAGAAAAGGAAGCTGACTATAGAGAGAAGGGGCTGATTAGGCTGCAACTGAATGACTATGCTGTAAAACAATATCACACTAAGAATCGTCACTGACATAGGTAAAGCTTATAAGCCCGTCACTTAAAAATTAAGACACACACACAGATTGTATAGTTTTAACCCACATAGAATCTTTTCTCAATCATTACTAACATTGTTTTTATATTTGCCTGAATAATGATTTGCTCCAGAATCAGAAGTTTACGCTTCTTTCGGTCTACATAAGATTGGTCTTGATATGTTCATGTCTTAGTAAATAAACTAAGTACTCATATCAGAAAATTACACTAATGCTTTAAACAGCATTATAAGTCTGGAGTCTATCTTGCAGTCTACAAAAAAATAATGATTAAATCACCAGAAATAAATTTTAAACTAGACAGTAACAATGTTTAAAGTCCCTAAAGGAATGCAGGTTTGGGTTTCAAAAGAGAAATGGAAATTATTGCAGCAAAATCATCCTAAATTTGTTGGATTTTACTGTCTTTTGTGCTGTTCAGGCTGCATGTGAACAAGATAACTGGCAGTCAGCGCCAGGGCCAAGGTGACTGTGAGTTAAAAGGGCAGGGTTCAGGAAAGTAAAGGACCCTGTACTGCTTCACGCACTCCCTAGCTGTCCATATTTACGAGGTGTAATTTTTATGTGAGCGCCAGGCAACAACAGGTTTAAAAGGGCCAATGTAACCTTCCTGAGGCTTGGGGTGACCTGCACCCCAGTTACGATAGACTCCCTGGGCCACAATTAGGATGAGGGCTTGACTGAGTCACCCCAGCGTCATACTCCATGCAGGGTCGTTTTAGCCTGAAATCCTAGTCTCCACATTTGCGAGCTGACTTGAAACTGTCAGATGGCTCTATTTTTTTCTCTGGGGACACTTCATTCTCAGAATATAGATGGCAGCAAGTAGCTTTAAAGCAAAAAAGCCAGTCAAAAAGTAAAGGAGAGTTATGTTTAGTGTTCCCTCCCTTCCCTTTTCTACCCCCTTTCTATCTCTGTGGCACAGTGAGCTGTAACAGTTGCCACAATGTTCAGCGACAAAGTGAGTATACAGCAGGAGCTCACTGGGCCTGGCCACGCAGACTTGTCACCACCATTCACCATCAAACCCCAAACTACCAATTACCTTCTAAGCCCACCCCCACCTGCCCCAAGGCACAATGACCTGCCCCCTTCAGTATGCGCTACTCCACGCAGCACTAGCTCCCACTGCCTCCCATTTCACTCCAAAGATGCCCCATGACTCCATGACATACAGATGCTCAGAGAAACATTTCCCCCCATCTGCGTGTGTCCCTACGTTTGTCAGAACCCTGAACTTTACCAAAAGGATAAAGACAATTTGTCCGCGCCTGTTCCAGGCGGAGCTCAGTGCAGCTAAATCAACAGCTTCTCATTTGAGGGGTAACAAGGTGGGACATGCTGGCTTCAAAGCAGAGGCTCAAGATGCAGGCCTTTCCTGCACAGTAAGTGGCAGCTGAACAGAATTAATGCATGATTGGCTGGATTAACTGCAGAAAAAGTTTCTCAAACTGCCACAGACGGCAGGCTATGACTGTGCTCGAATTATACCTGACAGGTCACACAAAATGACATATCTTAGCAACATAAATAACTCGAAAATTTGATTTCCTTTACATTTTAACATGAAGACCAGAATGTTTGCAGAAGACCCTCATCATAATGTTGAATTGAGCTGAACTAATCCTTTATCCTATTTATGATTCCTTTATGTTGTTAAATGCCAACTCAGAGACAAATTCATCAAGCATTTAAAGATATAATAGCTTTCTATTTCAGGTATAAGATTTTAATTGGTTTTTCCAGGCAATCTTCTTTAAAGTTTCAGTAAGGATCATTTTTTGTTGCCTTGGTGCATCTGCAATCGAACTGAACCTAGACTACCTCTTGTACTGTTTACAAATTGGTTTGAAGGAACCTAATAAGAAAAAAATTGCTAGTTTCAGAAGAAAAAAAACCCTCCAGTCAAAGGCAGACATTCCCTGCTGTATGATAGCTGTGTGTCAAGATATTTGCTAATGAAAGCGTCCAAGATGGTTGCAAGAACTGCATCTGCCGTGGTCCAAACTTAGAGCGAGGTTACAACAAATGCTGAATTCTGAAATTAGTATATTTTATTAGTGGCTGTGTGGCAGCTGGCCAAACAATTGGACAAAGGTGACTCACTTAGACTTCATTCCTCTCCGGCTTCCAAGCCTTCCCATTAATATAGAAACAAGTGTTAAAAACTACAAATAATGCAGAGTTTTTTGTTTAATCTTTTTGTTTTTACAATCCCAGTGTCAATGTTGCAACTCTGTGAACATCTCTCCCGTCAATTTAAGTCTGATCTTGCTTCATTTTACTGTAATCGTAATGCATCTGAATTTATTTATTTTTATCCATGGCAATGCAGAAAATGACAATTAGAAGCCTGATCTATATGTCTGCCAGTATTACAAGTTCCCCCGTTTTGAAAGAACATCTAATAGTAACACCTAAATTGCAGGCGAAAAAAAGAGGTTGTACTGTGTTTTCAAATAGTTATTGACACTTTCTGGCGCATGTTATTCCTAGATCTAAAATTTAGATTGATTATGGCATGAAACTTGCAGCTAAGGATGACTTTACCTTGAATCAACAAAGTTCTTGAAGTTGTACAGTCTTTCCAAATAAGACTAACTTCTTCAGAGCTATCTGTGTATAAAGGCCATTTCTAATTAAACTTTAGAAAAATCTCTGTCTTTTTTCGACAAGTGCATTTTTATCCTATTTGTTAAGGATATAACTTTCAACTTTTTATGCTTCTCAAACTGTATTATCTTCAGCAGGTTTTATTGATGCAACACAAGAAAGTGGAACAAATTATACATTTTTGGATTAGGAAGTTATCAACAAAGTGCTGAAGGTTATGCTATAAAATCGATTTGGCTTAAAATCAAAGAAACTTGTTCATTGTAAATGCCATGACATAAGAACGTGTGTAAAAATGTAAGAAACACACAGAATTACAAAAAAATGAGAAAGATAGCCCAAAAGTTTTAGACTCCTTTATTATAAAACATAAAATGCTCAGAAATTTGCAATGGAGCCAAATGAGGCATAGTTCTGTATTTTGTCTTGATATTGTATATTCAAATTGTATTTAATACCAATTTGAAAAAAATAATATTTTGCCTATGAGTAAGTATCAGATATACTGGATAATGCCCGCCAGCCAATGATTGCCATAATTAAACCAAAGAAGTGTATTATAAATATATTTAGTCAATTTATTTATTTCTTTGTGAAATAAATAAATTATCTTTTTCAATTTGTTAACTGAAAAAAATAATAATGACATTCTAATATATTGCATATGACTGGATAACTTCTGGCCTATTAACTCATTGGATTCTGACACATTTCGCTGAGAGAGAAACGTTTATGACTTTCTCCTGGATCTGTAACTTCTTAACTCAACTTTGGATAAGAAGAATGAATGGATATTCTAGTGTCAGGAGCTTGTATACCGTGGATTCACTTTTCCTCAAAATCTCCAAATGAACTGAATCATGCAATGAGTTAATTTATCAGTAGATATCAAAGTGGCATAGTGGGCCATTTTTTGCAGTTACAAACCAGCAGTGGGCATGTAAACAATCACATTCTCAAGAAGCTGCAGTGTTTGGAACATGATGAGTTAAATCAAAATTTTGTATTTGGAAATCACCAGAGAATCTGTGCAAACAGGGGAACCCAGAGGGGGTTCTTGAATGAATCGACAAACCTTTCCTTCACTTTCCCGAACCATTGCTACAACACAGTTTGCAAAAATGTCATTTTTGGTTAAGCGTAGATGGAAGTACCTCCCAGATACAGGATAATTTGTAGCTCTCTCGATGTTAGCTCAGTGTGGCAGACAGTAAGCTGAACTTGATCTGTCCCTTCTTAGAAGCAAGGCTGCAAAAAGCAATATGAAGCAGATTAAGGGCATAATGACAGTTTTGCACCAGCACTATGTTTTTACAAAATGGTGCTTGTGCATATCCTTTTCTAATACCAGTCTGGACAATGGCCCATGTAGTCATCGCTGACTCCCATCAGTGCCGTGGAGGAAACCATCAGTTTCACCATACAGTGAGCCATAATGTAATAAGTCTTTTTATCTGGCCTGAAAAATCACTGAAAAATCTGTAAAATTAGAAAGTAAAAATATAGTTCTAGTTTGGAAAAACTTTCAGATAAACAGATGAAATCATCAGCACCAAAATCTGCAAGACTATGAACAATATGAGAAAGCTGCTCCTGCTGAGGCTCAGTCTCTACTCATCCAGTCCCTGTTGGATTAACATTGAATGTTGCATGACAGAGGATGATAAATTAACAATTTACAATCAACTGTAACTTTGAGCCACAACTTTGACTGCAGGATTTCAGACTGAACCCAAAGAGATGTTTTCTTCCTAAAAACCTTTTAATAATTTGAGAACAGCTCAGTTAGAAAAAATGTGTTGTGATATATTGTTACATATAGAATTGAATTAGTTTTCTGTAGCTTATCCATAAAACTGAGAGTGAAACTTAATTAAGGATGGTTATATATTATTTCCCTGAGTAGGATATTAGTGTTTCATATTTACTGTTACTTTAGGGAAAGCCCAGGTAGTACTATCATTTAGTAGGACTGCTTGCAGTGTCTGATTTTGTTCACTGATTAGATAAAACAGGAGGTGGAGATAAGAAGGAAAAGCAAACTGTACAATCAGCAGATCACGAGAAATATTTGCTCATTATAACAAATTAATTCATCTCTGCCGTGAGGGTTCAGATTTGAGACAATATACACTCTGTGCCTTGTTTTGTGCAGACGGATGGGAGCAATGTTGGGGCAAAGGACTCATGATTCTATCAGTAAATGTTTGGCTACCTCTTAAGATCACAGTATCATCTGACTGAGCTCCATCATGCACTGTCCTGTTATTATTGATAAAACAATTAATAACAGCTAAAAAGAAAAAATAGGATTGCAATCTTTGGAGAGATTGTGTTTTTGTTTTCATTTTCACCTATGAATATATTACCCTAACTCATCAAGACGGAGATATGTGTAAAATTGAATCTAAAGAAAAAAACGTGTAATTTTATGACGTTTTTATTCAGACTTATCTGCTGACGTTTCTGTACAGGAATCCTTTCATTTACGACCTCCTCTCATCTCCTTTCATAAATCTTCTGCCAACTATCTCACAACAGCCAGTGGACAACCTCCTTTTTTCACAAAAAGTAAAGTCCTGGATTCCCTGAGTTTTTTATTTTTTATTTTTGCTCAAAATTGCGAGAAAAAAATAACACACAGTGGTTAAAATGGGAAACAGGAAGTTCGATACAATAGAGAAGACCTTTGATCCATGATGAGGAGGAACACTTCCCCTCTGGGTGCAAACTATTAATGTGAAAGTGACTCTGCCCAATACACATTTGTTACAGCAAATAATGGGTCTAAAATTAGCACACAATGGCAGGCAGACGGGCGACACTTGCGCCCGGCCATGCTCAGGAAGGGCGCGGGAGGGAATTGTATAAAAATGAGTGATTTGTTGAGGTTGGGACTGGTTTGGAGCGCCGGACGGTCGGCGTGTGAGGACAGAAGAGAAGAAAGGGAGACAGAAGGTGAGATGAGAAAGTGTGATCAGTCTCCATTGTGTATGTAACCACACATCTGTGGTTCATTTAATACTTTTAGGGTACATGTTTATGAAAACAAAATTCAAACTCTGCAATTTTTTCCAAACAGCCTAATATTTATTATTGCTTATTTTAGATTTAATAATAATTTAAATCAAAAATTTTAATTACAGTTTTGAAAACAGTGTGTCTATAGAAATTAAAACTAGTTTAAGAGTTTTGAGCTTTACTTTATCCTTTTATTGGTGCCTATACAAACATTGCTGTTTGTGTAGGCACCAATTATTTAAACGTAACTCACCAAAAGGATCCAAAAGCCATTTTACTTATATTAGGGGAAGAAACATGCTGGCAAAAAAATGCATCCCTCAGAAATGATCTTGATTTTTTTTTAGAAAAGACAGAGGAATTGAAATCTATTAAGATCATTAAGCTTCTAAATAATACCTTTTGATGAAAGCCAGTAATTGTCCTCTAAACAGTAGAAATTTGCATTGTAAGGTTTTCATAGCTAATTCTAAATTGATCCTGAAAATCAATTATATCATCTTTATAGGTGCTGTAGTTTTTGTCTCTTGGGGTGGATGATGGTGAGATTGTAAACACTAATGTCTACCAGCAAGAAGATCCTGAGTTTGAAACCTAGTTTAAAATATTTCTGCATGGATTTTGCGTGCTCCGATTGGCTCTTCGGATACTCTGCCTTTTTCTCAAAGTCCAAATATGTGAGGTTTGTTGTCATGAACAATAATTGTTCCACTGCTATGTGACATTTTTTATTTCACATTTATTCTCCCATGTAAGAAATTTATTGAGAATATTAATTTTTCTTTTTTTGCAAGGATGTCCTGGACAAGATAAAAGCAGAGCAATATACATCTGTGCTCCAGGTGGGTAGATATTTAAATTTGCCACTTTAAACAATAATTCCTCTGTATTTTTTTAATGTAAATCCACAGTTTCCCCCACTCATCTTTGAAAGTCTTTTCTAGTTTATTGATGTTCTCAGGTATTACTTATGAATATCTCTAGAATTTTTTCTAAATTATTTCCCAGCATGTCAATGTCAGGAGTTTGAGTAAACTGTTGCTCTTTTTGAGGCATCTTGCTGGAGACGTGGGGAAGCATTTGGGATTATTGTCCTGCAGATGGTTCACTCAAGCTTTAGCGGTCAACCAGATGGCCAAAAATTGGACCCCAGAAGCTTTTGGTGTAGAGAGGAATGGGTGCCCTGTGCAATGACAAAAAAGTCACTATGTTCTGAATCTGTGAAAAAAACCTAAAAAGAAATTGCCTTCTACTGTGAAAGTTGGCGTTAATGCCTTTAGAATATGTTTTTGGCTTAATAACATGCTTTGCTTCATGGAAAAACATGTTTCGAAACCTGAGCAGTCATACTATTTATACAGAGAGAAGATGCTTTTCCTTCTAACCCTTCTAAACAAGCAAAACTTGTTCAGTCTGTTTCTAATTAAACCCTCATAAATTTTAACCTGCAACATGCTAAGTAAGGCCTGTGAGGTCTAAGATGTGCCCATCGGGGATTTTTTTGAAAATTTTCTCGATCATTGCACGAGCCGACCTCGGACTGAACTTGCTGGGACAACTACTTCCTTGGAAGGTCAGCAGCTTTCTCCAGGTGTTCCTCTTCTACATCATCTTTCTCAATGAAGGAAGAGGAAATCTACATTCAATGAAAATGGATGATTATTGTTTCCAGAGTTGATGGGCAGCAACAGTTGCTTATCTTGAATGATCAATCTTGTCAAAATTCAGGAATCTAAATGCTCCAGACTTATAAACTGCTAAAAGGTCTGCTCATAGGGAAGGAGTTACACTTGTTGATGGTTAGGTAACCAAATGCTGCCATTTCCTCTCTAGGGAGTGGGGATATGCACTTAGTTATTTATGCATTGCTTCTGACAATGTAATATGTCCTGTTTTGTTGCTCGTTTAATGGTACATTTATCTAGCACTCCAAGAACAGAAAATACAATTTTTATCCTTTTTTTTGCTATGTTATGACTGGCAAAGCTTTGGAATTTATGAAAATAAAGTTCTCACCTTACAAAATATGCTCTCTGGTGTTGAGCTTCTTAAAAAATATAATCAAGCTTCATCAAAAGCTCCAAATGTTTGCATACGGGTGTTTTAGCAGAGGAATCTGAATTGCAGGAGTATTACT
Organism: Poeciliopsis prolifica; assembly: GCF_027474105.1. Taxonomy (NCBI): domain Eukaryota; kingdom Metazoa; phylum Chordata; class Actinopteri; order Cyprinodontiformes; family Poeciliidae; genus Poeciliopsis; species Poeciliopsis prolifica. Next base: position 9,397,517 of record NW_026562390.1, on the reverse strand, counting down.
CGACCAAACAAAGAAAAGCAGAGTGGAAAACAGAGACATAGGGAGAGATAGAGAGATCTGTTGTGCATTAACGTTTTTGGACAGCAGCAAACTTTTTCCAGGTGCTGAAGGATTCCTGAGAGGCTGACAGGAGAGTGTGTTTATTTGCCCTCGTGTGTACACATGCATGTTGTTTTTATCATTTACTGCCATAACCTGAAGGATATTCTTGGCGGAGAGATCAACTGTGTGTGCACACATGCATAATACATATGCATGAGTTTCAGTAAAACACCCTCTCGTCTCTTTACTGTGGCTCTGTCTTTGTTTTAGAGTCTAGCCAGCAGTGTGTATGGCAAGCATCAGCTACTAAAAATGTCTTTATTTGGAGGTGAGCAGTCATGCATGCAAACATGCTGGCAGTAAAAGAATTGCTAAGCAGAAAACGTTTTATTTCCATAGCAGGAACGTCTGCTATCGAAAGCATGAAATATCATAAAAACATACTGAACCTTCTAAAAGTATTCACATCCTCAAACCTCAATGCATTTTTTTTATTTTACAAGAAACAGCTTAATTAAAACATGCTCAATGAAAGAGCAAAATGTCCAATTTTCTTGCAAATAGACTGGATTTGCACACGTTCTCATAATTTAAAGTGAGTTGTGCTTCAGTCACTTGTCTTTGAGCGGAGGAAGGAAAGGGAAGCCAGTTTTTAAGATAGTTTACAAATAAAAAGCTAATAATAAAGGTATGAAAATAAAAAATAAACCAAACTCAAGTGATATAAGCAGTACTAAAAAAACCCAAAACTGTTTATGATTAATTTAAGATTAATCAAGAACGCTAATTTTTGGTCAGATTTGAGGGAGAGGCTCTTTAAACATCAATTTTGGAATTTGGCCAGAGGTTTTTAATTGGGTTTATATATTAGCTTTGGCACGTGAGGATGCTCGCCTCTAGGCCATTAATTATGATTCTGACTAGGTTTAGGATGCGTTTTAGGACACAACTAGACCCTTTTCTTTTCTCTTGTTTGTTGCAAAAAGTGACATTTTGGTCTCATCCAATAAGAAGCAAAGATAATTGTGGTTGTAACTTGACAAAATGTGAAAATGTGCCCTGGGTATAAATACTGCACTTGCAAATCAATGAAGAAGGAGGAAACTAATATGGTAGAAGATAATTGATCATTTAAGAGCATATGATTCATTAGTAAACCTTAGTTTACCCATGTAAAGGGGAAAAAAGTGTAAGTAAACATTATTGCAGATTATATTTAGGAAAAAATTTGTAGGAAAAATGTATTTATGTGACTACAGAAGACAGACAGATAAAACAATGCCTAAATGACCAGACTGGATGATTGACTAATTTTGATTCAAAAGTGACTTTCTCTGATGCAGAGACCAGGAAAGAGTAAAAGAGTGACGGTGGGAAACAGTGTCCCCAGCTGGTTTTGGCTATCTAATAAACATGTAAACACTCTGCGTTCTCTCCCTCATTAGGTGATTGCAGAGGCTGCTTGCTCTCCATAAATCAGGGCCCAGGTTATCAAGGCCTCTGATCTTAACTGTAGTGGGCGCCCAGCTGTCTACAACCACACTGACTGGGAACAGCAGGCTCGGAGAAATTTAATTCTCCACTACTCCTACCTTCCTTACTCATTTCACTAATAAAAAAAGAAGATATGCCTGTAAATTCACAGATGCGTGACTTATTGAATAACTAAGCTTAAATGAAGCAGTTTGTCTGGGATGAAATCAAGAAAACTACATCCATAGTGATATCTTGCTTAGAATTGGTGTGATTTTTGGACGATATTTTATTTTTTCAAACACACCCCTAGAGGTGTTCCCGAGGGATCGAGGAACAATTTTCATTTTTAATCGCAATCGTGAGAAAGGCATGTTTGCCACGGAGGAAGCATGACTAAGAAATGAATTAAAAGAATGAAAAACGGCTGTGTGAGTTTGACTTTGAGCACCTCTCATACCATCATAAAGGTTACAACATGCCAGGTTCAAGCACAGTGTCACTCACTCATTCTCTAATGTAAAACACACTCTGTGCGCTGCATGCTCTGGCTGAGTGCTAAATGTTACAATGCTAAAACACTTAATATTCCTGTAGTGTTTTCATCTATGAAAAAAATATAGACACTGAAAGAATAATGCGATGATATGCCAGGGATCAGACTTACAGGTAAACTGTATATGATTAAAGCACTAATTAAAATACATAGCACATCATTAAAGTGGAAATCAGGACCTCTCCCATTACCGATCAAAAGGGTCTGCATTTTATTAATGCTTTTTTAGTCATTCCTGAACGAGCTGACTTGTTGGATCTAAGAAGATTGTGAAGCTGTAAATAGTTGGTGAGGGTACTGCGACCCCCTCAGCGCTGGAAATGTACGTAGGAGCAGTAAATTTTGAGTTAAAAGCCTTCCTCTGAGGACCTAAAATTCCTGGCTCAGGTTTCTGAGCAAGAGGTGTGGAATGAAGATTTCCCAAAGCTGAGCCCAAGAGACGCTGTCACTTCCTGATATAGAGACAGGTGAATGAGAACGCTGAAATGCTTGCAATGAGGGAATTGTTTTGTTAGATGCTTGGTTTTATAAAAACTTATGGCCAAAATCTGCACAGTTACACCAACACTGATCACTCAGTCTGTTGCTGTATCACAGCAACATTTAAGATGACATATTGATGGAGCCTTATTTGATCTCTCATATAAAATATTATACTTTTCAAGTCATGTTTTTCAATATGCCGCAAGTTTTCTGGAAAAAAAGTTGATCCTTTTTCAGTTTGAAGTTGAAACTAATGAAGAAAATAATCAAAAATAAAACAGATAAGATTTATATAAGTAGAAAGTATGTGTCTTGAGATCAGTCAGCTCAAACAAGGCTTTATGGAACTACTACTGCTGTTTTAAATCTTCCTTGTTTCAATGCTGTCCAATACATATCTCACATATGTTTTTGTGTACATTGATGGTGTCAAGCAGAAGTACCACTTCAATGTATCAGATGGACTGACTGTCCTTCAAAATGAATCTCTTACAAGTCACTTGATATACTTGGGAGACAAAGAGTATTTTTGTTGAAATGAATAACGATGAGCTTCATGTTTTCAAAAATGTATGCTTTGTTATTATTTATTATTGGAGTAAAAATGAAGACTAAGTTTCAACCCAAAATTGTACAATAGCCCACTATGTTAATAGCAAAGATCCACCGTTATTAAATAATATAGCAGAAATAATTTTCTGCTGGCATATTGCTACCAGTAAAAGGAAAATATTGTCTTAATGTTGTGGTCACAAGCAAATAACTTTTACCAAAAAAAAAAAAAGATGTAAAAACATACAAAAGCAGATTTAAGAAATTAGAAATACATTTTTTAAGGAAAAGGATAAAAAAGGAAAACATGAATCATATATAAATAAACATAAGAAATCATAAAAACAGTAATAAAGGAAAATTACTGTGTTTTCTTGTTAAAAATAAAAACAAAACAGAAAAGCAAAAACATAATTTGATTTAGGCTCCGGCAACAGATTTTTATTCGCTGGTTCAAGTCAGACCAGCCTGGAGCTGCACAAGCATCTTGCGATAAGGAACACTATTCAGTTCTTTTTTCCTTACAGCATTTCCTATACAGTAATGAAATTATTCATGCCACTGAATGCCTGAACAAAAGTCTGTTTATTATTCTTGCATAATCACCATAAAAAGTGTATTTATTTATTCCTCAAACTCTAGAATCAGTGAGGGTCAGCAATTTTGCTGTACAACAAACAGGCACATGCCTTCTCATTTGTCACTGAATCACATGTGAATTTATATTGAACATTTCCTAAGTTGAACATTGTGACTCAATTTTACATAACTAACTTTCAGTGCTTTGTTTGCGAGCTTCACAAATGTGAAAAAGATCAAAGTTTTAAAGGTCATCAACATTTTCCACAATTAACGCTGTGTGCAGTAGCATCCCAAACTGTCCCAGTAAATTTGTTTTGCTATGATGACTGAGCACAGATGTTAGCCTGGCAGAAAGAGAAGAGTTTGATTGTAATCTGCACTTCTCTCGTTACTCACTTAATGCATTTAGTCAAGTGTTGCAGGAAAGATGCCAAACAAACCAGAAGATAAGTAACACCCTTTTCCGTTCCAAGAACAGCATTACACAAACAAAGTCAAGTTTTTTTCATTTCTGAGTTTGTATTTCTAGTGCTGCTTCATGTATCTTCTGTAAATGTGCCTCAACAACCACTAGTTAACACTATCTCACAATGGAAGTTAAAACTGTGATTTAGATATAAGTTTATAATATCTTTAAAACTTATTCAACAAATGTGCAGGTTTTGGTGTTCACCAAAATCCCCTGTTCTTATGTATCCTTTCTACAGTTTGTTGCAAAATAATTCCCTGATGCTACAATTACAAAACTTTATTGTTTTTTAATGCACCAGAACAATATATTTTATAATTGGGAAATGGAAATTAAATGTTCATATTTCCAAAAGTTATATTTATTATTCGTGTTACATGTTATAAAGTAACCTGAATTTTTCCACTGTGGGACAAAACAGATATTTCTTTTCTATTCTACTCTATTATATCCCCTAATAAAATCTGATATAACCAAATTTTGGCATGGATCACAAATTTACAAAAAGGTTAGGTTATAAAACAATACAGCAATTTTCAATATCCTACAAAGGAAAACAACAAGGAAGAATTCTAGAACTGCCAACACACTTCACATCCACCTAAGCCGACAAGTTGGGCTATTGTAACTCTGGAGGAGCTGCAGAGATCAACAGCTCAACAGGGACATACCGTTAACAAGTCATCTATTAGTCACGCAAAAACATTAGACAGAAGCCATTAGGGGGTAAAGACCAGGGTGGAAGAAAGTATTCTGCTCTGCTGAGGGTGAAACCTAACTTTTTAGCCAACATTCAAACATTATGTGTGAATGAGAACTAACATTTCACAAAACTCTTAACACAGCACATATTACAGCGTAATATAGTGCTTGCAGCGTCATCATTATATTTTAAAGAAGATGTGAGAAGCTTCATCCTCCAGTCAGTGAGTCTAAGTGCACACCCATATCTATGATGGAAATCTTTAGATAAAAGAATGAGTAACCCCAAAATAGATCCCAACTTAAAATTGCTGTTTACAGATATTCCATCCAATACTACAATGAATGGAAGAAATGTCTGTTTCTGCATATGCAAAGCTGGTACATACCCCTAAAAAGACTTGCAGGAATAACTGCAGCAAAATGTGGTTCTCGAGAACATGGAAGCTGAATGCACATGTTGCATATCTTAATTTTTTTATTGTGAGAATAATTCAGAAAAACAAGTAATGTTTCCTTCAACTTCACAAATATCCACTGTTGGTCCATCATGAAAAAAAATCTCAATAATAACAGTTGATGTGACAAAATGTGAAAAAGTTCAGGGGGTATAAACACTTATCCATTAAATTTTGGTCTACCTGTTTAGGCTGAAGCATTTAAATGAATAGCATAGATAGACATAAAGGCTATGTATCCGTGGGCTCCAGGAATGTAAAATGGCAAAGTTGAATTGTGCTGATTAGGGAGGAGGAAAAGAGAAGACCCCCTCAACTCAGCACAAAGCTTGCCAGACGAGCCCCGCTTGGAGTGATTAGTCGAACTGGCGGAGGTGAGGTTAACAGTTATTGACAGGCCAGGCAGGCCTCGACCACTCTTCACCTCTAATCAGCCTGTGCCTTTAATCAAGCACGAGGCTGGGACGCGATCACCGAACTACTGAGGAATGGATGGACGATTGAATTACCTCATGACCTGGGTCTGGACTGCAACACTGACACACTTACCGCTAAATAAATTAAACATACGGAAAGCTAGTCAGACATGATTTGAACATTTGCCCAAGCAATCTGTGCATTCATTCTTTCCATGGTTGTCCTAGCTCCTGTTGTTTCTCAATAAATTAATAGAGTCTGTTGTACTGTAATGTATGTAATTTGATGGGAGGCTGCAGAACAAGGAAGCGGGGAATATCCTGGCCACATCTTTAACCTATTCAGGCAGGATGATGTCATGATTAGAAGAGGAAATTGGGATCCCTCCAGAACCTAAACACCCCAAGGCTGTCAGGCCAGCCATCGAGACGGCTGCAGGGAGGGAGACGGAGAAAGCGTAGAAGAAAAAAAAGAAAGAAGAGAGAGGAGGAGAGAGAGGAACGGAGGCTTGTGTTGACCCACAGTGTGAAGATCAAAGCAGAGCACCACTTGGCCTGACGAGGAGGGGGGGCACTCCAGGGATGAGTGTGTGCACATAGGTTTTAGTGTGCATATCTGCGCAATGTGGGTCTCATCTAGTCCGCCTCTTTACCGGAGGCCCATGTCAAATATGCCATGCCATTAAATGTATCTGGTCTCCTCTCATGCGCACATCCCCACACCTCATACACAAACCCATTCAGCAGATCGGACCCTGATGCTCTTCATGGCTTCCTTCCCTCATGGTGGTGAGACGCCAGAGATGATGAGGTGAAGGAGACAGAGAACAGAGACATGAGGGAAAAGAGAGCAAAAGATTCCCTTGCATGGCCCCTGAATCACTCTCACATATATAATATGATCACATGTGTGAAATCCCATAATGAATCAGCCACAAGGCATAAAAGAAACAACTGGCTAGTTGTAATGATGAGGGCTTTTTGGCCTTTATTAACTCTTAGTAATAGAAAAAAAAAAGAAAATTCTCTCATACTGCGATCAGTGGCGCAATTATTTCCTCCTTGTCTGAGAACTCAGCTGAGTTGAACTGGAAGAGAGCCAAGACGGGCACAAGGGAAACTGTACACATAAACAGCATACAGACGCTGCACTCCAGTCATCTATTCACCCTTTATCATGTCACTTTGACTCCTGCTGCAGGAAAACCCCGACTGTGCTTTCCCAGGCATGTTTCCGTTATTTTTCCCAATAGGGCTGATAGTGGCGGTTTATCATTCAGGAGGTTGCGGCCCCAAAACGAACTTTGTATAAGCTGGAAAAAGAAAGGGAGCCTTTCAGAAGCAGATTTTATTGGTGAAGAGTGTCTTGTACTTGGCATCTGTGGCAAGAACAGACACTGAACACTACACTATGGGTGTAGTGTTCAAACTAAAAATTGACGATAAGGCAAGTGATCATAGGTTGGAAAAACTCGTTACGCCTTCCGTTGCACCATTTGATCTCCAAAAAGTCATGCCGTTCTTCAGTTTGTGACCACACGTTGCCCTCAGCCACTCACAAATCACCTCCGTGTTGCTCTGGGTCTTCTTTAGTATGGGTGTGTTGAAACAAGTCTAACTTGCTATCTTGGCCCTGAGGCCAAGATAGCAAGGGGGGAATCGCTTAAAGAGCTTTAAAGGCTCACATTTCCTGTCCTCATGACATAGAATTTGATTTGCCTTATGACCTCCAACACCATGAAATATGTTCTCGCCTCGAACTAAAACAAACAACGCATAATTCTTCATCACCATCATCTCAAACGTCCCAAACAGGCCAGGAAAACACAGAGGAAAGATGGGAAAAACAGTTTGATGGGAAACCAATTCAACCTTGCAATCACAGGTCCATTTAGAAGAAACATTGCAGGTGTTAACTATGTGTCAGTGATCAATATAATTTACAGCCTCTTGTGCAGGTCATGAACAAGTTGACTCACTCGTTCTGTAAACATGCCATTCTTTGCTGTCAATGCAGCAATTTTGGACAATGATTTAGGTATAAAGACTCACCTGTCACACTGAAAACATTTGAGGAATCATATACAAAAAACAAGGTCTTGAGTAATTGAACAGCTGAAATCCCTTATAAAGGAAGCAAGAAAATTATGTCCTTGTGAAAACTACATCAGTTTGTCTTGGAAACATTTACAGGTTTAGTTTTTCAATTTTGGTCTTGCTGAATATTCCTTCTTTCCTCAAAGAGAAGATCTAAGCAAGACAAAAGGTAAAATTATTCAAATGAAATTAAAATTGTTAGCTCACTGATATTTTAAACACACATTCTATCTAAAGCTCAGGAAAATTGTATGATGGCTTTAGACTATTCCTTGGCAACTGAGCTAATATTGTTCATCCTGCTCAAAACAAGAAGACCTGCAGCTTGAGACATTTGGTATGTTGCTGGCTGAAGAACTGGCGAGGCGGCACCACCATTGGTGGAATAAAGAACAAATGCCTCTCAGTTAGTATCCCACCAAATCACCTTCATGATTTGGCATTAGTATTAAATAATGTGCACAATATTCCAGTTCAGGTTTGGCTTGTCTTGAGTGGGCCAAACGCCAGTACTCAGAGCTTTATCCTGCCTGTTCTATAGGAACCATCCTCTTCAAAATGACATCAAGCTCTGGAAAAGGCTACTGATGAACCATCCACTCTATATAGGCATTGTGGAACACGTCAGCATCTAAAATATGCATAACTAGTTCTTGAGGAATGAAGGTCAAGGGTTTCATGAAGAATCCGAGTCCAGATTTAACCAGTTTACATATTTTAGATTTTGAACCAGAGACTGTGAAATGTAGTTCAGACTTCTTTAAAAAATAACAATGAAACAGCCATTGAGTTTGTTGCCAACAGAAAGCTCTGAAACAGATGTCAACTTTAGTGTTGATAGTGACAAACAGCCAGTCAGTTACAACATTTAAACCGTGTTCCTATCTTTTGAGTCACTTCATCAGTTTCTTTCCACACAGTGCCCAATATGCTGTGAGACATATTATGCAAAAGTGGAAGATTTGTTGCTGATAGGAAGTTTTTATTAGTCGGTCCAGTTGGCACAACAGGGAAACTCATGATCTACTCCCTTTCTTCAGAATGTGAGTCAAAATATTTCATGGACATCTGGTCCTGTCAAAGGAACTGGGCTCTGCAACATGACTCAAAAGATATCAGTGAATTCATTGAAACTGGTAAAATTAAGATATCAAAAGGGTGATCTGGGGTTCATTCAAAGCCCTGATCTGAATCTGACCCAAACAGATGCTTTAAAAGTTGGATGAGTACAGAAAACCAAAGGGAGTGAAACATTTTAATTTAGTGTACCAGAGTTGCGTAAGGCAAATTGTTTTTTTGTCTTTTGTTCAGTGAGTAAAACAATGTTAATTTGTTTATCTTTTTAAGTCACTCTGTCCAGACATGAATTAACTTATGTTTTGTAGATGACTGTATTTTAAAAGAATCACATGATGACAGGAAAAAGGAATGAAGCAAGATTTTACTTTCATGTCCTGTAGTCATGGATCAACTTCAAAAAGTTCTCAAACTAAAAATACTCACTTCAAATAATTAGTTTAAAAGTAATTAGTTTTTCATAAAAAAAAACAGAAAAACTGAATGCACAAGGAACGCCATTTAATATAATAATATTGTGTTACACAACCATAGTTAGCCTGAATACATACCAAAAACTTAATCTCTTAATTTGACTAATTAGTCCAACTAAAGGAGCTCAACATAACTTCAAACTGAAGAGTATTTTAAAAAATGAAGGCCTATTATTTCGGCAATTGTTCTACTTTTTCATTCATAAAATCCTAACAATTTCTAAAAACGTATGAAACATTATTTTAATATTAGGCCACGAACCACATTATGTTTCTTCTTCATTTTTATTCAAATGTATTCAAGAATAGTACAAATACCATTGAGACTGAAAACCTCTATTTCAGGGGAATCTTTGGCTATTGTGTCGAGCAATAGCCAAAGTTTTCCTTACGCTAGTTTTCCTTATGCTCACTAATTACAGTGCATGTATTCACATTGCTTCACCATTTCCATCTAAGATTAGGTTGTTTTCTGTACGTTTATTTTTTTTCTTTTTTTCGACAGTAGTTGGACAGCAAGAAGAGTGTAGAGAAAAGGAAGACACCCACCAAATGATGCAGGGTCGGGAATTGGACCAGGGACAACTCGACCACTGAGAGATGTGGGCCTAATGTATGTCTATGTGTTTTAAATAACTAAGATGAAATCAATGTATTTAAATCCACTAATCAAGCCGGAACTCTCTGGATGTCATAGATAATTGTTGTTTTGTTTCTTTATATTTGTGAAAAGGAGGGATGAAATTTTTTTTCTTCTCTGTGGTCAATTTCACCTGAGTCTGTACAGATTTAGAGATGAAAATAAGAAGCTTGGCACGGCTCTGGAAGCTATTTACCATCAGAGTTAAATGAACTGAGCTCGTCTGGCCCCTGTCTGAATTGTGGAAGGAAGGTGGAAAGAGGTTAAAATTAGTGAGGAACATAAGGGGCCTCAAGTTGGGTGTCAGACTTGATTATGTGCATTCGGGATTTTGAAAACAGCATGCAACCAAAAACTTATGCATGGAAAAAGTCAAATCAAACAAAATATGATGCTGATGGATGTGTGGAAAAACAGACTTTCCAAAATAAACTCAACTCACACTTGAGATGATTTTTTTGGCTGTATTCTGGATCAGAATATGTCTCTACGCAAATGGGAAAAAAAACTCAGCAATTCTTCATTCAGTTTCAGATGAATGCAATGTTTCTGTAGATCTACGAAGCCGAGACCTCCTTAACAAGTCTACGTCGAGGAAGGAAATGGAAAGAGATTCAAACTGAGCACCTTTTTGTCAGAAAATCTGACAACTGCTTTCCGAAAAACGTGACACGGCTGCCAACTGTAATATCCATCTTGGCGTAAAAATGGGGAGCACTTTAACAGCTAGCTCATCAAAACTCGCTTGATCTCACACATGTAGCCATTAGACGACACATTACACCCATTTCAGCGAGATCTTTTTCCTGCCGTTTCTTGGTTTCCACCATGTTAGCCCATTTGCACCTGGAAGAAATGGACTGATTTAACAGCTACTAAATAGCTTTTGTTGAGATATAGCAGAATAAAAGTAACATAACATACAAAATATAGTCGTGAAAAAGACCGAAGTAACATTAAGACGACTAGGGGAAACTATTTGCAGTATGGTGTGAGCACAAATGGTGCGAGCTGTGTACAATTAGGCTGCTTTCTTGAAACATTTTTAGCATTGGTCAAAACACATTTTTCCCAGAAAATTAATTGGTCATTAACTTTTCACATAGCTTTCAAGGTCCATATTTCTGAAAATGTCCACCAAAACTTTGTAAAGTTTACCAAGACAAAATTAAGTAAATTATCTACATTTTAAATTCTAAAAACTTTCACTAATGAAGAAAAGTCATTTTCTTAAGCTAAACGACAGGTTTTCTTTTTTGTGACAGAAAAGTTAAGAAACAAAGAAAAATGATGTAAATGCTACCTGAATGTTTGGGACTTCTCGTCTGAAAATCAAAGAAAAGCTTTTTTTGAAAAATGTGACAGAGCTGCCAAATATAATATTGCTCTCAACTCACAAATGGAGCATGCGTTCAGTCATTGGCCCATCAAAAGCCAGCTTGATTACGCTCATCACGATTACAGGAGACATTACTGCCATTTCTGTTTAATACATGAATCAAATATGAATGGCTTTTCTCTCTAAAACACAAAGGGGTATGGTAGACATCTCTGGTAGGAATTTCAAGGTGAAAAGTTCTTTTGAGTTGATTTTATGAAGATGGTTCTACGAAAAGATAAGAGCTGATGGAGAGATGGAGGTGACCCATTGAGGGCAGATGGGGGGTTGGAAAGCGCTGACAAGATTGAATGGGGGAAGAAATGAGAAAACACATTTTACTTTGAACTTTGTGGATGATATGAATATCTACATGTATAATAGAAGAACTGTTGCCTTGTCTATTGATGCACTTCTTTAATTTAGATACATTTCGAGGCTTTATTTTGTGCTTTAATGGTAGGACGTTATTAATGTCCCATTAGCAAAACTGTGTTTTTGTTGAATGACCACTAACTGACTTTTTCCAAGATTGAATGGAGGATTAAATGAGATAACTCATATTTTACTATTTTACTATATGAGTGAATCAAGGAGGTGTGATTAAATACTGGGAGAGTGAATGCTGGAACAATAGACCTGGACCGATGAGTTGACGGGTTGCAGGTGTGCGGAAAGAGAGAGGAAGAAGAAGAAGTGACACTGGGGGTAAGGGAGAGCACAATGGAAACTATGAAATCAATCTAACAAAATAACTAGACATAAGAATCATAAAAGAGTTCTTAGAGGATCTAAGAAAGGATAAGATAAGAAAAATAACTAAAGTAAATAAGAAAGAACTGAAGTAAAAATGGAAGCAAGACAAATAGTGGAAATAAGAAACTAAGAAACACAAATATAAATAAAACCCAAAACAAACAAAACAAAAAAACAAGATGCTGACAGTTCCTAAATAACACATTTTGGCAAAGCATGCCCCATGAACTAGCTTCTGACTGTACATATTATTTCTCTCAACATTTGATGATTACATCAAATTAACAAACTGCATAGCATCTAATCGGTCTCCCAGTGCTGTTAATTTTTCATTTTATTTTTTATTTTATTTTTTACCAAAACAGCATTTTGCATTAATAAATCTTCATAAAGATGCTAATGACTTTCATTTGAAAGGGTTTTTAACATAGCTGCCACTGTTGTTTCAGTTTATGAATAAGTTTTTCTCTTATTTCTCAGCATTCACATGCTCTGGGGACCAACTTGTCCAAGATGTGGAGTATGGCATCTCTATTATCTCAGGTGCAGCCATCAAATCTGAAAGTGAATGAAACTGTCACTTAATCAGACAACCAGGCAGTCACTAAGCTTGACTCGTGAAATATTAATTAGTAAGTGCATATCATCTCGCTTCATCGATGCTGAAGGGGGCAGGAGTATTACACAAAGTCAATTATTCATTCCTGAGCCTCTCTCTGTTTCTGACAATGTTCAGCTGTCCAGAACTCTGATTAACTTCACCCCAGTTTGCAGTTGCAGGTTCTAGCCTTTCAGATTTAGGTGTGATAGTTTTTGTGTGTCTGTTTTATTTGGTTGTGTTTCTGCCCCTAAAGATCTTTATCAGTCGTAATATTCTCTGCACATTTGTTTTGTTTTTTCTTTTATGTCTTTTGTGAATAGACAGTGTTTTTTAACAATTCAATCTCAAGAAACCTATAACTTTACAAGTTATTGATCTTCAACCATCATTTTGAGCCCTTTACCATTTAGAGATGATTTGGTTCTGCAGAGCAAGCATTGTCAAACCAGATTGCACAACCCAGGGATAGTTAAAAGATGTTTATTAACAATAATCAAAATGTCCAAGGTAATCGATAACTTCTTCTCCAGATCTGATTGCTGGTCAAACTCTGCAAAACAGACAATTAAGTGACATGAACAACAAATTGGAAATATTACAGGGACAGGAAAGCATTGCCTGATACCAGTAGTTTTCTGAACACTCCTCCTATGTACCACAGCAAATTTGGACCTTTGGAGAACTAAAAGGTGGAAATAAAGAAAAAGAGGTTGTCCATTTACCAGGGATTGTTTTACTTACAACAATCAAAGTCCAGACACATGAAACAGGGACCATCGCCAGAATAAAAAAAGGCATCATTTTTCAGAAGTTTTTTTCTGCTAAATGACTGAACCAAACTTTTAGGTTTGGTTTTTTCCACAACATTTAATGTGAAGTTACTAGAGGAAATTTTAACTACATTTCTAACAGGTGGAATTCTATTTGTGAATTTGCATATTCTGAAGGACAGAGGTTTTCAAACTTGCTTTAGATGCCAACTTCATTCTACTGCAGCTTTTTTCTGTCGGATTACACAATTTCACCATTGCACTGACTGCTCTGAACAATGACTGATGCCTTAATCAGCCATGCTGTGGTAAAAGAGTTATTGGATTGGTATATGGTAAGCCTTGAGCCCTAAAATCCAGTAGGGTCTGTGGATGGCGCCACTAGTAGCCAGCCAGTCTCTCTCCCACCTCCACCTCCCTCCAACCTCCCTTGTGAGGAGCACTCAGAGCCAAGGTCCAGGAATTAGCCCCAGCACCCGGCCAGACAACAGATCAATGGATCCGGTCCTGTATTGATAGGGCCACTTGGGCTCCAGAAGTGCTTGCTAATCCCGCAGTTTATCAGCTGTGCTGGTTGTTTGTTACCGGCCTCGGTCAAACGGACAAGCTTGTGGTTTTGGACACAGTCTTTCCTCTGCTCATTTCCCTCAGTCCAACCACTTGCATTCACCTTCACTGCTTCCATCATTTTCCCAATTTTTTCCCCCTGAACATGGCATCAATTGCATTACTAAGGGTGTTAGGGCCACAGCTATAGAGTTGCCTTGTTTGAGTTAGGTGTGGCTGCATGGCTGTAACCATATCCAGTGTCCTGCTAAAGGGACAGGAGGCTGGCTGGCTGGTAGACAGAATGTCTGACTGGAGCGTGGACCATTGATTCTAATGGGCTTTTTAGGGGGCGTAATGATGGGAATCTGTTCACGCCTCGCTTGTCACGCCTAATTAACCCCAAGCAACAATAAGTCCTTTCACACTGGCTCAAGTTACCACTCTCACCCATCCCATTACAGCCAGATTTGCTGACTTTAACAATTATAAAATGACTTACTCTCGGCTCATGAAAAGATTGCTATGGAGCCATTTTTGGCCAAATATTTTCTAATTTGATTCTGATGCCCTTAGATTTTCCTTCACATCAGTTAATTTTGAAAATCATACGGACCCTAAAAAGTTTTTAAATTCTCAGTTTTTACATTTTGTTTCAATACAACACAACCATATACACCTGTCCTGCAAAGACCTCACTTGTATGTTGGAGAGTATTAGTGAACAAACAAGAAGCCTTTAGATGGCTTCGTCATCATGGTAAAAGCTTAATGCTTTTCTTTAGTAACAAATAAAACATAGAGCCCTCAAGATTTGTGAAACTGCTATGAACGTACTCCAAAATAACAGCATAATATAGACTCAAATATGCTAAATACATTGTTTGTCACACAACTTTTCAGACTGTGTAAAAACAAAAAGATGAAAACCATTGAAAATCATTTTACTTTCCACACCACAATCTTTCACAATCTGTGCTAATCTACCATTTAAAAATGTAAAATCACAATAAAATTGTTACATTTTATTGTCTTAGTGTCTCATTAAAGGCATTATGAATAAAACACTCAAATAGATGTCCAAAATCTATCCAGGATCATTGCTTGTTTTCTTATTGTTCGCTATTCATAGATCAATAATTACATTTCAAATGCTGTGGATCACAATTCTAAAATGTGTTATGGATTGTACACAGTGACTAAATAGAATTGGATCAAAATGTTTCCACCCATTTCTATGAATCAAGGAAATTTAAAAATTTGTTATTTTTAAATTTGTCAGAGTTGATGAAAGATGTGCCACCAGGCATTTACTAATTGCTGGCTTAGGATGGATTCAGGCTGTTTACATTAGTAATCTTGTGTACACGCAACCACGCATTACATTCGCAGCTCAACTCACCTGTGAGGTTAGATTGAGTCGCTCGCTTTCAAGCTGGGCGATGGCTATCTATCAGGTGTTTGACGGAACTGACAGAGAAACGGTGTGCACAACCTTTCTGTCGGGTACTGTTTGTGTACACATGCTTTTAGCCAGCCACTTAACTGCCAGAATTATGTCTCTGAGGAGATAATTGCAGGGTGGACGTAGACAGCCTTTGGTTCATGTGCATGCGTGTGTGTGCGTGTGTGTGCGTGTGCATGTTTGACTCAAACAATCCAGGCACTTTTTGTCAACCTTTACCTGAGCTGCTGCTTTTGTGTCAGAACCTTGTGTCTCTGTGTAGTCAGAACGGGAGAATAGACAAGAGTGTATACTTTTGTCTGAGTAAAGGTGCAGTGTGTGGGTTGGACATTACTTTTGCAATGAGTTGTGTTTGTTCTATCCGACATGAATGCTGTCTAAAGCTGGGGAGTGTCTGTAAATATTGATCTCCTGTCTGTTGCTGCACGAAGCACTCTGGCACAGACTAATTCACTCTCTGGGTTTTCTCTTAATATCTTCTCTTATATCATTTGATTTGTTTGACAAGGAGAGAACTGTTCAAATATGAAAAATAAGAGACATACAGTAGGTCAGCCTAACCTGAGATCAGATGAGAAATTCAGCAACAAGAATGAACAAATTAACCATCTCTCTAAGCATTAAAGCAATGTTAAAAAAAATATTTACCTTCAAATCATCTTGCACATTCTCAATTTGTTACATTTAGGCAGGTTAAGAGATGAATGAGTAGGGTAGACTTTCTGTGTGTGCTTCATTGTTGGCACTGCTCAGTATCATGCTACTGCTGTATGTCATCTGACCTTGCACCATCAGTTCTCAAAAACAGGTCTTGTGATAGCAGTAAAGGCAGAAACGACTGCCCCTTTTAGAGGTCCTGACCGTGTCTTCAACCCTTAATCGTTATGAGTCAGAATTGGAGAAGACTCAAAAGAAAGAAATATAAGGCATGACAGAGGAGATACTAATTCATAAGACTGTACTGCCATCATTTACCTTTGTTTTAACAGGCAGCTGGCTATGATTTAGAAAGGGATGGGTTATAGGTAAACACTAAAGCAGCTCATGAAAGGGATTGAGTCGGGTTTGTCTCTGTGTGATCACTGCCTGTGTTTGTTCTAAAATCTCTGCAGGGGTTGTCTCGTTGTGCATGGTTTCACTGTAAAGCAATTATCCATTGGAGATGAACTGTCGGAGTCCTACGTGCTGACAGGCATTGCAAGAACACAGAGCAAAGACGGTGCCCTCATCCAAAAGTTCACATGGCGCCTTAAACACAGCCCTGAGGTGCTGTGATCAGTTTGGGGCCTTGATGACTTTACTTCTGTTCATCTGGGCTATGTCCAACAGATGGCCTTGATAACACAACTTGTCTTTCTCCAAGCCTTTCATTGGCCTGTCTGGTTGGATGCCTGGGGTTGTTGAATCACACTTACCATGACAATTTGACACTGAAAAGCTATAAACCATTTTACAATCTTTGAGTCAAGTTTGGAGGATCATATATTGGATATTTTTACGCTTGTCTAAATCTTAAGTCCTAAATATGATAAAAGCATTAAAAAAAAATTCTTTTTGTGTGAAATGACGTTGATGTTTGGTGTACAGTTATGTATTTATATTCTAAAATAGAGATGATCAAAAGCATTATACATGTATTAAAACTGTGAAATAGCCCTTTATTTTAGCTCTGATGAATATATATTTGTCCCAATAGGGAAATGTGGCTCAGTGAGTGAATGCATGACACTGGTCATTTACACTGACTTATAAACAAACAAACAAAATAGAAAGTACTCAACACATGCAATCTCCTTCCAAACACAACTAACTGCAGACAAAATCAACAATATTCTCTGCAGTCCACAGCTTCTGTGCATGTGACTAAATCATCCACTATGGTTATCCCATTTCTGAAAATACAATAAATACATAATTGATCACAAAATGTTCTCATAAAAGAAACATAAATGTTCTACCAGTTAAAAAAAACAACAAAATAACAACTGTTGCTTTCACGTGTTTAAGCACAATTGCTTTTAGTACAAAGGACTGTTTTGTTCTCCTTTATGCAAAGGGCTGTGTAACTGCACCTTTTTGAGGGTAGCAGTTTGAGAGCAGTAACAAGTAGATCCTTCTGATCAACAAGAAAATTTTCTACAAAATTAAAAAATCTCTGATTAGGCATGAGTTCTAAATCATCCAAAGTAATTCCCAGCAGCTTCCTGGCAATACCCACTGTTTTCCTCAGGGTTTTCTTTTGTGTTTCTGTTACACCACTAAACCAATATGTAATATGACTATTTAAATGATTTTCCTCTAAAGTGCTATGAAGCATATGTAGAATTTTACAGTATAAAACCACCTTTTTTAGAAAGTAAAGTCTTAATGACTCCTATGAATTTTTCCCACTACAGTCTGTTATGTAAACCACCCCAAAATACTTGCACTTTTCAACAGTTTGGACTGAATGCCAAATATCTTATTTTATCCAAAAATCAAGAACACCCCAAAAACTCATGCATCTCTTAGCAACACCTGATCTCGCCAACATATGGGTTCATAGCCGCTTGAAAAAGCCTGAATAAACCACATTGCATGTTTTAGTTACTTTTGGTATCTTGCAGAAACTTATTAACTTTTTAACTTATGTGTCTGTTTTCTTATTCTTCATTTTAAAGGCCACATTAGTGCAAAATTACTTTATTTAGTCACTCAAGTTATTTTCATGGAGCAACGACATTCATATTCGAGTGTGTCCTGTCACCACATTGCAGTTCTGTCCACTATCAAATTACTTGGCAAATCTCCATTGAGTATAATAGTCTTGCACGTTGAATGTTTCTAAATAAGCTACTTAAATTTTGATATTTCTGTTGCAAAACAGTACAAAAAAAATTTGCTTAACAGATATTGGAAAACTGGAAGTAGACTAGGGAATCCTGAAATCAAATGAGACTTGCATGGATTGGAATAAAATGTTAGATGATCATCCTTATAAACCAATATTTTGTCTCAGAAGTTTAAGAACTAAACACTTTAGTGAGTTAGCAATAGTTGACATCTGATGGACAAACATATTAAAGATGTATTTAAAATCCAAGTATCCCTAACATGGTAGCTCCCCTGGTTCACTTGGTGATAATAGTGTATTACAATAATATATTGTTGCACTTTTCCTCTCTGCAGCCTCTGTTTTCTGTTGCCTCGACTCCATGCTTCCTGTTTTCATAACCTGGCGAGCCACACACAATGTCACCGGTTGGGCATATTACAGCGTCACAGGGTTGAGCGACCTTTCATAGCAG
This sequence comes from Poeciliopsis prolifica, assembly GCF_027474105.1. NCBI lineage: Eukaryota > Metazoa > Chordata > Actinopteri > Cyprinodontiformes > Poeciliidae > Poeciliopsis > Poeciliopsis prolifica. The sequence goes on along the minus strand of NW_026562390.1, from coordinate 9,378,695 downwards.
CTATCTGACCCTGTATCTGGCAACGACCCTCCATCACTGTTATGCTTTCACATTATGGCCTTTCAAAGCCTCATCATAAAAATGATTCATAGCCTGTAATATTGTGGATAGTAAATAGTTGCTTTCAAACTTTGGGTTAATCTTTTCACTAGTTGCTTCTTGGAAAAGTGATGTACTTCTTTAATGCATCTATAAATGCTGGCTTTCTGAAAATTATCAGCATTTTTTTTTAAACCTGCTGGGTTGTTTTGTAATTTGTAGTTAAGTTACTCTCTCTGGCTTCATAGCCACATGGTAATTGTTGAGAATGCGTTTCTGGCCATTAAGCCCCAGGGTTAAAAAGCTTCTGAAACATCTTCGTATTTTGTTGCGTTTGACAGTCAGGGTCATCTTGTTGGCTGACCTCGCCATTGTTTGGGCCATGCTTGAACAGCAAATATGTGTATTGAGACTCATCACTCCAAACCACCCGCAAACACTAAGCAGGGCTGCAGTGACAGATAGCAAGACAAGCCCCAACGCATTACATTTTCTGTCCTGATGCGACACCAAATGAGTGATGTTCTCAGAGAAATTTAAAAAAAAGATACATTTGTGAGAAAGGGGCCTAAAGGAGTTCACAATAAGGAGAGAAGAGCTTTTTTCCACGAGCGTAAGAAAGAAAAGAAGAACAAAGCGAGTCCCATAAATCGTCCCAGAAAGTTGTATTCCCTTCAAGCGTCCATATTGCATGTTTTGAATTTTGTGGAAAAAGTTTCTCTTTTTGTTTGCACAATGTTTTAAACATTCAGCCGTACTGACAGGCCAATTTAATTTCGTCAAAGCCTTCTCTTTGATTTTTATGTTTAAAATGTTGTGTTTACGTGTCCTCACCCAGTTTCGCAGAGGGAGGGTTGGAATTAGGAATATCAACAAGTCTGTAAGTAGCGTGTTAAAAAGCCGTGGATTATGATTTTGTTTATTCACGCTGGGCTTTTACTCGTTCACGCTGCTGTGCCTGAGGCCTGTTTGACTCTGCAGTGATGAGGTTAGCAACTGGTCATATCTCTGCAATGTTTCACATGATGTAGCTGGTGTGAATAGGACCATTTGTTGGGGCTCAGCTAGAAATGGATTCTTTGTCAAATTTGGGGAATTTTGGAGAAGAGAGCACAAACCTAAATGTTACACCAAAGCATTTGTGCAAATAATCTGGAAAGATCAAAAAAATACCCCAAAAATAATTTTGAAATTTACTGTTTCAGTTAGAAGTACTGCTATAAACTCTTCATAATTAGAACAATAGTTCTACTTGGACAGTACTTAAAATGTAAACTAATGTATTTTAATCTTTTGCAACCGCTAAAAGGGTTTTCTCTCATGTTGTCCTGTATTTATCTGAATTCATTTTTTCATCCATTCTTACTTGTTGCCCTGTTTGTACAGAGAAGAAGCATGACGCCACCACTGTGTCACTGTGAAGGCCATTGTTTGCATATGCAACATTTCAAGTACAAAATATAAAACATGTTGAAAATCAACTATAATTACATTACAACTTCATAATATGGACCGTCTTTGTTTTGCTCTTTTACATAGAATCCAAAATACATTGTTATTGGTTGTCATGTGACAAAGCATATGTATACTTTTAGAGGGCACTGCAATTGTTTTCTCCTTCCCCTTGTCAGAAGAGTTTAAATTCTCAGTGTGTAGACATTGTGGTTACAATTCCCTTGTTGCAGTCCTGATCAATCTTTTCAGTTTTACTTTGTAACCCAAGACAGTTCTGCAGTCAGCAACATTACCTGCTTCCCCACCAACCCTTTGAGTCCGGCTGGCACTCAGTCTACCTGACACAGGGGAGACGAATATCAAATGCTTTGTTTGCCACCACAGGTACTATTGTTTCTGTGGTTAAATTTTGAACTGACTGCCCGGTAAGCCAATTTCTGGGAGGTATTTATACCTCTGTTTGTTCATGCAACTTGTTAGTGCCGGTGCAGAAGAATTTGTAGTATCTCTTATATGTTGTCCAAGACTTTAGGCCATTTTACAAAAGCATGAATTTAGAAATTCCAGTTTTTGCATTGATATGTTGGAGGACTTGCCTACAGCATACCATTTTGCATACACTGCATTGTCCTAAAGATCACCGGTCATTAGCATAGTGACGTCAATCACTAGCTACAAGCTACACAAGGTAACCTTTTGCTACTCTCTAGCCCTCTTAAGAATAGACATCTAAACTCTGCTTAGCTTATCTCCCTTCAAAGACACTTCTTCACTGGATGCGATCTGTATTTGTTAAAGCATGTAGCTGTCAAAGTAACTTAGCCACCAGCCTCTCAGACAAAACCCTGGGGAAGCTGTCCTTTCTGGGCCAATGAAGCCAGACTTTGTTTTCGGGCCTTGGCCATGCTAGATGGAAAAAAACAAAAATGGGTGGTATACATTTAAAAAGTTTTATGTCTTTTTTAAAAACGCAATTCAAAGTAAATTTGAGTTTTAAAAAGTGAAAGCTGAGTTTCAAATTTGATGGCACTTACATCTTCACATTAATTAATTTAAGGTAATCTACTTTTAAAAGTGGTGAGATGACTGCCAACGAGAGAGAGTGGGGTTTTTGTGGTTTGAGGATGTTGAACATTCTGTGGTTGCTGAACTTTGTCTCAAAGACAGACAAGACCCTGGAATTCCAAGTGGTTGTCATTTGAAATGTAAGACTGGAGATCTTCTATTCATCAGCAGTGAAATACATTTTCTGCAGTAGAACTGAATAAATATAAAAGTATGTTTTACATAAAGTTTCATGCAGTTGGATGTTTTTGCACATTAAAGACCAGGTTGGTCCATAACTTCTCCTTCAGAGTTATGGAAGCCAAGGAAAATGTCACATCCCTCAAAGATTTTGCTCCACATTTATATAAAAACATCACACATTTGCTGCTAATTTGTCAAGTGTAAATCTTGTATCATAAGTGCTCCATTTAATTCAGATCTTGTGACTCTGGAGCCCATTTGAGTTTAATAAATGTATTCCCATGCTCATCAAGTAGGAAATTGTTTTACAATCTGTTTTTGTCTAATTTTGGCATTCATTTTCTTCTGAAGCTATTTAATGCATCTGGTAATTATGTCTTCAGTTTGTCGGGATAAGTTCAGCTCTCCCTTTTTTCAATATTCATAAATTGCAGAAATTATTTAAACAGGCAAAACCATTGAAAAATAGGCAGAACAAAACAGACAATAAGCACAACTATATATTTTAACGCAAAACCCCCCAAACAAAATAGCACATGTTTCAGATGTTAAATTCATGCTGTTTCCTGACCACATTTTCTTCTGGCAGTCTTTTTTTTCTATCCTGATCTCTTGCAAGAACAGGTGTTAGCCGGCCGATTTGTTACATGGATTAGGGCAAGTTTGTGAAAGATTGCAAGTGAAGGCTTAGATTTTGAGATTAGACATATGGGGAGGGTCAGAAATAACAGAACATTTACTCTCAAATCTGGATGAAGATCTACGAACAAGATCTATGTTCAAGTCCTTGTGCCTTGTGGTTTGGCTGATTAAAAAATCAGCCAAACCAAATGTCACTCAGTGTAATTTATAAAGCGATTTTATAAAATAGGTCTATCATTAACATTGCAACAAGCATAATGAAAAATAACCTACATCTGGACACAATAGCTTCATTATTCAGTATAGTCTGATGACAAATGTTCTAATAATTTTAAATAATATGCCAAAATGGCTCCTATGTCACAATTTTTTTAACAGATTTTGTTTTCCTTTTCACTGTTATACCTTTGCCCTAAAGTACTTGAATTTATTGGCAGTTTAAAGTAGAAAAAAATATAGTATTTTTATAATATTATACAGAATCTGAAAAAAACTATGACTTAAATCTCAAATTTTAGAATATGATGACTATTCTGCTTGACACACATTTTTCCTAGTCTTAAAAGTTAATTTATCTGAGATCATTTGCACAATGTGTCTTTCCAATGGATTGCTTCCCTTTAGCCGTTTTGGCAAGCAGTAATTGGAATCTATGCTACCAGTGTGCCAGTGAGGAATGTCAATTAAGTCACTAGTTTTCCAGTTCCAAGTTGCAGATAGTTTTGTAACCACTATAGACCATAAATGTGGTATTAAATAAAACAAGTGTCAATAGTTAAGTAAAGGATGCCAAAGTTTTCAGCTCAGAATGTAGCAGTAGCGGTAAATTAGTTAAATCAAAGAGATAACTGTTGACATAACTCATAAAATGTTTTCATTTTTGTTCTATGACAAAAAAATGTCAGCTTAGTAATTATTGGCTCAAACTTGCTGGATAAATAACACAGAGGTCAGAACACGTCATAAAGAGCAAGGTCTAGGAAAAGTGTGCATTCTTTGTATGACAATTAGCCTATGTGGTAGAAGTTAGCTTCACAAAGTCCCTATGCACACTTCTCTTTGAGTTGTTAAGGTAGCATCGCAATGCTCTGGGAACCTCAGCGCTCTCCTGTCTGTCTGCTCTCAGACAACTTATTCAAAAACCTACCTATTTCCTCTGGAGCCTGCTTACTGTTTTCCTGGAACCAGTAAGCAGAGCCTCAGGTTCTTAAATACATATTCTCCTTGCCACATCTTCCTACTTCTAATCAGTTCTCTACTCTCTCCAATAGGTGTCCCCTAAAACAAAGGATCTACAAATAATAGACTTTGTTTTCATACCACTCTACATATTGTGAGCAAACCACTTGGCTTTTCTGCTTTGTGTTCCCTGAGTTCCCTCTGCATGTGGGTCAGGAAATTAAATATAAACACGACATGATTAAGCATCTCTGAATATCCTGAATGTTTTAGACCGGCCTAGTCAATGTCTGAACCTAAATCTTATTGATATACTGAACCATGACCTAAAAAAGCTGTTTATGCTCTATAGCAATATTAAACACAAACTTATTACAAATGCTGTGGTAAAGGAGGTCAAATGTTTTTACAGATTTTGTTTTGGATAGTTTTTTTTTTTCTTTTACATATTTGTTGAAACTGTCACCATGTTGTTTCATAACAGGAGACAAACTTCTCTATTTCCTTCTACATAAATACATTGCTCCTGGTCAGAAAGAACCAATGAGAGCCAGAAGGAAGGTCTTAGCGCTGTCAATTACACTCATGTTCATGCTGCTTACTGTTCTAATATTGACAATACAACTTACAGTTACAGGAAAAGTGTTTGTCAGAATGATTGACTGCTAATACCCTCCTTCTGGCTCTGATTGGTAGCTTCTGACTATATGGTGTATTTCTGCAGATGGCAGTAAGACAACAGGAAGGAAACAAATGAGCTTTATTTGTGCACATAGTATGTCTAATAGATTTAAACAAATTTCTAAAAAAACATATTTATAAAATTACAAATTGTAGCTTCAATCAATTAAATCCTCTAAAATAACTTTTTGCATTCAGAGTGAATCCTTTATGCAAGCTCAGTGAAATAGAGAAGTTGTTTTAAAAGATCAACTTGCCATGAAAGAGGCATATTAACACTAAAGATATAACTGACAATAACAGAAGAAAAAAAAAACAAAACAAGAATAGCATCACTTGTTTTGATTCATTGTTTGATAAAGCAATGTTTTTCTTGTCTGGCCTGCAGTTGGATCAATATTATTAGGATACCTAGTGAAATAATGTCAGTTTATTTTATCCAATTGTTTGGCTGGTGTCCACATAAACTGATGCCAGTAGCTCCGCAGCGTGTCTTAATAAGAGGCTGCAGTCAAAGAGGGTCAATATCCACATATTACTGGGCTCTAACAGAGCCGTAGACAGTCACAATGAGACAGGATCAGCAAGTCTGCAGCACCTGCCGCTCTCTGCGAGAGTCCATGCTCACAGCCAAGGACGAACAAACACAGATAAATACATGCACAAAGATTTTCAAACACATACGTACACGCACGCACACACACACACTAGAGAGCTCAGTCACAGCTTAATTTAATCAAGTGCGATGGCTAGCTCGATTAATAAAGCCAGCTATTGACTTCTAATTGGCGCCGCTCTGCTCTGCTAATTTCCTGGGACAAAATTACACTAATGCAGTTTGCCTGATGGAGTACTTATAGTTGGCTCCCAGGAGAGGTAGCCCTGCAAGGCGGCTAGATAGCAAGGTTGCAGAAAGAGGAAAGGGGGATTTGGGGGTGGAGGTTGATGAGGGCGTGGCGTCAAGGAAGGGGTGTGTTCAACTTTGATAAAAATCGGTGGCTGTTGTTCCAATGTGGACCATTTTCTAATCAGTGGCCTTCTGTCTTTAGAAATGTCATCCAGGCTGGTGTAGCTTTACTGCTCGATGAGCGAGAGAGAGAGAGAGAGAGTGGGAACTGGAGGGAGTGGAGTATGAGACAGCTCTGGCTGCCGACTTTCACTAGTGGAGTGTAACACTAGCCACCTGTCTGCTCACTAATGAATTCTCTTCCACCCTTTCACTACTCATATGCTCAGACAAAAAATGCTCTAGCCACATTAGATTTGAAAAACAACCCACAGAGATACAGGCCACAGTTAAGGGAGGATGTGAAAGATAAAATGCGTCAAGAATCACCCTTTGCCATTGTTCATTTATGTCTTTCAATCTTATGCACAATAGTGACATTTATCTCATATAATATATGCCAACTCTGTTGACATTTTATTTATTATACATTTTACAGCTTAAATTTTATTAGCACTGCAGCACTAAAGCTGCAGCACCTTGCTGCTTTAAAATATTCACAATCTTTAAACTGTGATGATATTAACTGGATAAATTATAAAGTGGATTGGAAATGATACATTGTTTTAAGATTTTTACATTTCTGGGTTTCAGATGCAGACGGAGAGTCGGAAGTAAATGCAGCCCATTTATTTCTGTTGATCCAGCATCAAAATGCCTCAAGTCTGTGTCCAGCATGGTTGGTCCAACTGTTCTAATAGAGAGAAAGATAGACGTTATTTTCGTGTTTCGAAGGTCGTTGGTCACAAGGGAGTTAATTTTAAAAATTAAAACTTACCAAAAAAAGAGGAGAAAAGTGGATTATCTCAATAAAACACACTCTTGGCTTTTTGGTTGTTGAATAAATACACTTAAAATGTATTTTTTTACATTTAAAAGGGCAGATTAATCTTTTGTTTTACATTTTCTCACTTCTTTTTGCATAAGTATAAACATACCAATGTGATCACCTAAGATATTGAACATTTATACCAAAACCAATGAAAGTAAATGTAGTTTTTTATAGTTCTCGTTATACTGTTTTGAACTATAGTCCCTTGAAGCATAATCTCTCTTCATGCAATACTCACAAACACTGAATTACATCCACACATACATAGAGCATGTTGATACTGTTTTCACATAATTAATTTTTTTCCAGACCTGCTGACAGATTATCTTGTGAATTTAGCACTATCTGCGACTTTGCTTCTAATCTATATTTTAATCTTTGCTCAAATGATAGTAAATCTTGTGTTGCATTTACAATCCCTTAGCAGCACATAGAGTAATCCCCAGTTGACACTGATCTTGGAGCCCAGCAACACCTGTTCTGTCTTAAGACTCAAGAAAAAACACAAGGGACTTTTTTTGCCCACTTTTGAACCCAATCTATTTAAACATTTTTAGAACCATTCTTTAGACCTTGTTATTACATTGGAAATGCCTTTTATTTAATATGCTTCAAAACTGAATGATGCGCATTCTCAAGATGTCAAAGCACAAACATAGAAACAGTTCTCATATGTACTACCTCTATAAATCTGTGGATCCAATGAAAATGAATATTTAGAATGTCATAAAAATATAATGCCTGTGCTCATTAAATCACATTAAAAATAATAATTTATGATTGGATTATACATTGATACTATTCTGTCTACATAAGCAAGGAATAAAAATACTTAAAGTAACAAATTAGTGAAGCACAGTGCTCTTATTGAGCTAGTGAAAGTTGAAACTCAAGCATCGTTCATTCTTACCATCTTTAATATTCTCACTCATGTCCTGGATTGTCTCAAGTTGTTATGAACCAGTGTTAAGATCCCGTATTAAGAGACAGATTGGTGTTTCTTTGATGCCCTAGATTACCAGTAATCTTATCTTCTTTAGATTTGAAAAGATAAACATAGTGCTAAGAAAAAATCTGGTATGTATCATGCCAATAGGGATTTACTATTGACATCAAACCCCAAGAAAATCAAAAACATACCCTTTGTACAGTGGTGGAGGGGCACAAACTAGATTTAGAAACTTTAATCATATTTCGTTTCCTGTCTTGTGTTTTCAAGTCTGCAAATTAAAAGCTGATTACGCACAACAAAAAATTCTGCCTGCTGAAAACATGTTATGGGTGTTTTGGGGGCAAAATAAGATCAAATAGGCCTAATTCATATGAAAACTGCAATCTCTTTACTGCTTATAGTAGTATCTATTAATATGAGAAATGCAGTCACCATTGTTTGTCTTAATTTAATCTGCCTGAAACCTATAGAGTAGGTTGAAGAATTTATAAAGTCAAGTTTATTTTAAAGCACATTCCTGCAAAAAGGCGATTCAAAGTGCTTTACATTACAGAAACATACTATATAGTAAGCTATTGTGAAAAAAAACAATTAACATCACAATTTTGTTAAAATTCAACAAAATCATCAGGAAGATTTGCTTTAAATGTATTGATTAATGTTCCAGATACTATGAATCAAAGGCCAGATTCTAGTTTCTATTCCTTAACCCATTTAATCCCACTGGCAACAATTGTTGCTAGACATTTTTTCTAACTTCTGGGAGCTCTACAATAATATTCTTAACTTTGGGCAGCTAATTGAAGTTTTAAAATAAAATGACAATGTGTCTACTATAAGCAATATCAATTTCATGTATGTAATGGGAGAGGTCACACTACATACATGATCTTTCACACAAGATACTTGCTTCTTGCCCGTAACGCTTGAGGTAAATGTCAGTCACAAACATGTACAAGGGTAAATCAGTAAAATATTTAAATAAACAAATATAAATAAATATTTTGAACATATGTTCTTTTGGGGGATTTATTTCTATATATAAAGAACATTTTATCCCTTCATTCATCTTTTGATCATAAGAAGAGTGAACGTCAGCTCGGCAACAATTGTTGCCGCTAGCATAATACATACACAGCACTATGCAATGTGTCCATAGTTTGCTGTTTATTCTATATGCCTTGCTGTTCCCACACAGCTTAAAACTATCAGACATTTTAGATCTTCTAGACCTGAAGGAACCTGAAAATGATGTCTTATACATCACTGTCATTCCCACAGTTGAAACCCTCCCTTCTCTAACCCCCACAAAAGGCCTCTCTTCACACAAAGTGTGGCCTATTCACTGAATGACGACTACAAAATGACGCCACTCCTGAAGGGCCATGTTGTACTGCTTGGTCTGGTGGAACAGGGACAATTTCCTCCCAGATGTAGATTTGTTCATGCTAACATTTTTACCTGATTTTGGCTCTTTGATGAAATGACCAAATCAGGTCAAAGGTCGCTTGGTACACAGAGGCAATGACATCTGCAAAATGTAGTATTGACTCTTTATGTATCTAAAATATTTCTGAACTCTATTGTAACTATTCTTTGTTATAATAGGCTATACATGGTGTGATTTTTCTTATTATTTTATATGTATAAATAGGCCATATTTGTGAAATTCAGACTATGCTGTTTCACGCCGGCAATAATTGTTGGTAAGTATAAAACCTTCATTTTTACTGACAAAATGTAATAATTCATAAATATCAATTGGAATGCATGCACTTATTTTGCAGGAAAAAAATTGGGATTAAACGGGTTAATTTAAATAAACCCAGTGTTTTATTTTTGGTGGAGGATTAAAAAAACCTCAAACCTGCTTCTCCATGTTTGGGTCTGATTCTGGAAACGCAGAGTAGGCTACAACCAGAAAACCTGAGTGGTCTTTAAGGTCGATATAATAACAGATCTTTCATGTGTTTTGGTGTTAAGCCATTCAGTGATTTATATTTATACAAAAGTATTTTTATGTCTGTTCTCTAAACTACAGGGAATACAATTCATGCAAATTTAAAATATTTATTAAATGTAAGATTTAGAGTAAATAAGACAAACACAAGAGATTCAGAAACACACACTTAGTATTGCACGTAGTCTCACTCACACACACACACACACACAACCCAAAGGTCCCCCTTGAATCTTGTCCAAACACACACTCTCTCAATTAGCCGGGGCCGCCAAGGCGACGTCAACGCGAACTTCTAAACAATAGGCACAGGGGATCCATAAAGCATAAGGAGGAAACATGAGCTAATACCACTATTCCAATTAAAGAAACATTTGTTGCCTCTGACACCTAAATGTGATTCTCCACAGCTGTGGCGTGCTCCAGTACAATAGTAGGTCTGCAAGGGCAGGGTTTGTTGTATTGTTGGCCACCGATTGTGTGAAAGGTTGAGTCAGGCCCAGACCCGGTCTCCTGAGAGGAATGCTTCATCACAACAGAGGAGACCTTTTGTTTTCCCTTTTCAAAGGATTTCCAGCGTTCCTTGCTCCAATCTTAGCCTCCTTCATACAGACACGGAAAGTTCAAGTGGATGGTGATGAAGCACATAAATTTAACTCTGTGGTTGCAATGTTCACGAGGCATTGTTGTATGTTGTGAAATCTACTGGAGGGACAAATCAGAAAAAAAAAAATACTTGCATATGTTTTTGGTAAAAGGCAGATGCTTTCTCATGTTGTTAAAATGTTGACATTTATACTGTATCTGGACAGTTCAGTCCCATAGTCAATGTAATGTTTGATGATAGTGTTCAGAGAGAGAAATGTTATCACCTATTGTGTTGTTGATCGTCTGTAGGTGGTCTATAGTTTCTGTAACAGTAGAGGTCACTCTTCTCTCCTTCCTTACAGCATTAAAAACAAAGCCCTGAAACAGACATGTGAGCTTCAAAAGAAAGACACTAAATGCACAAAACTAATCCAGCATTCAAGGGCATATACATATAATTATTATCAGCTAAATGTTTTCTTTTTATTTTCAGTTCATGCTTGCAGGTCACCATTGTTCAGTTTTAATTATATTTCCCAAATTACTTTATGAACAAAATTATGAAATAATTTGCTTGAATATGTTATTTTTGTGATGGAAAACTTTGATACTAGTGAATAACACAATGTCCAACTGACAAGGTCTTAATACAGACATGCACAGAAATGGCTTCATGCCTTGTATGTCAGCACTATAATGCAACAGCAGTACCACTTGTTCTGCGGTAGCTGTGGTTAATGTCATACAAGAACAGCTACTTAGATGCCTTTGGACTCAGTGAAGCTGTATGCATAACTAGTGTACGGCTAGTGTGTCAGATGTCGACTGGCATGACGAGTCCTGGGGTCTTTTACTTTGAGAAGTCGTGGATCTATTAAAAAAATAAATAAATTACTAACCATGCCACAAAAAAGGACAGTAAATCAGATTTTTTTTCCACAAAGAAACCAATTCCCCAAAAATATATCACAACAAAGCATAAAGCATGTTATCCTTCTTTTTTTCTGTTTTCTTTCAAGAAACTGTTGAAACAGATTTAGTTTACTTATTGGAAATATGAAAAATGGTTGTTGTTCCTAAGAATGTTTATAATTAATGATTTGCATTTCTAGAGGCTGTGCAAGCTTGTGTGTAAAAGCTGGATTTTCCCTTGAATTTTACCACTGGAGTGTTCCTTTTCGTAGTGGTGCAGCCCTGATGAAATCCAGAGGTTGAATAGCTTTGGTGGGTGCTTTCCTTTTCAGATCTTTCATCTCAGGCGGGCTAACCTGATCTTGTGCAGTTAGACTATGAGCCGGAGATCTCTGAACTTCCTGGTGTCCCAGTAATGATTGTTAATGATGTCATCTGATCAGGAGGAGCGGATGTGTGTAGCTATGAGTATTTTGTGCTCAAAATCTGGTCTGTGTGTACATCCAGTGTTCTTTGGAGCAGATACCTCATTAGACTGAGATGTGGCTCATTTTGTTTTGGTGGTGGAGGTGGAAGGGAGTGCAGCAGGAAACATACTTGACAATGAACCCCAGTGTCTGAACAAGCAACCATAAGTGGCCTCATCTTCAGTCTGAGTAAGAGGCCATGAGTTCGATTTTCATCAGCCCTGAGTCTTAGACAGTACTGATAGTAAAGTTGAAAAGGTTAACCTGATTATTTATCATTGTAAGCTTATTTATGAAGAATACAAAATAAGTTCATTTCTATACACTTGCATTTTCTGTCCTTGCTGAGTACAAGGTTGTGAGGGTTAATGGGACTGAATCATACTATCAGATTTAATTGAACTGAACTGAATTCACCCGATATTAATTCAATTTAAATTAATTAAACTGAACAAAATTTAACAAAACTGAAGTGCAATAGAGTGTAAAATAAGTGTAAACAAACTACTTAAGTAAAGAATAACACAGTAGAATTGGAGTGATTTAAACTGTGTCAAATTGAATAAATAGATATTAAGCTTAACTAACATTTTATGAATTGATCTGAATTAAACTGAACTTAACTAAATCAATAAGAGTTGAGTTGTTTCAATTGTAGTGACTTGACGTAACCTGAATGGAACCAGTTCAATCAAAATTAGGACTAAAACACTGTTACAGGTTTAAAGCCTGTCAAAAGCATTCAAAAGTGACAAAAAATGTTTTAACAGATCAAAACAGGATTGCAAGCATCTGAACTTATTATTAGTAGTTTTGGGAATGCCCAGTGCTTCATTATTGACAGCAGAGAATATTTAACTTGTTCCCATTTGAGAAAATTCTACCACTATTATATTTAAATTATACTTGGATGCATTTACCAACCTTACTTTAAACACTGAACTTGCATTGTAATTTTTTACTTTCTCGAAATTTATCATCTCCTATGTTAATTGGCAAAGTAAATTTGTGGAACTGAAAAATTATTTCAACCAAAGATGATGGGAAAAACCTCTGATCAACAAGGAAAATATATGTTCTTATATTTGGGTCTACAATTAATGTCAAACATAGGTAGTAGATATAGGACTAAATATTTAAGATTGCTTCATTATACGGCTTGATTGTAACTTTGGCTGTCACAAATTTTACATTCATTGTTTTTTTTAATAATAATTAGCTGCCTTGTCAATTTAACTGTGATAAGATATGAACAATTTTAAAATTTCTCTTCAGTGTTTTAGCACTGATGGTAATACGTTTGGTCACAACAAGCTGGTAAATCTCAAAGCAAACGAAACATGGAGTCCAAACATGGCGTTGATGCCACATATCAATAGTCTTGGGTTCTAGTGTCATTGTCAGGAGAAATACAGATGACAGGCTTCTCCAAGAATCAGAGAGATCCATCAATCTGACATATGAAAAAATACGTAGCCTAAAAGTGTAGCTTAATTTGATATTGATAGTAATTTTCTATGGTTTTTAAAATCTGTTAAAATCACAACAAAAAAAAAGACTATTTTTAATTTTTTCTTTTAATTTTTTTTATAACTGTCACCATACACAAAAATATACTTTACAGGAAATTTGCTGAATATTTAAATGTATTTACTAATATTACAGACTAGAAATCCGAACACCATATCCTCACCAGAGGGCCCCCGGAGAATAGGGCCGAGCTGTTAGATTGCTTGAAATCCTGCTTGTGTCTCACACAAACAATGTTTAATGATTTCCTCTCCCAAACATACAGATGTGGGCAGACAAGGCATCATAAAAGCCTTGCAGATAGTGCTAATGGGGCCGTGGTTGTTAATGGGGCCAGCAGTACTCTCATTGATAAATGATGCTTATCATACTCAAAGCACCAAGGATTTGTTTCACTTTTCCCACTGCCAATTCTTTGATTCAGCCACAGATAACACCCTAATGACCTGTGGTATTGATGTGGCTTACCATGCTTGTTGTAATTTGCCGAGATAAAGCCAAACATTTTCTTGTTTCATCACTAAAAGTACAGTTTTGGTGTGACCATGCGACGCCTGGTTAATGAAATATAATAAAGTGAAGAAATTACATTGGAAAAACAAACAGGATGTCTGCTAATAACCTGGCTGTTACTTATTGTGTTTCTGGAATATAAATACAGTTCATGGTTCTTTTTTTGAGCAGCCTTCTCTTTGCAGAGTCCCATACAACCATTTTCCAGCCCCACATTTAGACCTCAGCTAAATGGGTGTAATTACATCATGTTTGCCTCCTACCTCATAAGACGGGATGGAAGTAAAGGGGGATGACCCCTTTCGTCCAGAACATGACCTGGGAATGTAGACATGCAGCCTGTGACAATGGGAAGCATGGTGACCTGTCTAATGGGCCACAGCTGATGCCCTGCAGCATCCATCTGTTCACTTCAGTTCTGTAGGTCTTTGACAGTGCTAATGCGGAGGTAAATGCATTTTTACATAGTTTGTACATTTGTTTTGTTGCGAAAATGCATGCCGAAACTTTACTGCTCATCCAAGTTTCTGCAAAAGATCACAAACTGGGAAGCAGCACAAATGCACTAATTCATGCGAGTGATATTTTACAATATCTGTTCTGATATGGAAAAAAATACATCCCTCTTCACTGCAATCTGGAAGAAATTTATGTCCTGTCATTTAATATAGTTGTCTTTTGATGCTTAATGCACCATTAGGACTATGTTTTATGTACTATTTTATGCTGCACTCACTACCTAAGACCTGATTATGAGCAGCTTGATCAATATCCTCACATATCTGGTTCTGCAGGGGAGAGAGAGGGTTCTTATTTAGGAAGTAAATTGAGCCCAAACTTTCCTGTCAAAGCGGTAAAAGACTTCTTGAAAATTTGTGGTAAATTAGTAGCAGATGTGTATGTTTATGCAGATAAATTGAATTATCTGGGCTTTGTTGCCCCGGCACTGGGTCCTCAGTGGCCCTCTCTAATCATGCCGTCAGTGATTTAACTGGCTTCAATGGGTATTGCCATTTCAGGGGAACTAAGGCAGGCACCAGGAAATGAAACACGGTTGCTTTAACATAGATTGTTTAAAGAGTGACTTAACTCTCCCTTCACCAACCACAAAGTTAATCTCCTCTTTAATGTTATGAAGGACAAGATGGATTAAAAAAAGAATCCAACATAGAATCCACATAATAAAATATATCCCTATTGCTTGCTGATTCTTAATTTGAGCATTGATCAAATTAAGAATCAATGCACAACAAGCACTTTTCACAAGCATTTATTGAATAAATATTCATATGCAAGATGTTAATTTAAATGTGAAATTCTGATATTTATCTAGTTTTACATTCTTCTTACTTCCATCCATCATATTTGAATAAGAAGTTGCCACTTAGCAGAAAGAAACAATATGGATTTGTGATGCCTGTGGTCACACTTTATGATTTTGAACCCAAAGGTTTCGGCTTTAGTTCAGTACAAATAAAGAGTTAAATAGAACTGTGTTTGGACTGACATAAAAAGTTCACCCCCTTGGTAAAGGTTTTCACTTGAAGACTCACTGACAAGGTTCAAAACCCCTAACAGTTTAAAAAGATGAACCATTGAGCCATTCTGTGTACACAGAATCCTTTAATTATAATTTTTCTTAGAGACTATCATGAATTCCATGACATTACAGTTTTTGTCTGTAGTATTTGGGTCAAACGGCAAGTCAAACTGTAAACATCAAAGTCTGAGCACACAGAAGTCATGGGGTCAACGCTCTACTGCTAACATCGTAGAAGGAGTCTACAGACAAAAATAAGAAAATCTGAAATAATGTTCTTTAAGCTGCAGGACAAGGCCAGCTAACCATAATACAATCCAACATGAATTCTACAATGTATGAGAGAATATTTGAGGAAATGAAAGGTTATGTGTAAAAAACAAAAATACAACTGAAGAAGACTTTGTAATATTAAAAAAGTCACATCTTAACTGACAGCACATATGATGTGTTCCCATTATCACTTCAGCAAAACTCTAATTAATGCAAAAATGTTGTAACACTACACTCAACCCAATCCACATATTGACATTGTTCAAACAACAATGGAAAACAGATTTGCTTCATCTTCATAAACTAACTGCGATGAACACCTGTCCATCACTGATGCATGTATGCCATTCACTGACAATATTTACACCAGCTCTGAATTGTGTCAAAACTCTGATGCCAAACCACTTTTTAACATTCTCATATGGTTGAATGTTCTATGTCAATCTCTACCAACATAGCAAGTGGGAATTTTGCAAAGGAAAATGGAAAGCAAGCTTCACCACTCTGTGATCACCACTCTGTGATGAAGCTTGTGTCAAGGCCCCACTTCATCCTTTAGCAGACCCAGCCCTCGACCAGGGGAAGGTCCTTTATTATTCCCCGTCAGGTCTGCCATTTTTCACCTTTGTCTAAAAATACAATGGAGGAGGAGGGGAGGTCTGAAAGATTGCTCAAGAATTGCCGGAACAAAGGGAGCGAACTTGGAGGGGCTAAAAATACAGCACAGCGTGTGAATACGATAAAGGACTTCACGAGAGGACGCTGACAAAGCTTTGCTGACTTTCAAGTGGGAGAACAATGTGGCAGACACTTTCAGGGCGTTTGGCTGCTCGCGGTGGCGGCTGGACAGGCTGTGAAGCAGGATGTCGACATCAGCCCTCATGGAGAGAACTGAAGCCTGCCTAAAGACAGCATAGGAGACAACAGGGAGCAAATCATGATTGTTATTAATATGAAAACTTGAGAGGCTTCTTTTAGCTAAACTGTTATACTTGTGATTGTGGTGGCAAAGACAATACAAAACAAGATAAATCGAGAGGGACCTGAGAAAAGGCATACCAATAGATGCAACATGAGAAGGACCCATGACCCCTCATCTCATTGATTTAGACAAAAGAGGGCTGGACTTAATTACCTTAAATTTCCCCCCTGCCATCAGTTTCTCTGTTGACCACTTTTTCCAGAAAAGTAAATGCATGTGTGCATGTGTATGTATGTGTGTTAAGTTGTGTCTCTCAAAGTAAGATGTATGTTTTTATGGCTAAATTTGTAATTTAGTAGTGCATGCTGTGCTCTGGAAATTCTGGTCTCCCTCATCTGTAATCTGATTTCAATGGCAGTGCCTTTAGAGGTGGAGACAATCTGATTTTCTGGTTTGACTGAGCAACTGGTTTATGTATGTATGCATGTGTGTGTTTGATGCAAAAGGTTAAATACTTATAAGGCATCACCATTCAGGTGGTCAGTATCTTTTCTGGTGAGACATTATGAGAGTATTTAACTGGACATACTGCAAAAAATAAGGTCAATTAGAATGTAAAGAGATGCTGAAGCCTGTGAAGAAAAGAGGAAATTATGGAAAACAGCAAAATCTTCCTGATTCCATCAAAAATAGTTTAGGAGACATCACCAAAAAACCTGGAGCATTTTTACAGCTGTTACACAAAACTGCAATGTAGATAATGAATAAATAGCTACTCTGAAAATGACTAAAATTATAGCTCAGTTGTTTTTGTTTGTTTGTTTTTTTAATGTGGTGTTTCGTTTTGAAATTGTACTTATTTGAAACCTTGATGCCAATTGAAACCAATAACTGGTTTATGTCTACTTCTTTGGTTTCAAGTGGTATCAAGGTTTGTACAATTTCAAAACTGCACATTTTTTGCCATTCTGTTCAAAGTAAATTTAAAAAGATACCAGAGAAAGTCGTGGAGTGACCAGTGTCTTCCCTAGATGTATGCAACATAAAGTAGTTCCTTGCTCTCCCCCTGATGCTTCCTGCCAAATGGAGGACACTTTTTTGTCGCTTTCGAGGCAGACAAATTCACCTGTATTGAAATACATTTAATTGCAAATAAGTCCCGACATAGCAACTAAGTGTTTTCTAGACAGTCTGTATCGTTCAAAACAGAAAGTTGTGTGTAAAACTTCTTAAATTACATTTTTACATTTTTGAAACATCAGGTAAAACAAACAAACAAAAATGCGTGAGATTATCAACCATTTAGCATAGTTAGCTTAGCTTCAGACTACTGTTTGCCGCCATTTCATTACCATGTAATGAATTAAGGGGAAAAAAATTACCAAGATATTCATATATTTAATGTGTCCCTATTCTGGTTCTGATTGGTTGTTTTGGCCAGAATGTTGCATTAATTTAGAAAGCAATAATGTTGCATTAATTTAGAAAGCAATAGTAATAGGGATGAGGTGGAGGAAACTGATTCTTTTTACAAATTATCTGTCTCATAACAGACTGTCACGACATGGTGACAGCTTTAACAAATATGGAGAAAACATTTTTTTATTAGTTATTTACGGCAACTTGAATAAAATGCAGCTAAATAGCATTTTTTGAGAAGTTTGGATTGATTTATATGTATTTTGCATGTTTGCATTTGACTGTTGCTCATAGGCAGAGACATTTCAGTAAGCTAAAACTAAAAGAAAAAAATTTAAGTAACCTACTTGTATACTGTATGTGGACTGTTGGATGTAAAATTCATGAGCAGGAAATATTGTACTAGTTATCAGTACTGAACCAAAAGCAAGCCTTTAAAATTGTGACAAATTTGATAGGTCAGATAGACTTAAAAATTGTAACAGAGCTGTGTATTTCTTTAACTCTAGTAAATAAGAAAGAAATGACACAAGGTAAAAACTGGACATTTAAACATCATTGCTTAAAGATTGAGACTTTAATAAGTGTTTTAGAGAAGAGTGGAGTTTGCATTTAGTGTGTAATCTGCCTGGAACATCAACATACGTTCTCTGGGAGGAAGAGAAGGATTGGAGAAAGATAAAAATCACATTCATCAAATTGGAGGATAAGAGAAAACATGTTCAGGAATTAGAGAAAACATTAAGTTATAGGAAGCCTCCCACGAAATCCTCTGCAAAAATATGTAAATTATTTACATAGAAAACAATAAAATAAAGCAAGAATGGTAGATAAACAGCTCAATCAACAATCCATGCACACACCCACAAATAAGGAGAATTTAAAGAGACCAATCAATATGACAGCCATGTTTTTGGACAGTGGGAGGAAGCTGTAGTATCCAGGGAAACACCATAAATGCACTGGGAGAACATGCAAACACTATGCAGACCTCAAGATAGCATTGCAGCACTGTTGCCTTCTTGCTGCATGGCAAAAGAGCCTCTGTGCAGTCCCTAATATTATGAATTATGACTCCAATATGCATTTTACAAAGCATATAAATTTATTGATGAAACTAAATCTTTTCTGGAAGTAAAACATATTTTTCAATTGATTATAATGGTGCATTTTCTAAAATAAGTGTGAGCTGGGTCTACGATTGACTTGATGCCTGATCCTCTTTGATCCAAATCGGAGCTTTTGGTATATACTGACAACCAAAAACAAACCATGATCCGAATCCTTTAAAACACCCTTCTTGGATAATCAAAATGAATGATTAATGACTCACAATTGCTGCTTAAGATGGATGAGTTGGGCTTCTCTTTTACATGATTTAAGACTGCTCAGTTGCACCACACGCATGGGTGCATGCATGAAAATTCAAATTCATACAAACATTCCTCAACATGATACTGTTTACTGTAATTAGTATCAGTCCATTTGCAACCCACTGACCCAGGGTGACCCGCCAGATCTGGGTCAACAGGGACAAGCTGCACCGCAGTGGAGATGGTTGGGGATCGAGGTAAGGCAGGCCATCCATGTAAGAGTGCATTATCATGCACTCTTGTGTATAAGCTCTTGTGTATCAGTATAAGCGGGGTGGAGGATGAATGTCTGGGGCTGAAGTGTGTGTCTACCAGGTGTCTGTTGGCAGGTGACAAAGACTGGTGTGCAAACTGTAAGTGTTTCTGTGCACGTGTGGGACTTTGTGGCTGTGTGAGCGTACTCCTCATTGTGCTGGACTTCAGAGGCCCAAGCGTCTCCTGCTTCCTCTCGGAGGCAGCGGGTTAAAAATAATGTGGTGTGCAATGAGCAACGGGGAGCAAGGCGCAGACAGCAAGGAGCCAGAGCGTCACACATACACACACCCTCAGCTAATCACACTTGCTCCCGCACACACACACTGTACAGTAGTGCTCTATGGATTTTTTCCCTGTTTTATTGGTATCTCTCTTACAGACCAAAGATCCTCATAAACGCCATCATACACAAAGAGAAGGGATTATCATTCAAATCACTGACACTTCATCCTTTATTTCAGAATAGATAGAAAGCAGATTTAACATCTGCTTAGACCTTTTTATTTTCATGTTTTATAAATACTTAATACTCTCACCTCATTTTGCTTCTGAGAAAAATGAGTTGCTCAGAAGTTGTTTTTTTTTTTTATTCAATAAATTCCATTGAATAAAAAAAAACAGACAGCTCACTGATTGATGAACTGCACATCGATTCTTGATCTACAACTTAAGATACATTTAGTGACACAAGGTGGCACTGGGATCATGCTGGTGATCAAGTAAATCGTTGACTCTAGCGTACCATGTGCATGTTTACGCTGACTATCAGAAAATTATGAAGAGAGCACCAATGACTCACAGGTAAATGTCCTATTGCAGCTTTCTCCATATCTTTCTTGTCTACCCCTCCCTCCATCGCGTGAGGAAGTCAGGGCGGCAGCAGTCTCTCTCCGCCCTAAGATAAGCCTGACTCCAGTCAGCCCTGCGCACCTCCTGTCATCTGTCTGGTCTCCTTATCAGCTGGACTGTGCAGAACAGTGGTGTTGACGCTCTAATTAAACCCATGCTTTCTCACCTGGCCCCAGCACACAGGTGTCTTTGATCTGCAAGTAGAACTTTTTGCAACATAATCTTACAAAAAGAAGTTCTGCAGAAAATTGTTGAATGTTAAATGTTAATGTTTATAGATGTTTCCTTGAAGATTGTGTGAAACCATTTTTATAATCAGAAGGAATAAACCACACAACAGTGTTTTTGTACACTGTGTAAAAAGTTGCAATGTTTAATGATAAATTAATTAAATTTTTAAGCCTGCTTTTTAAGTTATGATCATCAAAATGTTATTTTTTTTTCCAAGTTGCAGAATAACAAACATTTTTTTCTTATTTTTTTTTAAATATTTTATAAAATTCAGTTTAGAGGTTAACACACATTTCCTTATACTTTGGTATTATTTGGTGGCCTTTCAAACTGTATAATTCAAACATTTTGATATCTTCCCTCAAACTTCTTGCCGTAGTTTAGAATTTCTGCCCATTCCTCTTGACACATAATTTCAACTTTACATTTCTTCATTTGCACTAGAACATCATTCCTAGACCAGGTAAAAGCTTTTCAGTTCTGCCTTATTTCACCATTAAAGTCCAGTCTTAATCTGGCTTGAATGGGGGGGGGGGGTAACTGGCTGATTGACCATTACTATGTCCAGACTGTGTTCTCTTATGATGGTGCCAAGCTGAGTTTATGATATGTACAGCTCTATTATGCTGACTTGAAGAGACACAGTGGCTACTGCAACACCAGACACTGCAAACAATGATTTGTATCTTTGAAGGTGCATTTCTGCTGGTACATATTAAAAATCTTGATTGAAAAAATGATCACTGTCTGATAAAATTATTTTTGCACTTTTCTTAGTAAGGCGGTATACTAGGGACGGCCATACTACATTACTACATCTTCAACTTTATCTGATGTTGGTGTGTACAAAGTGGGAGTCTTGCACTTTTATGATCTTTTGACTCATGCATTTTAAAGATGAATTTTCACACCTTTCAGTGTTCTTATCAGTGCCTCTGACCTAAAGCAATTAAATCACCTCCATAGAGGAAAATCAATATTCACAGACTTAAGCCATGACCAACAGGTTACATGGTTCCAGCCATTAAGGTAAGTAAAATGGTCTATTTTGCCTCAATTCAGTGTATCTAATACAACATATGCCTGATAAGGAGACTCTAATAGAGGTCTGCAGAGACACTTGAGGAAAGGGTTGAACACAAAAAGGTATACTCATAAATGTTTATAGCTCACCATTAAACTTTGCTTAGATGTCGGATGTGTCAGTCGCTGATAGCAGAGCCCTGTCAGTTGATTTATGGCCTTCCTTGAAATTACCTTAGTGACGCCTGGGAAGGATGACTAACCAACTCAGGTAGGGTCAACAAGCTCAGACAGTCAGATAAGAGAAAGGCAGACACAGAGACAGATAGCCCCTGGGACGGAAAAAAAGAATGAGGGTCGCTTCATGTAAACATGGCAGACATCTCTGATCTGCCCTAAAGACACAAGACCAGCCGCAAGCTAGTTTATCTGATGATGCTATTGTTTATCCAGATTTGATATGGAGGTCATGCAAGTTAATATTTAACATTATCAAATTAATTTGAAAACCTTTTTTTTCCCCCCTAAAATACTACATCAGTCATCTATTTTAAGTGTCTTTCGGTGTGTTCTTGCTGGCAACAAAAGCTCTAATGTGGCATTTATCCAGCATGATATCATTACACAGAGTGTGTCCATCTTTTGCACTTTCTCTCTCCTAGTTGAGATGTCAAACCTCAACACCATTTGTCTCAATCAGCTGCCACAGCTTCCATTTGGCCTGTGCACCCATTCAATATTGAAACCAGCAGCTTCTAGTTCAGACATTAAAACTTGCACACACATGCAAACGCACCCAACCAGTAGCACACCAGCATGTCTTGCAGCCACACATCCCACCGTAATGCCATTTAGTATAATAGCTCTGCGAGCAAATAGCAGTTAACTGTGTTAACGTCTGAATCTGGTTCACAATGCCTATGTGAGCATCTGTCATCTTTATCAATAAGCTGAGGGTCTGACGCGAATCCAATTTGCTCCCCAAACCTATTGTTCCGATGTCATCTGAATTTAGATCCAAACACAAGCAGTCAGTGACAATAATGTCACAGGTGCTTGTCCTGTCCTCTGACCTAGAAGGTATGTGTGTTTGCAGAGATGGACTTTCTCTTCTCCCAATTAAGATACAATGAATCTTGTCAGCGCTGCCCTGAGCTGAACCCTAGCCATAAAAACAACACTAATTTTCAGGAGGTGAGTTTGAATTTTTTATTTTGTTGGGAGATTGGGTGGCATTGATGGCTGCAGAGCTGGGTCTTCCCCCTGACACTGACCTGCTGACCTTCTTGACCTCCGAGGTGGCTTGGACAAAGGAAGCCTTTCCCTTTTAATTCTGCCCAGGGAGCGTTATATGGGACCTGACCCTGTGCTCCTCTTAACCTTTTGGACCTCTGGCCTGATGTCCATGATTTAGGGCAAATTTCATTACATGCATTCTCCGGATGAGACTGTTTGCTAAGAGGATACGGCAAAGTCACAACTCAGCCTGATTAAAATGCCAGGTATGGCTGACAGAACACAAACTCAGATGACCAAAATGCATGATTCGTGGAAATGTAACAGTACATTATGAATTGATGCAGAACAAGTAAACTCTATTATATTGTGCAAATGAGGGAGTAAAGTCCAATTCTGTAGTCTCTGTGGGGAGGTATGGTATGCCAGGAATGGTGTATAACATGTCAATACAAATGACATTCAGTAGTTTGCAAAGGTATTCTTGAAATGTTTCACATTTTGACATGTTACAATGATAAAGATCTATTTTGAATAATGATTAAAAAGTGAAAGAAACAAATCTTGGTTTTCAAAGTTTTAGACAAAAAAAACCTGCATTCAGGCCTTTGGGTCCCTCCCAGTTTTGTTGATGTGAAGCTGAAACTTCTATCAGTTCCTCTTTGCAAGATAAATAAAACCAAGTCAGCTCAAACTGAGGTAGACTTTGACTAATATGCACTTTGACTTAGCTATTCTAGCACATGAAAGGGTTTGATCTAATCCATTCAATTGCAGCTTTACCTAAATGCAGAAGGTCCTTGTTCTTGTCAACTCTTACAGCTGCTAACATTTGAGGTATTTTTGTATTGCTTTCCATCTTCCCATGAACTCTAACCACCTTCCCTTTATTTGTTGAAGACAAGCCTTTGTACAATAATGACACTACCACCATGTTTTGTCATGGGCATGGTGTTTTACGCCACTCTTCCTTCAGTCCAAAAGTTTCAATATTGGTCTTATCAGATCACAGCACACTCTTCCGCATGATTGCTGTTTCAGCCTAAAATTGTATGACTTTCTTTCAACAATGGTTTTCCCCTTGCCATGAAGGACACTCAATATCTTCTTTCTGTGCTTTGGATTCCTGCGGCTCCTCAAGAGTTAACATGTCTCTCTTGACTGCCTCCCTTCCTGCCCACATTTAGGAAAGATTAACCAAATGGCCAAGTCATGAAAGGTTTGGAGTTATGCTATGCATGTTATATGTTGGAAGGATGGTTTGAACAATGCTCTGTTAAATATCCAAAGCTTGAGTTGTTGTTTGATAATCTAAAACTGAATTAAAACATGTCTCTTCCATGTCTCTTTCCCTGATCTTTTTACTGTGTTGCTTGGCCTTTACAATGCTGTTTGTTCTCTAAGGTTCTCTAAAAGTTTGAGGCCTTGCGATAACAAGGCCTCAAACAGATAATCACACAGTGATTAAAATGTTCACATTTCTCCCTATCAATGACATGACTGTTAATGATAGCTGGCTTCAGTTGACTGTACCAGGTATCAGAATAAAGACTGAATACAAATGCAAATCCCATTTTAATTCTAAATAATTTTTAAAGAAATTTATAATGTTCCTTAACTTTGCAATTATGGCAACTTTTTGACAGCGTGTTTCATAAAAGCCTCACTACTCTCCTTTTGAGGTCACTGCACATTGTATGTATTTGCAAGATATGCTTACATATTGTGGGAAATCTAAGTGTAATAAAGTTATATTCTCATTCTCAATATGCTTTCAATCATGAGTTACATGCATTAAAGCATGTAACTCAGCAGGGAAAGTTTGTAACATCCAGAAAGAAAAAAAAAAAACAGAACACAGGTGCCAACAGTGAAGTACTCAAAGGATAAGTGAGAAGTGTAAGACAGGAAAGACTCTTGAGGGCTCCTGCCACAATTGGCGCCTCCTCCTGTGTGCTGTCTACCTGTCTCTCTCCCTAGTTGCCATGTTCTTGTCAGTGTTGACACCCTGTCAGCCCCACCTAGCTGAGGGCCTGTAGGTAGTAGGCAAGCAACCGTGGTGGAGGTACACAAAGCAGGCAGTCTGAATGGGAATGACTGGGCTTGGCTCTCATGGAGCCAGCCTTCTAGACGCACACAATAGCAAGGCCTGAGGCCGGGGCCTGTAACTTGAAGCCTCGGCCTGGTATTTTAAGAGGCCTGAGTGGCTCTGGAGCCAGTTGTCAATCAATTGGCGTGCACAATCAGGCAAAAACAAGACTTGCCTCAGTCGAAAAAAAATTAGACGTTGACAGGATAGAGAATATTGACAGAAACCCCTTAAAATGAGACTCAGAATTTTTTCACACATTCCTGAAGCCTGCACAACAGACTCTTTTCAGCTTAGGCTTTCTGATAGCAAGTACGTTAATCAATAGACAAGGTAGGTCTTTCATTATCATTACATTCACTTGCATCATTTTATAATGAGGGAGAGTAAATCTCTGACCTCTATCCTTTTGCTGAAACTGAAGATGGGGCAATACTACTCTAAAAAATGAATATCTTCTAGAGTAGAAAACTGTATTAATTATTTTTGCGGCCCTGCATTTTCTTTTTTTTTTTTTGGGTTGTTTCTTGTGCTGACTATTCTTTATTGCCAGTCAGTGTGTTGTTGTTATTCTGCCTGTCCATTTACTCTGCAGTTTTATGTCTTGGTGGTGTTACTGATGATAATTGTACTATGCAATCTCTTCTTCTATCTTTTGATCTCTAGCATTGGAACATGTAATTACAAAAGTTCATTTCCAACCAGAAAGAGAGGGACAAAGTGTGTATAGCTTTAGTTATGTTGCATCAACATGTGTCTTGGACCATGCTCTTCTCCTACTAGAGTCAAATTCAGGATTGCGTCATGTGAGTAAAGAAGAGCTGAGCGCACCTAAAACACTCCATTGCATTATATGCAGAAAGGGATGGATCAGTTTTCTTTTAAGTGGGGTTGAACACTGTATAAATGAGCAATCAGTGTCTTACCTGCATTAAAGGGATCATTCAGAATTTCTGCAGTTAAGTTCTGTTTAAAGGTTATAAGGAGTCAATATCTTATATACAGTAACTTAATTTTGTAATAAAGAACACCAACATTTGCAGGTCCCAGAATCTGATGCCAACATCTAGCTCAAAAAGGATATAGACCAAATGTGACTTCTACCTTTTTCAAACAACTCTGAGCTAAAGAACTTGCTGCATGAACTGTGAACCGTGTCTCAAAGAAAACATTTTCACAGTAAAAATTGTTGTGACACAAAGGTGATTTAATGTAGAAATGTAACTGTTTAGAAGTGTTGAGCAAGTTTGCATCGACCCACTTTTTTTATTCATGCTGATACAGATATCTGGTCAATACTGATGTGACACAGATAGCTCTGCACCAGTCCAGCATCAAATACACAAAGAGCTTGAAAAGCTTGGGCAAACATATAAATTCAGCACAAATTACTTTTTTTTCAGTGAGTGCATTTAAAAAAAGTATACCAGACAATGTTAAATAAATAATAAAGACTTGGTAGCTGACAAAACAATAGGTTAACTACCATTGTCAAACTTATAAAAAATAAACAGAAACAACCCTGTCAAATGGTTTAGAAACTGCAAATAGGAATTCTAAATATAATGTTATGTAAGCTCAGAGCACAATCATAGAATTCAAATTAAAAGATCTGCCTTTATGGATCGGGCAGAATAACAAACAATTTAGAAATTTTCTTTCAACACATATACAGATATCAGATTGGTGCATCTCTAGTTTTGAGGGATACATTTTTGTTGTTGTTTATTCAAAAAAAACATACCATACCCATTAAATCCTTGGAGGACAAACGTTGGACAGATCATTGTCCATCATATTTCAGATGGTGGAAAATTAATCTCAAGGAGTCCTTCGCTGAGTAAAGGTTGGAGTGACTCTGACATGAAAACTTCTGAATCACCAAACGTAAATCAGTCTCATTCATCATCACTCCCTATTAAACCCAACCTTATAAAAACAGAGGTTCCTATCATCCTACAACAGACTTTAAAATTGCAATGTCAAGATAAAAATCTTTTTTTCTGGAAGATTTTGATGACTTGAATGGACAAATAAATGTATATTGAAAAAAAGTTGGTAAGGAATAGTATATTAATAATACCACTATCATTTTACTTAATAAATAATGGTTGTCTAAATGTAATCATGCTTTTATTAAACTTTTACTTAAACCGTCAAAGTCTTGCTGGTGATATCTGCAGACTGGACACAATATGTTGCGTGAGCCCAGAGACACTTGAGCTGGAGGTGTCTGAGATTAAAAACATGCAGGTCTTGACTGAAGTGTTGCAACTCTTTCTGCCAGCAAGATGGAGATTAGAAGTGACCAGTGGTACCATCAGAGCGCGGTGCCTGCCACGTGTTTGTCAGTGAAACATGCATCCAGACACATCTGCAAGCACTTGACGGGGCCTTTTCCTGCCGCCCTGTTTCTGAGGGGTCTGGAAGGTTGACACGCCGATGCTGACCTTATTGTGCCCCACCTGTCACTTAACCTTTATGTTAGATGTCAGTTCTCCCTGCCACTGTCGTTCAATCGCCCCAGCCCTGATGCCAAACACCATGCACTGTTTAAATAGTGACCTCAAACTTCAGCCTGTGAAGAGAAGCAGTCACAAAGCAGCCAACAAGCAAATGAAATGTTCTCTCTAAGTTAACTGCAGAGGTGCTGAATTTGGAGTGATAGCAGGGTGAGAAATAAAGAAACTAGTGTATCATGTTGGTACAAGGGCTTCATGTTAACCTCTCTTTGTTATAATTAGAAAAAGACCCCCCTACCCTGCCTCATAAAACTGAACAGGAAATTGTGAAAACTACTACTTTCTCACCCAAAGCAGTTATGTTCCTCAGTCTTTGAAAGAGCAAGGGTGAGTGTGATAAACTGTTTAAAAAAGTTTACATTTTCTTTGCCTCTGGAGCCTTAGAAACACAAGCTCACGCTGTATAAATCTGTCAGGGCTACAGGGCTGAGCATATACAGAGTCTTGATTTACACGTTCCAGATGCAGGATTAAACTTTGGCGAAGCGCTGGAGCATCACACACACCGTGCTCCGTTCGTTGCCTGGCTCCCCTTTGATGAAAATCTCTCCTGCTTTGATGCCGACCATTAAGATTCCCCCAACAAACAAACAAAAGCTCAAAAGACAGTCATACATAGACTTTCAGGGTGGTATGCACCAACAATGAAACACATCTGTCCAGTTTGGGTTAGACAATGTATTTTATGATCGTACAAGAGAAATTCCCAGCTCATGAAAGCAGGAGCACATGTCAGAGTCTGACTATATGAAGATTCCCCAATGGTTTAGCACAATAAGACATTGTCGATTATGAATTCAAACATTGCTCCACATTTGTCTCCTGAGTGAACTTGCATAATGACACATTTTAGAAACAAAAGGCTTACAGAGAGGAAGAGAAGAATTGTACTGCAATGTGTGTGTGTGTGCGTGTGTGTGTGTTTGTCTGCTCTGGCTGATGTGGTGTAGCCACACTCCTACTTCCTTGAGGGTTTAGCCAGGGGTGCGTAAACAGTGATCCTATGGTGCTGGGCGGAACAATTCAGTGTCAGAGAAAAGGTCAGCCATCGCTGTTGAGCTCCGTCGGGTCAAAGAGAAACACAGACAGAGAGAGCAGGCTAAAGTGGTGAGGGCCCGGAGAATATGTTTCCAATAGACCCTCGTCAGGCTGTGTTAGCATCTGTGTACAACACGTGCACCACAGGGATCATGACCCTCCACTTCCCTTTCCCTTGTTCTCCCCAGTGGGCAAAGCAGCCCTGCAAGGTCACCACAGAGCTGAATGGGGCAGAGGAAGGCACAATCTAAACTGACTCCCAGCAAGCACCTTCCCCTAAACAACCAACCCCTCCTCTCTCTTTCAACACACAAATATGCATATACACCCCCTGGACATTTCTAGAGAGGAGAACACCAGAGAGGTCCTACCCCATCCCTGCCAGGGTCACTGACAGCCTGCAAAATCACACCAGAGCCCTAAGTATCAGGCCAGGGGGAATGAAGCAGGCAAGGGCCACACACATATTTCCTCAATGGCAGTGTATGTGTGGGGCTTATGTTTCTGAAACGGAGCCACAATATGCAGTTTGTGTAACAAGTCATTGTTTGGATGGCACAATGAAGTCAGAGGTTTTGCAATAAAGACTGAACACAAAGGCCACATGACGAACTAATAGGATTACCGAGAAAGTAAATATATTGTTCTTTAGATTACAAATTAAAAACATCTTTTTGAGTCCTATTTAAAGCAAGCATTATAGTTAAGGTGATTCATTGTTGCCACAGCACTCAAATAAACAAAGAGTGTCTTGAAAGTGTGTTCATATTCTTGGAACCATGAAATATTTAACACTTTACAAACTTTAATGTTTTTATTTGTCATTTTTTGTGTAAGTCCAAGTTATTCTTAAAGAATATGCAAAACTCTCAACACTGGGAGATTCTCAATGTTTTTATGAGGCAACTGTATTTTTTCTTATGTATTCCATAACTCACTTATAGCATTAATTTGCTCTACTTAGTAAAGAAAAATAAAATATCCAAGATGTATTGCAGTTATCTGTGTTTTATTTGTTTGTTATTTCAACGTTCAAAGTATTGGACTTTCTAGGGTCCTAGAATAATTCGATCTGGATCAGAATACAAACAAATTACCACATATTTTCAGAAATGTTTAACATATGACCAAAAACATATCATTCCGCTTCACAGAGGGAAAATAATTATTAATTAAAATGCACTCCCTCCTTTAATTAGCTTATTTGTGGAGGAAATGAAAGGGAAGGAAGCCTAATCAAAATATGTGTTTTTTCTCTAATACATGACCATGAAAATAACAGGAAGGTCTGGAGGAGGGCAGGAGGTAAAAGAGAAAGGAAAAACATTCCAGGCTAATTTAAATACAGTCTTATTAGTCTAATGACCACAGTCTGTGATCACTACTCATCACCATTAATGCCACAACTCTCTCGTGCTTTGATTGCCCAAGGCTTGGCTTTTTCTCCCCCTTAGCCCACATTCGGCTGGGGAACCAACGCATTTTCCCTTCCGCTACACATGAAATGTGACATGAGGACGCTAATACATGTGGAAAAGGGATGGAAAGCAGGGATGTGAGACACTCTGAGCTCCTCCTTTCACGGTTAATGACATGACGTGCGGCACGGAAGCCAAAAACTCCACTCTTTTTAAAAGCCATCAGCTCTGAGGCATGTTTCTATTAAGGAATACTCCTAAATGTTATAATAGGTGGCCCTAACGAGCTTTGGCCTCGCTCTCCTATCTGCCTTCTTCAACTACCATATTGGCCGCATTGCTGATGCTTATCAAAATGATGAATGCGGCATTAAGTTCAAATGAGTTGGAAGATTGGGAAAAGGGGGAAAGCTCGTGTTTATCATTGCATGATTTGGTCCTGTTTTCTGCTTCACATTGCACAAAGACGGCTTGTTATTTTAACTGCATGCTTTTCGGAGGTCTTCAATTGTGTAATAAGACTATAATATATGAAAAAACATGCTAGCCTTATGTGGATCGTTTGGGAAATTGAGGAAAAAAATCCTTTTAGTGAAAGAAAGATGAAGAGAGAGAAGAGTAACTGTAGTGATTGGCTAGAAAAATGAAGATTCTGGTCACACAAAGAGGACCACATGGTTCAACTGGACTGTTTTACTTTAACGTTCATTTTCTGGAATATTCCCTCTCTCTCCCAACACACAGCCACACACATAGTGCCCTTTAACCCATCTATTTTTCGATAAGAATGAGTTAAGGTTTTATTCATCAGTGACATAAATATTGTGGTGAAGTTGAGCAATTAATTAAAATTAAACAGACAGACCCAACTACATACCGGCATCCCACTAATATTTGTTCATGTCATCATGATGTTGTCACTTCAACAGTTTTCATTTAATAGTGTTCTTAGGCTTCAAAGCCTCACTCTGACTCTTCTAAACAGGCCCAATATCAAAATTTAAGTCTTAGTTGATCTTTAAACCCTTTTCCAGAAGGCATTTGGCTTCAGTGGATCACTGTAATATTCAGTGATACTTCAATGCATTGATGTTTTAGAAGGCTTTTCATCTGTTGCTCAGTGATACCCTTTTTGTCAGTGGATATGCAAAACTGGCTTCCCCGTGGACTTTGGTATTGGTGATTTAGAGGTTTCCATATTATGACAGACTTGAGCACTGGTGGTTCCTGGATTATTATTTTGTGTCAAATGGGTAAAACTGGAACACATTTGGGTGTTCCACCGTAAAATAATCTGAAGCACAAATCAAAACCAGACAGGCTCACATTCTGGTTCTAGAAAGCTCTACAACCTCAACCTTTTTTTTAAGAATCTGTGGAGTTTGCCAATAAAAATAGTTCTGTGCCAGGAAAGCAACCAGTTTAAATTTATGCAAGCATCGCTGATAGGAAGAGTGGTCAAGTATCCTGCCAGTGTTATGCCAGCTGTTATTGGCTACTAAAAGTTTGTGTTCCACATGTGAGATGATGGGGAACATTTAGCCAAGTATCAGTGAGGGTAAATGTATGTAATAAAATCCATGATAAATTCCAACTTTTGCACCAAATTCTTGTGTTGAATTGGATTGTCCAATTGTATTTTTTAATCATTCCACCCTCAAAATATGTTTCAAATTACATTAATGACATTCATACTCCTGCGACAGACTGGGTGCACCCTGCCTTTCGCCCGAAATGATCACTGGAAACCATGCACCAGCACCCCTCCTGAACCCAGTAGGGTAAAGGGTGCACAGAAAATGGATGGATGGATGGATGGATGGATGGATGGACGGACGGACATACCCATGATGAGTGTATGTAAACTTTCAACAGGAACTCAGTCTCATAATGTTATAGTTTCCTCTGAAGCTGTGGAATTGTTTTTACAGATTATATATTTTATTGTTAGAAAGTGCCTTGCTACCAGTTTTACAGCCCACAATAAAGAGGTGTTGTCAAGGGCAAAACCCCAATGAAGGAAAACCTTGGTTTATAATATGGCAGCAAATGATGCGTGAAGTCATTTTAAGCCGTGGATTAATAGTTATTATTATTTGAGCACCACCTGTGTTTCGGCTGCTGCTTCCTCCCCAGTTTGTGATAAATCCAAAAGGCCAGCGAACATTAGGTGAAAGAATGAAAGTCGCACGTCTAATGTCAGAATCATGTGGTGTGCTTCCACTCTGCTTGACAGAGTGACACAGCTGGCAAAGAAAAGAGCAAGCACAAAGCAGGCAGCGTGTTAAATGACCCTGGGATGTGAACAACCTTGGTGACTGGGGAAGGCCAGCACTAATTAACGCTGGGCAGCAACGTTGGCTGTCAGGGATTGTTGCCGGGGCACAATCCCTAGATTCCACCCCCTCCAACAGCCCCTGTTCCCTCATGGGTGTCCTAGTCACTACCCATGCTACTACCCCAATGAAGACCCTCGGGAGAGCTTTTCACCCCCTCTCACGCCAAACTCGACCTCACGCATGATAATGAGGGGGATGTTTGTGGGACAAGAAAACCAACCCAAACTATGCCAGTTTTAGCCTGCTCACACCCCCATCATCATTACTGTCAGCTCCCTTAATCTCCATTCCATCACTGAATCAGTGTTCTACTTTTGTAAATATACCGCTTAAAAACTCATAAAACTTCAGCTTGTATGAGTGTTTTCTGCAAGACATACTTGCACGTTTATGCATGATGGGACTAACATTTTCGGTTCTCTTACACATCGATAGGATCTGGGCTAATTTTGCCTCAGCATGGGTGCTGGAAGTGAGAACAAACCTTGCAGCAAAACATGACTGGCGATCATTTATTGAGATTTTGGAACGCTGCCTTTCATACAATGATGTTGCAACAAACAGCATCTTCTACCACAGTGCTGCTTTCTGAGGCTGTTGGAGCACTAAGGAATTATTATTCATAGCCAGCAGTTTATGGATTAATTTATCACCCACATCTTATTTGTTTCCTTTAATCAAGCCTGGGGCTGTGACTATGGCCTTGGCTGGCCACCAGTTCTGGAGCTTTATTCCTCTTCACACGGCCCTAGTGTTAACGCCGCTGGCCAAGTTCACAGATTTGACTGACTGTGGACTTAATGCTGCTTGCCTTGTTTTCAGCACTTGTCCCTCCAGATTTGCCACCCTGGCTGCACAATTTCCTCCAATTCTAATTATTCATCAGCTCATTATGCCCGTTCCCGGGCGCCTCCCTTAATTAGAGGTGACGTAGGGTTTGGTCCCGGGCTAGCCCCAAGTGAGGGAACCAGTTCAGAACCAGTCCAAAGCCTGCGTTCATAAAGACTGGGTAACTGCCAGCCTCTTCAGATGCATGGGGGTTGTGGGTGCTGTCTTGACAGTGTGATGTGACGTGCCTCAACACAGTTTCCTTTTCCTCACACAGCATACACATTATTCATGCCATTATGTTCCATATCTGTTAGCATAACCCCTAGATATTTATAAAAGCCCTCAAACTAGGGAAATTCTTTCTATCGGTGGTGTTATGCATTGCCTGCATGGTGTGACTTTTTTGTTGTTGTTGTGTTGGTTATGGAGCTGTGAAGCAGAAATTGGGAGGCTGGGCCACTGAGAACAATGTCAGTGGGCAGGGTAGAGGAGCGTAAATTATTAAATCATTGTTTTCTAATTAGCATCAGGCATTAGAGGAAAAAAAAAATCTTGCAAGCAGTGAACAACTGAAGTTTATTGTTAATGTGACAGCAACTAAGTCATCACTGAATAAGCAGAACACGAACAGCTAACAGTCACTAATAACTGTGATAAGACATTTTTATGTTTCAATGTTTTAAATCGCTTGATCGAGAAGAATGAACAATTTCTCATAATGCTGATGCATGTCTTTCCTTCTTGAATGAAGAAGAGTTTTTCCATGTACTCTGAGCTTGTGTCTCCAGTAAATAATGCTATTGGGTATGTGCTTTTATTTGTGACACTTTATTCAGCACAATTTTTTAACATAGCTACCTTTTACTCTATGTAGTCTTTGTTTTTCTTTTCCATAAAAATAACTTCTGGCTGTGCTTAGCTATGTTTCCTTCCATCCATCCATTTTCTTACACCTTTGTCCCTAGTGGGGTCGGGAAGCTGTGTTTCCTTTCTGAATGAAATCATTGACACAGTCCTTCTGTATTTAAAACCACAAACTGTGTTCTCTTTGACTTTCTTTTCCCATAAGAAGTGATCCAAGCCCAATAGTTTTATGCTTAGCTGTGGCTCTTTCCTGGATAAGGCCATTGATTGGACTACCTCTGCCTTTAAACTCCATTTGATATATCTTTCTTTTTCATAAAGAGCACCCCTGGTTCAGTTTCTCTTTTTAAAAATGTGCTTCTTAAGAAATACACTATTGGAACAATTGCTGTAATCAATTAAATTGGCTCAGATTGAACTCTTGTTGTCAATACCTCATGTTATTTTTTTCCACAGAAAGTACTCCTGGTCCAGTGTTTCTGTGTTTAACTGTGGTTTTACCTTGGCACAGCAATAGGCTGAACTGCTGCTGCTCTTAATTTTTCTGTTTCTCTTTCCCAGAGAAAGTTATCTTGGCTCAGTGTTTTTCTTCCTTCATGAGGTCTATAATAGATCTACTGCAGCCTATGTGTGCTCTTTGTTTTTCTTTCCCACAGAAGGGATGCCTAAACCAATGTTATGTGAAGGTTTTTCTGTGACCATTTCCTGCACTCTTAATTCCCAAAGAGGGCAAATGGATGGTTCATACTGAGTCTGGGTCTACTGCTTAAAGCTAGTTTTTCTTTTGCTAAAGTTAAATAATTACTGCAAACTCAATGACTTGATGCAAAAAGCTCAGTTTCCAGATTGAGCACTTTTCTAGTAAAGGCCCTGATTTTGACTGAATGGGATTATCATTTATTTTGAATTTAACAATATGTATGAAAACCAAAAGTATGATTAAACTGATCTGATTTAATGCTGGCCAGCAAATGTATTTAGAGAGATAGTAAACATCAAATTATTTATCCACTGCATTTTGATTATTTCCTGCAGTTCCACAGGTGGAAACAAAAGTGACAATATTTTGTCACCAGGCCTGAATTATTATTTAAATCAAAAGACTTGCTAAAATAAAGTATTTGTGACATCAATGTGAGGCTTCCCTTGATAGCCTTGAGGTTTTTATGTGGCACTTCTATTCAATTAACTTTTCTGGGTGACTTTGCTTGTGTGTTTGTTCAGTGCTTTTTGCCCCTTACCAGACCTGCTATCACTGTTAAGTGTTACTCTCCACCTTCTCTTCACCTTTCTCATTTTCTCACATTTCCTATCTGATCTTGTCAACCATACCAGGCCTGCAGTCAGGGAGAATGACTGAACAATTCCATAGTCACACAAACTCTTGATGGTGAGCAGAAAGTTTAAGGATGCAAAAGTGAATGTGGCACGCAGGAAAACTGCACAGACTGATACACTTTTACTCACACTGTCATATGCAAACACACATGCATGGAAAAAATGTAACACATGTATAAGAACAGTAGTGCTAATTAAAGCCCTCAGTGCAAGCAAAGAAATATGTAATGCTGACATTTAGTCAAGGGAGATTTGGGGAGATGAGGAGAAATTCTAGCGCTCCGCTCGAGTTGGGCCTGGGGCTGGCTGGCAGACAAAAGGACAGCGGCAGGCAGAGAGGCTGGGATAGAGAGCGGCGGAAAGGTCATCTCCGTGAAAAGGCTAACGTGTCAGTGCTTTTGTTCCTGGCCCTCGGAACATATGTTTGGCCCTCCTCCACTGCCGCCCTGGCTATCTGGATGAAATCTAACCCCCAGCACCCCAAACGCAAGAACAAAACTCAGTTAGGCAGACAGGCTGATACACACACACACACACATACACAGTGGTTATGTTACTATACCACAGTTGTTTAGGGTAAATGGATGATAGTTGGGCTGAAGGTGTTGCCTTACCAAACTCAGTGCCAGAACACCTGTCTGCTTCTGTGCTCAGAAATCAAGATAAGCAAAAGGTGACAAAAGAGGATAAATCAGCAAGTGTGTTGGCGATGGAAACACCGTGTGAAAATTGGATTAAGGTCCATATACAAACATTTACCAATTAATTGACTAATGGCAAAAAATAATTAACCTTTTTTTTTTCCTTTTATAAACTGTTGAGACGGCAACCTTGGAACCCACTGAAATTTGAGATGAGCGTACATCATAAGGATAATAATGAGCTGCATTTTACACCTGGAATGTTCTCATTTTCCTCAAGTGTTCACTTTAAATATCCTGAGATTTTCATAATTATGTTCATTTAAAATAATCCCTTTAAAAATAAACCAACAAATGCATGTTTCAACCAACCAAACAAGCTCCTTTTCTGATTGGCCAAAACAATGTTTGTTAAAAATCATCACTGATATATGTATTTTTTTTCTAAAAGTTATCCAGACTTAAACAATTATACCATAAAGGTCTATATCTTTTCAGATTTTTCAAGACTGCATCAGAACCCCATACAGGTAGGGGGTCCAGGCTGCTGTTTAGTGAATGTGAAATTTTGTAAAACTTAATGTACTAATGCTGCTTTGGTCCCGGTATTCAGTTCTTCTAGATTAGAGGCTAAAGATCATATGCTCCAAAAGACTGGACTAGTAGAAGATTTTGTTTTAAACATGACCTGCTTAGACCTGGTCATGTTTAAAACAGAGATTCAGTCTTTCTCAAGTTGA
The DNA here is from genome assembly GCF_027474105.1 of Poeciliopsis prolifica. NCBI lineage: Eukaryota > Metazoa > Chordata > Actinopteri > Cyprinodontiformes > Poeciliidae > Poeciliopsis > Poeciliopsis prolifica. The sequence goes on along the minus strand of NW_026562390.1, from coordinate 9,341,750 downwards.
AAACAAAGAATAACCCTGGCCCCCCACCACCCTCACCCTCAGTTAACTCTTCACACCAATTGCAAGTGTCGAGCACGATGACCTATATTTGCATGAAGCCTCTGTTGGCAGATTGGGTCGAGGAAAAACTCCACCCTCTAATCACTGGTGGTCAGCAAGTACACCTGTCAAAAGAAGTAACAATAAGGCAGCAGCAATAGCTCGTTATGTTGTGGGATCATACTCATTGAAATTACCATTTTCTCATGAATGTAGGGTAACTGGATGTGTAGTTGTGTGCATTTAGGAACTCATCTTCATCTTTTATGTTATAAATTGGGACAGATCAAAGTACTGAAATAAAAGCCAAGCTGGATATTGTACAAATAAATAAATGATGGTGTGAGAGCAGAGTGAAAATGGCAGCAGAAGATGCAGAAGAATGAAGAAAAAGACGGTGATTAGGCGACAAGAGCAGTTTGATAGGCCCTCTCTTCACAGTCTCTCTGGACCCTAGAGATGAGCCTGAAAAGAGGTAGGCAGACGACATGGCAGCCTTTCAACCCACATCAGACTGTCGCCAGCTTCCTTGGCTCACCCAGGAGACCATAGCGTGCTCGTTGAGAGAGCGAACAGATTCATAAAAGCCATTATTGCCCAGATGGTTTGTGCTCTTCTCAGCTCAAAAGCTGTCAGAGCTCAATGTTTGGTGGTAACAAAGAAAACAGAGGAAGGAGTTATAGTACAGGCAGAAAATAATAAGTTATGATTCATTTTCAGCTCACCTTAAACTTGCCAGACTTTCAGAAAGTCCTCACATTTTTATGTTTATATACATTGCATTGCAAAAGCACTTACTACTAGTACGTATTAAAGCTTTGTACATTTTGTCCTGTTACAACCACAAACTATTTTATTTCAGGACAAATTTATTTAATGAACCAACACAATGCAGCACATGATTGTGAATAGAAGTAGAAATAATCTTCATTGTCTCTCAGTGAGAAATTCTGGTGGTGTCAATATAGAAGGAGAATTTGCAATAAAAAAAATAATTTGCAATAAAAAAAAATCTGAACATGTAACATGCATTTCTCATCGTATCAGCCACCCATGGGTAAATTATTTATTTTTTTTCTCAAAATTTAACACTCTGTCTGAATTAGACAGAGTGTAGCCAAAAGTCATGATACAAATTTGCATTTAGATTTTGGCCTCAACTTTAAATAGCATGTTATGTCGTATATTTTTAGATTTACATAATTTTGTAGAAATCTGTGTTTACTTTGACATTGAATTTTTTTTTCTCAGAAAAAAGCCACATTTTGCTGATCATGATTGATTTGTAAAATATATAAGAATAGTACAACATTCAAAGGCTCATCAACTACTTTGTCCCTGCTGAAGAAAAACATTCCCACAAGTTGCCTTCGCTTTCTTTCACCATGGGGATGATGTGTTCTAAGTGTAAAGTTTTGCCAGGCACTGTATGAAGTGTTTCTGTCTAAAGTCGACAAATCGTGGAAACCTTGTGCACTAATTCTCAGAACAGCCTTTGCTTTATGTGCTGACCAACGGAGGCGTCTCACAATCAGGGCGTGAAATGCTAAAGAGCTCCCAGCTAACACGTCTGCATGGTGTTTTCTCCCCACTACTGTTCATTTGACATTTAGTAAATCATCACTGCAGTCATGCCCTCAGGAAACACTCACTCTCTTTCTCTCACACACACACACACACACGCATACACGTATGAACACACACCCTTGATGTTAACTGTTTATTAACAAGTTAGGTGACCTGATTTCATCTGGTTGCCAAAATTACAGCATGCAGAGGTGTGTGATAAAATCCCCTGAAGCCTGCTGACATTTCATTCAGCTGATTGTCAAAACAAGAAATTGTAAAAAAAAAATTTAAATAATTTCTAACTGTATTTAACTATTTTTCTACCACTTTTTGTTGAAAAAGTCTATGATTCATCAGTTTAAATCAAATGATCAAATGTTTGAACGCAGTGTTACCGTCTACATGAACAGACATTTACTGACAGATGTTCACGTATCATAGACAGGTGCTAAACTTCCTCCAAGCTCTTCAATCAATGTTTAGCCAAGGGCTGGGGAGTGAAAGATGCTAAAAACCAAAGTGATGTAATGGCCATAGATCCGTCTGTTTGCCTCCCATTGCTTTCCCATGCACATGCTGTCAGCAACTTGGTACCTTGAGAACATTTTCAGACATTGACAAGTCACTAACAGCATTTAAAAAAAACCACCAACAACGTTTATGAAGGCATAGAGTGGCATGATGTGTGTCTTCACATCATGGCAATCTTAACTATTTGTTATGAGGTTTTATTTCATATTGGAAATATCACTAAGTAAATCCATACATTTATCCAGCCATTATCCTACACGCTTACCTCTGGAGGGGTTGTGAGGGATGCTGGTGCCTATCTCCAGAGGTCAACGGGAGAGAGGCGGGCTACAACCCCGGACAGGTCGCCTCCATCGTAGGGGATCACTGAGTAAATTCAAATGAAAAAAAAAACTTAATTGATCCCAAAGGGAAATTAATTAAACACATTAAAGAGAAGTTTCAATTTACAATAAACTAGAAAGGCCCAGAATGTTTGTTAAAATATAGTTAAGTTTAAAGTTAACTGAATAGTGGCTGCTGTTCTGCAGCATAGGACACAGAATAGTATTTGGAAAAACTATTCCACAGTAAGATGCATTAGTTGTGTTAAGCTATGTGTAGGCTTTTTAAATTGTTTATGGCAAATCATAAGCACCTTCTAGCTTGAAAAGTTTAGCCAAAGACCTAATTGCAGTCAGCTTTGAATAATTTTAGGAGCAAACTTATTTTTAAATATGCAGGATTCAAACTATGGCACTTGTTTTTCTCCTGCCGTTTTTTGAAGCCACACTGCTTGGACGATGCAAAAGTATCCTGGCGAGGGTATTTCCTCAATTTATCAGCAGGACTCACTTAACTGCTGCAACACAGATCACCACCCTCTTAATTAATGCAAATGCAGCAAGCAAGCATTGGACATCACAGATAATCCTTTGCCTTTGTCGTTATATTGTTTTATCAAAGTGCTTTAAGCCCATTGTCTATATGACTAGCTAATAAAGAGCTCTTAATGCCTTGTCTTGCACTCATAGTGCACATTTTCCTTTTAATCCATAAGCTCTTAAGGCGTCCATAACTGCCTTATTCACGTCAGGCCAGAAGTGAAACCAGTAAAGGGTACTAAAGCAACCTTTATAGTCCATACACATTCACACGCACTTAATATCCAGGAGTGAAGGGAGGAGAATTGACTGTGTACATGAGAGCAATACCCCGCAATCAAATAAAGATGAAGCTCAGAAGTGAGACATTTTAATGCTGGCCTTGAGAGCCCTGAGTGGGCAGAATCAATAGAATAAAAAAACATAATATATTTTCCCTTTGCGTATACAATTTGAAGGGCAAAACATACTTTGAAAATACAATAAGGCCTATAAATTATAGAAATATGAAAATGACTCTTCACTTTTACAGTGCCATTGAGAAAACAGGGGAAGAGACAGACACTGTGTCTTTTATAGTGCTGCTTTTTTTTCTCATTTTTTGCCTTGGAGCCCTTTGGATATAGACTTAAGTGTTTGACAAAGATGTGATACATTCAAATCTCCAAGCCTCCACCTTAAGTCTGGCCCCTCTACTCACCCCAACCCTGCCCCAGCACCTCATCATCACTTTGGGGTAAGAGCTGAGCTCTGCCTTGTCTTCCTAAGGACAATGAAGCAAAATGTTTTGTTTGGGTTGCATTGACCTCTCTGACACAATAAGGCTTATCTGGACTCAGATTCAGATGAGACTGAGGGAAACGTCCACGTTCAAACCCCACAGGCAGGATAGAGAAACACGCTGAGGTGGGGACTTAAGAGGAGAGATGCTATGACTCTCACATGGCAAATCAACTGCAACTCCCCTCAGGGTGTACGCAGCATGAGTGTGTATTGTGTGGAAGTGGAAAGGGGTGGGTTTGGCCATCTCTGCAGCAGTGGAACTAACATGGAAAAGGAACAGACAGAGAGAGAGAAAGAATTGAAGAATAGGTCATTAAAATTATTAGTAAGGGCAGAGGTTGAGATATGGCCATTGCCTCGAGCCTTTGGTCATATTCATAATGCAGATGAGGAATTAAAGTGTAGAAAAACTACAACAGACAGGAAAATCCTCAAATAGGTATTTGAACATGTTTGACACGTTCTTTATCTGTTTTATGTCATGGATAGAGATATGAGAATATTCTACTAATTCAACCTTAGACCGTAAAAGTTGGCATCCTTCCACTGTCTTGGCAAATATCGGGGGTCAGGTTGCAGGGGCAGCAGTCCAAGCAGAGAGACCCAGACATGGGCCAGCTTCTCCAGGGGGGTGGGAACCCCACGGCATTCCCAGGCCAGCTGAGAAACTTAGTTCCTCCAGCATAACCTGGTCCTTGCTCTGGGTCTCCTCCCAGTGGGATGTGCACCTCACCAGAGAGGCATCCTAAAAGCATCCTAACCTAGATGCCAGTTACTCAACTGGCTCCTCTCGATGAGGAGAACCACAGGGTCTGCTCTGAGCCCTTCCCAGATGACTGAACTTATCTCTGAGGGAGAGCCCAGAAAACTGGCCTTTTCATCTTTTGGCTCAACTCTCTCTTCATCACAACATATTAGTACAAAGCACAGTCACAACTCGACCTACACACAGGCTGAGGAAGGCTTCCTCACCCAACAAAATACCGATCAAATTTAGTCTTGTTCTTGTAACTTGACAAAATGTTAAAAAGTTGATTAAAGTACTTAGAATTGGTTTGCCCAGGAATATTTCACTATTTTTTCTGTGTGGTCTCCTGGTCAAACATCTTATATGAATGAAAAATGATTACTCCAAGCTGCGCGGTCTTAATGAGTAAATGTGGTAAATAGCACTATACCTCCCAAATATCTACATATTGGCATCATTTTGAACAGCAAGTTTAAAGGACTACTTCTTTATTAAAGACTGTACAAACTCAATAATGAGAGTTGTGAATAAACTCTATATATGACCTCTTTTATGTTTGATACTTGCGACTGTTTCCAGATGCAGCATCTCCATCTTGCCCTTTCTAAATCAATCATCAGTTCAACTTCAGCCTCAGGGGACAGCTCCCTTCCTGTCTGGGGATCGATGGCTGTCTGTCTTGCATGCCTTCGTCATACTTTGGCGATGGCTACGTGTCCGTACATGTTGTGAGCCATTTTTCTGTCGCATGCACATAGTTGTGCAAGATCCCACGTAGCTCTATGTACCACTATGAAGAGCAGTTTTACACTCCCATGACAACTTTCCAACACAGTGACCTTTGACATACTTCCTGGTGCGCTGAAATAGCCCCTCATTTTACATTTCAATGGATCGGAGTTCACAGACTATTTGTCATCGTCCCAAGGGACTTGAGGAGTATTAAAAAGCTCAAGAAGAGGAGAAGCAGGTCTGTTGTTATAGATGGGCAAAACTATAAGATTACTATGAGCTTTAATAAGTAATACACTTCAACAAAGCAGTTTTGACCCAGTTTCCATGTAAATCCTGAGTAATTTTTTGCTTGAATGCAGGCAAATTAATAAAATACTTAATTTTTATTGGATTTAAATCTTGATGTATTTAAGCAGAGAATGTTCCTTTCACAAAAAGTCCAGGAAGACTGGATTCTAAATCCCCTAATCCTGCACGGATTTTAAAATATTTATTAGGAAAGCTTGCAATGTACTCTACATTGTTTTCAAAGGCAATCCGCTTTATGAGATTTCTTTTTTAATCTAATCAAAATATTCAATTTTTATTTAAAGAGTACATGTTGAGAGCATCACATTTTAAAATGAAATGGGATAAAAAAAAATGGTAAAAGAATCTAAACTAATTGGAGACTCGCAAAGATAATCTTCCACCTACAGATACGTAATGCTTCAACTTCTTTGAAAAAGGGAAACAAGTTCACATTTTGGTAAGATATGATACAGGATGTAGGAACTTCTCCTTTATAGCCTTGTTTGTACTGTGCAAAATGTTTTCTATTGGGTTTTTATTGTTGTGGATGTATTAAGTTACCTGTAGAGAGCATTTCTCTATTGCTTTGTCAATAGCGGATTCAAGATATTCTCTGACCTGGGGAAATAAAATAAAAACCATAAACAGAATGAAACTGAGCATCAATGCATTCAATGATCTGCAAATAATATTCTATTGCGTACAACAGCAACAAATACAGTACCTTTCCTAAGCCACAACCCCTATTAAAATTACACATGTGTGCATTTCTTTTATCCCAGCATGTGGTCATGCACATATTTACAGAGAGTGATGTGGGGCAGGAAAGGGAGACTGCATGCATTTGAACGGACAGAGAGCCCCTCAAACAGAAGGGCTAGCAAGAAGAAGACACACCAACGCTGTATTAATTTTTCATAACATCATGCTCAATACAAAATGCAATAAGTGTTTCTTGTAAGACAACTCCTAGGCACTTATAGCACTTGAGTATGCGGCAAGGTTCTCCTCGGAGGTCCGGATTGCGTGTTTGTCTGATTTCCGTGGTGGGATGATATCTGATGCCCAAGATCTTCGGAGTGTATAGAATACTGTATACACATGGTGTGATCTGAAACCACCAAGGATGCCTCTGTTTCATAGTCAGTTCATAATGAACATTAAATATTAAATTTTGAGTTAAATATTTAAACAGGCAATCTTAAATAATACGATTCAAAAAATATTTAGAGTTCAGTTTTATTTTTAGTAATGTGACATTAGAACAGCATGCAAAACCTTTCTACCTATACATTTAATTTTCTGAAATGATTAATATGTACAGTGCATTTACAATATTTTCATTCTCATTTAACTTTTTTCACATTTTGTCATCTAACCACCATGTCCTTTCAAGCCAAGTGAATCTGGAAGCTGAAGAACAGTTTTCAAATCTTGGAACAACTTAACAATTGGATTTCTGCTTTAGGTTCTACAGTATGAACCTTGACCTAAACCAATTGATGATTTTTTTGGTTATATATTTAGAGTTGTTTTCCTTCTGATAGGAGATCATCTTGGAGTGTCCTCCAAGATTTCCCTTTATTTATTTAATCTTCCCATCAACTCTGACCAGATTTGCTATCCCTGCTGATGAAAAGTAATGAAAGCCACACAAATATTGTAACTTAGTTCATGAAACCCATTTTTCCTACAAAACAGGAGTATGTTTTAAGAGAATTTCTATAATTTGAATTAAAGGCTGCAACAACTTTATACCTACTAACCCCAATTCATTTAATCTTAGCAAACGTTTTTTTTTTTTTTTTTTGCTAATTGGTTCAAGTCCGAAGGAATTTGAGTAATCTCACAATTTGCACAAGTCAGCTGTATGTTTGGGAAGGCCTTTGAAGGGAGGGTAAAGAGGGACATTGACATGCAAATGATTGTCTTGAACTTTATTGAGCGGGTACATTTAAGTTAATTTGCCTTTGGGAGTGGCTAATGGAAGTAGGCTCCTCCAGTAACTCTTAAGGAGTCAATCCACCTGATTTAGAGGAAGCAAGTGCATAGATCTCTTGATTGACAGAGCTGTTACTCTTTGTATGGCAATGGATGGACAGAGAGGAAAAATAAGAAGATGGGAGGGAGCTTTTTCAGTAGTCTGGGTTCTCCAGCATATCAGAACACTCATATATGGTGTATTAAAAAACGTTTGTAATATCCAGGCAGGAGAAGCAGTCAAGTGTTGTTTTAAAGCCTTCAGGGTGAATCATAAATGTTGCAGGTGGGACTTTATGAAAAATGCAATGCATACACTCCTTAGCTAAAACAGAGTACTGCTGTACCTCTGGGAGTGAAGTATGCTGTTTTGCCATCATGCTAGGATTACACTCAGAGCAAGGAATGAGCTCGTCCAGGATTGCACTGTTTAGAGCAGAAAGTTGTTCAATTTTGTAAATGGAATTTAATTTTTCAACTGTATTTGCTTAGTCAGTTTTTGATTTTGGTCACATCACTGCGGGCCTACGGTGGTACAGAAGATTGGTCACAATTAACAAGGCTACAGGGATTTTCTATTAAAGCCTAGTTCACACACAGGACTTTAAAATTGTCAACCAATTTTTCAAACCTGAGAGCCTACACAGTTGAAGATTAAACATATAAAAGCATAAAAGGGTTGATTGTACCGTTTATGGTGTTCAGCAACATGCAGGAGCAACAAACCGACTTCACTCACAAACATTTCCAGACAGTAAATTCCACAAAGTCCTGCAACACCATACTAGGATTTACAGTAAACCAACATGGCAGATGATTTAGAGACATTGGCGATAGTTAGTGGAGTTCTCTTAAGCAATTAAGAACATTACAAAAAATAAATAAATAAATGCATTGCATAAAAGAGGTGCTCTATTTGCGCCACTAGAGATGAGTTCTGTTTTTTCGTCATTAACCTGTGTTACATAGAGTTTAGATTGTTTTCTGTTTTGACGTTTCATTTAGTTTCACCAGTTATATTATTTAAAGTTTTAGTTGTTTCAATGATACAAAGTACTTGCATGGATTTGACTAGGGTCAATGTCAAGCCCTGGCTGAATGAAGCCAATTTATACATTCATTGACAATTCTTATGTCAATGAGTTGATTATAACTCATTGACAAAAGTTAATTCATTTAATTACCTAGACGCTGAAAATCAATCACAGATTTTTCATGTTCCAAAGGGAATTTTATATTCACAAATGCACACTGTGCCCATAAAGCTGACACACAAGAGGCATCTGTAAAAACAGTAATGAATTACGAAGCTGCTTCTCTGCCTGATGGAGGGGATGAAGTTTACTTCAAAAAATAAACTTGCTTTATTTTTTGAAGTAAGTATATTTTTTCTTTAAAATAAAGGGACACAGAAAAGGTTGTGTTCAAGTTGGGCTAAAAGAAGTTAGCCAATCACCAAAGCTTTTTATGCCTAAAATACCATCTCAATGCACAACATGTTGCAACAAGCGCATACGTCCGCAATGATGATGTTGGAGTCCACAGTCCACATTTCCAAAAAAAAGCTATTTTTTTAAAGAAGTTACATAAATGATCAGGGGTTCCTGAAACATTTGAAAAATGAGGGTAAATCCTTTGCTCAATTGTCTGTCGATAATTTAGCAGCAAAAAGAGTCTGAATTGAGAATACTGCTTATTTTGTTGATATAAAGTTTTTGATAAAATGCGATGATTTGCAATAATTACAGATTAAATATTTTAATTGAGTTACACCAATAGCAGAAAACTATACTATTTATTATTCTGGAGAGATTTGCCCATTCCAGCTGTGCATGCAAAAGCAAACGCTATTGGGTGACATGACTAACAATTTGGATAGGTGTAGGGATCAATTACTTAACATACCATGAAAGCTAATAGAGATTAACTTTGTCTCTATCTGAGATCACCAGGCTTCTTTTGTGTTACTCTGATACAATGTCCATGAATGACAGTGTGACTGAGCACAAATATCTTTTCTTAAATGTGCTCAGTGCTCACACACGCCTGTCACTTCGTGTGTGTGTGTGCTTGTTTGTCCTTTTATAGATGTGTGTGAAGGACCCGGCAGAGGAGCTAAAAGTAAAGCGTCAAGCCATAATTGGGTTACAGGGACCAGTGATGGATTAAAGCACGGCTTGGGAGACGCTGGAGCAACATTAGGGTGTCTGAGATGTCAGGGGCAAAGCGCTCTCATTAATCGCCTCGGCCCTTACATTACTGCATTAGTTGTATTAGCAGCTAGGAGTCGGCAAGCACTTTGGGATTTCTCGCTGAGGCAGGCCTCGTGCCTTTTTTTCCCCCTTTCTAGTTACTAGGCTGAAGTGGGCATGATCTCTCTTTTTGCCTCGGGAGAGAAGGAAGTCCAATTCATTTGTTTGAAATGCCCCTTTTACATTTACAACCATTTTTTCGATTTTAGCCAATACCGAGAGTATAGATTTACTATGAGGAACTCTAAAAGTCAGGAGTGTAAAGTTTCATTGAAAGTTGCTAGGTAATTTAAAGTAAGTGCACTCACACAAATACACACACACGCAAACATGTGACCACTTGCCCAGTCTCCCAATCAGTCATCTCACTTCTCAATAACCTAATAGTCTTCTTGTGTGAAAATTGATTTTTTGGAACCTGCTGCATGACCCAAATCCCGGCCACCGCCAAACATAATCTCAGTCCGCTTTTTCCTCTTTCATTTCCATCCATCTCCCTTGCTGTACATATCTTTACACTATAGCTGTTATTAATAAACTGAAATTGATTTTCCAGTGTGGTAAAAACATACCATGAGCGGTCAGAGCAGTGTAGGTGACTTGATCCTGTTGGTTATTGGCTCAAAAAGTGGGTGGAGTTTTAGCCTCTGCCTGATGGAGGGGAAAAAAGGTGGAGCAGCGGTACTGATGGAAACACAGACTAGGCAGTATTGAGTAACGTTAGTGATCCTTAACATTCAACCCTAGTCTGCTCCCTCTCAGAGAAGTGAGAGGTTTATCACTCCGCTAAACCCAAACATCCCCAGATCCCCCACTTCTCCAATCCTCCAGAGAATAAAATATATAATTTAGTCACTGATAGCACATCTATGATTGCCTTAAAACTGCAAACCCCAACTGTCCATGAAATCAGATTTTATGACCATGTTATTATTCTTTGACCCTAAACATCATAAAGCATTCACTTTGAAGGATCAGGCTTAGTGTCTGTCTTTTTTTATATATATATTTTTTTATATATACATTTTTGTTTCTTGTGTTTTCTTTCAAGTCATTAAGTTTTGTGTGTAACAAAGCAGTTTAATTTGCTTCAAATATTTTAATGTAAATCAAACTCACGTACAACATTCAGAAAAGATTCAAAAGCAGAAAGACCAAAGTTAAAGAAATCACCAAAGAGTAAACCTAAGGGAGAAATTTACAACTTCTGGCATTGCATTTGTTCAACAGATCTCATATCGCTGGAAAAATGACAATAAAAGTTTCTGCACAACTGCAGCATGACAGAGAAAGTCCTAGATTAGCTATCCAAAGTGGATTTTAAGTTCACCAAGGACATCTGTGCATTGTATTTTCAGTCCAACATCTCGTGCCAAACTTGTAAATTACCATGTTATTACTGAATGGTGATGATTGGCTCAGTATGAACCTAAAAGACCCAACTTAGCCCAAACATATAGACCTTGTGTCCAGACCTGATCAAACCTGACTGACTAACTGTAATTAGAGGCCTGAGTCAAAAGTAAATCCAACGTATTTTAATCTGGTTCCGGTTTAATTCTTCCAGAACTCTTGTTTGCCATCTGCTACTTTGTAGTAAAACCTCTCAGTTTTTTAGCTTTTGTTTCACATTTTATAGTTCAATAGTTTTTGCTTATTTAAAATCACACAATAAGGCAAATATAAATCATCTGGGATGTGAAGCAGGGCAGGGCCACAAGTGCAATAGCTGTGCAATATGCTGCACTTATTACAGCCTATCTTATCTCCTTTTTTAACAGGGGTGAGCACAGTTTTCTTGTCTCATGCATAAAAATTCCTTTGAAAAACAGATTTCCATTACAATGGGAGTTTTTTAAAGTTGATACCTGATCCACTTTCGACAATGAAAAATAACTTACAAGAACAATTGACCATTTAAACACCATTTAATCTGTGCCCTCTGAGTGGGAAAAGGAAAATCCCATCATATCGTTTTCTCATGAAAGGATGAATGGCGAGGGTAGCATGTGCATGGAGATGGGCAGAGGAAGGACTGTTATAGGATCGCAATCGCATTGACTACAATTTCCCATGTGAGTGCTTGGGTACCTGATCTCTGCAAAGAAATACTGGTCCCCTTTTCTTTTGTTCTTCACATACGATTGCACTTCGACAACACACACAGCCCCACGCACACACACGTACAGGTATCCGTTTGACTTGTGCCTCTGTTCACATGGAAGGGGTTGTCCTCCTGCTCTAGGATGAGGTATTGGCTTTCCCCGGAGGGAGAGTTCTAATTAGGTAATTGACTGATGTATAAAGCAGGTGCATGTATCCGTTACAGCTGGCCCGACCTGTTCATTATTAAACAGTGACCCTCTCCACCACTCGTGCCAAAGCCTTCGATACAGAGGAGAAAGTGGCCAGGAAGGGCTTTTACAGGGATCAGCATACTCGTAATTACACTTGCCGGTTATCTGAGTCTTTCCCCGTTACTGTTGCATGCTGAACAAGAGCTGTGCTCCTCCTTTTTCCCATAAACCGACCGTTACAATGCTGTCATGAAAAGGGATTAACAAAAGTTTTCTGAGATGGAAACAAATAATTTCAATTGTGCAACAAATCAGTGTAATTTTATACTGAGCTAAAGTCATGATCACCGAGCTGCTCAAAATAGTGTATCATGACAGCTCTGAAAAGTTTTCATCCTCACACATTTGTTTATTGACAGGCAAATGAAACTTGAGCTACAGTAGGTCAGAAAGGAGTGGGAAGTTTTGCCAAGAGCCAGCAGGCAGCACTTCACACGTTGACATCAGTAAAATATATAAAGTATTGTGTTGCTGTTAGGCCTTGAGGCCAGTTTACTCACAGCAGTATTGCAATGATATAGATATTGATTGATAGCAGAGAAGAAAATTGATTCAAAGGAGTCTGTGTGAACATTTTGTGTTTATGCTTCTGACAGCAGTTTTAAAATGTAAGCTAACCAATCCATTGTGTTTCTGGTTTGAAAAGACAACAAATGGTTTTTGGGAGACCATTTTTTTTGAAAATGGGTCCCCTCCTCCTCACTCTCTCAATTAAAAACAAAAAACAAAGATTCAACATTGTTCTATGTTTTTATGTCATTCTATGTTAGCCTTACAGTGTCACCAAAACCTCCTACTGCAGTTTCTTCAGTGCGACATCCCGTTGTGTGGACACACGGTTTTTCCTTAATAGTTTATGAAAATTTATGTTCTTCATCTCCATGTGGATGGGATCTAGAAAACTGCAAACCCAATCCCTGTGTTAATATCCCTGTGTTACTTAGCCGTTTTATAAATTAAGCTTTATTTTTTTAGCCCTTTTTCACAAAAAAAAATATACATTTACTACTACCATTATTGTTTAAATTGTTTTAAATTGAATCTCAGATAAGTTTGCAAATACAATTCAAAGTAAAAAGAATTATAATACATTTAGGCCAACTTAACTTTGGCAAAACCATTACTAAGTAAAGGTGCTGTGAAACCAAGAACAAGATTTGAGTTCAAATCTGGAACTTAAATTATTTAAAGCACCTGCAGGAAATTGAAAGCTTGCAAGAGAATCAAAAGGTAAATCTAAATAATACCACATGAACTAGCAGGAAAGAAAGAGATGTATGCCATGTACAATATATTAAAGGGAGTTAAACCTACATAAAGTAAAATATTTTAAAATTGCTAAAATGTATATATGTAAAGTTATGTTTTAATACTGAATTTTAAAATGTACAGGCCCTAGATGCATGACACTTAACTTTGTAGAGGCCTTTTGCAGTGCCTTACTGAAGGATCCATTGTCTTTCACACATTAAACCACAAACTTCACTGCCTTTTATTAGGATTTTTTATTCATATCATGTTTTAATAAGCACCAACATACCTTACAAAAGTTATAAAAGGTTTTGTTATCTTGAGCTGACCATGCCAACATTTTCCTCACGCAAAGTATTGGTGATGACACAGACAGAAGAATTACCAGCACAGGTTTCATTCTGTGTCAGATCAGAGACAAATCTCTTGTAATGCACATCGCAAGCCTTATATTTTTGCACAGGGATTGGTTTCTGAATAATACTGATTGTTTATTTCCATACAATCTCTAATCTAATCTGATCTAGTCTAGCCTAATCCCATCCATGACAGCGATCATTGAGATCCACACATGCTAAATCTCCTGTCCCTCTGAACTCTATTAAGAGGTAAGATATTGTCTTAGCATTTTATGAATACAAAAGATAAATAAGTTCAAGACACATTTAAAGATTTCATACAAGTTGATTATTAATTTGGGCTGAAATATTTTACAGCCTTAGATTAAGACGTGTTGAATTATACTGTAGCAGAGATTTTGGTCTATGTAACAAAAAACATTCCCTTCTTCAGTCAATGTTGTAGCAATACAACATTTTCAAACTCCTTTGTACTAATCCAAGATACTTTAAATCAAATTTTTTCATGATTATTCACTGTTCGCTCTGATATCTACATCTGTTATAGACTGAGTGGTAAAAAAAAAAAAAAACCATAGCTTGAAATGCCCAAATCCAATCCTGAAGATTTTGCAGTTATGAGATTCATCCGACAGATGTAACCACTAGACTGCAGGATTGATTGACCCATAATCCAGTCAAGATTGTCTGGAGATTTGTTTGATGAAGGGTAAAATTGACATGGATTTTACATGGACTTTGTTCCTCTTTTGGGGATTTTTAAGGCCTCTGGTTTTTCAAGCATTCAACTGAAGCCTTTCAGCATTTGGCTTTACAAGTTCAGTTGTATCATGTTTCAAGTGTGCAGTCTGCAAAATAACACAGAAAAAAGACTGGCAATTCAGACAAAATGAAACTCCTCATTCAAAAGTGGCCATTTAAAAACAAACAGCTCCATTGAAAAAAAAAAGAAAAAAAGGTGATGGATGTGCTGAAAACCTTATATCCAGATGTTGTAGTGCATATATCCAAATTAAAACCTTAAGTAGAAGTGGAAGTGGTGGGATCTAAGCCAACAGTTGGTTATCATGGAGATTCTGAGATTCAGCTGATTTCTAAGGCAATTTCTCCTGCTTGCTTGAAAAAATGGAGCAGGTTCTGTTGAATGTCTTATATCTGAAGAACAATATAATGTTCTTAGAAGAGATGAGATAGTAATTATTGATCAAAGCAGTCTAATCAAATTAAATTTGCATAGCACAATTCAACAGCACGACTGTTCAAGGTGTGATACATGATTAAAATATAGCAATCAGTTATAAAACAAGCAATAAAAATGTTATTTTGTCAAATGCCAAAGGGTAATCATTAACAAACAAGTTGACTAGCAACCAAGCTGACTCTTAGAAGTTTCCTTTAATAACAAATATGACTAAAAATGAAGCTTAAAATTCACAGGATGTCATGAAGGCCTTCCAAATTCAAATATTTGAAGCTCATTAAATATTTTCATGATAAATCATGAAAATACTGTTGAGAACGTTATGGGAGGAGTTTGATTGCTGTTATATCACAAAGGATCTTCATAAATTAGTGCAAAGGCTTTAAGTAATTTCTGTCAAACTGCATTACTAAAATATAAGTTAAAAACTGATATTTTATTTTCAAAATTAATACTATAGCTGCCTCTTTTTTGATCTAATCAAAAATCATTTAACTAATGAATCTAAAACAATCAAATTTTTGGCGTAGGATAATTTTACTGTAATAGGAAATATTTGCCTACACAACGTCTGACATTAAATATCTTAAATTGACCTTTAAGTGTTGTTTTAGATTCAGTCTTTATTGTTACTAACCCCTAACCTAATGTGGAATATAAAAACATACCATTAATCTACTAAAAAATGTTAACTTTTGACTTTACTGTCTAATCTCTGGAGTGAGAAGGCAGTTGCAGATATTTTTCACATTAAACTTCAATGTCTTGTAAAAGCATAGTTGGAATGATTTCAAACCCAGCTGACACTTCACAGGTACCTGGGTTTCAGACTAGATAAAGAGAAGTGCTAATGGCTCATCTCTCCTCATTCTGAACCCGAACTTTAACCCTTCAGAAACGCAAAACTAACAGAACACTGACTCAACCTCATCCTTTTAGAAACACTTGCATACATTTAAATGGAAAATCTGCAACATATGGGAGCTATGCCCTAACTATTGCAGATGGCAAGATAGGGCATCATGTAATCCCTCCTCCATGATCAAATGTCTGCCTCCATGCACAGAGGACCGTTAAAGTGGGAAAAGTGCAAATAAAAATCATTTTATGAGATAGTAAAGAGGGAAGGAGCCCCCTGTCTTAGGGCCTCGACAAGTTCAGATTTGACGATAACGTTCCTCCCTCAAAAGGTCTGAGCTGAAAGTGTCAGCAGTGATGCTCTAGCAGCTCAGCCATAACAGAGACAGATGATCATCAAAAGAAATTATTTTTTTAATTTCTTTTTATTTTATGCTACACAAAAAAACAACATAACTAACTGACACTGAAACAATGAGATGAACCGCAAATGATTTGTCTTTTCTGAATCCAAATATTTTTACCTAGAGAATCCATCATCTTTCATTCAAAAGACACCCAATCTAAGATTAAAACAATAAATCTGATTAAACCTCTCCTTCATCTTTACAAGGAGTCCAGAAAATGTGGGAGCCATTTTGGTGAGTTGGATCCAGCTTATTTCATTCCTCTCCCTGCAGGTGTGCCTGTACAGCATGTGAAACCTGAGAGTAGATTAAAGTACCAATCCCCTAAAAGGAAAAAATGCTTTTAGGAACTTTTAACACTGTGTTTAACAATGTGTTTTTAGTGCCCACTAAACCCAACACACCACACCACATGGCCAAAAAGGGGAGAAGGAGCATCCTACAGACGGTAAGAGGCGAGAAAGACAGAGGGAGGCTTAGGCTCATCACCTTGCTTCAGAAGACCATACATGGATCATATTTATGTAGTTTTTTGTTGAATAATTGATATAATCTGCCTCTAAGACTTGTAAACAATATATATATTAAACTGATATCAGCGAATGATTGAAAAGATTAATTTAAAATTAGTGTTTTCTACAGAAATCTAATATCTGAAAAATTTGATATATTACTTCATAAGTATAAAAAAACAAAAGCCAAAGGTGTAACAACTGTAGAACTAACTGGGTTATTCTTCAAACTATCAGAATAATAAAATGTTCAGTATTTAAACCATGAATGTGGGTTTTTCCAACATCATAAATCCCTTTACACACAACCTTATTATGTAAATGACTTTTTGTTTTTTGATACTACAATATGTTCTATACTAGCACACCAGATTCTTCTAGAAAATATATTTTCAAGGAAATCTTTCATAAATAATATCCTTTTTATGATTTTGCCTGAGGCTTGTTAGAAACCATTTGGTAATTTATTTATTGTTTATTTTACATGTCCTATCCTGGATTGTGGCTCTCAGAATTGTTCTATGAGTGTTTAGGTGAGGCCCACCAGATCAACGTCAATAACTGGAGTATTACAGGTTTTGCTACGATCCTCCGCTTGACAAAACTTCATTAGAAATTGCTCTATTTATTTTAAAGATAATGAAAGAGAGAAAGGTGTAGAGAAAGGGAAAGAAAGAGGTAATTGCATGTCTAGAAGTATGCTTCTACACCTGCAGAAAGAGGAAAAAACTGAAAACAGAGACAATAGCAAGAAAGAACTTATGCATGTATAACAAAAACCACATCATAAAAAAGTACTTGGTACAAGGCAATACAAGATGTATTTAGTAGCAACCCCAGCCCAACATATTATCTGAAAACACCGGTGTTATTTGATTTTTTTTATGTTTTTCTGTTGATTTTTTTTACAAGTGCAGGGTCACCCTTCCCTGCCAGGCTTCACTCATCTCAGTTCATCAAGTCAGAGACTGAAAGAATCTGTAAGAGTCTTCAGGGATGCCTTATTGGAAATCAAGTTCTGGTCACTTATCTCATGGATTGACCAACCTGGACTTTATTTCAAGCTTCAGATCAACCTCAATAGTTACATGAGAAACCTGCCCTCAGTCCAGTCCAAAACATTTCACTTGCTCCAGAATTTCTCATAGTTACATATTACACATTTTTAGAAGCTTAGACAAAAAAACATTGCAGTAGTTTATTTTTTCTTTTAATATATCAACAAGGAAATAACAGGCAACGAAGTAAAACTGACCTTACTTTTAGAAGAAAACAGTTTAAGACTGAGCCCTAGAAGGACATTTTTTCAACTGTATAAAAGAAAGACGCAGCGTAATATGACAAAGCCCCTGACAAGGGTGTTTTTGACCTCTTCATACCTGTGCTTGTAAAAGCAGCCACAGGGGGTCCCAACAAGGGAAGAAATGGAAACCATGTGACACAAGACAGTGCCTATAAATATAGCCGAGATCACAGGGGCAGTTTATACAGGGGTGGGCAGACTGCCTTTTTACCAGCGCGTCTACAACATCTTTAAAAGTTTCTGTCATGTCATATGAAACCAATAAAAAACGAAATACTTCCTCTCTTGCAGAGAGAAGAAGCCTTAACCTAGCTCAGCCCTGTTTTTACTAATCTGCAAGACACTCTTTACCTTTGTTTTGTTTGAGCTTTTCTTAGCTTTGCTTTTATGGTGTTCAAGGTTTTATTTGTCAACCCCCTGTGCTCTTTCTTTACCCTCTGAATGCCATATGTGGGTCTCTTTGTCCTCAACACCTTTGCAGGCTCTTCACAGGTATGTTTACAGTAGACAAAATATGAGATATATGCTAAGAATAAAAATAGAAGTAAGTGCAAAAAAATCCCTTGCAAAAATATTCACAACTTTTTCATTTTTCTAAAACATTGTCACCCAACTAAACTGAAAAGCCATATAACCATCAGACGAATATACAGTATGAAAGACAGTGCCCTAGTCAGCAATTTTCAATCTCCAAGCAAAATGGCATACAGAACAGAGAACTAGCATTGAAAAGAACCTCGATCATATCATCTCTGCCAGGAAAATCTGATGTTGGCAGGAGTATACTATGGTGATGCTTTACTTCCTTAGGGAGAAGGAAGTTGGACAGAATAAATGGCAAAAATGTGGGAAGGCAAATACATGGCAGCACAGGAAGAAAGCTGCTAAACATAAGATTGAAACAGAAGTTCATCTTCAACCAGGACCTACACATTAGAGTTACAATGCAGTATTTTCGACCCAAACATACTACTGTGCTATTGACCCACTCAAAAGTTCAGAACTAAACTCTCTTAGGAATTGGAGGAATGAGTTAAAAATTGTTGTCCGCATGTGTTGCCCATTCAGTCCAACAGAGTTTGACAGATTTTAAGCTGTTTTCCAAAAATGTTTTTCTTAAATGGAAAAAAAGTTAATGAATGCCCTGTATCTCTCTATTTTGGTTTTACAATGATAAACTACTTTGCCAATCAGATAAAATCCTAAAAAAATAAAATATTTGAAAAAATAGGGAAATGTTAGTTGGTTGTGACTACTTTCGCGTGCATTGTACTTCTATTTTATTGTTCAAAACATTTAACATAATGAGCAGACAAAAATTAGAAAATTATTTTTATTTATTTATTTTATTAAATTATCTGATAGCAGTAAAAATTCAGTAAATAGCCACAGTTACAGAATATTGTTTTACCTCCCTGAAAAGAAAGTCGAAGAAAATACTTGCAGATAAATATTAATTTAGAAGATGGTCTAATAAGGAGCTATAGTTTTTCTCTCAAAGAGAATATCCATCAGACAAGGATGTCATACATTACATTTATGCCAGTAAAATTATAAATTAAATCAAAAATGTATTTGAGTAAACCTACACTTTAGCCAAAGAATTGTAAAAACACAATAGTATGTTTCTGAAAATGTGGCTCTAACTATATCTTGTCACTGTAATGACTGCACAAAATCCAAGTTTCCCTTGTTAAAAGGTTAGACTTGCCTCAAAGAGTCAATGTGGTCTTAAAAACACCCACCCCGATCTCCCCTTGATGTATCATTGACATGGACAGTAGTGGACTGAAGACTCCTACTCTGTCTTTCGTTGGGACAATGACCATCTTTAATCTGGCCATAGCCTGCTAATGAATGGGGGCGGGCACACAGCCCAGGGAGAGGAAGGCAATTTCTGGAAATGATTACAGACTCATTTCCTTGTTTATCCTGCCTTTGAAAAGAGAAAGAAAGACTCCCCCCCAGCTCCCTGCCCTCCACCCACAGAGGTCCTCCACTTATTGTGTCACTACCCCCACCTGACTCCCTCCTCCACCTTGCCTAATCTCTCATTGGTCGTTTGTCAAACGCCCTTGCTTTAAGCTCTTTCACTTTTGCTCTGGAGCTTTGACAGATTTATCTCAGTCAGTGAGCTATTTTCCTCATCCCTCTATCCTTTCTTACCACCTCTTGTGTTGTCTCTTTTTCTTGCCCTCCCAACAATTGTAGAAATGAGGCTCCCACTTGTAAACAATTTCCCTACAAGATCAAGCTGGGTCCCGTACCTTTTTATATAGGCCTGGCCCGGCTCTTGTCTTCTTGAAGTGGACGAGTTGGCCCAGACTGAAGCTAATGGCTGGAAATCTCTAACTAACCTCTCCAACAGCTGTCTCCAGGGTCCCCTCTTTTTGTGTCCTCTACTTCAGCCTTGTGTCCCCTACGGTTTTTGTCCCTCCTCGCCCTTTTGCTCTCTCCATCGCTGCCAAAAAGTAGGGGATGAGTGCACTAGCTGATTGGGGAAATAACCTTTAGGAATTTTTCCAGAAATTTGCCTTTTCCTTCAACAAGTGGCTCAAGGCCGGAAGAAAACTGAGGCGGTATAACAGGAGGTAAAATGAGGCTCAAAAGCTTTTTTTTTTTTTATTCTGTATTTCTTCTTTTCTCTCCACTCCTTTCAGTAAAAGAAGAATAAGAAAAGACCCTCCACTGGACAAGTCTTTCAATTTGAAACATAGGTTCAAAGCCACTGAGAGATTTGGGGCTTTTGTGAAGGGTTCAGGGTAATGATGAGAGGGGAGGAACAACATTCAATTCCAAACAGCTTCCTGGCCTGTTCTGCAGAGAATCTCTCCAAGCCCTTGGTTGTAGGACCGAGACCTAATCCACACAAATCTACTCTAGTCCGAGAAAAGCTGTTTCTAGTCTTCAAGTGGGTGAAAGTACTGCTGGAGTGGAGACTGCTGGCTGACTGAGGAGTCCTGGTGGCTGCTTGTGTAGCTTACTAGCAAACGCATAAATAGAAGGTCAACAGTCCTGCAGAATTTATAAGATAATGGGCGCCATCATTAACAAACTAATGAATTTTTATGAACAAAGTGGTTGCCTCAATGCGTTGAAAAAAATTTTTAAAGTGAAAAACTAAAATGCATGAAGATACACTTTTGAAAAAAGTTGAAGTTGTTTTCCCTACTGGTCAGTATGTGAAAAGCAAGCAGTTATAGACTTATGTTTAAGATATCCATCCATTATCTCTTCACGCTTGTCCCGAGTGGGTCGGGAGTTACTGGTGCCAATCTCCAGCTGCGTTCTGGGCGAGAGACGGGCTACACCCTGGACAGGTCGCCAGTCTGCCGCAGGGCAACACAGAAACAAACAGGACAAACAACCATGCACACACACACACACACCTAGGGAGAATTTGGAAAGCCCAATTAACCTAACACTGGACTGTGGGAGGAAGCCGGAGTACTCGGAGAGAACCCACGCATGCACAGGGAGAACATGCAAACTTCGTGCAGAAAATAAAAATGTTCTTTCTTTATTTTCTGCAAATAAAGAAAGACCCCAGGCCGGGAATCAAACCCAGGACCTTCTTGCTGCAAGGCAACAGTGCTAGCAACTGTGCCACTGTACTGCCCCATGTCTAAGACAAGAGTAGTAAAAAAATTTAAAAAGGCATGTGAAACCAAAGCTGAAAACTCACATTGACACGCAAGATATGATAACAAGAACCACCAGTAGAGAGATAAAAGAGAGTTCTTTACTTAAAGTGTTTCAGTTTGAGTTTACCACTTGCCTCTTATTCTTATCTCTGACTACTGTAATTTTTCTGTAGTTGGTCATAATCACCTCAAAATAACTGCCTCTTCCTACTACTGTTAATGCGGCCCGAACCGCCGTAATAACCCTCAACGCGCCTCCACATAAAATGAATAAAATTCCTCAGAATAACTTGGAACTGGCAGCTGATGCTGATTTTTAGTCACTTGTTAGACCACTTGACCACTCTATCTCACAGGCCAAACAAAATCAACATGGATTTCTTGATGCCTCTGCTTGGCTACAGCTAGTCCCCTACACTGGAGTGTCTTATGAATGCTCAGGCTAGTTAGAATGGCCAATTATGACAGCAGATAAACAGTTTTCCAGTAAAGGTAAGTTGTTTCCCCTCCCTAACCACATTGAACAGTCTGCACACAAACACTATTTCATAAAATATGGTGTGAAAAAGCTTGAAGACTGAATGATGCTCAAGTACTGTGGCTCTAACCAAACCTAGTCACTATTTTGGCAACATGATGTTTTACTTTTATGAGCTCTAATCAGATTGTTCTTCAAAAGAGCCAGCTTTTGCATACAAATCTTTACTTTCTTGTTTGTGTATTACTGGAGCCCATTTGCAGCAGACTGGTAACACCTGATGACTGTTATCTTGCAAAACCTCTTTGTCTTCTAACAATATCAACAAAACAGGAAAACCACCTTTATGGAGTTTCCCGTCTAGATCCAAATCAAAATAAATGTATGTAAACAAAACCAAAGTCGATGGGTTTTACTTGACACTTTTCAAATTAGGTACACTTAATCCATAATTACAACTTTATAACCCAAAATATACTAAAAGTAGTTGTTTTTGTAATACAATTGTTTTATGACTATTGCAAACAGCATAAATAGTTTGTGAATCAACTGGATGTACTGGCTCTGGGTCAGTCCTCTTCTACAACAGTGCACACCTTATTTTCATACATTCAGTGCCTTCAATGTCATTTTATGTTTTAGTATGGTGTCTTTTTAAGATGATCAGAAACTTTATTTTAAATGAATGCCTGTAAAATGAGAGGCTCTGCTACTGTCAGACACTCAAATGCCCTGAGAAGGAAGGTGACAACCTCCCATCGTGCCCACCGTGCCCTCTTATTGCTGATGACACATTTAATTTGGCCTGGCAAGTACAGTAAGCATTTGACCCAAGAATGCATTAGCTTACATTCTAGGCCAACTGGCACAAAGACGCACTCTGCACAGTGCCTCACATACCTGCTCAAGCTGTACTAACAAGCTGGGACCACAGAATGCTTTTGGAATATAGTACAAATAAATGCTTCTGAAAATGTATTGTTTAAAATCCATCTCATCCTAAAAATAAAATATGTTACATTTTTATATAAGCAAATACTCTTGTATGATGTTTAAATGCTGTTATAAAAAAATCTGAAAAAAGATGCACAGTGTTACACAAATAACTTAAAAATATATAAATATGTATTTTCATACTCGCATTGTCCATGTGTTGTCAGAGTGATGGCGGTCACGAGCCATGAAGACTGATGAGCAAGATGCTGGGTGACATGCCCTGGAAGAAATGATTTGTTGTCATCCTTCATCACACCTACCTGCTTTTTTCACACTTGGCTTCTTTCACTATTTTGCGTCCCTCCCTCTTACATATTTTTTTTCACCTTGCTGAACACATATTTCACTGCTTCGGGACTTTTTAGAGCCATGTCTCCCCCACGCCTTCATATGGTCATCAAACATGGGTACCAGCTCACGGTGCTGTACTGTTTGCCACCTGCAGAAAAACAAAAACACAAAAACAAAAACCTGCTTCCTTCATCTGTCCTCAGACAAAGAGCCCCGCCATCCCCTCACTGCCCTCCCTGTCCCTTGCTCTGTCACTCCTGTCGAGCTTTTCACTTGCAATTAGCTGTGGCGGGCTTCGCACTCATCAACTGTCGCGAGTTTAGCACCCAGTCATGAAGGGCCCTGACAGATCAAGCTAAGGCACCCTGACACCACTGGTGTGAAAGAAGATTCTAATTCTGGATAATTAGCTGACGAGAGCATGTAAGAGGGCGAAAGGAGGGTGGGGGTCTGCTGAGGCGAAGTGGCACTGCGTCGTAAGCACTTTCTGTCAACTTAATGTTGATCTCTATTCAGTCTTGCCGTCTCTTCTCCATGCAACAATTTTTATTTCTGTCTGTTTCATAGATTTTTCTTCACCTCTCCCAGCTTATTCTTTACACTTTTCTGACAATTATTCCTGATTTCTGGTTTTGATCGTACATTTATTCCGGTTATCAGGAAATCCTTTTGTTTTGGATAGTTTCCATTGAGTTGTCCTCACTCAACAAAGAAACACATAATTTAAACAGGACTGTATAGTGTATGTCTTGTTCAGGTTTAAAAGACAAACAAAAAAAAACTGAAGATGTTGAGTTTGGAGAAGGGTTTTCTTTGTTGATCACATCCTCTCAGTCATGGCGATGTGAAGCTCATCTCAATATCGATAGTGACACCAGTGCGTCAGTAATGTTCAGTTCGTGGCAGGCTTGTTCCATGGTGGTTTCTGGGTTATTGCCTCTATGTGAGAACAGTTATCACAATACTAAAATTAAAGATATGTACTTTGTCTGTATGTCTCTGTGAAGGACTGGCGATCTGTCTAAGGTCCACTCTGCCTTTCGTCCAATGAGATAGGCAACAGTTTCCCTGCAACTTTACAAAAATAAGTGTGTATAGATACTGAATGGAAAACCATGTCTGAAATCCAACTTTTTGCTCCTTTTTTCTTATGATACTACATAAGAAAGTGTTTTAAATTGTCCAGCTGCTGAAATGTGCTATACAGAAAAACTTCTCTTGCTTTGTATTAATTAGGAAATAGTGCAAATTAAAAAAGAAGTGTGACCTTGTGATTTGCTTAAAAGTGATTTGGTGATTCCTTATGCAGATTCTATTTGGATGCCCCTGTGTCCCACTTGTTAAAACAGAATTGTAAAATCCCAAAATATACATCCTTTATAGAAGTTGTATATCATGCCAGAGGAATGTGGTGAAAAAGAGAGAACTAATAATGCAAGTATATTTCCAATGGTGGTGCTAAAAGCGTTAATAATAGCATGTGAAAACATAAGCAATTGTAAACATATAGACACACTTCAACAGATTTACACACAATAATAGCAGAAAGCCTCATTATCTTGGAGCAAGTCTTGATGTAATGTGGAGATAATGCAGAGTGACAATTGTGATGTCATGTTCTTCGCACTACCGGCTGGGTAGTTAATGGCGATTAGAGGCTGTGTGGGGGTTCTGATTGGTGTAAGAGGACAATGTGACAAACTCTATAAGCATGTATGTGTGCATCTATAATATCTTTATTTGTGACCTGCCCAGACCAGACATGGACCACATCAGTGCATTTATTCAAAAATTTAGAAACGTACCTCGGATGACAGGGATTATGCATGTGGATACTTTCAAGCATTCTCTCTCTGCAGCTTCCCGGCCTTAACAACACATTTACTGAGGTAACCATCCATGAGTGTCTACATATCAGACCGTGACCCAACAGTTAAGACCGGCGCTGGGACCTCCATGTGCTGGACACACAGTTTGATCCATTCAACTGTGGAGAAGGTGGGCCCCAGCCACTAGGCTCGAGCCAGACACAATGGGGAAGATGACGGATTTTGAGATGATATCTATTACTGTTAGTGACAGCAGTCCCAGAAAGCGAGCTTTGACGCTCCCAGACACTGACAAGCCATGCAGAGTGACACTGATGGCTGTGGGCACAAATCAGAATTGCTTTACCGCATCGGCAGCGCCCGGATGCAGCTATGCTCTCCCTAACCCTAGAAACAAACCTGTGCCTTGTGCTGCTATCATCTGAACCCAACAGTGAGAAACTAGTACTAAACCTCATAAGTAGTTAAAATAAACTGAGAGAAAAACAAGTCAAATGTTAGTATCATGGCACGGAAAGGGGCTTTGAGCTCTTTTTCTTGTCTTCTTTATTTTTTTTTTCTTATAGTGGGAGAATAAACTTAAAAAGTCAGTCTTTTGAAAAACATTGCAATGTCTATGATAATGGCCTAAAAAATGTCAATGATTCTTCGACTCTTTGGTGCCAACATAATGACAGTGCATGTAGTTTTAGAGCAGATACAAGTAAAATGTTGAAAAATGGGAACAATGATGTTCCACAATAACTTCTCTCCTTATTGCAGCAGATTCATGTCATTTTTTCCAACTTCTTTTCACTGGTGTTGACTATAAAGACGGAAATGACACTGATTGTCTGCCAAGCCATTGCTCAAAGTTGTGGCAATGCGTTAAGGCCTTGCACTCATTTTCCACTTCAGTCCATGTGTGGAGTTTT
Organism: Poeciliopsis prolifica; assembly: GCF_027474105.1. NCBI lineage: Eukaryota > Metazoa > Chordata > Actinopteri > Cyprinodontiformes > Poeciliidae > Poeciliopsis > Poeciliopsis prolifica. The sequence goes on along the minus strand of NW_026562390.1, from coordinate 9,315,559 downwards.
CACAAATTACAAACAGCTTGTTATTGTAAAATGAAGTACTTTCTTAATTTGAACATTTTATATTTTGTGGGGTTTTTTTAAGAAAAAACATGGCGATGATTTTAAAAATATAGAAACCGTAAGTAATATTGGGTTGAATGTCCCTTTATCAGTTGCAAGAACCAATTTAACTTTTGTAGCCATAAATAGCTTTATTCTGATTAAATATTTTTCCTCTAATGAGAAATTATGGCGCTCATTTTGATTGGTGGATTTTTTGTCACAGAGCTAATGCTTAGCTTAGAGGTCCAATTCTAGAAGCTACATGTTAGCCTGCTTTGCCCATTATAAATCCAGTTTTGATGTGTTTTTGTGATCTTTGTCCTACAGGAGCATCCAGTTCTCTCTAAATTTCAACCATCTAGTTGTTGTTAAGTTGTAATAAGAATTTCATCTTCTTTGTTTGCCATTTGTACCGAGTCATTTTACTTGTAGTAGTGTAGGAATGCAAAAAATTATGACTGGCTGATTATGATGACATGAAAAGGGCGATTGTTCTGTCCTAAAAATGTTCTAAGAGAGACCTTTGGTATTGTTACAACTTTCAGACACTGCCCTCTCTGGAATCTGTGGTTATTCCAGAGAGGGCATGATTATGCATAATAAGGATCCCATAACAACTTTTCATTTCCCTTTCTTGCTAATTTCCCATTGAAAAACTTTGATATGTAGTTTTAAAACAAGGTGACGTAAAAAACACTTTCTGCAAAAATGCTTGCACAACCAGGTAGAGATAAGGACATAAAAGAATGAATAATGAGGCCACAGCGGCATCAGTTGTTTTATGTGCTTGTGTGTGCATATGATCACCAGCATGTTGCTCCTTAGAGCAAGAAGGGAGAGGTAGTGGTCCCCGCTGAGCTGAAAGGCCTCTGGCCACCATGCCAGCACAATCTCTTCAGCACGTCAAGACCCCCATCGCTCGCGTATCTCCTTTTCCTTCTCTGCCTCTCGCCTTTCCCCCAACCCGCGTTTATTTCTGTCAGCTTCCATATTCTTGTCTTCACAGCGTGTTTGCTCGTACTCACAAGACATTTCTAGTCCGTGCAGACGAAGAGCTGCCGCCAACAGTGGGGACCCCTGGTGAGATGGTAAACAGGCACACCAGCTTCTGCGGGCAGGCACTCCGGTCGTACATGGGGCCCGAGGCCATGTCGAAGTCAGAGCTTCCTCTTATCGTTCCCCTCCACAGGGATGATCACTATCCCTTTTTTGGCTCTGGTTTGACACTGCCTGTCCTTTGAGATGTACCAACACGGGCACCCGGTTCTTCCCCTGCAGTCGTACGGCCTCCATATGCACACATCACTACAATGAGTGTCCTTCGGTGAAGACCCCAGCTTTCCCGATTTTAGAGATATTATCTGAAAAGATTGTTGCCCGTGGATAGCAGCAAAAGGTCAGAGAAGCATTCACTGATCATGACCATGATAAACACAATGCAAGCTCCGAGTAGCAATTGTGAATTGAAAGCTTAACTGTAATATAGCATACATACCGAAACGAGTTAAACTTAATTAAGTGCATGAACCTTTTAAAAATAAAAGATGTTCAACAACTACTAGAATTTGACAAATATTTAAAAGAAATAATATTGCATTCAGCAATGTACAACTGTGTGAAAAGACATCCTATGAACTCTCAGACAGTGCAATAAAAACATAAATAACATACATTGCAAACTATAATTCAGTATTACCATTTTACCAATAACAACCAGTTTACAACTTCATAAGTATTCTTAAAATATTTTTAAGAATAACTCCCCATGTTGAAATTCTGGTCCACACAGAAACTCTGTTATTTAGAGAATACCATCATTCAGCTTGATAATCAATCTTAAGGTCAAGGAACCACATGGGAGTAAGCAGACGGAAATTGAAATCAGGGCTGGACAACAGGAAAGTCATAAAGGTAGATTGCATTGCTTTAAGAAGAAGAAATAATAATAACAATAAAAAACTATGTATAATAAAAAGTATCCAGCTCTGATCTGTATCTCTAACTGTATACAGTACTTTTGTTAGATTTCATGCAGCTGCCTCAGTGTGCTTTATTACTTGTCTTTATCTTTACAGCTTCATTATGCTTCAGTCACTGATGAACATCTTGGAGCCAGGACGGCTGTCCATCTGCCCTCTAATGAGATGAGCAGGAAGGAGGTCTTCAGGAATTGATGGCTGTCATTCTTGTAGGTTTCCTCCTGCTCCAGCCTCTGTACATCAGTTAGAGGAGGAAAAGCCCATATATAATGACACGAGGGTTTGTTTCACTGATTTACAGCCCTGACTCACAGCATACCCTTTCTGCAGAGAGAAATTAATATTTGCCAGTGAATGTGAGTATTAATAATGTTTCTGCACAACAACCTTTTCTCACAAAGGTTGTTGTGCCTGGTTAATGAGCTATGGGTGAAAAAATGTTTATTGACCTTAAACGTTTAAGCATACATTTCCAAAATGCATCAATTAGATTTACGATTAAGAAATTTTGAGGCTTATAGGGCAAATAATTGAGGAGCCCCTAACACTGACTTTTTTCTCTGAAACATTAAATATTTTTTCACATTGAATAAATAAAAAAAATATTTACACATTGCCAGATTTATCAAAGTTGCATCGGGGGCTATAGTAAAAATAAATCTGACTCATGAACCAGCAAAAATTCTGCATCAGAGTTTTGCAACTTTTTTCGAAACTCACAGAATATCAAGGTATCTATTGCAACAAAAAAATAAAATATCTGATATTTCTTTTCTGGAAGAGGCAGATGAAAATATACGCATTTAAAAATAACATAATGATTGCGTTTTACTCCACAGACTGGGTATTCTGGTTTAGGAACTAAAAGGGATCCATCAGACAACTCGTGTATCACTTTGTGAGATCCGAATGTGGACCTCCATCGCTGCCCAACAGCCAGAGTTTTCTGACAGATCGTAAAAGATAATTGCATTGCCTGGGTTTTTTAAAGTTTAGCCAAGGAGTCCTCCAGGGTGGGCTAGGAGACCTAAATGTGGTCTTGCAAACACATTGAGTTAGATGCAACCACAGAGCAGAGAACAGATAACACTTCACTTCTGTTCAGCTACTTGTGCAGATAGAGCAAGAAGAAAGAAACACTTTCTTCTGCCACCTGTAAGTTTATTTCACACTTACAGCTGTGAAGTAAAAGGTAATTTCACACCTTTGTAGCATGGTGTGAAATTACCTGCAGAGGTAATTTCTAGCATACCTCTGCAGTTTGTGACAACATGAAATAATCCTGTAAGTAAGTATGAAAATTTGTCAGATTACCTGTGATTACAGTTCTGTGAATGTGTGTTTGTGTGTGCGAGTACGTGTCCATGTCCTGGTGTGTGTGTGTGGGCCTGGCAGACCCAGACCCAGCAGCCTATAGGAAGTTGTTGCCCCGTAGGCTTATAGCCCTTCTATAACTTCATTAGGTGTAGGTAATGGCACTGAAGTCCAGGAGCTCATAATGTAGAACCAGAGGCCCCATCCCCCCCACGGATATTGCTCTGGTATGCATGTGTCAGATATTTAGTTGCATGGACAGAATACATGACATTCTGTGTGAAATTGAAAGCATACTGAAAATTTGAACAAGAAAACTAAATAAATGCATTAATTCTTGCCAGACATATACAGGTCTACAGAATAAGACTTGTATGTGTGTGAATAAATGCTTGGATTGAATATAAATAGGTAAAAATAATTGATTCTAAACTCTTGAAAATCCATACAATTCACACCACTGATGCAATAAACACAGTCCAAACATGGTCAAAATTCTGCTGACAGGCAGATTGAGGTTTTTCCTTTGTTGATGTGAATGAAAGAATGAGCAAAAAAGTGCTGTTTCTTCAAAAAATAATATATTAAACTCCCAGGTTAAAGCAACATAATCTTCAACCATTGCACTCTCAGGTGTAACAATCGATTTCAAGAGGTAAAGATTAAATTGCCTTATCTCATTATCCATATATGCCATTGTTTTGTAGGTTGTCACTCGCCCTTGGCAGTCAACCAGATGAACACAAAGTCTGCAGAGAAAGGAGAGTTTCCATAGTGCTGAATTGTCATTATAGAAGTTACAAGGTTGAATAAGCAATAAGAAGTTGGGATGTAATGAATTATGAGGATACAGGTCACAAGAAGAGATGTAACTATTTTGTTCAAGATAACAATATGAGATGAAAGTAATAGTTTCACAAACTGCTTTCTACTTTATAAACAGCTTTAAAGATTATGATAAAGAACATTATGTTTTTAACAATGTATGACTATGTGCATTGTAATAATTTGTTTTCTTTAAAACAAACATTTCCTACACATTAACTCTTTTATAACAGGATCAACAGGCTGATGAAGCATCCTGAATCAAATGTTGGGGACAAACTGGATTTAAATGTTTTTGGTCTGTTTTTAGCAGAGGTGTTGCATTGCAATTTGGGAGTAAATTAATAAACAAACCAACCTACTATTTGCCTTGACAGACTTCTGTCATCTCTAGAAATACTCAGATTACTCTGTCATCTGCTTTGGAGCATGGTGCAGAAACGATCATCTTTAATGTGAACTAAAAATAGGAAATTATTATAATTTCAATGGAAACAGGATGAGATCAAATACTATTTCCTACATTAGAGAGGAAGTGAAAGTGGTGGAGGAATATAAATGATTCGGTTTTCAACTGGACTATAAATTGGACAGCTTTAAGCACACACACTTTAATGCAGAAAAGTAATTAGAAATAGCTGTCAGATGCTGACAGAAATTGAGACAAATTTTCCTTTGATGTGAAATATTGCAGTCATTTTGAGAAAACTCACTCACTCACTTGCTTTACCTCCACTAAACAAAATCATTTCTTATCTAGATTTTTTTTTTTTTTATTTACCCACCTTTGAAACTTTTTAGGATGTTATGCGAAAAGACAGCATTTGATATTCTCCTGGATGCTTGACATAAAACGTAAGATAACATCCATTGGGAAGCAGGGCATGACTTCTATGCCATCAACTACTTGTCTTTGCTGGTTTTATTTGAGTGGACCAAAAGATATGTCTTATTTGAATAATCAGTCTGGTCATGGACAGTCACACACACTGATTGAGGCGCACATCTCACTGCCAGCGTTGGGCCTTGTTTATTTATTTGTTATATGTCTGAACTTGCCTGTCTTGATGTTGTTGTGTTGTAAGTGAGTCAGAAAGGGGGCCCTTAATTTAATCAGTGGGCTCTCCTGTTGGATTGAGACTATCCCGCAGATCTATGGTAATACACAGCCCGGGGTGGAGGACAATTCCATTAGTGGAGGACAGTGACTGGGGCCGATAGTGCTACAGATAGGACCCCCTTCCTTCTTCCTCTGGCTCCCTTTGGCTGACTGGCGTTATAGCTCCTTCAACCTCAAGTTTTCAGACGGCTTTGTGCAACTCTGAGTAAATCCAGAGCCTGCAAAAACAATATAAAATAAAATATTGCCACCATTTTAGAAATAAACCTAATCAAATTGTTCAGTCATTTATTAAAGAAGTGCACATGTAAGATTACATTTTTATTATTTTGGTCATCATCTTTGAATCACTAGTGTCTTGGTGTGTCAAAAAATGCATCATAATTTGTGTCCTGTTTTTAAAATATATACGTTGTTTACTTTCTCTTACCAATTCTTGTCTTTTTTGGATTTATAAAAAACAGTTTGAGGTAAATGTTGAAAGTTAAATTAATTAGAATGTCAGATTTTCATTAGTGTAGACAGAGCATTTTCATAACTTAGCATTAGATTAATAATGCTGTTTTGGGGGTTTTCTGCTGTATTTGAGTAGCACTGATTGGAAAAACAATGGATTATATTGGACTTAGCAGAGTACAAGGTGCGAAAGAGACAATAGCCATTGATTTTTTATTTATTTATTTACTTATTCATTGAGACTGTTTACACCAACATGGACACATAGCGAAATTGAGATTATTTTTATACAAACTGAATTTTGTATAAGAATTTTTGAAAAAACAAAAATTTTAACCAGTTCTTTCCCCACAACTTAAATGACGGTATTCAGTTTCCAATATAAGCTTAAAATATTGTATGAATAAGAAGAACTAATCAAACACATCAGATGAAACATGAGGTACAATTATTTTTCATAATCTCATCAACGTTATCTTGCCATTGTTGTGTTTGTACTCTGAATCTTCTCCTGGGTTTTGATGAGGTTATTGACTATGCCTTGGCCTCCTACAGGTGAGCATTGGTATTGCACCTACTTTGACTGGAATCATCGCTGACTTTTTGAAAACCAAAATCAGTTTAACACATGTTCACACCAGAGCAGTAAAGGCCCAAGGCAGAATAAAACATGTATTTGTCCAATGTGTATGCTATTCAGAGACATTCCCAAGGCATGGCTAGATTTAGTTTACATTTTTCAGCCAACCTTTACAAAGTTGGGCCAGCAAGTGAGTCAGACTTGGCCAGCCTCTGATAAAGCCTGTGATGAAAGCCCACCACTCTTGTTTTTATTGTCCACTCTCCACCAGGCGGAGTGTTGTGGGAACTCTGGAGACTTGTGGCTGCTGTTTGATCACACTCTGGGAGTTTGACCTGTCACTAAGTGGTGGCAAACACAGCCCACACACAGAGCAGCGAGCATCGACAAATCTATATGTGTGTACGTGTTTCCCACACACAGTGCCGCATACCTCACCAGAGGAGGCAGGTCACAACATGTCAGAGTGTTGAGGATTCATAATGGCCATTTAGCCTTCAACAGCTAATATCAGCACTGCTGATTTACAAGGAATTGGGTTGTTCTGTTCCTGTACTCAGGAGTTGCTCATGGCAAACCTGTTTGAAATTAGACTGTATTAAAGTGCCACACGAAGGAACACAGATACAGAATTGCACCCATTTATATACGTACCATAATGATAACGACAAAAATAAACTAATTCCAGAGTTTGATGTCTAACCATCACAAACCTTGGACCCGTTTCCATAGTTTGAAGAATGCCAATTGGTAACCAGCTGTTTACAGCCAGAAAGAGTGACAGGGACCGCAGGGACCTACTGAAACTCCATGGAATGACAGAAGCATGGTGACAAGTGATGACGGCACCCTCTCTCATGCTTGTGTTCCTAAACTGCATAGGACAGCACCTTCAGCAATAAGACAAGATGGAGATCATACACAATGCTAAGCTAATAGCCACAATATGCTCTGTGGAAGTCAGCTTTGATAGAGGCTTGGCTCCATGATCACTGCTGATTGGGGAACAGCGTGACTCGTGGATGTCGGATTGCATATTGGAAAAACAGCAATACGTCGTCAAGCTGGTTTCCAAGACTACAATAAGAACTGGGTAAAAAAATCTTTAAAAGATACAATAGTGTTCAGTGATGGGTAAATAATGATGAGCTACTGGATTTGACCTTAAATTCAACTTAAAAAACCCATTTCTGAAAAGTGTCACTTAAGCGCTAATGGAGACTGTGTTTGGTGTTTGTTGGAGATATTTGTGGCAGCGGTAAAGTGTACACAACATGTCTGTGAAGATTTGACTAGACGGCCAAGCGAATAACATTCTGTAACAACTCTTTAAGCTTAGCTTCTTGAAAAAAAACGTGCACATTTTACTGGCCTCTGTGACCAACTGGAGACCAGAGAGACATTGACATGACCCAGATAATAGGCCCAAAGTCTTGCCTCCACAATTTGATCAATTTGCAGTTTCCTCATAATCGCAGGCACCGTGCTGTCCCCCGCAGCTACTGTGGACCCCTCTCCCCTTCTTTCCCCAACACCCATCCATGCAGACACATTGCATAGTCGCCACAGCAAGATGCGCTGCCTTTCTCCCCTTTTCCCCCCAAATCACTGCTAAGCCTGCATGATGCCTGCTGCCAGGACACAAACGTGCTCTTGCTCCTGTCATCTCTTAGCAGGCACAGACAGGAGAGAAAAAAGCTGACAGTTTGTCTTGTACCATATGCCACGTGGCAGCAATGCCTAACTGATATGGCCAGAGTTTGGGTCACAGCCAACGGCTGCTTTATTCTATCTATTTTATTTTCTTTCTTCCTTGAATGTGCATGCATCTTGAGTGGAAATCTTAAATATAATCGCTGTGCTGTCAGCAGGGTGGATTTACTGCCTCGGCCCAGCAAGTTGAAAGAGCTATGTTGGCTATTATTTAAAGAATAATTTAAATACAGCTCTCAGATAGCTTACACTTTGTTGAAATTGCTCCACTCATTAGACATAGGCAGTGGTATGCAAAAAGAATGCATGTTTTTTTCCGCAGAAAATAAGAAAAAAACATTTAGTTAAGTCCCCTCCTCCCCTTTGCCTTAAGAAATATTAGTTTTCAGCACATCCTCTCAGTCATGAATTTACCTGTGGGGTCTTTTCTTGCACAGAGCCAGGAGAGGAATTTGAGTAATGCTGTAGGTAGTTTAAAATTGACTTGTGTAGTTTTGGCTTAGTGAAAGCAAATTTGTTGCTCATGATGTTTTTAACCCCTAAGATAGCACAGCTTTGATCCCTTTCCACACAGCTTAAAGAAAGGCAAGTCACAGACCCTGAGGCTACCCACAAATGTCAGACAATTAGGTGTTTGCTTACACCTCGGATGGGAGTGAGGAGGACATGTTAGGGTCTATGTATTTAGAATATTTGAATAGAAGGTCTGGGAAACTGAATGTGATGTTCTCAGTGCCTCTAAAACAACCTGTAAAGTGTAATTTTATATAAATAAAAACACAAGGAGAGAAAAAAAACAGCAGAGGGACATTTAAAACAATAAAATATATTTAAAATCAAACAATTTCAATAAACTCCATTTGCAAATTAAATAAAAACCTCCTAAAAGTGAATGAACAACATACTCAAAATCTCTATAAATATAAAATGTCCAGGTGATGATCTTTGTTTTTTAGATCATCAAACAATACAAAGCAGAAAAGTAGAAAAGTCAATACTCCAGTTTGATATTCTTGTACTTGAGATCAAACTTGACTTCCTCTTTTGTTTAGGTTTCAGCATTTTGTGTAACTTCAGTAAAATTTCACTGCAAGATTTGATCAAGACATTTATTATTGTACATATTCATGTTATAAAATGACTTAACTGACTAGTGTAACAAAGACCATTCTAAATGAGCCCTTTATGTAAATAAATAGCAAAGTGATACAGTTATTATTCTAAAAGTATTCACACCAAGGTAACCTCTTCATTTGATGGTCCCTGACAGAAAGCCTCTGGGTGTCAACATTTGGTTAGTATTTGGTTACAGATCACATTTCAGGTTAAATAAATGTTGTGAAACAGTATGCACTCTACATTTGGTAGAGCAACTCTCAGATTGTTGGACTCAGTGTTGGACTAAAATGGGCTAAAACATTAGAAGTCTGACAAGATATCTACAGAATATAAATGCAATCAACTTTTACCTTTAGCATTGTGGCATGCCATATTGACAATACATACAAAACTTTGGTTAAAGGTGAAAACTAAAATTTTTTCCTAACGTTTTGAATAATCTGTTTTAGTACAAGATGGCTCTGATGTGTCATCTGTTGCAGCTGCCAAACCTGGAAGAAGGTTCCATTTTCGCTCGGATGGTTCCTTTCCCACCTTCGCTGAGAAATCAAAGGGGAAAGCAGGAGCTGATGAAAAAAATGACAAGTGAGTGACAGATGCCTTGAGGAGCTGGAGGGATGAGGGGAGGGTGATGGTGGAGGTGCGTTAGCCGGCAAGAAGTAGAACTACGCCACAGGTAAGAAGGTGCCAAAGTAGACGTCTGATGCACCTTTGATGGTGCCGCCGGGCAGCGGTGACACAGGTAAGAGGCGAAGTGAAGGGGGGACCTTCCAGGCTCTTCACAGCTGCTTCTTTGCCCCTGTCATACACATATTCACATAAAAGAAGCTTGAGAAAATGCAATTCTGCTTTTTGAGCAAGGAGGCCCAGTCAAATTATATGACAGTTACACAGTAAAATTACAATGTCACCTTTTTGTGTGGCTATGTAAGGCTTAGCACTGTCTGTCCAGCAGTCAAGTTAGTAATACTCTTTTGAGTACAAAGCAGAATAGTAATGCTTTGATTAATGCTTTAGATTAAACTAAAATCTGCCATCTGCTAAAATCTTTATACTTTAAACTTAACTGTATAAATATAATAATGTTTTTGATAGGCAATTGTTTAGAAATATAGCTAAAATGTTAGCAATACTCTTTTGAGTATTACTAACTTGACTGCTGGACAGACAGTGCTGGTTTGGGTTGCCTGGATCCACAATTTGACTTCTGCATTGAGTTCAGCAGTTTGTCACTTGTTTTCTTTTCTTTTAACATCCCCATTCTCATCCCACAACTTTAGAACAGGTGTCCAATGTAATTACTGACTGTCTCTTTGGCTGCTCCCTTTTTAAAAATATGCTTTTTCCCTATTATACTCATTCTGATTGGGTAATGTGCAAATTTCTTTGTAAATAACACCAACACTAAGCATTGAATTTAAACCTTCCTTCTAGAATTAGCTAATGTGGAGCAAACATCACTATCTACACCTGACCTTGATATGACCAGTGCAGTTTCTTCTAGCTTCATAACATATTTATTCATTGTGTTGTGTGTGTTTCCAGACTCTTTTCTGCTGTTCTACTTCTGACAAATCAAGAACATTGTTACAATTATGTGTTTTTTTAAACCAGCATAAAAGCATAGATGAAAAAGTTAATTTTGAAGTCTCATGACATCCTCAGTTATCCACTGATAAAGATTTTTTTATTATTATTTATGAAACAGTGGAAATCCAGCCTTGTTTTCTTACTTGTTCTTGAGGTTCAGTCTTACTTCCAATTTGGCTCAGTTTCCAGTGATTGGAAAAACATATATCCTTCAAAATGTGATGTACAGTGGTGGCAGTGTGGAAATACTATTCTATAGCAACAATAGAGAAACTGTTGGAGGGTGCAAACTAATTGAGAGTGAATGGAGATTCACCCTCCAACACAACAACAACCCTAAACATGCAGCCATAGCTACAGTATGACTAAATGGTAAAATCATTTTCAATAAATAAAAATATGATTTCCCAATAGGGATGTTTCACCAGATTAAAGGTACCTTTGAAGAAAATAACCTTGAAGCAGATATAAAACAAACTTTGTTTGTAAAAAAAAAAAAAAAAAATCTTAATTTTTCTTCCATTTCGAAATACAGCTTTTGTTGGTCACATAAAATGACAATGAAATGCATTATAGTTCATGGCTATAATGTGTTTTTTTTTAAGTGCTACGTACTTTTGCAAGGCACTCTATCTCAAATGCTGAACCATTTAGAATAACTGTGCATAACTGTGCATTTAACATTCATTTCTTAATAATTATTTTGCCTTTCTGATACATTTCCCAATATATTACTTGCATTTAGAGAATACTGAAACATGTTAATAATCTTTGTCACATATACAAAGCCGTCAGTCATCCAGAAGTATTGGTTTTAGGGAAAGGTAGATCACTCATAGAAAGCCCATAGTTTTCACACAATTTCTAAAGATTTGAACAATCAAAAAAGCAACTCTGTTTTTCTCCATACAGATGAACTATAAATTAATCAGAGGTTTAATATTTTATTTAAGCGCCCTCGGTGGCGAACGGGGCACCCATCTGTCTCTCTTCTCTCTAGTGAGCCGTGGCATGTTTGACTGAAGTGAAAGAGAAAGAGAACCTCTGACTGCCTGCAACGCAGCTCTTTGCTGCTGCTCAGTGTCACTGCCACTCACCCGCTGTCCTGATGTGTTCGTTTCCCTCCACCTCCATTAATGTCACTGTATTCCAACATGCTTGCAAATGGAAACCCATACAGGCCCTCAAACTGGGGAGAAGGGGAACACTTCATTTATGTTTTAGGTGTACATGGATGCTTTAAAGACAGAACAAGAGTGGTATTTTTTTGGCATATAAGGTTTACATTAACAGATCTGTCTTTGAAATTCTGCTTTAAAAATTCTTGTTTTGTACTTTGGTGACCTGGTCTACAACTGAACTCTGCTGGTTGTAATCCAACTAGGCTGGCTATGGCCCCACAGTTGGTGAATGGAGATGTTTAAAGCACACTGAGTGACAAGGTGCATAAGAGGTCAGCATTCTAGAGGGGCGACCAATTGGATCATGACCCATGAGGGACAGATATGGGCAAGGGATTTAGCCTCAAAGGTCGCACCGGGGTCAAGGAGTGTCTTGCATTCCAGACCCCTAATCCTTTCCCTGCTGTCTGGAACGCTGGCCTTCACTGTTCAACACATCAATCCCCATATGAACAAAAACACACACCTCTCGAATATGCTGTGCCTTAAACAAACTTGCACCTCCTGCATCCACATCGCCACCCTACTATTTGCCTTAAGCAGAGAAAGCGTGGGCTTTAGGTGCCCCCTCACTCAATTTTCTGACCTTCCACTTAACCACCCACCTCCTACAGGGCCATAGAGTTTCTCCTCTGCTGAGACATCAGAGTGGCAGGGATGTAGGTAATTTGTCAGGGGAACCCAATCCCCACTGTTCACGCTCATGTGTGTGTGGGTGTGCGTGCGCGCGTGTGTGGGTGGGTGTGCGTGGCCAAGCATGTGCGTGCACTGGGGGCTTTCTCTGGGAATTTCTCAGACTGTGTCGCCAGTGAAGGCAATCCCAGACTGTTCAGTGTCAGCGGCTATGTAAGCAGTGACCATAATGGCAGCCATGAATTGGAAGCTAGGGCATCCTGGCCACAGTGATTCAAGCCATCCATCAGCCTTATGTGAAACGCATGTCATCTAACACCGTGCAGCATTTTAGGCCGCCTCTGTCGAACACATATATCTTACATGCAGCACAGATGATTTTGGAAGTCGAACCTGTTGACATTTACTCCCTGGTATCCTATCACACACTTAAAACCCACAAACACAGTGGCAAAACTACCCCTGCTGTGGCTTGGACTAAAACAGCTTGTGTGCAGCAACATACACTAACCATCAGCCTCTAAATGTTTGTGTTGGAGCAGCCCTCCTGCCGGGCTTTAGTTGAACCCCACCCCCAATCCCCCTACTCACTTCCTATCCCACTACGCTATACCAAACAGAGCCAAATAAAACACAGGCTAACATAATGTAGCAGCATGTCAGCGGTGGGCCCTGGAGCAAGTCTGAAACATGACCCACTCTGAACCAGCCATTAGGACGAGAGTTAAAGCAGCTACGGTTTCGTTCTTGCCGCACAGCCCTTATGTTGCCCAGTGCAAGGCCTGTATGTGTCTGGCAGCAGCAGATTGAGTGATGTATCCTGTGTGGCTATAGTGTGTACAGAGGACCAGAGGGAAGTCCCAGAAGGGGACTACTTCTCCCTTGGCCCACAGGCCACTGCACTTCATCAGTTTCTCCAGTGGGAAAGGCCTACCACTGGATCTCAAGACATGACGAAGCTTACACACAAGACAAAATCAGGTAATCCAAGCAAAGGCACAAGCTAAATTATAAAAGGTGTTATTTCTGTTTTAAAATTAGTAACAGCAAGTGAATCCACTAAGTCATGTAAATATCTTATGAAAATAGTTATTAGCTTGTATTGTGTCTATTCTCCAAGTGTCAATTATGGAGGACTTGGCAGCAGTTGAAAGCTGGAGACCACACAGTTTTTTGGAATTAAATTGTTTAGATACTACACCCAAAGCACAGGAAGATATTTGCCTGTCTGTGTCTGGAGAAAAAAAATTATGAAGAGATTTGTAAAATGTGGTCACTTGTAATCACTTGTGTTGCTAAAGCAGGAGGAATTCTGTTTGAGGGAGCACCTCACTAATTTCTGCCTTGGAGACAGAGTTAAAAGAATCACAAGCACATGGGCCCATGTCAAAGCATATGGTCTGGCACAGTTCCTAGGCTCAGATACAGGCCACAAGCACAGATTCAGAGAAGGTGAGAAATACCTTACCTTCTCTTGCGTTGATGATGGTGACTCCAAAACTTGAGAGGCATGTAGGGAATTTCTCATGCCTCAGCAGGAAGCAGGGATCCCTTCTCACTCTTTGCACAGATAGATTCAGAAGACATACCACGCAAAACCTTGCTAATCTTGAAGCATGCAGTGTGGCTACTGGTATCAAGTGAAACAAGGTCGTCTGACAAATTTTCTACAAAAAAATTACATATGTACCAGAATCTTTTAGCTTTCATGACGCAGACATGTTTTGTGCAAAGCCTGCAGTCAGGGTTAGTATAAGCTTTACATCTTGTAAACATATTTGTTCATATTAACATTTTAGTTTATTTTGTCACATCACAGCCACAAAACTGATACAACAACTCAAAGTTGTCCTTAATTATAAACTGAGCATAATTGTCAACATTCCTTACAGATACCAATTTCATTAGCAAAATACTCCACTCTTAGTCAGACGGAACAGAGGATATTTGTGAATAGATTTTACAACCTGAACTGTGAATTTCTACAGCCCCTTTAAAGCTTACAGTTTTCCTGTTGATGACTTCTTTGATCGATGCTTTCTTACTCAGTCTGTCAGCTCAAGTGGACAACTATGTCATAACATTTTCATTTTCAATTGCAGAACTTTATTCAAAGCTATTTAAACATAAATAAAACTTACAATATTGTTTCACCACAAACTTCAGAGAAAAAAGAGGGTTCAGGTGGCTTGTTGAAGAAGTAGGGCATATTTTAGAGAAACTCTTTTGATAGAGACTCATGGTGAGGGAAGTTTTGAGTGCAATTGAAAGTCTCCAAACTTAAAGCAGTGATGAAAAGTAGCATCATGTCATTAGAGATTGCCTCTGACAGAAATGAGAAAACAGAACTTGATAAAAGCCTTGAGAATGAGATGGACTTACTTCACCAAGAAGATCATCTAACTGTGTGAGAAATTTAACAATCTGGCAGAAAGTGGAGTCTGGACCCAGGCATTTATGAAGAGTGTATATGTGGCTGAATAGAAACAGCTGGCCTTGCTCACCAAGACTCAATTCTGAAATTAGGAGAGAGGGGAAAAAATAGAGGATAGACAGCCACAGACTGGACTGTGGCAGCTCTCGCGACACGTGGAGCTTTTTTCAAGCTTTAGGGGTTGAATCATTGCTTCGTGAAGTGAAGAGGAAGCTTTGGAAGGAAAATAAGGAAGAATAATCGAGAGAAATGGAACACGAGCCAGAGCAGACGGGGAGAGTTGGTTTACAGTGCAATCAGCATTAAGGAAATTGGTTTGCACTAGCTCTTTGAGTTGAGAGAGGTGATTGATGCTAAGTTAGGCTAGCAGGAAGGAAGTGGAGAAATTAGCAGCAGGCCAGGGCACTGAGAGCTGTCAACTACTTCCTAGTCAATCTAGGGGTGTGAGGTACCCTTAATCCAGCGCCAGACCTCGCGTACCACTTGTGTTGGCTTTTCATAGTTAGAATTGGTGCTGATATGATGCATGTACATAACGCAGAACTTTTCCAAAAACTATTTTCAAGCAGTTTATTTGGCCCCTTTCCAGAGCACAGCTCTCTCTCCTCACAAACCTTCAACAGCACTTCACAACAGCACAGCAGAATCTCCAGGGCACTGTGTCAAAACTTGGCTCAATGCTTGCCAACAGTGTAGCCATGTCAAGCCCCTGACAATAGTGGTAGTAGCATGCAGGCATTGTAATTAAGCACGGCAACAGAGGACAGATGCAGAAGGGGAGAAGACACAAAGATGCCCTTGATACCAGAGTGTCGCGTTGACAGCATTTCCTCTGACAGCTTCATCTCGTAGGCCACTGCAGAAGCCCTTACGTCTCCTGACATGTGCTTTACTCATCCCTGCCACAATCCTATGTTTCCTTAACTTGACGAGAAAGATGGGTTGAAAGCAAAGAGAGAATGAGTTGGATGCAAAGATATTATGACGGTCAGCGTGGGCTCATAATAAGGGAAAAAATGAATAAGTGGACAGATTTTACTGGCACAAAGAGATTTGATAGTTTATTCTGAGCTTTAGCACAATGACAATTCATTTTGGAATGTAAAAAACTGGAATATAACAGTAAAGTTAAGGACATGTGAAATAAAGCATATTTTATTTAGATAGTTCAGCTCTGGCAAAGGATTAATTCTAAACATCACCCTGACATGACCAAAATAAAACACAGCCAACAGACATTTTAGTGGCTGTTGCACCTTGTAATGCTAAATATCACATAATTCATACATTCTTCTCAATCTAATAGAGCACCTTTCACCTAAAAAGATAAATAGTTCCTCAACTTCCCTGAGCATCTAATGTCAACCAGATCAAACAAAAACTGCAAAAATATTTTGAATACAAATGATTATCACAATAGACTACATACTTAGCAGTCTTAACTTAAAATAGAGTGAGAACAAGCTTTAAACAACTGGCTGAAACTGTTTAAATAGGGTTTTAACTGGATAGACCAGTAACATTCCTGGAAAATACATGTTGTCATGTCCTAATGTCGTTATGTGTGAAGAATTTACAAATGCCTGCAAATATATTTGTGGCAATCCTCCAGGAAAATGACGTTTATTTCAGGCTTTAAGTGCTTATCAAGTGGAGAAAGATAGAAAGATTATCATTGAGGACGAGCTGCATGGCTTACTGCTGAGAAGGTAACCAGCTAACTGAATGTGGATGCACAGGCTATAGTGTGCTTGGAAATTTTTGTGCCTTGTATTACAGAATGAGGTATTTACTGCTCCATTTACACAAAGCGAATAAAGACAAAAGACTGCTATTTAAATACATCTGGATCTATTATGTAGACCAAAAAATGTTTCGGTGCAGGTGATGAGGTGGCGGGCTTGCTGTCTGAGGCCCAAAACACATCTCTTGAATCTGATTTTTCACACTGCAGCCAGGTTTTTACATGACACACAGAAAATGACTCAACAATCCCTCTATAGACCACTGGAGTCACGAAAGTGACAGTATGTACCGGAAATCAAGCCAACATAAACACAAGCAGATCTGGCAGCAAACTCGAGCATGGCTCCTGTTTCACTCTTTTTTTTTCTTGTATTTTGTCTCACCCTAAGTAAGTAAGCTACTTTTTAGGGATTAAAATACCTTAGTTTATATTTTCCCTCAAAGCAAAAGTGTTTTATGTTGCCACTGTGGCTCACTTTTCGTCTCATTTATGATATTCCCATCAAATTACTGGGCAGCTCAGAACAAAATCTCAGCTCTATCATGGTAAAAAGTCAGAGACACATTTGAAGGGAATTGTGAGCAGTTTCCAAGGAGTTAAAGAAAATGGTGTGGACTAGTGCCATTATCTAGTGTGGCAGTCGCCTATTACGGAATCTATTGACACAGACTGGTGGAGGGACACTGCTGGCCAAGCAGTACTACTGATTTCCTTGACAAGCTGTTTCTCCAGCTGTTTGGGAGTGAAGAGTTTATGTTCTCCTCCCAAGTCCTGTTTGATCCATTACATCTGAAGGGAGATTCAAAGCAACAGAAGCAACAGCTTCTCAACAAGAATACAATTCTTGTTGAGAATTGCATTCTTATATATTAGAATGCCATTATTATATACTCATTTAATTAAATGTGAAAATATGTAGTTTTATTCACCTTTTTAAATATGCCAATGGCTGTTTACTTAAAAGTTAAAGAAATACTTCATTTTTAACTAATTTTCACCATATGACAAAGTATTTCAAGGTTTTCAGAGGAGTGCAGTTGAATTACCAGTGACAACAGTTTTCCATTGGGTTCAGATTTCTATTCACAAGGACCATTTAGCTGCTCAAAGAAAGCTTTCATTAAACTTCCATCACTTTTTAATTACTGACCCTGGGGAGTTGGCAAGTTATCAAAAACATTTTCATGAAGACGTCTGCTGAATCATGTCACATTCTACCAGCCAAACAACTGAAACGCAAGCTTAAAGCTGTTCAAAAACCAGTGGAACAATCAGTCAGCTTCTCTTGCTAGATATGCGTTTTGATACATTTTTTGTATCTGCTCTTCATGAACCATTACTAGTAATGGACTTTGAGTCATTATAGTCTTCACAAATTTCTGGCTTAGTAAGTTTTCCTTTGAGAATAAATGATACTTTACTATGTGTGATGGAAACTATTTTTGCAGGTAGAAATCTGAGAAGGTAAGGGATGAATGTGCCTTTCAACAATCACTGTGTGCAGATTGACAGAAACAAAAATACAATGATGATCAGTTTTTGGATGACCATGGCCACTTTTTTCAGGCCAGTAGACTCCATATTTTTGTTTGTCCAATGACAGAGGTCCAGAAGAAAAAAAGCTTTTATGACCTGGTCTAAATGTAAATGGATGCCAGAATAGGTTAAATTCCAAAGATCTTGTCTCTTTGCTTACGCATTCCAGATTCTCACATGCAGAATGTGTTTATAGAGATTGCATGGCAAAAAGCCAAAAGCCATTTTTTGTAATTTGGGATCCTTAAAAGAGAGGTTGAGTGAGACCAGCTTAGTGAAAGAAAGATGGCCATTACAAAGAAGCCCATTTTTTACAAAGCACTCTGGTTCTTTCAGGCAGGATTGAGTTAATGTCCCTCTCCTCCCTCCAATCCTCTCATCCCTTCGCTGCCCCTCCTTTTTTACCATGACTCGCTGGCTTGATTTATCTGATGGAAGGAATTCTCCTCAGAGCTCTGGCTCTGGTGGTATCCTTATACTGTAACCTTTTCCCCCCACCAGATGTTCCTCTCTCAAAACATGGTAACGATCACCCCCCAAATCCCCCAGACAAACATATCAAGTGGTCTGTATGTGTTTACGTGGATAGCCGCCGACACGAGCGACATCCACAGTTACAGAAGCACACGGGGTTGGAGAGAAGGAAAGAGAGGAAGAGACATGTTGGAATGGCCGATACTTTAAGTTCAGCAGTTTCCTGAGATCTAAGCACCTGGCCTGATTTATCGTATCCTACGTTTTTACCCAGAATTTTCCTTTTACATGCTTTTATGATTCAGTGTTGTGCATTCCAGTGAGAGAAAACGGCTGGGGGAGATGCTATAAAACCTGCTTTTAGCAGAAATAGTAGCTTATAATCCCAATTCTTACACAGACAGTCTTAAGATATTGCATGTTGTTAAGTGCAAGAAAATATACAGTCTCCAATATACAAGACTTACAAGGACAGTTAAGGGGATTTTTCAAAGGGAAGTCGTGTGAAGCTATCACAAGTATTTCCTTTACACGTATATACTAGAAAGATTTTGTATCACAATAAGTTTCTAGAAAAGTGAAGAAATTCTCAGATTTTCTTCTGAGTCTGATAATTTCAGACTAAATTCTTCTAAGAACTTAGAATCTTCTAAATTCTAAATTTAGGTTTAGAATTTTGAGATCTATTTGACTTCTTGTTGTGTTGACAGTGTCAGCTAATAAAGACTTCTCATTTTAGCCAAGAGCACAGTGTTACAAAAGTATTAAAGAATTCTTAAAAGAATTCTTCTAAATTCTTCTAAGAATTTAGAATCTTCTAAATTCTAGAAAGCTAACATCTACTCAGATGTGCCACCCTTTTGTTGCAGATTTGAACAATTTAAAACCACAGTAGATTAATATGGTAATACATAGGGCCATCACATGGCACAGTTAGAGTGCTTGTCTCAAATGCGGAGGCCATAGACCTCACTCAAATGAATGAATGATTAGCAGCACTTCTTGGCATGGAAAGGTGGTAATGCAGACTTAGGGTCAGGTTTTTGCTTACATCATCTTGTAATCCTAATTTGCAATACTACTTTTTGTCAAACTGAAATCAATCTCTTGAAGCAAGAGCAATTTTGAGATCTATTTGACTCTTTGTTTTGTTAACAGTTTCAGCTAATAAAGACTTCTCATGTTAGCCAAGAGCACAGTGTTACAAAAGCATTAAAGAAACCTCCCACACTTTTGAAACATTCATCTAAAATGACCTTACATGCAGACAAGTTACGAACATTATGTAAGTGGCTAACTGGTAGCTAACATAGGTAAAGTTGATGATCCAGAGCTTGATATTTCACTTTTTTTTGTGGATCTGGGCTTTGAAACAGATAAGATTATGTTCAGTTAAAAATATATTCAGCTGAAAATAAAATATACTTTGACCAAACCTACACAACTTATTTTTATAGTCTACTGTATTTTCATTCATGCAAAGCAACACATACTGGACTAGTCAAACCTGGACTTGAATATTTTATACTAATTGGAATACAACATGGACAATACTTGACAGAGGAAACGAAACCAAAATTTACAGCCATGCCTGTAAAAGTGAAAACTTTTATTATTTGCTCATATAATGTGCCATGTGTATGACAAATTACTGGCTGACAAGTTGTTATTCTTGGTTTTCTTCACTTTTCTACAAATGTAAATTACAATTATCACAATAAGTTGCCTTTTAAGGTTTAGCTCTGAAATGTTGGTATTCAAACATTGATTTATCAAACATTGATTTAACATTGTTCTGAAGTCATTAAAGACTTCAGAACAGGGGATGTGTTGTTTATACTGAGTTCTGCACACTTTACACAATGTTTATGCATTAGAGATTCCACATAAACAATTATTACACACAGCTTTATAAGCCTATAATTTCAGCAGAAGTTACTTATCCTCTTCACAGATAATAGAGGATGAGCAGGAGAGATAGAAAAAAACATAATATTGATGATGATGGTCCTACAAAGGATAAGGAGGGCGTATGCTACATCAGGGCTCTGACAGTTTTAACAGCCTCAGCCAATGTTTGTCACATTCAGAGTGCATGAATTCTTGATTTGATGTGCCTTAATTGATTCGGGTCTGCCTGTCCCCGTCTGTCTGTCTGCCCCCTCTCACTCAGTGCGGTTTTCTGACAATCTACTATTACAGTTCCCTGTTCATCTGCTGATGCAAGGAACGTGGGGAGGACACGGGCCAAAGCAGACACATTGTAGGAAGAAGAGCGGTCATAGATGTTGCCCTCTTGTGACCTCCTTTGTGATATAGTAAGCCTCCAAATGGCAGACATTATGGAGGATCAAGTGCTTCAAAGTATGCCAGGCAAAGATGAAACCCTACAGGCCTCATACATGATGAACAGTGTTTTTTTAAGCAGGAAAAATCCATGATGTAGCCATCATGACACCCATGCCCTGGAGAGAAGGCCTACCACATGTTGCATCAAGAAGCCAAGAAAAAGTAAGAGATATTAAGGGGCGAGGTTTCTCTGAAAGTAGTTAATCATAACAATGTACTGGTTTATGGTTTTGCTAGCATTTGATTCATTTTAATCAGCATTGACAAAGGTTTACTAATCATCAATTTTCATCTAATCTTTTTACAGATTTTGTGATTATAGGCTTATCGAAGTTCAATTTTTTTGCCATTTTTAGCTCAATGTGTCCTGTTACCATGGTGTTTTGATCAAAGGTGGCAATTGCATCTTTCCTTCAGTGTGTATGCGTGTGTGTGTGTGCGTGTGTGTGTGTGCGTGTGTGTGTGTGTGCGTGTGTGTGTGTGTGTGTTTTCATGGAAGACTTGTTGCTTTACACATTTACCTTGGTTGTTCTCTAAGGAGCCCAGCAAATCACAGCCAAAATTGATTTCCTCATCCTTTTTTTTTTTTTTTTTGTCATGGCAGAAGTATGCACCGTTTTGAGTGGTTCCGACTACAAGTGATGCCCTTCTCCTCTTCTCATCCTTGGACTCGGTGAATGGTGGGAACTGAAAGGGATGGACAAAAACATGCTTCATAAACACCTCACTCTGTCTGTGCGTGTCAGAAGGGCTCATGGTGGTCACAAACTATTTGAAGAAGGAACACAAATGTGTGTGTTCACCAATATCTTCTTATCATTTAGTGTGTCATTTGTGCCATGAAAAAAATGCAAATATAATGTTAATAAGCTGATGTATGTAGGGATGAGGAAACTTGGTGTTAGTTTGCATAATGGGAAAATCTCTTCTCATTCTCAGGTGA
Source organism: Poeciliopsis prolifica (assembly GCF_027474105.1). Classification (NCBI taxonomy): domain Eukaryota; kingdom Metazoa; phylum Chordata; class Actinopteri; order Cyprinodontiformes; family Poeciliidae; genus Poeciliopsis; species Poeciliopsis prolifica. The sequence continues at coordinate 9,293,524 of NW_026562390.1, read as the reverse complement.
ACACATGCTATCATTTGGTCTGAGATTGTGGTACATTCAAGATATGGGCAGGTTTTCAATGATCTAAGTAATGCTCTGGTTCTAGGAAAGCATCTTTAAGTTCCCCTTCTTTGGGACAAGGTTTACTACACAAATATGCCACCTATGTTGCTGCACTTTTGAGACATTGCTGGAAAAAATATGGTAGTAATTTTTAATTTTATGCTATTTTGCTGATTGTTGTTCAGCATTTTCAGTCATCATTTGGCAGACAACCTCAACTGGATTCAAGCAGACCTTTAAAGATTGATTAAGTTTAGCTTTTTACAAAGACAGTCATATCTTAATAAATAAATGTAAGTTTTGGAACTATGTATACAATATATAAAATGTTAGACATTTTTGTTTACATACATGGAAAGAAAAGAGCTTCTCCATTTGCTTTCTGAATAATTATAGATACTTCTATTACATTTTTTTTTCCATTTTTTTGAAAATTGCCAGGCAAATAAGAAGAAAGAGCAAAATGTACAGGATATGTCAAGTTAAAATTTAAAAGCATGCTTGATTGCTTTCAAATTGGGTGCCGCTGATATCCCACCATGATGTTAAGACTTCCTTGACGGGTGGTAAAAGCCTGAGAAAAACTTCTTCCAGGCAAAGATGTAATCACAGTGTTGTGTTCCTAACCCGCTCCACTCCAACCCCCGCACATTATGCTGCTGTGCTGATGTCACATTGATTATGCTGATCATAAACTGCCTTTGTTTGTCCCTCGCTTTCCTCCATCAGTCATCTGTCCGTGGGGATGAGCAGAAGTCACACTAAAAGCTCTCTTTTTCATGTTTTCTCCATTTTGAGGTTGTGCGGGAAAGATCACTCGTCCCACTGGAGGCAAAGGCGGCTCCCCTTTTTCTATTGCACTCCAATATATTAATTGCTTTTTAATGTTTCCCTTCTCTCCTGAAAGTTGCTGCTTACTAACAAATCAACAACAATAAGGTTCTTTTTGCTGCAGTTGGCCCCAGCCTGGACTAAAAGGGTATCCAGTCACTGAATAATCCATGTAGGGTGCATTGGAATGAAGGCTTCAAGCTGGTAAAAGAGGAGCTGAAACAGGAGGCCATTTGGCTTTCTTTTCGCTTCGTCCCAAGTGTCTTCAGCTTCCAGCTGTGTGCATGTCACAGAATGGGATTATGGTGTGAGCAAGGATGGAAAGACGTAATACTGATCCAACTAATCCAGCAAACCCAATGAGGCATTGTGACATTCCCCATCCCTCTTGAGCAACAACTTCGGGAAAAATTAGTCTTTAGCATTCATTATTGATCTGGGAAATGTTTGGTATAGCTTTTTAGAGAAAGTGGAACAATTTGTTATGCCTGAAACTGTGGAAAACAGATTGTAACATATGCGCGCAAACATTATATTTTAAAGAAGAAATGAAAGGAACTTCACTCTTTTTTCATAGACATAGAAGTTGTTTTCATTTCTCCACAAATACTGAATAACCATCTTTTTTTTTAATATACAGAATTATGTATTTTATTTTCTTTAACAAATAGATTGGCTCCTTCATATATGGAGGCAGTTCCCCATTTTATTATATTAAAATAACCAACTTCAGTGTTTTTGGGGATACTTAGAGATTTGGGATATTAGTCCTACATAAAGCAGTGCAGTGAGTTTCTTTGAGTTGACTTTTTTTCTAGAAGACATGTGCTGAGAACGACTAAGAATTTCCATCAAAAAACATTCTTCTAAAACCATCCCAATGGGAAAAAGGTGGTTGTGGCAGAATCATAATGCTTCTCTTCAGGAGGGAATGGAAATGCAGGGCAATACTTGAAGAAAACCCAAAGCTGTTCTAAAACGTTGAGTCGGTCTATCACATAAAATCCTGGTAAAACACATTGAAGTTTGTGATGTCTCAAAACGGTATGAAGTTCTTGAGGTGTAAATATATTTGTGTAATATAAATAGACACTGATATATTTAGGTAAAAAGGTTAAGATAATAAATACGTAATGACCATCTTTCGCAAGGCTAACACACTCACTGCATCAGAAACAGGAAGTCTTACTGATGAAGCTGCTCTTCACCAATCTGGCACTGTAACATTATTCCTAAATCAGACTACTGCAATATTATTATTATTTGCAGTATGAATTGATGTCACTTATTTTATGACATCAGCAGGTTGCTCCTTGCTGAGAAGTTTTGTTGAGACAAAACTTAAAATAAAAAAGTTTACAATGTTGCATCTTATTTCTTTAAATTTTAGCTGAATTTTCATTTTGAGTATTTCTTTAGAAAAATAACCAAAAATTTCTCATAAATCATTGGCGATTGTATTCACCATCACCTCTAATAAGATGATGGTGGTTCCAGTGGAAGCATGTTCTGTTTGTCTGTAATACATTTTGATCTGAGAAACAAAAGCAACATTTTGTTAGTTGTTTGCATCCAAACTTAAGCTCAACATTGCATTGAGTGAGAAACACAGGGTGCAGAGGCAAGTGTTTGGAGCTTGAGTTACAGGGCCAGCATCTGCCATCCGGCCATCAGGCCCTCATATCCATCACTGGCCGATGGTGTGGTGCAACCCAGCGTTTGTAAAAACACCCAGAGGAAATGGAGTCTCTGGGCCAGACAAGAATAAAATTAGCTTGATGACTAAGTTCCTCCTTGGGTCCCAGTGGGAAAAGAACTCTGCCATTTGTTTTCATTACTTCCCTTGGCTGTATAAGGGAGGACAACGTGTGTGACTGTGTTTGTGTGTCCGTTTGGTTGGAGTAAACTAGTGTGAGTATATATATTTGTCTTTGCAACCCAGCAAAGAAAGAGGGAAAACATATCATCACCCTAAAAACTGAGCATTTTGTAATTTCCAGCTTTGTGTGGGTTTAATCAAATATATTTACTCATAAAAACACCACTTTGATTCAAACCCTCAGCCCGGGTATAATATTAGTGCTTGGTTCATAGAGGTGACATTACTGTTTGGAACTGTTCCACCACCCCTCATTGGCTTTGGCCACTTTATTGCATTTGCCTCAGAATATCTAATAAACACACAAAGGTTATAAAAATTGATCTGCACGCAAATGTGTTTCCATTCATTACCAACGCAGTGACCTAAGACAAGTTTCTCTGAACTACATGTGGCTTGCCTTGGACAGCTTCTGTTATGCTAAAACATAAACATATGATATACATGTTGCATTAATAAGCTATGTTCAACTATGTGCATAAAGGTTGAACCTTTGAGCATCTTAATAATTTCAATAATATATCAAACATTTTGCCTGCTGATGAATTATTTCCCCCACAATTAAATCTTCAATAAAAATGTAAGAATTCAAAGACATTAATATTTACTTTGGCATCATTCAAAGATAATTAATTTATTCTTCATTAAGAAATGAAGAATAAACATAAGATTTAAATAAATCATTATTAGACAAGAAGATTTTGGGTCATCTGCATAAAATGAGAACTTGTCATGGGTAAAACTGAAAGACTGACAAAGAATATTTTCAAAG